>NC_063163.1:116207884-116912170 GCF_023159225.1 Perognathus longimembris pacificus | reverse complement strand
AATGGCAGAGTGTTAGCCTTCACAAAAGCTCAGGGACAGTGCCCAGGCCCAGAGTGACTGGAAGCTAGAGTGACCAGTAACTTTCCACATCTGAAGTTGATGTTGAATTGGGAGGTTGTGTGGAGAGGCACGGGATAAGCATGAAGAGCCAGGTGGAAGGGCACCATTCAGGAAATGAGACAGCAGAACCTGCATTCAAGGTCAGCCTAGACTACATAGCAAGTCCCAAGTCAGCTGGGGCTACATAGTGAAACTCTGTCTCAAAAATTAAAAAGTAAGTCCCGGGCTGGTGGCCTGTTAGCTAATCTCAGGAGGCTGAGATCTGACGATCGTGCCAGCCCATGCAGGAAAGTCTGTGAGACTCTTATCTCTAATTGAAAAGCAAAAAGCCAGAAGTGGAGCTGCAGCTCAAACCCTTCCTTGAGCAAAAAAAAAAAAAAAGCCCAGTGAGAGTGCAAGACTGTGAGTTCAAGTCCCAGTGACAATTTTAGAAAGCAGAAAGAGTGGATTCAAACTCCCTTTCCAGCTGTGTGCTCTGGGACAAATGGGTCTCCCTTTGGGAGCCTTCATTAACACTTCACCTGTAATAGAGGGAGAAAAATAACTCAGCTGCAGGCTTGTCTTCACCTGATACCCGACACTCCCGAAAATCCACCGTGGGGGAAAACCCACGGCTGAGAAGGGAGATGCTGTAACTCTCTATCTGATGGGTTGCTAGATGGAAGGTTTTAGAAGAAAACAAGCAGTGAATGGAGAAAATGGTTGGAAAAGCTGTTTGCCCAGAATTCCATACTTACAGGATTTATGCCCAGCGTTCTCTAGGGATTTTCAGATTCTTCGTCATCTTATACCTACATTATATATGCGTGTGTTCGTGAGTATGTGTGTGTGTGTGCGTGTGCGTGTGTGTGTGTGTGTGTGAATACTGGGACTTGAACTCAGGGCCTGGGCATTGTCCCTGAGTGTTTTCATTCAAGGCTGGCTCTCTGCCACTTGAGCCACAGCTCCACTTTTGGCTTGCTGTGGGTTAATTGGAGATGAGAGTCCCACTGCCCTTCCTGGCTGGGCTGGCTTTGAACCTCAGTCCTCAGATCTCAGCGTGAGGATTGCAGGCGTGAGCCACCAACTTCTCCCACTGGCCTTTGACTTTAGAGACCCGCAGAGCAGACTCAGCTCTGCCAGCCACAGTGGAGAGGATGCAAGGGAGGTGATCGCCCAGCTTCTGGTTTGGGGGAGTAGGCCCCCCAGGGGTGGACCTGGGTCACTGGCTGGAAGGAGATCGAGTGCAAAGGAAACGTGTACAGCGCTGGTGGTAGTATTAGTGCTTGAGACACTGCCATGCACAGCTTGGAACAAAACTCGACCATGGCCAGCCTTGGCCAAGCTTGCAGCCCTCCGGGCAGCGGAGAGAATGTCACCCGTCCTGTCTCCCATGGAGGGTGAGCGTCAAGGGTCAGATGAGATAAAGGAGGAGAAAGTGCTTTGTACACATGATGTTCTGAGAGGCCAGTGCTCCCTGAGCCTCGTTCCCCTGCCCTGCTCGCCGTGGGCCTGATGGAGCGTGGGCCAGCCTCTGACGCAGCGTGGGCCAGCGTCTGCCCCTGACGCAGCGTGGGCCAGTGTCTGCCCCCAGCCTGAGCTGGACGGTGGATGCGCGCTGGCCGACACTCAGAGCAGGGACGTAGGGGGAAGAGACCGCCTCAGAGGACCATTCCACCTGCCCACGCGCACCGAAAGTTATCACAGTCTTCCAAGAGTGGCAAAGGCTCCGTGATTCCAAACGCTGGGAATCCTGCAAAAGGAACGGAAGCACGTAGCTGTGTGCTCAAAGCTCTCTCAAGTCTCTTGTGTGTCTACGTGAGGGTCGTGGGGCTTGAACTCAGCGCCTGGGCACCCTTCCTTAGCCTTTTCCCTCGAGGCTGATGATCTGCCACTTGAGTCACAGCTCTGCTTCTGGATTTTTGCCGGTTCCTTGGCAACAAGAGTCTCCTGGACTCTCCTGCCTGGGCTGGCTTTGAACTGTGATCCTCAGATCTCAGCCTCCTGAGTAGCTAGGATGGCAGGCGTGAGCCACTGGCGCCCTGCTTAGGACGTGTCTTTTTCTGGAGAGGTTTGTAGCTTCTCACCATTTTGAAGGAGGGGATGGGCTTCTATCGCCCCTTCTCGGTCTCCAGTCTTGGTAACTTGGCGTCTGAAAGGAGGAATGGGGGGAGCAAAGCCCGACTGCCTTTCCAGTTCCTGGTTTTGACTTCGGGTCTGGTCCTTTTGGTATTTGTCAAGGGGAATCCAATTCCCCCGTCTCCTCCTCTGTCTCTTCAGCCCCTTCTTTTGCCTCTGCCTCTGGGTTAGGTTTCCCTGCAATACCCTAAGCTGGAAGTTCTCCCTCTCAGCTGGAAATTTCCACCTTCTCCAAGGCACCCGGGCAGTGGAGCAGCCTCTTCCTGAAGTCTTTGCTCAAAGGCCCCCAAGGACTGTGGTCCGCCAGCCCTGGGCTCGTCCTGCAATTTCTCTATTGCACCTCACACTTGGCTTGTGTGCTGATTATTGGCTTCTCAACCGCCCCCCCCCCCACACCCCCAACCCCAGTGCTAGCACCACGGGTCGGACATGTTGGCCTATTGTGTTCCTACAGTCTAGTGCAAACTAAGAAATCTTAAATAAGACTGACATAAAGACTGTTTTATTGGGGTGCAGAACAGAATCACATGTAAGGGACACAGGCGCTGTTTTAGAAGCCTGGGTGCTCCACTGAGGATAAAGCAAGGCTGGGACTTCTTTATTTTTATTTCTTTTGGTGGCATTGCGGTTTGAACTCAAGGCCCAGGGTTTGCTAAGCAGATGCTCTACCCCTTGAGTCACAAACCCAGTTTTTTTCTGTTATTTTTCAGTTAGGGGCTCACACTTTTTTTAAAAAAAATGCATTAAAGTCAGCCCAATCAAGAGGCCAATTAGGAGAATCTAGTATTTCTAGTATAAAACCTTGTATGAAGATTTCAGAAAATTGATCTAGCACTGGTGGCTCACGCGTGGAATCCTAGCTTCTTAGACCACTGAGATCTGAGGGTCACCGTTAAGAGCTGAGCCAGGCAGAGAAGTCCATGAGACTTTCATCTCTCATTACCTAGCAGAAATCCAGAAGTAGAGATGTGGCTCAAGTGATAGAGCACCAGCCTCGAATGGATAAGTCAAGCGTACCCCATCAGAAAAATCTAGAAGGCTTAGAAAAAGATGTGGGCTGTCCTTGTGATCATCTTGTAGCCACGTTGGAGTAGGGCCGGGCATGAGTCTCTTGGTAAATACTTGTTGGATGAATGCACGAAGGACTTATGTCAAGTATTCCACTGAACGCCAGCACCTTGTTTTGATGAGCGCGGCTGCGTGCTTCCGGTCACCGTCTCTTCATCCTGAAAAAATGGGAAGATGGAAGGAGCTATCAGGTGATCTTTGAGCTTCCTTCACACTCGAAATTTGAGTGTCCTCAAACGCTCAGGATTTGGGACACTCTCCCCACAGCCTTCTCAGAATCTGGAGCCATCAGCAGAAGAGCTGAGGTTAAGGTTCTGGACTCTTCCTCTTCTATTCCTTTTGATTCTGAGCATCCAAGCAGAATCCAGACTAGGGATTACAGGCATGAATGAGTCAGCCCACTGTGTCTTGGCCCAGTTTCCATTCAAATGCTTATGTTTTATTGTAATTGACCTGGATGTGTTGTTTCCTGGATGTCTTGTTTTTCAGTGGAGACAGTTTGCTACATACATTATTAAAAAGCATTTGATACCAGTCACTTTCTTAAGAGTTCTCACAGAAAAGAACAATTGTGGAAGTGGTGGTGTGACTGAGATGGTAGAGGACCTTGAGTAGAAAGGCCAAGTAAGACTTCTAGGTCCTGAGTTCAAGCCCCAGTACTGGGGAGGGGCGGCATGTAAGTGTATGGGTATGTGCGTGCCCCCATGTGCGCGGACACACACACACACACACACACACACACACGCACGCACGCATGCACGCACGCAATCAGAAAAAGAAAAAGCACATGCCCTGATTTGGAATTTCATGGTCCTTGAGGATAAAGTTTTGCAGGGTCAGGCCCGGAGCCCTCCTGCGGGGGGCAAAGCTACCCCCCACCTGTGGAAGGGGCAGGCCGGGAGCCCTCCTGTGGGGGCAGTTTCAGAAGCACAGGTAGCTTTCCACTCTGGTATTGACTTAGTAACTGGGGTGGCCTGGGATGGGGCGGAGGGACAGGTCTAGCAAGTTCTGTTGTTTATACCACTGATTACCTCACACATCCCTGCCGGCTTCCCCGCCCCACTTGGTGGGGGCTGGCCCTCAGCCCTGACCCTCCTTTTCCCCACATGCTGGGGAGCCCGAACTCAACATGGATCTTCCCCTGGACATCAGCTGAGCCCGGAGACCCATCTCTCCCGACCATGGACAGGGACCGTCGCCGGGTGAGTGTCTGTGGTCTCTGCCCCGGGAGCTCAGACGCAGGAATGGCCCGGGAGACAGGTGGGGCCTTTGCTTTGGGAAACTCCTCCTGGATGGAAGTTCCTTGGGATTCAGATCTCTCTGAATCTCGGGGGCCCCTGGGAGGGGAAGCGCATGAAATTTAGGGTCTCGTCAGTAAGCATCCCAGGGCTAAGTGCTGAACCCAGCCAGCCAGGCTGCTCAGCGGTCAGCTTTACTGGAGGAGAATCTCATCCGGCTCAGTCTAATTTAAAAGGTGGCCCAAGTGTGGCCGGGAAGCAGAGCGTTCTAACTGATCTCCAAGGTCACCTTGTCCAGCCTCTTAATATCCTAAATCTCCCCCAGCCCCGGAAAATGTGATTTTTCTGTGTGAATTGAAGATTTTTCAAGGTTCCCTCCCCCCCGCAACCACCCTTACTGTTATCTATTTTCACTTTTTGTGCTAGTCCTGGGGCTTGAACTCAGGACCTGGGCACTGTCTCTGAGCTTTTGTTTTGTTTTAAGCTCAAGCCACAGCTCTGCTTCCAGCTTTTTTGGCGGTTAAATAGAGATAGGAGTCTCACAGACTTTTCCGCCTGGGCTGACTTTGAACTGCCATCCTCAGATCTCAGCCTCCTGAGTAGCTGGGACTCGAGGCGTGAGCCCCTGGCGGCCAGCTTTGCTCCTGTCTTCCTCTCCGGGCTGCCTCCCCTACCCTCTGAGCTGGTCGCCTGGGCACATGCGGTTACCTCACCGAGCTCGTTTGGCCTTAGGCCCCTGAGGCTCATGGGAGTCTTGGAAAGGGCAGTGCGTGGGGCGGAATGGAGTTGTCAGGAGCCGGGACAGTGAGCCACTGTCATACCATGCGGTATCCTGCTGGGTAGCTTGCTGGGAGTCTACACTTAATGGTGATCCCGAGACCCAAAGGGAAGGGCCGAGCTTTCTCAAGGGTGGTGTGCTCACCCTGGAGGGGGCCGTAGAGCCTGGTTCCCCAGTTCCCCCCCCAGGGGCGACAAGGGTCATGTCCACCCAGGAAGCTCCACTCGTCAGTCAGGGCCTGACTTAGAGTCTTCTAATTAGCTCACTCATGAATGAATGAAGTCTCAAAGCTTAGGGAAATCCCCCCTTCACTGTGGAAGGGAGGTGGTCTGACCTTACCTTGGAATGAAAGAATTGTATCATTTCATTGCTTACAGTTCTTTAGTGTGCACCCTTCTTTTAGATAAAACTCCCAAGAAAGCAAGCCTGGGGTAGGGAAGAGAGGACTCTAGCGGCGGGGGGGTGGGGGGGTGTCCCCAAATCGTGTCTGCAATAGATATGTTTAACTGAATACATCGGGGAGGTTGGTGGGGGAGAAGGCTGATTAAGAATGTCTCAGATTTGCCGGTCTGAGCCGACCTTGAACCGTGGTCCTCAGCTCTCAGCCCCCGTCCGAGTAGCTAGGATGACAGGTGTGAACCACCAACATCTGGCTGGATCACATTTTCTTAATGCTTAGGGAAGCACAAGGCTTCTTGAAGACTGAAGTTGACGCACTGATAGAGCAAGTAGGCCCTTTGATAAATCCTCGGCGGAATAGATTTCCGAAGGTGGAGCTGGTTCTACAGCCACACAAACCCCAGTGCTCTGGGTTAGTGAGACCCAGCCCCCCCTGCCCCCCCTGCCCCCCCCCCGGGTGAGCACCTGCCCTGGGGCCTGCGCAGGGTTCTAAGATGGCAGACCCGACCGCTAGACTGAGCTTCTCCTTGCTGTCCCAGAGCCCCTAAGTGTAGGTTCCTCCAAGACCCTGCTGTCCGCCCCGGGTGCAGGGACCTCCCCCCCCCCCGCCCCCGGCCCCGTTTCCAGCTGCCACGGGTGCTGGAGCGCCTTCTCCTGGGTCGTCCTCCGAGGCTGACAGGCGGATGTGGGGTGGAAGGAGTAGGAGTTGCGTCTTGGGCTCCAGGCATCACAATGGCCTCTAAGCCTAAGTGTCTTGTGTTGGCAAAACAGCTTCTTCCTGGGGTGCAACCCCGGGGGCGGAGGGTGGACTGCGCTTGGCCAGGTGTGCAGGCAGGAGGGAAGAGACCGCAGGGAGCTAAGCGGAGGCCCAGACAGCACCTGGCCGGGGCTGGCTCCCCGTCACGGGGACAGCCAGGAAGCAGCTCGGGCTGTGTCACCATCCCAGCAGGGGCACACGGAGGAAGCAGAGACCCAGGGAGACACCGAGGCCTCGGCCGCCATGGGTGCAGGGTGGGGTGACGCCTTTGATGAATGAACAAATGGAATAAGTACAGAGGGTTTGGTTTTGTGTTTGGTGCCAGTCCTGGGACTTGAACTCAGGGCCTCCTGTTCCCCCTTAGCTTTTTCCATTTGACGAGCTCTACGGCTTGAACCACAGTTCCACTTGGGGGTTTTCTGCTGGCGTGTTGGAGAGTAGAGTCTCACAGACTGTCGAGCCCAGGCTGGCTTTGTAACGTCTCAGCCTCCTGAGTAGTTAGGACTCCCCCCGCCGCCCCCCGGCCCCGGCCTGAGCCACGGGTGCCCCCCACGGAGTCTTTTACTCTGGGGCTCTGCCCCCCCCCCCCCCGCCCCGCCAGGTCGCTTCCCCGAGGAGGCTCCTCGCCAGGGGGTCTATAGCAACACTGAGAAGCGGGTCTTCTCTACGTGATGAGAGAAAACTCTCAGAGTTCCATCAGCCCCCTCTACCGGGTCTCACGGGACCCCAATACTTCGCGACCCCCCCGGAAAGCAGCAGGTCCCCCGCCTCTGCCTTCTGTACAGCCAGAGAGGGCTGGGCCTGCCCGCCGCTCACACAGCCGTCGGCTCTTAGGCCGGGGCCCTGAGCGTGGTCTGCCCAGCCTGGGACGGCAGGTGCACACTGCGTGCGGATCCACCCGGCTCCTTGGCAGGGAAGGGAAAAGGAGCTAGCGTGTGCCCCAGCCCCACGCAGTCTAGCCTAGCCTGGGGTCGATTTGGGGCTCCTCACCCCGGTTTCCAGCTCCTCAGGGAAGGAGGCCCTCCAAGCCTTGCCACGGGGCTTGCCGGCTGTCCTCATGTCCTAGGACTTGGCTCGGGACCTCCTGCCCGGTCCCCAGCGCCGCCCTGGCGGCCATGGCCTGCCTGGCTGACAGGGTCGCTGAGGCGGAGGGGTGTCCCGGGGCCTGAGTCTCGTCCACACTGGGGGGTGGCAAGGGACTGGCAGTCGGGGAGCAGGGATGGGCAGCAGGGAGGGCCAGGCTTCGAGCCCTCCACTCCCCCCACCCCGGCCATGTGGCCTTGAGTGAACCCCAGTCTTCACGGCCTCATCAATAAGACAAGGGGCTCGGAAGAGCTAGGCCTTGTGGACTCCTGTCCTGGGGATCAGCTGGGAGGAGCCGGGGAGCCAGGGCCTGGGCCTCCCCATCCCCTTCCCAGCCTGTCCCTCGCTGCCTTCCACGGACCCCCACCCAGCTACATCCCAGGCTAGTCCAGGACCTCTGGGGGGCGTTCACGCTTTCAGTCGGGGCCCCTACAGCTGTAGAGGCCCAGCCGGACGGCAGCAGGGTACCTGGGGTGCTGGCTGGTGCCCCAAAAAGGCTCCCAACTCCGTCCTCTCACCCCTGGTAGCCCCAGGGGCCTCCCCAGGGAAGGTGGGGAGAAGAGGCGTGGCCAGACAAGAATGACTGACAGGCCCTAACCCCGCCTCCGCTGGCCCCCAGGTCTGCAGGGACCGAGTACAGGGCAGGGCTCTGCCCCTTCTAACTCAGGACCTGGGACGAGGAGTTCCTCCCCTCCACCCTGCACCTGCTCCCAGCATCCGTCTCTGGGCGAGGCATTGCCTTCGGGTGGGAGGATGGAATCCCAGCAGTTCCTTTCCAAGGACGGACTAAAGGAAATGAGTTAGAGCTGTAGCAGGCTAGACATCAGGAAGCACTTCCAGCAGGGTGGGGTGTTAGTCATGACTGCCGGAGAGGGCTGCGGAGGGATCTCCCATCGAGATGCCCCCTGTAGGTAAGATTGCCCTCTACCGCCCACCATGTTGGGGTGAGTGTTGAGAGCTGGGGTTAAAGCGGAGGGCCTCGGGCCAGGGGCAGGGCTGCTCTTCCCTCATAGTACCCGTCATTCATCATTCGGGTTTTCCCTTCCCCTGCCCCAATGCCACAAACCACCCTCTCCTGGTGCCCACCACCTTGTCGCTCATTCCCCTCCACACACCCCCCCCCCACCCACGACCCCCTGGGCCCTCTCGGGATGGCAGGGACAGGACCACAGGCTACAGCTTAGGCCAGAGGACTTGGGCACTCGGTGGGGATTTGAACAGTGTATGAGTTTGAGCTGGGACCCGGTGCTGGACCTACAGTACTGCCCACAGTACTGCAGCTTGGTGCACAATGTGTAGAACAGGCTGTTTCTTAGATGTGCTCCGTCTACGTGGGGAAAGAGGGTGAAATTCGCTGCTACATCAGCTTCTGTCTCACTTTATAGAGGAAGGTGAAGACTTGATAGGGGTTAAGTAGCTGGCCCAAGGTCGCACTGCTACTAAGAATACTAGATGACTGGTCAGGATTAGGACCAAGTCTGCCTGACTCTAGAGACACAACTGTTGGTCAGACACTTGCCTCACATGCACAAAGCTTTGGGTTTAGTTCCTAACACTCTTAAAGAGAAGATGATGCAGTCTATGTAAGTGGCCAATGACTGCACTGTTACCTGTAATTGGTTTATATAAAGAAGGTACCTCTCTTTGTTCTAATGTCGCTCAAAGTCAATTTTCTGGGTTTTTTTTGAAACCAAGTTCATTATGTGCTTAATGCTTTCATAGTATATGGCTTTGATTGTTAAAAAAAATAAAAGAAAGAAAGAAAAGATGCAGGGACTGGGAATATGGCCTAGTGGCAGAGAGCTCGCCTCCTATACATGAAGCCCTGGGTTCAATTCCCCAGCACCACATATAGAGAAAAGGCCAGAAGTGGCGCTGTGGCTCAAGTGGTAGAGTGCTAGCCTTGAGCAAAAAGAAGCCAGGGACAGTGCTCAGGCCTTGAGTTCAAGGCCCAGGACTGGAAAAAAAAAAAGCAAGAAAGAAGAAAGAAAAGATGCAGCCAGGTGCTGGTAAATCACACCTGTCATCCTAATTACGCAGGGGGCTGAGATCTGAGGATCTTGGTTTGAAGCCAGCCTGGGGAGGAAAACTCTATAAGGACTCTTATCTCCAATTAATCATCAAAATAGCTATGGGAGCGTGCTAATCTTGAGCAAAAAATAAAAAGCTCAGGGACAGCATCCTCTCTCCTCTCTCTCTCTCTCTCTCTCGTGCTGGTATTAGGGCTTGAACTCAAGACTTCACCCTCTCCCGTGGCTTTTTCACTCTCTTCTTTTTCACACTCTAGCACTCGAGCCACAGCTCCTCTCCTAGCTTCTTGCTGATCGCTTGAGAGGAGTCTCGTGGACGTTCCTGCCCCTGCTGGCTTCAAACCACAATCCTCCAAGCTCAGCCCCCTGGGAAGCTGGGATTACAGGCGTGAGCCACTGCGCCTGGCTCTGGGAGACCTCCTCGAGGGGCAAGAGGGAAGCCACCGATGCTTGGTGTGATGGGGCGGCAAGCTGAGAACGCGCTAGCACTTTCCACGAACCCGGGCCACCCCTCCCCCCACCCATGTCCTCTCCCACACTGATTCCTCGACTCCTCCTTCCCCACACTCTCCTCAGGGGTCTCCAAGCCGGACTTTTGGCTCTGATCCTGAGTGCTCCATTTAAGCTCTGAGAACTCAACCGGCTTGCTTCATCGCTGTGCCTGTTTCCCCTGGTTCAAAACAGGGATTAACAGTTGTTCCTACCTCTCTGGGTGGTTGTGATGATTAAGTCGGTAACAGCCCATAAAGCACCTGGAGCACGTTAAGCCCTCTGTTCATATACGTTAATAGAGTAAATGCACATTAATAAACCACTCCACCTACAGCTGAGCACGTTGAATCACACCTGGTCCATCTGTGCTGATCCAAGCCCTACCGCAGGCTTCTCTAGTGGATAACGTGTGTGTGTGTGTGTTTGCACATGCATGTGTGCAAGAATTGTAGACATGTTGAGAATGAAGTTTTTCTTTTCTTTTTTTTGGCCCGTCCTGGGGCTTGGACTCAGGGCCTGAGCACTGTCCCTGGCTTCTTTTTGCTCAAGGCTAGCACTCTGCCACTTGAGCCACAGCGCCACTTCTGGCCGTTTTCCATATATGTGGTGCTGGGGAATCGAACCCAGGGCCTCATGTATACGAGGCAAGCACTCTTGCCACTAGGCCATATTCCCAGCCCTCTTTCTTTGTGGAGAAGGTGATCCTGGAGTTTGAACTTGGGGCCTGGGCCCTGTCCTTTAGCTTTCTTGCTCAAGACCGGTCCTCTACTCTTGAGCCACAGCCCCACTTCTGGCTTTGTGCCGGTTAATTGGAGAGGGGAATCTCATGAGCTTTTCTACCCAGGCTGCCTTTGAACTGTGATCCTCAGATCTCAGCCTTCTGACTAGTTAGGATTATAGGCGTGAGCCACGAGGACCCGGCTGGGGCTTTTCTTCCACAGCACTGTTCACACATTTGAACAAGAGCCCCATTTCTGTTCTTTTCTTTTTATTGTCAAGGTGATGTACACGGGGGTTACAATTACGTTCGCAAGCCAGTGAGTGCATCTCTTGTCGAACTCGTTCCCTCCTCCCTCGTTTTTCTCTCACCTTCCCTCCTTCCAATTACCCCTCTCAAAAGCAACCTTCTATTATTTCATCCTTTTTTAAGTTTTGATCTGAAATGAGGTCTGTCTGTCTGTCTGTCTGTCTGTCTGTCACCCAGGCTGGGCTCACACACTCTCGATCTTCCTGCCTCTGCCTCCCGAGTGCCGGGATTACAGGCACGCGTCACGGTGGCCAGCGAGTGCCCACCATCTTACGACGTACATGCAAGCAAAAGATGGGGGTGCAGGGTGAGGGCAGATGCGGGCGGGGGGGGCCTCCCCGTTGGGGGGTACCTTTCCTTCATATGAGCGCTCAGCTCTGCAGCCTCTCCCCTTGACGCTCCCTCCGCACACGTAGCCTCAGCAGGCACCCCGAGTTCTTCTGTAGGTCCCAGGAAGGGACTGCTGGAGGGGAGAAGGCCCCCCCCCCCGCCGGTCACGTGCCCCAGAGCCTTTGCACCTGCCGGGCGGGGCCTGCAGCTGGCTGGGCGCAGTGTGAGGGACGCCGCCCTTTGCTCTTGTTTGCAGAATGCTTCCCCAGCACGGACCTCACCTCCAGCAAGGACATCCCCAGCCCGGGCATCCTTGGCCCGGGCGTCCCCGGCTCCGGGGGCCCCTTCCAGGTCATCGTCCATGGGATCATCATCTCCCGGCTCAACGTGCATGACGTCTCCAAGCAGGGTGTACCTGGTTCGCGCCACGCCGCTGGCGGCCGTCCCGGTCCGGGGAGGCCCCGCCAGGTCAGCGCCGGCCAGCCGGGAGAGCTCAGGTAAGGGCGGGGAGGGGGTGCGGGGTGGGTGGGGGGTGCCCTCTCTCCCGCCTCCACCCTTGGACTGGGTCCCAGCAGCCTCCCTTTCCCCGCCGTGCTGCCCCTAGGTCCCAGCCTGCCCAAGATCTCCTGGAAGGAGACCCAGAAGCAGCTGCCGCTCATCGCGTGCGTCCTTCTCCTCATCGCCCTGGTGGTGGCGCTCATCCTCCTCTGTGAGTCGCCAGGGGAGCAGGGCGGGGGCTGGAGGGGGCTGGTGAGAATGGGCCTGGGCATGGGAGCGTGCCGCAGGCCCCGGGGACCCCACGCTCACCCCCGGGGAACCACGGGCTGCGTGGGGTGTGGGACACTGGGGGCCTGGCTCGGGGCCATCGGTGCCGCTCCTTCCTGTGCACGGGCATGCGTGTGCACACACACACACACACACACACACGCACACCCGGGCTGTGGAGCACGGAGGGTGCTCACCCTGCGATCGGCTTACCGCACAATCGCATCCCAACCTCCCCGGGCCATGCGGACTCGTGAAACGCTGACGCACGCCTGGCACAATCTCACTCTGACACAGTCTACCTGTGAACACAAACCAACGGCGGCTGAGCACGGAGCCCCGTGCTTGCCATCCCAGCCACTTAGCAGAGGGAGACGGGGAGGGTCACAGTGTCGCCTCAGCCCAGGCGACAATATTAGAAGACCCCAGCGCGATCGATAAACCGAGGGCGGTGGTACGAGTCTGGGATTCCACCACGCAGGCTGCATAGAGGTAGAGTGATCCCAGACCAAGGCAAAAAAAAAAAAATAGCTAACTCGAAAGAGAGACGGAGGCGTGGCTCAAGCGGTAAAGCATTTGCCTGGCAAATGCGAGACCCTGAGTTCAAGCCCCAATACCCGGTAGGGGAATAGAGAGAGGAAGGGAAGGGGGACGGGGAGGAAAAGCCAGCAAGAAGAAAGCGAGCTTCCCCGCACCGGTGGCTCACGCCTGTAATCCTAGCTACTCAGGAGGCTGAGATGTGAAGATCGTGGTTCAAAGCCAGCCCGGGCAGGAAAGTCCGTGAGACTCTTATCTCTAGTAAACTGCCTAGAAAAAAGCCGGAAGTGGCTCTGTCAGTCAAGTGGTAGAGTGCTGACCTTGAGAAAAAGAAGCTCAGGGACAGTGCCCAGGTCCAGAGTTCAAGTCCCAGGATTGGTGGGTACACACACACACACACACACACACACACACACACGCACGCAAATGGAAAGCAAGCCTCCCAGTGATATTCAGTCAATGGCGACAGCCCTGGAAACAGCTCAAGCCAAAAGCGTTTGAGGGTAGCTGTGTAGAAGAGGTGACGCCATCCAGGCCCGGGTGTGGAGGCCGGCGGTGGGGGGGGGGGGAGGAGAACAAGACAACTGTGACCAAGACAGAACATCAGAGCGGATAGACAGCGACCAGAAACATGGGGGGCCAGGAGGGAGAGGCTGGGTGGAGGAGAGGGGAGGGACCCACTTCCCGAGGGGACATACACATGGGGGGGGGGGGGCTCTGTGTGACTTGGTAAGGCCGGGCCACGTGGCAGGGAGCTTCGCATGCCGGGGAGGCGGCCTGGTGGGGCGGGGCCCGGCTCAGCTCCCCGCATTCCTTCGGGACAATCACCTCTGCCTCTCGCCAGCTGCGTGCCTTCGGCGGGCTCATTAACATTCCAAGCCTCGGTTTACCCATCTGCTAGCCAGTCACTGCCGTGATTCACAGAAAGGCCTGCAGACCTGGACGCGCGTCAGCCACGGGGCACTTCCTGTGGGGCTCCCGCCCGCCCTGCACCCCCTCCCCCCCTTCCCCCCACCCCACCCCCCGCCCGGGCCGCCCTGCTCCGTGAAAGCAGTGGGCACCGCACCCCCAAAGGCCGTTCACGCTTCCCCGGGGGCTCCTTCGGCACGGAGCGGTGGTGGGGTTTGTGGGGGTCACGGAGGAGCTGGGCAGCAGAGTCAGGACGAGAGCCTCACACGGCGGCTCCCCTTCTAACCGGGCTCCCCGTCTAACCGGGAGCAGCACCCAGGCGTCCGCCCCCCTCTGTCTCTGTCTGGCTCTCTGTCTCCCTCTTCTGGTGGCTGCCCTGCTTGCAAGAGCTTCTTAGAACCTTCTGGAGCACCCCTGAGCAGCTTTTCTCTCCACACAGATGGGGGACGGGAGCCCCAGAGTCCGAGAGGGATTGCAGGTCGGTGCCTCCGAACCCCCAGGGCCCTGGGCTGCCGAGCGTGCCGTCTCTCTGGGGCTGGTGGTGATGCTGCCGCTTGCCTCTTGTTTTCCAGTCTACTTCTGGAGGGGCCACACGGGCATCAAGTACAAGGAGCCCCTGGAGAGCTGCCCCAAGCACGCCGTCCGCTGCGACGGGGTGGTAGACTGCAAGCTCAGGAGCGACGAGCTGGGCTGCGGTAAGGAGCTGGGTGAACGGAAGTGTCTGTGTGTGTTGGTGAGTGCACACGTGTGTCTGTACTCTAGCCAACCATGAACTGTACTGCCGGCCACGTAACAGCTCAAGCGGGATGGTCTGGGTTCTAGTTATGGCCGACTGAGGTTTGGCGCGGGGGCTCCTGGGCCGGGTCTCTTGCTGCCTCTGGGCTTCCGTGTCCTGGTTTCAAGATGGAGTCCGTTGGATAAGATGGGCTGGCTCTACCAACAGAGGCTGAAGATCACACTGAGAAACACAGCTCTGGCTAGCGGCAGGTGACAGGGAGGGGGTGCACAGAGCCCCTCTCCCCGCGCCCCTAACTCTGCGTCCACCCAGCAGGTCACCTTCCAGGTCCCAGGAAAGCCCAAAGATTGTTTGGAGCCCTGGCCCGCAGTAGTTTGTGCCTGTGTGATTTGTGTAGCACCTGTTGTGTGTGTGTGTGTGTGTGTATGTGCGCGCGTGTGTGTGCGTGCACGTCCGTGGGTACAGGCACACATATGTGCGAACTTAACTGCCCACGTAACCTCTGCGTTCACATGCGCACCCTGCCCTGATGGGAAGTGACTGGGTCTGTGCCCTGTGAACACCCAGTCGGATCATCGACCTTGTCCCTGTCACCTCCTTTGGCATGGCAGTGCCAGCTCAGGATGACAGCTCCTAGTGGCTGGCCCCTCTCCTGGGTCCTGCCAGGTGGATCCCCGGCCCTCCCCCTCCAGGGCCTCTCCAGTGCCGCAGCCAGAAGCTCAGGACAGGCACTTCCGGGAGCCTCCTGCAGCTCACCCCTTGAGGGACTGAGGCTTCCCGGTGCTGAGGGTCTGCTTTGCCCTCTTGTGCCCGCAGTGAGGTTCGACTGGGACCGGTCTCTGCTTAAAGTCTACTCTGCCACCTCCCACGAGTGGCTGCCCGTGTGTAGCAGCAGCTGGAACAACTCTGACTCCAAGAAGACCTGCCAGCAGCTGGGCTTTGACAGGTGAGCTCAGGGTCTGGCCTCAGGGCGGCGCGGGCGCAAGGCCCGAAGATGACATTAAAGAACAATGGCAATGAAAAGGCCTTGCCCGGGAGCCCGGGGCTCACGCCTGTCATCCTAGCCACTCAGGCGGCAGAGATCTGAGAATCAGAGTTCAAAGCCAGCCTGGCCAGGAAAGTTCATGAGGCTCTTATTGCCTATTCGCCAGCAAAAAAGCCAGAAGTGGAGCTGTGGCTCAAGTGGTAGAGCGCCAGCCTTGAATAAAGAAAGCTTAGGGACAATGACCAGATTCTGAGTTCAAGTCCCAGGACTGGCGCACACACACACACACACATACACACACACACACACACACACACACACACCTATATAAAAAATAACCAGTGCAAAAAATGGGTTGCAAGTGTGACAGTAGCGGTAAAGAACCCACCTCACAAGCATGAGGCTCCGAGTCCCACCAAAAAAACAAAAACCCTGGAGCTGCCGGGTGCCTCCCAGAGCCTCTGGGGCAGGGCCCGGAAATGTGCATTTCTAGCACGGGCTGTTGATTCTGCTGATCCCGGGCCGCAATAGATCACTACTGAGCTGGAACACGGGCGGGTGGGGTCAGGGCGTCCTGAGCCTGGGCGTCGCCCCGGAGGGTGGCCACCATGCTGACCGAGGCCGTCTCCTTTCTGTCTGCAGGGCTGGCGTGCTCTTCTGCTAGCTGAAGGAGTTGGGGTGCTCCGTCTGCGTGGGTTCACCCTTCTCTCTTTCTTACAGTGCGTACCGGACAACCGAAGTGGCCCTGAGAGACTTTGTCAGAAGTTTCTCTGTCTCTGAATACAACTCCACCATCCAGGAAAGCCTGCGCAGGTACAGCAGGGCCTGAAGCACCTGTGTGTGAGCTGGGAGGGGACTGGGAGGGGTTTGAGCCAGGGGCACCCCCTCCCTGCCCTCCTGGGGCCCCTCACGGTGTTCAGGGCGCCTTAAACACAGTCCTCTTCACATCCTCGCTTAGAAGTTCTGGCATATATCTTTTGGGGGGCCGGTACTGGGGCTTGAACGTAGGATCTGGCCACTGTCCCTGAACTCTTTTGCTCAAGGCTAGTGCTCTACCATTTGAGCCACAGCTCTCCTTCTGGCTTTTTTGTTGGTTCACTGGAGATAAGAGTCTCATGGACTTTTCCTACTGGGGGCTGCCTTCAAAACATGATCCTCAGCTCTCAGCCTCCCGAGTAGCTAGGATGACCGGTGTGAGCCACCGGCACCCGGCTTCAAAGTTCTTATTTAAAGTCTGATTACAGGCTTTGAGGTGAGAAAAGCCCCAAGAGTTTGCCTGGTTGTCGAGTATAGTTACCAGACCTCGGGGTTCCCCTTCAGCCAGGTGTTTGGACGGAGAGCTTCTCCGTGGGGACAGGGGTTGGGGGCGGGGACAGGGAGACAGCCAGATGCAATAGTCTGGGGCTCCAAGGACCGTCTGGGAAGGTCAGTGGCCTCCTGGGCCTCGTCAGCTCATGGCATCTCAGCATCGTGGTTCAAAGCCAGCCCAGGTAGGAAAGTCTGTGCGACTCTTATCGCCAATTAACCAACATCGAGCCCAAAATGGAGATGTAGCTCAAGTGATAGAGTGCTTGTTTCGAGCACAAAAACCTCAAGCACAGCATGGAGGCCCCGAGTTCAAGCTCTGGGACTGGCACACGAACAAAGAATGTGCAAAACGAGGGCTGGAGAGATGGCTCAGCAATAGAGCACCTGCCTGGCACCCATGAAGCCCTGAGTTCAGACTCCAGTGCCACCCCAAAACAAGACAAAGCTGAGCGAGGTCGGGGGACACTCCTCCAGCCAGTGCTGTGTACTTGTGGAGGGGAGAGAAGAAAAAGGCTCCCAGAGAGGCCGGAGCTACCTCAGAGGACCACTGGGCCCTGCCAATCCGTACAAAGTCACAGCGACAACCAAGTCCTAGGTTCAAAGAACATGGGGGCTGGGCAATGTGTGTGGGGTGGGGAGGGAGGGAGGGGAGGAGGGAGGGGGATTGAGAGTGGTGATAATGCCCCCTGGGAGAAGGAAGGTCAGAATCTCTACTCCTCGTACGTAGGGTCATTTCTGCGGTATGGAACAGGACCTAGGAGGTGCTGTGACCTCCGCTCACCTCTGCATCTCTTCCTGCAGGTCCGAATGCCCTTCCCAGCGGTACATCTCTCTCCAGTGCTCCCGTAAGATGCTCTTCGTGGATTGTGGGAGCCAGGGGTGGAGGCCTTGGGAGGGAGAGCATTGGCTGCATGGGCCCGTGTTGAGGGTGAGGGGTAGAGAGAAAGACACTGGGCTAGCCCAGGAGAACATCTCTCCTCTCCTGACTGCTGGATGCCACCTCTTTTGTTTGGAAACGAGAGATCCGGTCACAGTGCTGGTCGCTTCAGGGTGATAGAATCCAACTGCTTTCCTTAGCCCAGTGGAGCCCTAGATACAGTGCTGAAATACTGGGTACTGAGTGAGAGTTGGCCAAATCAGAGGAAGCAAAGAAGGAAGGAAGATAGGGAGGGGAGGAGAAAGGGAGGGAGGGAGGCAGGAAAGAAGGAAGGAAGGAAGGAAGCTGACTTCCTACTGGATGGTCACAATAATCTACACAACAAGTAGTATTTTTGCTCAAGCAGGAAACAGCTATGCCATAGCTGATGGGTGAGCAAAGAGGTAACTCATGGATGGACGGATGCATGCATGGATGGATAGAAGGATGGGTGGATGGATAGAAAGATGGGTGGATGGAAGGGTGGGTGGATAGAAGGATGAGTGGATGGATAGATGGATGGATGAGTGGGTGGAGGGATGGATGGATGGGTGGATGCTTGAATATATGGGTAGATAGATGGATGGATGGGTAGATGGATGGATAGACAGATGGGTGGAAGGGTGGGTGGATAGAAGGATGAGTGGATGGATAAGTGGGTGGATGGATGGGTGGGTGGACAGAAGGATGGGTGGATGCTTGAATATATGGGCAGATGGAAGGATAGATGGATGGATGGATAGATGGATGGGTGGTAGGGTGGGTGGAAAGAAGGATAAGTAGACAGATAGATGGATGGATAAGTGAGTGAGTGGGTGGATGGATGGATGGGTGGGTGGATAGAAGGATGGATGGATGGATGAGTGGATGCTTGAATATATGGGCTGATGGAAGGACAGATGGATGGATGGGTGGGTGGGTGGATGGATGGATGGATGGGTGGATACTTGAATATATGGGCGATGGAAGGACAGATGGATGGAAGGATGGACAGATGGGTGGGTGGCCCACAGGACAAGGCTGCCCAAGCCTGCTCTGGAGCCAGGGAGGGTAACAGAGGCTCTGAAAGATGTCGAGTTCATAGTTTGTTTTCTGCCCCTAGACTGCGGCCTGAGGGCCATGGCCGGGCGGATTGTGGGCGGGGCGCCGGCCTCGGAGAGCAAGTGGCCTTGGCAAGTCAGTCTGCACTTTGGGGCCACCCACATCTGCGGGGGCACGCTCATCGACGCCCAGTGGGTGCTCACTGCTGCCCACTGCTTCTTTGTGTAAGTGCCCGAGGGCCCGGGAGGGAGGCAATGCCGGGGGGGGGGGGGGGGGGTTGGGGAGTGTCCTTCCGGGCGGGGCCTTCGATGGGAGCCTGGGCCCCCAGACCCCCCCCCCCACTACGATGCTGCTCTTGTTCTGAGTTAGGCTCCAAGACGAGAAGAACGCCACTGGTGGCCTCTAGAAAGAGCGCAGCAGGCAGGAAGAGGTCTTCAGGCACTGCTTCTAGAGAGCAGGTGTGCATGAGATCGCAACAGAAAAAGCTGGGTGTGGTGGTGTACTCCGGCCGTCCCGGCTGTGAGAGGAAGTATAAAATAGGTGGATCACAGTCTAGGCGCAGGCCCGAGCAAAAATGCAAGAGTCTATCTAAAACTTAACCAGTGCCAGCCGGTGCCAGGGCCCATGCCCGTGATCCTTCCCACTGAATAGACTGAGGTCTCAGCATCGTGGTTCAAAGCCAGCCCAGGTAGGAAAGTCTGTGCGACTCTTATCTCCAATTAACCAACATCAAGCCCAAAACGGAGCTGTAGCTCAAGTGATAGAGTGCTTGTTTCGAGCACAAATACTCAAGCACAGCATCGAGGCCCCGAGTTCAAGCTCTGGGACTGGCACACGAACAAAGAATGTGCAAAATGAGGGCTGGAGAGATGGCTCAGCGATAGAGCACCTGCCTGGCACCCATGAAGCCCTGAGTTCAGACTCCAGTGCCACCCCAAAACGAGATGAAGGAAAAAGCTGCGGGCTTCATTGTTGCTGCTTCCTGCAACCGGATTGCGCAGCAGAGGGGCCTGAGACTCGGCAGGGGCGTCCGGGAGCTGATGGCCTTGCGTGCAGCGTCTGACCGTCCCCAGCTGGTGGTCGCTTTGTCCCGTCTGAATCTCGGTGCCATAATGAATCTCCAGCCATAATGACACAATGAGGGAATTCACTGCTAGGCAGAGGCCTTGCTCATCCTTTCCCCTTTATCTTTCCAAGATGCAGAACAGCCTGTTCAGAACAGTCCGGAGGGTGGGGGGTGGGGGGGGAGGAGAGGGGAGGCCGGTGGGAGGGGCCAGTGGGAGGGGCTTGCTTCTTGGTTCACAAGCTCCAGGGCTCCCTCTAGAGGCCCTGGCGTGCACCCTCCAGCCTCTGAGCTGGTGCTGCTGCCCCCTTCCGCCCATGCCTCCACTCTGCCCGCTGCCTAACTGGCCCGTGCTGCCTTGTGCCTGCGGCAGGACCCGGGAGAAAATCATGGAGGGCTGGAAGGTGTACGCGGGCACCAGAAACCTCCACCAGCTGCCCGAGGCCGCCTCCATCTCCCAGATCATCATCAATGCCAACTACACGGACGAGCAGGACGACTATGACATCGCCCTCCTGCGGCTCTCCAAGCCCCTGACCCTGTCCGGTGAGTGTTAACCACAAAACCCAGAAGTAGAGCTGTGGCTCAAAGCAGGGGAGCTCTAGCCTTGAACAAAAGAGCTCAGGGACAGCGCCCCGGCCCTGCGTTCAAGCCCCACAACTGACCCCCCCCAAAAAACCCATAAAGCTCTTCATTTCTCACCTACCTCCATCCCTTTACTGTGGTTTAAGACTCTCAAACAAGTTAAATTTCTCCAGCCAAAAGAAAGCTATTAGAATATTGCTTTTCTGACTGTGGCTGCCCCTCTGCAGGCTCTGGTCGGCCCCTGACAGACAGACAGACAGACAGGAGCTGTTAGTCTGAGAATCATAGCCAAAGATTTATGTAGACCTGGATTTTTGGCTTTTGCACATCAGGGCAGATGTTTCTTAAACTCGCGGCAGGCGAACACCTTGAAGTCATGGTACTTTCTGAGCAAACTTCAGGAAAAGCACTGACCAATCTACTTTTCCCCCATGAAAAGAAGTGGAATGTCACAGTGGAAATAGGTAGACATAATATCACGGGAACACTACTAATAGAAAGTATGAACAAAGAATTGAAATGTTAATATTGCCGTGGAAGTAATCATAGAAGTAATACCATGTATCACTGATGCCCACTAATGACGCAACGGGGGCCTCCCTCACGTTTTGTCTGGGCTGGCTTCAAACCACCGTCGGCTCCAATCTCCACCTCCTGAAGAGCTGGGGTTACAGGCCTGAGCTGCTGCCGACGGCCTTTTACTCACCGGTGCCCCCCCAGCCTCTCCAGCCTCATTCCTGTCGCTGATGCCTTGTGGTCTTGTTGCAGCTCATGTCCACCCTGCCTGCCTTCCCATGCACGGACAAACCTTCAGTCTCAACGAGACTTGCTGGATCACGGGCTTCGGCAAGACCAGGGAGACCGACGGTGAGGACGAGGGTGCTGGCTAGGCCGCGTGTGTCTGTGCGCACAGGTGCGGCGGAGGTCACGTGTCTGGGTGTAGCGACGAGGGCCTGTCGGGATGAATTTGGTTGTAGGTGTTCTTGGGCCCGAGTGTGCCCGAGGCCACGAGGAGTCCTCCATGGGCTGAGTAGGTTGGATTGGCTGCTCACACCAGTGAGAGAGAACACACGTCGTAGAGAGCTGCGGGTGTCTGGCAGGGGAGGCCTGAGGGGTTTGTGCGCAAGACTAGTGCTCTACCACTGGAACCACGACCCCGCTTTCAGCTTTTTTTGTGTGTGTGCTGGCTAATTTAGAGATAAGAGTCTCATGGCCTTTCCTGCCCAGGCTGGCTTGGAACTGCAATCCTCGGACCTCAGCCTCCCGAGTAGCTAGGATGACAGGCGTGAGCCACGATTGCTCAGTGACTTTCTGATGTCAGTGGTCTAAGATGGCCCGTGTGGAGCCGGAGGGTACTGGGGCCTAGCCGTTAGACTCAGGCCAGCTCCGTGGACCGGGGCCACCCTCCCCTGGCCCCGTGCGGTGGAATGCTGCTTCCTCTGGCCTCCCCCCCATCCCTGACTAGCTCTGTGGCTGTGGGGGGGGGTGGTCACTTCCTCCTCAGTTCTAAGTGTGCCCACCTGTCCAGAAGTCAGCCAGACCTGCCCCCCTTGAGGACACCTGCTTTCCTAAACCCCCATGGTGCTTTGCAGGAGACCCCCATCATCCCCTGGGCCAGGGCGTTGGCTAGGCTTGAGAGTTTGCACACGTGCGTGGCTGTGTCATGTCAGCGAGCTGGATCTGGTGTGCCAATTCCGCATCCGGGGGTCCTCAGCGTCCTGCCACAGATAGCCTCTCTTGGGCAGGGTGCAGGCCTGGCCACGGTGCTGACCGTCTGGGTCAAAGGTCACGAGGCACCCAGAGTCTCACTGCCTCCCCTCTCCCCCCCTTCCCCCCCCCCGTGCTCACCACTCTGAAGAGAAGACATCCCCCTACCTCAGGGAGGTGCAGGTCAACCTCATAGACTTCCAGAAGTGCAACGACTACTCGGTCTACGACAGCTACCTCACCCCGAGGATGATGTGCGCCGGGGATCTCCGTGGGGGCAGAGACTCCTGCCAGGTGGGGCTGCCGGGGGGCCGGGGATGGGGCGAGGCTGGAGGGCTCGGGGCTCCGCCCTTCGTGTTCACACCCACCTCCCCCACCTGGGTGACATGCTGGCCGTCCCTTGCAGGGGGACAGCGGGGGACCCCTGGTCTGTGAGCAGAACAGCCGCTGGTATCTGGCGGGGGTCACCAGCTGGGGCACGGGCTGTGGCCAGAAAAACAAACCTGGTGTCTACACCAAAGTGACCGAAGTCCTCCCCTGGATTTACAGCAAGATGGAGGTGAGAATCCTGTCCGGGGGCTGGGTGGGGGGGTATCCAGGGGCCCCCGGGGGGTGCAGGAAAAGGCACCCCTCAGCCCTTTGCTTTGGGGGATGTCCAAGACAGGGTCAAGTGTCAGCCGGGGGGAGAGCCCCGTGCCTGCATTGTTTTGCTCAGAACAGAGCCCGGAAGGTGGGAAGGATGTGGCCCCCGGCTCAGAGCCAGCCCAGCGCCTCTCTCCTCAACCAGCGACGGCCACACGGGCCCGCTGGACCGTGCGAGGCCACCCCCCGCGGCAGGAAGTGGTGTGTCGTGAGACAGGACTGTACCCCAACTCTGCCGACCCCGCTCAGACTCAGCCTTGCCTGCGCCTTCCGCACAAAGCTAGGAAGCCAGGGAGTCTGCGCCTGGTTCTCCTCTGCTCTGGGGACAAGGACGGAACAGTGCAGAGCCCCGAGGGGTGGGGAAAGCCACTGCACAAGCAGTGAGGCGGAGCTCGGGGTGCCTCTCTTCCTGAGGGCCCCCTCTCCTCCCAAAGGCAGTGCCAGGTGATCACTGGGCTGAATGGGGAGCCCCCCCCCCACGGATACCGTGCCCCACTTCCTGTGGGCTTCTGTGCTGCCTGCCCACGTTCACCCTGCGCTTTGGGTCTCTTCCTCAGAGTGAGGTCCGCTTCCAGAAATCTTAACCAGTGCCACCCCGCGCCACTGGCTGCTACGGAGACTCCGGCCCGAGGGACAAGCCTTCCATGACGTCTGGGACAACGGCCACCGGGCGCTTTCGTTATTCCCACCTCCACGGTCAGCCGCCTCTGCCAGAGCGTGCGTGTATGTGTGTGTGCACGTGTGTGCGCACAGGCATGTGCTTTATGTGTGTGTGCGGCTGCGACCTCGAGATTTCCAGAAACCAGAACCGTCAGCCCTGCTGGGAAGTCCAGGCTGAGAACCTTCTGGAGATACCGAGTTTGGGCTCCGTGGATGTTCCTAGGAGTCCACACACGAATGAATGACGGAGGTGGAGCTAAAGTGATACTTGAGGAAGGGCCTGGAAGGGGACACCGGAAGTTCTTGCTCTTTGGACTCTGACTTGGAGACCAGCCCGGAGTGGGCAGACACCCAGCAATCCAGGGGGTGTCGTGGGACCCTGGAATGGACGGTGGGCTTTGAGGGAGCGCCGGCTCCCCTGTGCCCGGCCGTCCTTAGCGGAAAGCCGTGCCTGCGCGCGGGTGAACGTCACCGCCTTGCTTCTGGGGGCGCCGTGGGCATCCAGGCCGGGGCTGTGTGGGAGGTGCCCGGCCTGAGACCTGTAAACTCCAGCTCACTGGGTTTGTTCGGTCACCACGTTCTTGAAATGCATTTTATTTTTTATATTTAAGCAAGAGAAGTAGATGTGTTTTTAAAGATTCTCCCCGCCCCCGCCCCCCCAAATGATAAAGGTCTTGAGAGTTAGCAATCATCACTCCAAGAACTCCACGGGATTCAGAGAACTCCGCGGTAGTGTCCAGCAACGTGTTCCCGGCTTCAAGGGACCCAGGGAAGGACTGGCAAGGTCCGCTGGAGGGACACCCCAAGTCAGTGCAGTGCAGGACCCCTCCAGGTCCTCAGGGAACCTTCATTTGGGCCCTCAGGCAGATCACAGGGGCCCGTGGACGGCTCCTGCCCCTTAGGGCTTCCACTAAGGCTGGAGACCCAGATAGCGCCCTTGCCCCCGGGAGGGCCGGGGGACAGCACCCTTCGTATCTGGAGGCGGTGCCGGAACCGTGGGGCGTGTGCCCAGCCTCCTCCGCCTTTCCGTTTTCACTTGCTCCTGGAGCCACGTGAACGAGTACAGCGTCACGCAGAGAAAGCACACGCCGTCGCCAGGGCCCCTGCACAGCGTTCTGGGACGGCTTCGCGCCAGCCGAAGGCCCGAGCCTCCCCCAGGCTGTCCTCGGGAGCACGGGCTCCGCGCCGCTCCGGGGCCCCGGTCTCCTCTCCTGGGGGATGTGATGATTCCCAAAGGCGGGTCCTGGCAGATGGGCTCAGCCCTGTCCAGCCCAGGCAGGCAGCCGGTCAGGGACAGGACTGTCCCCCGAGAGTAGCCAGGCGTCCAGAGTGGCCGATCAGCTGGGGGAAGAGGGCAACGTCCCGCCAGCCGCTGCCTCTTCAGCAATAAAAGTCCTGTCCCCCACCGTTGTCAGAGTGTCACCGGCAACCTCCGTGGAAGAGGGAGACTCTGGCTCCGGGGTCCCGGCCTCCTGGATGGGGGTGCTCATGGGGGCTGTGCTCGCCTGACCGCACACCCATTCACGAACGACGGCGGTGCCCCCGCTCCGGAGGTACACCGGGCGTGTCAGCGCCCTCGGGGACCGGGGTTGTGACCCTGTGACCCTGTGTGGTGGAAGTTGTGGCGGAGGGTGGACGCCTTGCTTGGAACGTGGGCAAAGGGGCCACTGGCCACACCTGGGGAGCCCGGGAGGCCCTGCAAAGCCAGGGAGGCTTGAAATGGACCTCCAGCCGTAGACACGGGGCAGGGGCCAGGCTGTCTGGGGCCTGCCTGCCCCTTCTTCCTCCTCTACCTCGGCCTTTGCGCGCTCTGCCACAAGGCCACAAGGCAGCCCCAGCACAAACTGTCCCTTTGGCTGTGTGTATGCGCGCGCACACACGCCATTGCTGGGGCTTGAACTCAGGTCCTGGGCACTGCCCCTTAGCTTTCTGGGCTCAAGGCTAGTGCTCTACTACTTGAGCCATAGCCCCACTACCGGCTTTGGCAGCTAATTGGAAATAAGAGTCTCCCAGAGCTCCTCAGATTTCAGCCTTCCGAGTAGCTAGGACGACAGGTGTGAGCCACTGGCATTCCCGTTCTGTGTGTGTGTGTGTGTGTGTGTGTGTGTGTGTGTGTGTGTGTGTGTGTGAGCGTTGGCCGTCTGGCCCCGCTCTCGCTCAAGGCTGGTGCTCCTCAGTGCTGGCCACACCCCCGCGTCCTGCTCTGTGCCGGCGAATGGACTTGTCTGCCAGGGCTGCTTCAAGCCGAGCCTCCCGAGTAGTTACAGTTACACGCTTGGCTCCTTCCTACTGGCTCTTCTAAAAGATGGCATCCTCATGCTGTACCTAGCTTTGCCAGAACTTGCGCAAGTGGCCTCTGCCCCCGTGACCCCCCGGGTGAGTACCCAGTGCCAGGCACACACACGGAGTCTTCAGGTCTGCTCCTCACATGGTCCCGAGTTCAACCCCCAGCACCACCATGGACATGTTTTTAATCTTGACACTCCCTTGGTTCCAGGACCTCCCTAAAGGCCCCTGAAATCAGCGAGGCGGGGAGAGGGCGGGGAGAGGGCGGGGAGAGGGCGGGGAGAGGGCGGGAGAGTAGCGGGGCTTCCTGCGTTGGTCCAGGGAGGGGTGTGCTGGTGTAGGAGGCCAACTGTGCACGGAGACCTTGTCGGATGCGTCCAGATCCTCAGCACGAGCTCTGAATAACTCTATGCACGGCTGGGGTTCCGTGGACGTCCCATGAGGAAGGAGGGGAGCGGCGATGGGGAGCCCGGGGAGGGTGACAGGAGGCGGGGAGCTGGGCTAGAGCGGGGGGGGGGGGCGCCCTTTGCCGTAGGAGCCACTGACAGCCCGGCTGACGATCCCGCTGCCTCTGGGGTTTCCTGAGCACCCCAAGGGCCGTTGTTTCTGGTCAGTGCGCGGGCCTCGTCCTGCCGCACTCGGGGGGGGGGGGTGGGGGGGAGGGACGTGGGGGGGGGCGGGGTAATGAGCGTAACCACGATGACTGCTGAGCTGTTTCGCTCGGCGCCAGGTGCCGTGCGGAGCACCTGATGCCCGTTACCTCCTCCACGCACCGGGAGCGCCGAGTTGGCATGGCGACTGTGCCCTGCTGTCGGGGCGAGGAAGCCGGAGGCCGGGAGGCGTGACAGAGCCCCCCCCCCCCCCCCCCAGCCACACAACTAACCAGTGGCCGAGCCGGCCGTGGAGGCCGCTGCGGTGCTTCCAGAAGCTGCTTTCCCCAGCCCGGTGGAGTCCCGCCCCCCGCACAGCACAGGGGACTGCCATCTGGCTCTGTGTATCTTTCCAGGGCAGGGGGCGGGGGGGGGGACCCCACAGAGGAGGCCGGGCACGCTCCTCTAAGTGTCACGTGACTGGCAGCTTAGCCTGGGAAGTTTCTGGAACCTTGGAGGAGGGCGTTGCAGCGGGAGGAGGCCCTTCCTCCACCTCCCCACGGACAGTTTCCGGGACGCCCATCTGAATCGTGACGAGCTGTCACCCGGACACGGCGTCCCCTCCGCGTGGGGTGGGTGGGGCCGAGTGGCACGTGCCGTTCATTCCCCGCCTCCGAGGAGGGCACGGGTCCTGCTGCTGCCCGGCCCCGGAAGCCATCTTCATCCCCAGGGACGGCTCCGCCTGGAGAACAGAGGGGAGCTGGCTGTGGAAGTCAGCCACGAGGCCGAGACCCTCGAGGAAGGTGTGGGCCTGGCCCGATCTCCGCCCTTCTCGGCCAGCAGGACCTGGGACGTGAGCACCACGGGAGAAGACGTCACTGCTCTGCACTGCAGACGTCCGCTTCCCTCTCAGAGGTGGAGAGGACGCCAGAGGTGGAAAGGAATCTGAGCTCCCGGGAGGCTCCGCACCCCCGGCCCTGCCGCTTCCTCAGCGAGGTGATCTCGGGTTCGCATTGATTTAGCTATGCCATCTTGGGCAACCTGCTTCCTCATGTGTAAGATGGGTGTATCTCCTCCACGTGTGTGAGATGAAATGGGCGGATGAAGACGCCTGTAAACAGGTTGGGCAATGGGCCCCCGGGACCCAGGGGGCGCTTGTTGAAGCCGAAGCAGAAAGATCCGTTCTTCCATCTTTACAGCCCTTCCCTCGGCAGAAAAGAGAAGGGTGCGGGCAAAACTTTCACGGCCTAGGGAAATTCTCCCCTTTTCTGCACAAACTTTCTTCCTTGTTTTGTTTTGTTTTAGCAATGGGCTGATATTTGGGGACTAGGCAGTGCTTTCTCTTAAGTCACGGGGCTCCATTGAGTTGATTGCTGCCCTTATTTAGATTTTCTCTAATTCCTTTCAAAGAAATGATGACAGTAACATTTGCATTAAATAAGCATTTTTTTCAAAAAATTAAGAAGAGCATTAATGTATTTTGAAAATCTCTTTAATGTACAGATTCTTTATCTGTTGTAATCTGTTGTATGGTTGAAATACATGAAGAATATTTAGTCTCACAAAGACTATGAAAGTGAGAGAATATTTATTAATCTTCGCAGACAATTGTGAGTGCCTTTGACACTCCACTGAAAGCATAGTACTCGGTTGTAGAATTTGAAACCATGTCAACCAACTGCTTTCTGAATGTGTCTCTTATCCATACCTCTCTTTGTAGAAGCATTTGAATGAATATTGGAAGAATAGCAGTTTTCTGAGGGTTTGTTTTTTTTGTTTTGTTTTGTTTTGCCAGTCCTGGGCCTTGGACTCAGGGCCTGAGCACTGTCCCTGGCTTCTTTTTGCTCAAGGCTAGCACTCTGCCACTTGAGCCACAGCGCCCCTTCTGGCCATTTTCTATATATGTGGTGCTGGGGAATAGAACCCAGGGCTTCATGTATACAAGGCAAGCGCTCTTGCCACTAGGCCATATTCCCAGCCCCATGAGTTTTTTTTTTTAAATTAAATTTTATTGACAAGGTAATGTACAGAGGGGGTACAGTTACATAATAAGGTAGTGAGTACATTTCTTGGTTTTTTTTTTGTTTTGTTTTCTTTTTTTGGCCAGTCCTGGGCCTTGGACTCAGGGCCTGAGCACTGTCCCTGGCTTCTTCCTGCTCAAGGCTAGTACTCTGCCACCTGAGCCACAGCGCCGCTTCTGGCCGTTTTCCATATATGTGGTGCTGGGGAATCGAACCGAGAGCTTCATGTGTAGGAGGCAAGCGCTCTTGCCACTAGGCCATATCCCCAGCCCCCATTTCTTGTTTTATTTGTTATACCCTCCCTCATTTTTCTTTCCCTTCCCTAGTTCAGATAAGCATCTATACAATATCCAGTGTGCCAAAATCATATACCACAAGGGGTATGCCAAAGGAAATTCACCTAGTACATTAAACATCAAGACAACAATAAAATCCTCCTGTTTCCATCTCTTGGAGTCCATTTTGCGTATTCATTTGCTTAGTTCATTTTGCTCATCTGGTTCTCTGAGTTTTGAGTGTTTCATGTGTGTGTGTGTGTGTGTGTGTTTGTGTGTGTGTGTGTGTGTGTGTGTGTGTGTGGTGCTGGCCCTGAGCTTGAACTCAGGGCCTGGGCACTGTCCCCGAGCTGTTTTTGCTCAAGGCTAGCACTCTCCCACTTGAGCCACAGCGCCCCTTCCAGCTTTTTGGCATGTCGTTGGAGATGATAAGAGCCTTTAATCGGCTTTCAAACGCCGTCCTCACATCTCTGGGCAGCTAGGATTACAGGCCTGAGTCCCCCGCGCCCCGCCGGGAGCCACGTTTGAAAAATGCAAAGAAGGCAAGAGAGACTGGAGCCCCAAGAGCCAGGCCCGTGGGCAGGGATCCTGTGGGAGTGGGCGTGCCTGGGTGTGCCTGGGCGTGCCGCGTGGGTGGAGCACCTGTGTGTCGGTCTGAGCACTGTGGGTTCGTGCACATCTGCACTCGCTCTCCAAGTGTGGTCCCCGCCCCGGCCTCAGGACCCCTTGGGGGTGGACCCAGCAATCTGCGCTCTCGCGAGGCCTCTTGGTGGTGGTGCTTGGCGCACGCCCGTGGTGACCGCCGAGGCCTGGGGGGCCTGCTTGTCTGAGCGCACCTGCGCGGGCAAGGATTATGGGGATTTGACTCGCAGGTGGAGATTTGCATCTGAGCGTCCCGGAGGCCGGAAGCCTGCTCCCTCTCCCGTCTCCACGGCCCTCGACCTCGTCCTCTCAGAGCTCTCTGCATCTAGGGCAGCCGCTTGGAGGCACTTAGCAAGGGCTACGGGATGACGCCGACGACTGTGGCAGAGAAATCTCCAAGCCGGCTGGGCCCCTCGGCCATACCAGTCCCTACGTAGGGCAGCCAACGAGGCGTCTCTTCCTATCACAGACAGAAATCTAATGTAACAGTGCAGGAAGCACCAGTGGAGGAAGAGAGATGTGTGTTCCGAGCAGAAAAGTACCTGCCTGCCCGGCCCTTAGATGGCTGGCACGCAGGAAACAATGTTTGCCCGTCCTCGGGCCGTGGCTGGAGGTGTAAGGAGAGACACAGGGCGAGGGCAGGCTGGGTGCTAGGCCCGCTCTACAGGGCTGAGCAGGGACAGTTCTGCTGCTGCTTCTTGCTCAAAATAAGTCCCAGAGCCAGCTCACTTGAAGGGACAGGAGCTGCGGGTGGCAAGAGGACTGGGTGGTGCTGTTTGGGACAGCTTTGGGCATGCAGTTTACTGCAGTGTTTTGTGTGTGTGTGTGTGTGTGTGTGTGTGTGTGTGTGTGTGTGTGTGCGCGCGCATGCGTGTGCTCATGCCAGTCGGGGCCTGGGCACTGTCCCTGGTCATTTTGCTGAAGTCTAGTGATCGACCACTTGAACTGAGCTCCACTTCTGGCTTGGTGTGTATGTGTGGCGCGGGTGGTGGTGGTGTTACTTGGAGATCAGAGTCTCACAGACTTTCCTGCCCGGTCTGGCTTCCAAATTCAACCCTCCGACCTCAGCCTCCTGAGGAGCTGGGATTGCAGAGGTGAGCACCGAGTCCCATCTTTTTATCCTGACTCAGGAAGCGGAAGGCAAGGGTGGATTCTCTTAGGCTCTGTGAGGGGAAGGAGGTGGGCTTCCAGGGCTGTATGAATGTTTCAGGAGGAGAATGGCCAGGAGGGTTAGTGTGTTTCTCCCATCATCTCCCAGGTCCTTACAAGGCCTGAAAAGGAAAATCTAATAGAGATAATGGTCTAAATGGTGGACATCCAGACAGCAGCAACATCAGAGAGGTAACTGAATGACAGGCAGGCAGAGGAGTGCGGGGTCCCGAGTCCTCCTGGCCACACAGTCTGCTGACCCGCCCGCCCAGCCTGCCTCTTGCATGTTGTGTTTTCAGAGGTGAGCTTTTGGTGTGTGTGTGTGTGTGTTTTTTCCCAAGACAAAACCACATTATAGCCCCAAGATGGAGGCCTCTGGTCACTGCTGTGCAGTCCTGGGCAGACATGCAAGTTTGTGATCAAGCTCTCTGCCCTCATGATAGATTGGTTTGCAAACCCGTAGTGACTCCCATTGTTTTTTGGTTTTTTTCTTTCTTTCTTTTGCCAGTCCTGGGGCTTGAACTCAGGGCCCAAGCACTGTCCCTGGCTTCTTTTTGCTCAAAGCTAGCACTCTGTCACTTGAGCCACAGCGCCACTTCTGGTCTTTTGTATATATGTGGTGCTGAGGAATCGAACCCAGGGCTTCCTGTACACGAGGCGAGCACTCTACCACTAGGCCATATCCCCAGCCCTGTGACTTCCTCATAAAGAATTCTACCCCTCCCTTCTTCCTCCCTAAGCCATTGTTATTTCTGTTCCTAAACTGCACCCGGCTTTGAGGTCAGAATGGGAACGGGGAATGCAAGAGAGAACAGGACTATTCAAATCAATCTCCCTGGCCCTGCAAACATGACGGGGCTGGCGGGGGATGGTGTCGCAGCAAAATGGTTCTGAAGAGCGAATGGAGGCCCCCGCCGGGCCGCTCCCACTCCCCCCCGGCTCCCGCAGGCAGCTCTGCCCGTATCTAGCGGGTCGGAATCCGTTTCTGATGCTAAACAGGTGCCTCTCCCCATGAACGCTGGCTCCCAGCACCGGGGCAGGGTGGGGAGTCCGGGCACCTGCGCTAGCGGGCTGACAGGCTGTCAGCCTTTCCTGTGCAGGAGACAGCGGGAACCGGAAGCGATTCGGGTCTTGTCTAGGGAGCCACCGAGTCTTGAATTTCCAGCATCTTTGTCTCCAAAGGGCCACGAAGTCGCGCTTCTCTCCCGTGCGCGCTCCCTAGGAAAAGGCCAATGCAGGCGGGAGGGGGTCACGCGTTCTCATTTGGCTGTTCCAAATCTCATCCAGGCTTTGACATGCCTGGAATAATGCTATTTTCACACAGGAATTAAATTTTCCCTGGAAAGAGTAAGACGTTGAGCCTTCTGTCATTCTGGATGCTTTGGTTTCTCCCCAGCAACGCCCCCCCCCCCCCCGCCCCCTCAAACCCATAACCAAGACCTTGGTATAAAAAGCACCTCAATTGGGCTGGGGATATGGCCTAGTGGCAAGAGAGCTTGCCTCGTATACATGAGGCCCTGGGTTCGATTCCCCAGCACCACATATACAGAAAACGGCCAGAAGTGGTGCTGTGGCTCAAGTGGCAGAGTGCTAGCCTTGAGCAAAAAGGAAGCCAGGGACAGTGCTCAGGCCCTGAGTCCAAGGCCCAGGACTGGCAAAAAAAAAATAAATAAATAAATTAATTAATTAATTAAAAGCAGCTCAAGGGAGGGGAAAACTGGGAGAGAGCAAGGGAAGGGGTGACATTGTCTAAAACGAAATGCACTCATTACTTATGTGACTGTAACCCCGCTGCGGACATTGCCTTTATAATCATTTTAAAAAGCAGCTCGAGAGATGGACACTGACGACTCGCAAGTGTAACCCTAGCTTGTCAGGAGCCTGAGATCTGAGGATCAAGGCTCAAAGCCAACCCCAGGCGGAGAAGTCTGCGAGGCTTTTATTAACTGCCTCCATTCGCCAGCAAAAAGCCAGCAGTATAGGTGTGGTCCAGGTGGTAGAGCGCTAATCTTGCACGTAAGGAACCTGAGTAGTTGTTTTATAGGTGTGAGCTGCCAGGGCCTGGCTGTAGGAGACCTTCTTGAGTGGGGCACAGCATTTATAGGATTGGGGTGACAAGGGAGATTAGCAAGAAGTGCGGCATGGGGGGGCGTTGTTTCCTGGTCACACAGAGGTAAGATGCTGGTGTTTGTTGTTGTTGGTCTTGGGGCTTGAACTCAGGGCCTGGGTGCTGCCCCTGAGCTTTTCTGCTCAAGGCTACAGCTCTACCACGTTGAGCCACAGCGCCGCTTCTGGTTTTGTGGTGGTTTATTGGTGATAAGAGTCTCACAGACTTTCCTGCCCTGGTTGGCTTTGAACCGTGGTCCTCAGATCTCAGCCTCCTGAGTAGCTGGGATGACAGGCGTGAGCCACCGGTGCCCAGCAAAGCAGCTCTTCTCTACCACGTTCTTCGCACCAAGAGGTGTGCCATTGCGCGCCCTGGGGCCATGGGGCCAAGCTATCACGCACTGAAGTCTCTAAAGCCAGGGACCCACACGCTGATCTGTCTTAGGCTTATGTTATAGCGATGGAAAGCTGACTGCCACACGGGGGATGGTTCAGCAAGAGCGGTGCTGAGTTCCTGGGATTACTTGTCTCAGAAGCAAGGGGTGGCGGGGAGAGAGAGTGGGGGAAGAGAGAGAGGGAGAGAGAGAGTTTGGGAAGGAGAGACAGACATCAGGCCTAAGCAAAGGGCAAAACAAAACTCTTGATGGTGGGTTCGATTGTCCAGGAAGTGGAAAATGAGACGAAGGGCCCAACACAGATGGTTGATGAAGAAGACGGAGGAGTTTACGGAAGGTCAGAGAAGCAGGGAGGGAGCCAGGACTGCGAAGAAGTTTGCAAGTGAGCTGGATTTGTCTGAGCCAGGGAGTTTAGGGCACACACTTGGTTAGGGGACTGTTGTCGTAAGCACAATTAAGCCAGGGTCAGTGGATACACCGTAGATCTTGGTGAACAAGAGCTCCCTTTCTGCAGCCTTCCAAGGCAAAACACCCCTCTGGAGGCACCCCGGGCCTCCAGGGGACAGGAGTAGGGGTCTTTGTCGCCCCCTGAAGCTGGGTGACCAGGCCCGGGGCCTTGGCTTTGGGCTGTGATTTGCAGAGCTCGGTGCCAGGCCTGGCACGGAACATTCCTTCACACGCCCCGCAGTGGCGCTGATTCTCCCTCACCGCGCCATCCACAGCCCCAGGTCCAGTTCTCCTTCTCACCGGACGCCGCCGTGGCTGTACAGGCTTAGAGAAGCAGACCGGTCAGCTGGGATCCAGATCCATTTCCGAGCCCCTCCACCCTTCCTCCTTCTGCGTGGTCCTCCGCACGTAGGTCCCACAAACGCTAGGCAAGCCCTCTACACCCAGCTGCACCCCAGCTCCTCCCTGTGGTTCCCCACGGCCTCGAGGACTAAAGCTGGAACCACTCCCACACTGCCTGGCTTTCTCCAGCCTTCTCTGCTCCCTGACCAAACCGGGGAGAATTCTGCCCCAGGCCCTTTGCAAGTCCTTGTTTCTGTGTCTAGTGTTAGAATCATTTCCCCACCCTGCCTGACACCTCAATTCCTGTCTCTGTCGCCTCATCTTCTTAACACCCTCTGACTCTCGGCTTGTTTCTTAAATGCTACCTCCCCCGGGCACTGAGCCATGTTCTAATTGCACATGTATACCTGGATCCACCTGATAAATATCTCCGTCCTTCCTTAGCTAGAAAGAACCATTCCTTTCCCCCATTGTTCCCAGAGCTCAGCAAAAAAGCAGCTCTTCATACCGCGGAATGTTCTGGGAGAGCCCAGCACCTACCTGGTCATCTCTCCTAACCCCTGGCCATGTTTATCTCAAGGGCAGGAGGCCGAGGTGGTTCTTTGCCCACTCCAAGGCAGATATGACCCCCACCTTCCCCGAGAGCCTGTGTGTTGTTTTGCTGCTGTCATACACCACATGAAGACGGCACTATTTGAGAGTCGAGCCTTGGCTGTTTATATCCCACAGACTGAGATACTTCTTGTCACCCACCACCTCCCCTGGCCATCCCCAAGGGCAGGCTGCCAGCACTGTCCAGCAGGGCCCTGGGAAGCAACTTGACCCAACCCTGGAACCCTCTGCCAGGAAAGAGGCTGAACTGACAGGTGGCTGGGCTTTGGAGTGCTGAGCCATTGGCCTTTACTGTACCAAGCAGGCCTGGCCTCGGGTGTCCTCAGAGCAGCTGCTCCTAAGGCAACGGACGGAGAGGTGTGGCTGAGCTCCACCTTCAAGGGCATTGGGAGGGAGAGATGAATCTACTCGCTCAAGGCCGTTGGCCTGGGGGTGATGTAGGAAAGGGCAGTTGTTACAAAGCCCTGAGCTTAGAGATACAGACTGGAATGGAGGAGTAGGAGGGGTGGGACAATCTGTCTAAATCCCATGGGTCAGCTGGGTTGGAGCCTGGCTTTGATGAAAGGTCTTTTGAGTCCCCAGAACTCAAAGGGCTTTGGGACTGGGCCACAATGGTGTCTCATAGTGCAGGGGTCAGCTTTCCTCCCCGCAGGTGGGGGAGGCTCTCCCAGTTCTTTTCTTAGGAGCCATCCGCAGCTTTACTGCCCCTGGAGACGGCTGGAATTCCTGTGGACTTCCTGCCTTGTGGTTTTGAGGCCTGACCACTTATGAAAATAATTCCATCATGGAGGGCCAGAGCTAGAAGGGACCTCGGGGCAATCTACTCCCTCTCCTCCATTTCCCAAAGGTGAAAACAAGCCCAGGCATTTGGAGGGTCCGGGGGTCCGGGCTGGGTTTCTGCTGGTAGTACCCATCTTCCCTGGGTTTGTAAAGGTCTCTGGCGACTCCACCTAGATTTAGACAGGTCACTGCCTCTTTGGGCAGCGGCTTCATGCCCAACCCCAGCCCCATCCACCCCAGCACACACCTTCTAGCGCACTCTCCCTGGGTAAGGCGTCCTGACTACTAACCTGCTGCCCTGCCCCTTGGGTTTCTGCCAGTGCCAGGCCTCTGTCCCTTCTTAGAAGTTCTGTCCCCTAGAGCTAGAGGCAGTGGATGGAACACTCACTGGGGGTGGGGGGGGGGGGGAAGCTCCTGGTCAGCCCAGGCGAATCAGACCCCAGATCTTAGCACGAAGGTCCCCTCCCAGGGAGGAGGCAGAGCTAGGAGGATCTTCACATCTTGAATTGGGGGGTGGGGGGCGGAGGCTGAGGAGAGGTCCTCCACACAGCTTCTTGGTAGGGCTTAAGGGTTGTGGGGGGGCCTCGCAAGGGGGCCTAGGGCAACAACTCTGAGGTACAGGTCAGGGCCACGCCCCCAGGGCCCCACCTGTATAGAGCAGCTAATGACAGCTGCGATGAAAGCAGGCTCCCGCGCGTGCTTAGGAGGCGGCCGGTCAGGCCACTTTCCGGGGCGCGCCTCCAGGTGGGCTGCGGAGGTTGACGCGGGAGGCCCCCTCCGGGTTTGCCATTTCGGGGAGGCAGCGACCACCCTCCTCGTGCTGGTCGGGAGGAAAAAGGCGAAGCCCCAGCCCCGGCCCGCCTGGCCGCCGCCTCCTCCTCCCTCCTCCTCCTCCTCCTCCTCGGCGCGCGCGTCTCCTGTTGCTTCTGCGCCGCGCGAAGATCCGGCGCGCACAGGGGAGGGGTCTGCGCGGGGGACACTTCCCAGAAGCCACCGGACCTCGGCCCCCCGCCCCCCCCCAAGAACCCAGCCCCGGAGTACCCCCCACCCCGGCGAGCCTCGGCCCGCCCCCCCTCGAGCTGCCGGAGGCGGGAAAGCGCCCAGGCCGCGCCCACCGCCCTGCGCCCTGCCCCCAGCCGCCACTCCCGCGCCTCCGCCGACTCCGCTGTCCTCCCTCCCGGGATCGGCTTGGGGGGACCCTCCGCGCGCAGGTGAGTGCTGGCGACGTGGGCCGAGGGGGCCCCTTCCTCCGACGGGAGGGGGCTCGGGTGGGATCCGATCCTCCCGCGCGGGCAGCGCCAAGTCTTGTTTGTGCCAGGGGTGCGCGCGCGCGCCTGGGCCTGGGGCAGCTGCGCCCCCCGGGCCTTCCCCCACTCCCCCCCCCCGCAGCCACGTCGATTTGGGGGGCTGTCAACAAGGGGGTGGGCGTCAGAAGGAGGAGAAGGATCCTCGGGAGGGAGGCCTGTCGGGCGGCGATGTTGGGGTGATGATGGTGGCCGGGGAAATGCGCTCGTGGCTGCCCTGAGCTTGGGGGCTGGGGTTCTCCGGGGAAGGGCAGAGGGCAGCCCCCCTTCTCCCTCCTGTTTATTTCCGAGTTTTCCTTTGTTGCCTGGAAGCGGGGACCCTCGAGGAGCAGGGGTGCGTGCAAGGAGCCCCGAGTGTGGCCACACCAGCATAACAAAATGGAACTTGCTGGCTTGGTGTTTGTCAGTCGGGGGTGTGGGCTGCTGTGGACCAAGAAGGGGGCCCTAAGGCCTCGGGGCTCCCGCGTGAGCGAGCATCACCCTGCTTCTCCTTCCCGCCTGCGGTTCTGATGGCTCCCGGGGAGCTCTGGTGGGTGCCCCGTGCCCCCCTTTCCCCGGCTGGGCCGCCCCTGCCCGGCGGTGCCCCGTCCTCCTTCGCTTGGGCAGAGCAGCGCGCTCCCTGCGGCTTTCCTCCGCTCTGACAAGTGGTAGAGCAACCTGGCTGCGAGAGCGAGGCCGAGGCCCACGTCAGACCGCGGGGCCTGCGGCTCCCGGAGCCGGTTCACCGGGCCGGCCTCCCTCCGCATCCTTTGTCTCCTGGCCTGGGTGCCCTGGCCCGGCCGGGCCTTCCAGGTTGGTGACTGGATGGGTGGGCACCCCGGGCCCTCTGTGAAAGGGCCTCCACCTTGGCAGTCCCGCAGCCCTCATATTGTGTATGTTGAATGTGTGTATCTGTTTCACAACTTGGCCTTTTGCACGTGACCCGCCTGGTGGTTGCCATGGAAACGCCTCCGGGTTCTCAACCTCCCTCCCTGTTCTGCCCATTCCTCCCCTCCCCTGCCGCCTCCCCTCCCCCAGTGTGGTTGCCTGGATACTGGTTATCCCTGGCTTCCGAGAGGAGACCCTGGAAATCTGGTTCCCACTTCAAACAGGTGACCCTGCCCCCCCATCCACCTGACACCCTGTCACAAGCATCACCGACACATGATATGCATAGCACAACACCGCCCTCGACACGCCTCCCACACCCCCCCATTAACACACACGCGTCGCACCAATCCGCACCACATACACCAGACACCCTACCACATCACCTAACATGCTTCACTTACACCTGCCCTCATGCTGTGTGTGTGCTCACACTCATCCCAACAGGAACATATATACTATTGCTTACATACACACACACTAACACACTAGTAGAAGGTGGAGGAAAAGGGCACCTCCAGGTTCCATTACAGGTGCCAGGATTGAGTCTGGGCATCGACATCTCCTCGTGCGGAATTGTCCTTTCCGTGAGGCTCCAGGCTCTTCCTGTTACGGTGCCCCAGAGCTAAGGGCTGGGAGGAGGGGAGCCCCAGAAGGGGAAGGAAGTTAGGGCGCCTGGCTCCTGGCTGAGGCTCAGGCCGCTCCCCCTTACCAAGTCACATTTTCCTGCTTCTGGCTTGGCTTCTGCAGCCAGATCTGTGCGTTTGGAGAGCGGAATCGGTTTTGCCAAGGAACCCCAGATGGTCAGGGCTCTTCTAAGACTTGGGGCTTCTCTGGTCCTTCGGGAGCAGGTTGCAGAAAGAATTTCCTTCCTAGTTTCCATTTGCTGTTTGGGTTGGTGGAGAACCCGTTTCGTTCAGCCATTGGGGAATTGTGAGAGGCATCTACCACTCATCAGTTGTTGGGGAACACAGCAGAGAGGAGGGGGATACAGCTCCTAACCTCAGAATCAGGTTTCTCAGAGCCAGGAGTCTCGAGGGAGAATCTAGGCAGGATATAGGTGGGGAAACTGAGGCATAGAGGCCTCAATCCCACTAGTGGCTCAGCTGGGCTGGCCCTGGCGGAGCCTCTTCCTTTGTGTCACCCCTGCTATCAGGCAGGACTTTGGACCCCCCCCCCCACTTTTGCTCTGCATCTCTGGCCTTCTTTTCACCTGTTGCGGGTGGGGGTGCTTCTTCCTAGACCTATGAACCCCTTGTGGGTTCAGACATTAGAAGCCTGTACCTCTGAGGCAGTCTTTTGAAGCGAGGCTAGAGGGTGTGGCAAGGAGAGGGGAACTCAGGGAAACTCAGCCCACCTAGATTCCCCGCCCCCCCCAACCATAAGTCTGAGCACACGCTGGTGATACCCTCAGTCTGTTGGACTCTGCTGGTCTGAGCCCAGGGCTCCTAACAGCCCAGGTACTTACGCCTCAGCTCACCCCTCAGCTTCTTCAAGAGCGCCCCAGGGGGAGCAAGTCATTAGCCTAAACAGCACTGAGCCTGGGGCCACCAAGGAGCCAGGTTCCCACCCTGCTCTGATCTGAGCCTTGAGCTAGATTCCCACCCAGCTCTGATCTGAGCCTTGAGGAGCTAGATTCCCACCCAGCTCTGATCTGAGCCTTGCGTTTCCCAAGGGCAAATGCATTTATTCCACCTGTGTCCTTTCAGCTCTAAGTTTAACTTAGCCCTTGGCTAAAACCTCACCAAGGAGTTGGGAGTGTGTGCTAGTAACTGATCCCCCAGGAACGGAGCCCTCCATCTCCGGGTCTGTTTCTAGGGGGTCTCAGTCATGATTCGCGAGCTCCATCTTCCTTCTCGATTCGTGTGGACTGTACAATCCTGACAGAGATCCCTTTTCTCTCCAGGGCCCCATTTGTCCTCCTTGCTTCCCAGTACCGGGCAGGGCTGAGCTGTGGCCTTGGGTAAATGTTCCCCTTCCACCGTGGGGCAGGCCGGAGTCTGAGAGGCAGAGGGAGCCAGCCCCTCCTGGGTAGGGCTCCATCAAGTCTGGGCACTCAACAGGGCTGGCAGGCCTCGTTGGAGGATGCCCTCTGCACAAGGCCAGGCCCAGGCATGGCATTTCATGGGTCTGTGAGGCCCTCTTGGCCCCCAAGGCCTTGGCTGGCTGCAGCCTGTGCAGCAGCAGCAGCAGATGCCCGGCGGGGACACACCACCCTGGCCTGGCCCCGGCCCCAGTGCGAAGCAAGGCATTCCTGGCGCGGGGGCTCTGACCTGGGAAACATGAATCCACAAAGGGAAACGTTTGTCTCAAAAATGTGTGTGTGTGAGCGGGGCGGGGGTTGGGGGCGGGGGGAGCTGGAGCCCAGGAGGGGGGATGGGGTGGGGTGGGGCCCCTGGATACCAGGCTGGGCCGTATTCCAGCCCAAATAGCTGATTTGGGTGGGGAGAGCAAGGGAGGAGATGTGTGGGAATGTCGTCCCCCCCCCCCCCCCGCCCCCCGCCTGCCCCAAAGCCCCAGCTGCAGGGCAAGCAGACCTGGGTGGAGAGACCAGAGGCGTCGTCTCCATGTTATTCCTCCTTGCAATAGGGCAGCTCCTGTGGGCTGCTCCAGGTGCCCCCACCCCACCCCCCCCTCCTCTCCAGGAAGTCACTGTACCCCTCCTCCCCCGCAGGAGAGACCCCACTCACGCACGTGTGCACCCACGGGCTCACACATAATCCTCCACACCAGACGCGCGGCTCGCACATCCCCACACGCCTCCCCTCCTCACCCAGCCGCCGCCTCCCGCCAGTCCCGGTCCCTTCCTTCCCCTCCGTGCTCGCACCCGGAGCCACGTACTGGGTGACCCAGGGGCTCATGTCCGGTCTTCTCGAAGCCCCCTGGCTTTTCAAGGAACGGCGGGTGTCTGGCCCCGCACACCGGGCTCTGTAATCCGGCTGCAGCTGCCTCTCGGGGCACCTTCTCTGGGTGCTCAGCCCGAGCCCCAAGTTTTCCCGTCCTTACTCCTGGCTGTGGAGCAGAGCATGGTGGCCTAGGTGGACACACAAACTTGGCTGGGAAGCCTCCATCGATCGCCCCCTGACGCGCTTGAGGAGGGCAGTGGGGTGCTTCCCCGACCTCCCCCCTCCCCCCAGGCCGCCATGACGCTAACTAGTCTACCAGTGACGTCACGGCGACGTCACCACCCAAGGCCCCTCCCACCAAGCCCAAGCCCTGGAGTCTGATTAGTCACAGCCACCCCGGCTGCTCTGCTCCCTTGCAGACTCGTTTCTTCCAGCGCGAGGTCCGATCGCCCCACAGCCCCCCCCACCCCTGCACTTACGTGGGAAGAGACCTCGTCCCTCACTCGCTCTCCCTTTCCCCCACCCCACTCCCCGGGTATTGCTCAGAATTCCTGCATCTGGGGAAGGTTTGAGGACCGCGCAGAGACAGGCTGATTCATCCTCCCATTTGGGGATTCGACTCAGACGGCAGAAAGGAGGAAGTGGGGGGGGGGGGCTGAGTTGGTTGTTTTTGTTTTTGTTTTGTTTTGATGGGGGGGGTGCCTAAATGCTTCCAAAATGACTACACTTAGCCAAACACAATCCACGCAGATTGGATTGTAACTTAAAGACATGGATGCTGAACATCCGTTCATTCATTCATTCATTCATTAGTGTTCACTGACTAGCTACTACGCTCAGGTGCTGAACATCCAGTGTATCCGATACCTAAGTGTGTTTTAACCCTAAGGAGGCTACTTTGCCTGGGAGACACACACACACACACACACATACACACACACACACTGGTAGTGCAGGATAAGGTGTAGGCCCTTGGCGTTGTGGGAAGGGGGGAGGGGGGAGGGGAGGGACACTGTGTTTGTTTTGTTTGTTTCTGCCAGTCCTGGGGCTTGGACTCAGGGCCTGAGCACTGTCCCTGGCTTCTTTTTGCTCAAGGCTAGCCCTCTGCCACTTTAGCCGCAGCACCACTTCTGGCCGTTTTCTATATATGTGGTGCTGAGGAATCGAACCCAGGGCTTCCTGTATCCGAGGCGAGCACTCTTGCCACTAGGCCATATTCCCAGCCGTGTCTGGATGTGTCAGAAGCAGACAGATAGGCTCAGCCCACAGCCCTCCTCCTCCCACCCCCAGGTCAGGCACATTTCTGGCCCTGCAGGCAAGTGAAGATGAATATATGCGAAGTCTCTGTAGGCTGAAATCTGAGGGCCAGACCTGAGCCTCTGAGGAGTCAAGGGGGTGGGACACAAGCGCAGAGGGCTGCAGCCCGGCCCCGTGGTCTACCTGTGAGTGGCGTGGTGTGGGCCTGGCCTCGTGGTCTACCTGTGGGCCCCGTGGTCTACCTGTGGGCGGTGTGGGTGGCGTGGCATGGGGCTGGCTGCAGCCTGGCCCCGTGGTCTACCTGTGGGCGGTGTGGTGTGGGCCCAGCCCCGTGTTCTCTGGCCCCGTGGTCTACCTGTGGGTGGCGTGGTGTGGTCCCGGCCTTTGGGCCCCTGGCCGCAGCTGCTGTTGGGGCTGCGCCTCCGTCAGCCAGTGCGGGAAGTGGAGGTGACCTGTCCTTGCCTGAGTCACACCACCCAGCCTTCCAGGACCAGATTGTACCTTCTGTGCCGTTCTGCCTCCCGTCCAGGTTCTGGAAGGGCACTGAGACCCCCGGGACCAGCAGGTGCCTGGGACCCTGCACCCTGACACTCTGGGCAGCTGCTCTGGTGGTGCTGTTCCCAGAGTCCTGGGCTGGCACTTCCTGTCACCTTGGCAGGGACAGTGGGAGGACAGGGGGCCTGCACCTGCTAGCGGGCCAGTCCCGGGGGGGGGGGGGCTTTGCAGGGAGGCTTCTAGAACTCCAGGACTGGGCTTGGGAGTTTGTGAATTGTTTTCCTTCCTGAGGAAGAAAACTTCATTTCCCTTCTAGGCCAGTTCTTTCCTTCTTCTTTGTCTGCCCGTGGCCAAGTGTGGCTTTGGCAGAAACAAGTGCTCAAGATAAAAGGTTAAAACAACAAGTTCCGCCGGGATGGGACGCTTTGCCTCTCCCGCTCCACCCCGTACAGCGGCTGGATTGGGTCTCAGCCTCAGAGAAACAGCCCAGAGCCCCGTGGACCCCCAGACACTGACGGCCCAGGCCTCCTAAGTGGGGGGGGGCCCTCTCTTCATACACGGGTGAGGTTGGGCAGAATCTCCCACAGTGGACTATTCAGGGGGACCCTGCTTCCCTTCCTGTGTCCTCACCAGCTCCTTGCTGGGGCTTTGGGGTGGGGGTGGGGGGTGCCAATCATTTCCTAGCTAGTCTATTAAACAGAAGGATTGATATTTAATTGTTTATTTGATTGAGGGAGCAGGCTGTGTTTCCGCTGGAGGCCGCAGATCCATCAGTGGTCTCTGCTCCAGACCTGGGGCACTTACAGCTTTAAAAGGCTCGGCCGCCTCTCGGCTTTGTGGCCTGGAACCAGAGGAACCAGAGACACCCGGGCTGTCGTAGAAGCTCCGGACACGCCACGTGGGCTGGGCCCTGTGCCAGGAGGCAAGATGGGGAGGGAGGACTGGTTTTGTGTTTTCACCGATTTTAAAATTTATATTGTTTTTCTAAAAAACATACTTCCTTTCTTCTTTGGTGCCGGTACTGGAGCTTGAACTCAGAACCTAAGTTCTACCACTTGAATCATCCTTCCACTTCTGGCTTTTTTCCCCGGTTCGCGGGAGATAAAAGTCTCTCCGATGTAGGCTGGCTTTGAACCTGCCGTCCTCAGATCTCATCTTTCTGAGTAGCTGGCATTGCAGGTGCGAGCCACGAGCACCCGGCTTCATTTTTTTTTTTTTTTAACGCTCTCTAAAGTGTGGCTACCGTTGGGAATTGGAGTAAACAGGGACGGGAAAGGCCGGGCAGGCTAAGTACCAGGAAGAGAGACGCACACGGGGCGGGAGGTGGAGAGTGGATGATCTCCCTTGCAAGCAAGCCACGGGCGAGCAGGCAGCAAGGCTCGGAACGCAGCAGATGCACGCACAGAAGAAAAGCTCGACTTCAAACCCACGGACGCGCCAACCAGAGCTGTGAGGAGCGTGGCAAACCCAGCACCCGCCAGGGCACTGGTCATCCATGTTCAGGACAGAGTGGGGCGAGGCCATTACTACAACACGAGAGGCCGCGGTGCCAGCCCGGGGGGCCATGTGAGAAGGACCTTGGCACGTTTTCTCCCGTGCCCTTTACAGACGCCCTGGGCGGAGGGTGAGGAATGGACTGGGCTGCACTGCCTGCCCGGGTTCCCGCCCCCACCTATCCGTCTGCGAGATCCTGCAGTGGAATCACCGTCGGTGGCTCACGCCCCGTCACCCTGGCTCCTCGGGGGGGCTGAGACCTGAGGGTCACCGCGTGAGCCAGCCCAGACAGGAAAGTCAGGCAGACCCTCCTCTCCAGCGAACCACCGGAAAACTGACGTCCCTCGCCGCTGCCTGGACTCGGGATCTGGCACATTGCTCTACCGGCCCCCCCCCCCCCCCGGCTTCTCTTTCTGAGCCGTTTTCCACCCAGCGATTAAGTGAAGTGACGTGACTCAGGGTTGGAGAGAGAATCGCCAGGAGAGCACTTCTGGTCGCGTGGTGCACGCGCTCACGGGCCTCGGGCGGCTGACGAGGGCCCAAGGGCAGGAGAACGGGAGAGGAAAGTGGGCGTGGAGATCCCACTGCGGGCCAGGAGGGCTGCGGGCCCGCGCCCGGGCGGATGGACGCGTGGAGATCGATGTAATGCGCCGCAGCGGGAGTGGATAAAAATGGAAGCTCTTTCTAAATGTAGGATGGGCTGGCCCCCGGGGGCGCACACCCGTCATCCCGGCTACCCGGATGGCTGAGGATCACGGACTGAAGCCAGCCCGAGCGGGGAAGTCTTTGGAGACTTATCTCGAACCACCAAAAGGCCAGGAGTTTAGCTCTGGCTCAAGTGGTAGAGAACCAGCTTAGGGACAGCGCCCAGGCCCTGAGTTCAAACCCCAGGGCTAGCGCTAAAACAAGCAAACAGGATAGTCGAAGCCATCTAAACAAGTGGGGAGCTGGGAGACACAGAGGCTCAGGAGTCCCCGTTCCCAGGGTCATGCCTTCTCAGGTACCCTGACCCTGCCAGGTAGGTCCCAAGGGCCCTCGGCAATGACCCAGGGCCTCAATGCAGTTTTGTTGTTTTTTTGGTATCGGTACTGGGGCTTGAACTCAGGGCTTCACCCTCCCCCCTAAGCTTTTTTTTTGCTTACGGCTGGTGCTCCACCTTGCCTCCGTTTTCAGCTTTTTGGTGGTTCATTGGAGATAAGAGTCTCACAGACTCTCCTGTCTGATCTGCCTTTGAACGGAAATCCTCAACTCTCGGCCTCCAGAGGAGCGAGGGTTACAAGTGTGAGCCACCGGCCGTTCATCTCAATGTCATTCTAACATGAACACTGAGTCTCGTGGAGTGTTCTGGAAGCCGAGCCCCCCTCTCCCAGCCCCACCTGGTTAGGCCCATCCTGTCCTTTATTCAGACATTCCTGCCTCTTCTCCTCCCTGTATTCTGTAAACATTGGGCTAGGAGATCACATTTATCATCTCTCCTCTCTTAGCCGGCCTCTCACCCCAGCCGGTCCCCGGCCTTCCTGCTTTCTCCCTGGGTGGAGGAAGAGAGGAATGTAGGGAGGGCAAGGGGGGGATGGAGGGGGGGGGCGGATAGTTCCCTGGTGGAGCAGCGAGAGACAAAGACATCTGTGTCTCTGCAGAGGCTCTGTGTTTGCTCTTGGCTACCGGGTGCCGGGCGGGTCAGCTGTCCCCCCACTGGGATTTTTCAAGGCGTGTTGGGGGGCCACGGGGCACCGGCGGAGACCTTGGCTGAGGGTTGGGGGGGAGGAGGAATGGGCTGGTGTCATCTGGGGCCCAGGAGTGGCCTGAAGACGGGGACCAGGCCACGTCTTAAGATCTTTGGCAGTATTTCTTTCAGTACGCTGTAACTTGATCGGAAATGTTTTCTTCAGAGCACAAAGACAGGTCTGAACTCTCTGGCTTGGCATTCAGCGTCCTCCACAGTCAGGACGGAAAAACAATACAGAAGCCCCAGCGTCAAGACCCGTGCTGCCCACCTGGCCCCGGATTCTGCAGTGCAAACAGCCGAGGCTGTCTTGTGGCTGCTGGAAGGTCCCGCGGACAGGGCTGGGCTCTGCGGGCCTGGGAGCCCGGAGCTGAGCGCGGCCCGGAGGGACGCCAGCCTCTCTGCGGCTGTGCTGCCCCCTGGTGGCCGGGAGGTGGAGGGCCTTGGGGCTGCCGCTTCCTGCCGGGGAGTGGAGTGTGAACCTGACAGCTTATCTGCCCAGGGGTTCGGACCACGTTCAGTCTCACCCCACATGGTAGCAGGCAAACAGCCCTGAGCGCGTCTGCCTCGGGCTTCTTTCCCTTCTCCTCTCTGTACCACTTGGGAGTAAGGAGTGTGTCCTCTGGACTCCGTCCCTCCATCCCTCCGTCCCTGCGTCCCTGCGTGGGGCCACTGCCTCTCCCAGCCCCGCCCAAGAGGCCGGATCCAGTGTCATCTGGGAGGACGGGCTGACTCTCAGAAGTTTAATCCTGTGGCCATTTGGGAAGATGATGAATGAAAGTATCTGGGGAGGGATGACGTTTGCATTTATTTATTTCCCTCCCTCCCTCCCTCCCTCCTCCCACCCTCCCTCCCTCCCTCCCTTCTTGTCTCAGACAAAAAGGACTTGAACTCATTATCTGATTCTTTTGCTCATCGGCTGGCACTCTACCACCTGAGCCATGCCACCAACCCCCTACTTTGGCATTCTAAAGATGAAGCATGAGTCACTTTACCAGGGCCCAGCAAGGTTGGCGGGATTATAGGGGTGCTTTTTTTTTTTTTTGGTCTGTAGTTATTTGTTTCAGTACTGGGGTTCAAACGCAGGGCCTCATACTTGCTAGACAGTCGCTTTGCCACTTGAGCCATGCTTCCAGCCTGAGATGTGAGTTTACTGCCCTCTCTGATATGAAATGGACCCTCTGACGGGGGCGGGGGGGCATTGGCTGTGGGGACCAGGCCGGAAGTCCCCATCTTAGTGGCCTGGAGGGCACACAGGCCGTCTCCGGGGGTCCCAGGGCTTATGGGAGGGTCATTGCATTGGTGCCCTGTGGCGTGGGTCAGGTGTAGCGTCTGCTACTTGTTCTCATCACTTGTATTCGTTAGCGCAATGCCCACGGAGGGCGCTGGGCCTCGCTGGCTGGCTGCAGCCTTGGTCTCTCCTCAGAGCTGGAGCTCCCAGAGGGAAGCTGGGGGTTTGACGGGCTTGGGGTGGGGAGCTGCGCGGGGTGTAACGTCCTCCTCCTTCCGTCCCCAGACGCCATGGAGTTGCTGTTGATTTTCCTCTGCAGCCTTCTGGCTCCCACCATCCTGGCCAGTGGTAAGGGCCCCCGGGATCTAGTGGGGCCAAGATGGCAGCCACGGCCTTATCTGGTGGAAGGGCCTGACCTTTGGAGACCCTGTAAATCGAGGCTGGTCAGGTGCTCCTTCCTTCAGCTAAGAGAAAGTTCTGGAAAGTGGCAACTGTCTGATTCAGCCTGTCTACCTCTCCCCACAGGAGTCTAGCTGGGTCTACTTTTAAGTCCCCCCAAGATTCCCCAGCACCCGTGGACCTTCAGCCTGAACCTTAGCGCCTAGGCCATAATAACCCAGCCCTGGTGTTATGCCGGTCTGCAGACTTTTCCTGCGCCTTTCTCAGGCCCCGCCCTCGGTTCCCAGGCCCCGCCCTTGCTTCTGAAGCCCCGCCCTCGGTTCCCAGGCCACGCCCTTGCTTCTGAAGCCCTGCCCTCGGTGCCCAGGCCCCGCCCTTGCTTCTGAAGCCCCGCCCTCGGTTCACAGGCCCCGCCCTTGCTTCTGAAGCCCCGCCCTCAGTTCACAGGCCCCGCCCTCCGTGCCCCAGGCCCCGCCCTTGCTTCTGAAGCCCCGCCCTCAGTTCACAGGCCCCCGCCCTCCGTGCCCCAGGCCCCGCCCTTGCTTCTGAAGCCCCGCCCTCGGTTCACAGGCCCCGCCCTGCCATGCATCCCCCAGTGTCTCACCTAGGGGCAGTTCTTTGTGGGGCAGCAAGGCCTGAGAGGCAGGAGGGTAATCCCGGCGCGGGCCCCTTCCTCTCCACAATGTCTGTTTCCTTCTGCAGCCGCCGAGAAGGAGAAGGAAAAGGACCCTTTTCATTACGGTGAGTGGCCTCAGCAAGAGGGGGTGCAGGAGGCGGAGAGCGAGGTGCAGCCCCGCCCAGGGAGGGCCGCGCATGCCCCTCCCCGCCCGCCCCGCCTTCATCTCGGCTCCTGCTTCATTCCTTCCTTCCTTCCTTCCTTCGACAGACTACCAGACCCTGAGGATTGGCGGCCTGGTGTTTGCGGTGATCCTGTTCTCGGTGGGGATTCTCCTGATCCTCAGTAAGTGGCTTTGTTCCTGGCTCTCAGCAGGTGGGGCAGAGGAAGCCTGGCCCCCCGGCCTGTCTCCTTCAGGCCCAAAGTAGGTGCTCAGGAAAGGGGCATGACCGCGCCCTGCGGTTCTGGGCCGTCCTGGCCGCGGACTTCTGGGTGGACAAGCCCTCCCCCAGCCAGCTCTGGCTATGGGCCGTTCGGGGAGCATGACCTTGAACTCCCCCCAGGGCCATAACCTTCCGTGGTTTCTTGTGCTTCTCAGGTCGCAGGTGCAAATGCAGTTTCAATCAGAAGCCTCGGTAAGGATGACGGGCTGTGTCCATCAGGGTGACACCAAGAGGGGCAGGGACGGGCCTGTGGACCCTGGGACGTTCTCTCGGAGACTTTTCCCAGAGGCACGGAGAAAGGAAAAGGGGGAATGGGGCGGGGGAGAGGGTTGGGTAGGGGTACGGTGTGAACTTGAGGATTGCGTGTGACTTTGGGGTGAAGGAGGGGGTCGAAGCTTTGAGGGCCCGCCTCTGAGCTGAATGGAGGGGTGAGGGGATTGGGCAAGAAGGTTCTGGAACCTTGTCTGGAGAGGGGAAACAGATGGCCTCATGGTCTCTCCAGCATCTCAGTCCCTGCCCCTGCCTCTTGTCACTGGGCTCTTGGAGCAATGTAGATGCTCTGGGTACCCCCAGCCCCCCCCCCAACGGTGGCCAAGGCCCCTCTGGACCTCACTCGAATCCCCTCTGACTCCTGAGGGGGGTCACACCTTGTCCTCTGACCCCCGCCTGCGGGGAGCGGGGCTCCGGGGGTGCTGGGTGCCAGGCAGCCGAGCCCCAGCATGGAGAAGGGTGGCCTGCCAGGATTTGCCCTGGAGCCCCCCGACCCACCGCCGCCTCTCCTCCCTGGCAGGGCTCCGGGGGACGAGGAAGCCCAGGTGGAGAATCTCATCACCACGAACGGTACCGTGCCTGCTGGATGGAAGGGGGGGGGTGGGAGGGAGAGGGGGGCCCCCCGGGGCCTCTGTGGTGCCTCCCCTCGACTGGCTCGTGAGAGCCGCAGACCCCACCCTCACGCCACGCGGCCCCACCAGCACCAGGTCGGCCCCTGCGTGAGGCAGATCGGGGCTCGGGTCCAGGTTCTGGTCATCGCGGGGTGGCGGGGCGGCCGTCGGTGCCACGGGGACTCGCAGGCAGGCAGGCAGGGGTGGCGTCTTTCAACACCCCCCCCCCCCCCCCGCCTTTCTTTCTAGCCGCTGAGCCCCAGAAGGCAGAGAACTGAGGTGCAGCCCCCGGCGGCCAGGTGAGCTGTGCAGCCTGCTCCTCCTCCATCCCCGGCTCCGCCCTCACCGGGTGGGGGGGGGGCTTCGGGTGATTCCCCCCTCCCCCCCCCCAACCCCCCGCCCAGGACGCGGCATCCGTGCTGAGCTGCTCTGAGGAGCCTCCGTTCCCAGCACCCCCAAAAGAGCCATCCAGTCCTGAGACGTCCGGGGCTCTGCTCAGCCCCGGGCTCGGGAGGCTGGCTGCCCTGCCGCCGCCCGGACAGCTGTGGGGGGCGGGGGGGGGAAGGGGGCCGGACACCCCAGTGCACAAGGGCTCCCGAGAGACACTGAGTCGCTTACGCCCTCCTTTCAAGGACGTTTCATCATGAAGCTTCACGGGTCTCCTTGAACGTAGACGGCACGTGCCCCGGCCTTCTGTGCCGGCGTCGGGGTCCTCAGCATCTGTGGGCACTGCGTGTGTGCATACGTGTGTGCGCGTGCGTGTGCTTGCATGTGTATCTGTCCTTTGCATCTCTGACTGTAGGGGGCGCCAGAGTGCGCGGTGACTGGCCCCTGCTTTCCATTCCTGAGGTGCCCTGTTTAACTCCATCCTAAATTGTCAGTGGAGAGCACGCTCCCTCTCTTCCTCCCTCTCTCTCTCTCTCTGGCTTCTCCTGGGCACCGGTGGCTCCCGCCTGTAACCCTAGCTACTCAGGAGGCTGAGCTCTGATGACGGCAGTTTGAAGCCAGTGTAGGCAGGAAGCTCTGTGAGACTCTTGTCTCCAATAAACTACTTAGAAAACGCAGGAAGTGGCGCTGTGGCTCAAGTGGTAGAGTGCTGGCCTTGGCACAGAGAGGCTCAGGGACAGAGTTCAGGCCTAAACCAGCAAAAAAAAAAAAAAAAAAAAAAGCCAAGGGATAGCACCCAGGCCCTGAGTTCAAGCCCCAGTACCAGCACCAGAAACAATCAGTGGCCGTGTACAGTGGTGCACGCCTCTTGTCCCTGCGTGCCTGTCTGTCACACGGAAGCACAAAGAGGACGATCACAGCCAGACCCTGCCCCAAAAGTCACCGAGGCAAAGAGGGCCTCAGCTTCTAGAGGACCTGCCTCGCGAGTGTGAGGCCTTGCGTTCGATTCCCAGCACCCCAAAAAACGCACTGACTGAGTGAGGTCTTTCTCAGAAGCTGCTCTCTCCTTGGTGAATAAGGGCGAAGCGATGGAGAGGCGCGTGGGACTGTGGGTATTTCCAGGGGCCGAGAGGCTGCGCCCGGGGCAGCCCGGGATACCGAGGAGGAGGCAGGATTGCATTGTAATGGACGTTCTCTCCCTCCTCAGCCTCCAGAACCCGTGGCCAGCCACCTGGAGAAGAGCTGCGCGCCCTGTGTCTCTCCCGGCCCCCGCCCAGGCCGCCCCCTCCCTCCAGTGCCGTGTCTGTGTGTGTGTCTGTGTGTCTGCCGCTTGTGGTCTTTGTGGCTACGTGTCCGTGGGTGGTTTTGTATTCGTGGACGGTGGACTCTCTGGGGCAGGAGCTTCGCCATGCTGCCATCGGCTCCTCCCCGTCCCTCCCTCCCCCTCCCCCCCATGCCTTCCGGCTCCCTGAGCCCAGTCGCTTCTGTGGATTTAGGGGTGGGCGTTGCCTGCCCATTGCACTGTGACCCAAGTCTGTTCAGAAGGTCCCTTAGCAATTGGAGCTTCCACGAGGGTGCTGGTGAGCCCGGCCTCACTGCTGGGCAGGCTGTTAGGTTCGGCTGTGGTCATTTTCCTCTCGGGGCTTCCTCTGTGTGCTCCTCTTCTGCCCTGGCTCTTTGGGGGGGCGGGGAGCACTGGTTTCTAGTCCCAGGGCCTCCCGGCCCCTTTCCTATCTTCTGAGCAATAACTTGAGCCCTGCTGCCGGGTGTGGACTTAGAGGGGAGGGGCGGCAGGGAGAGGAGGAGGGCCTTGGGGCGGCCCCGCCCCCGGCTGCATGTGTTTGGGGGGGGTCACTGGGGGAGCAGCGGAGGTGGTACCCGCTGTAGGTAGAGCCCCGCAGCCAGCGGGCCTGGGCAGCCCGGGCCAAGAAGGAGGGTCCCAGTGAGAAACTCGAACCCCGCCCGCCCTCTGTAACGAACGCACCTCCGCACCCCAGCCAGCCGAGCCGCCCCCCCCCCCCCCCCCACTCCGGGAGGGATCGCTCTTGTCTTGTGACCCATCCTTCTGACACCGGAAAACAAATAAAGCCTCATGGTTCCCAAGTGGTTGCTGGCTTTTTCTTTTTTTCTTTCCTGGCAAAGGACTCGATGAGTAAAGTACCTTGGTATTGTGCTGCCTCCGTCGAAATGGAGAGGTGCTGGCCTTGGTCCTAGCGATGGAGATAAATGGCCACTAAGTGTGTGGGGGGAGTGTATGGTTATTTGGGCTCCTCCCAGCCTCCAGCTCTGCCTCTGCCCCCCCCTTCTTCTCCGGGTGCCCTCCCCTCCTCCTCCACTCTGCATTCTCCCCACCCCCTCTGTGTCCTCCCTGATGCCCTGCCCCCACCCGTCCCCCAAGTCACCGGGCCCAGGCTTACCCCACGGCAGCCCTGCACTTTAGATGGGCTCCATCTTGGAGGAGAAAAGTGGCCTGACGCTCGCTGGCCTGGGACGGCCGTCGGGGCCTTCGTCCCGGCCCGCCACCCTCACGGCCTGGGAGGGTGATCGCGCAGACCTCCTGCCCTGGCCGCCCCGCACCCCCGCTCGGGGAGGCCGTCCTGGCTTGGGAGGCAGTGAGCTCCTGGTCTGTGGTGCTGTCGTGTCCCTGGAGCGTCCCCCGGGCGCCCACGGGCCCCCCCCCCCCCCCGGTGCGGCTGTCAGGAGGCTCCAGCGTCTCTGCCCGGAGCAGGCTGGGGCTGCTGCGGGCCTCACCCTTCCGGGCTGGCTCTCCTGTCCCGTGTTTTGTGCAGGTTGTACGGCGGCACTTGCCAAGTTGTTCTTGGAAGAGCAACAGGCAGAGGGTGAGAAGTAGCCCAAGTGGCTGGGGGTGGGGGCGGGGGGGGGGTGCCAGGCCAAGGCCGGCCCCAAGGTCGGCCGGGTAGCGCGAGGCCCTCTCCCCCTGGACCCCGGGGAGCGCTCCAGCTGGGTCTGGTTCGCCCCACCGGGTCCCTGGCCGCTCCGCCTGGCTCGGCCCCCCGGGGGAGGGAAAGCAAGGTCAAGGTGGACGCGGTTGCCCGGGCAGGGGGTGCAGGGGGTGGGGCTTGGGGATGGCCCCGCCCTCCCCGCGCGAGTGTGATTCACGGCCGTCCCCGAGGAACCGGTCGGCTCAGGCCGGCCCCAGCTCCGCGGCAGGGGACGCTGTGATCCACGTCCCCAGGGCTCCGGAGGGGCGGACGCCCCCCCCGCCCACCCCCACCCCCCACCCCCCGCCCCCGCGGGCCCTGCACTGAACGCGTGATCACCCTACCCCGTGACAGCCTGTGACCCCGGGTCCCCGGGAGCGCGGGGGCCTCAGTCCCCACGCACACGTCCTGTCCCCTGCGCCTCTGCCCCTTCCACCCGGCCGGCCTGGGCTCGGCTTCTGACTCCTCCACGATCGCCTGCGGTTCTCACCCTCGGGAACATGGGGGGCACAGAGCACCCCCCCTGGCTGCCAGGGGCCGAGGGGAGCCCTGCTCTGAGACCCCTGGGAGTGTGAGATGGGCTGCACCCCCGGCCCAGTGGAGACACCCACGCCCCGAGTCACAGGGCCACTCGAGAACCCTTTCACCCCGCCAGGGGAGGGGAGGGAGGCGCGGTGGGGGCGGGCTTGCTCCCCGAGGGCTTCCTGGAGGCGGTGTCCCACAGAGGCCGTCCGGAGACGCGGACCGGGGTGGCGCCGGCAGGGAGGGCGGCCTGGGTTCGGGGTCAAGGCCAGGGGTGAGCTCCAAAAACAAGCCAGGAATGTGTCCGTGGCCCGGTGCCGGCGCCGGGGGAGGCGGCTTTGCCCTTGTCGCCAGCCGTGACCTTGAGTCTGGCGGTACATTGCCCTTTGGCGGCTCCCAGGACCTCAGTGCCCCACCGCGCCCGCCGTCTTGAGGCCCACACTTAAGGAATGGACCCCCAAGGGCCCCCCTCCGCCCAGCGGCTCCCTATAAGACCCCAGGGACCGTGGCCATCACAGGAGACGGGAGCCGGCGCTCCTCCGGGACCGGGGCGAAGCCAGGGCGCCGGGCTTTCTGTTTCCCTCCTCGAAGCCCCGGTGTGGCTGCTGGGCTGACGCCAGGAGGAACTGGCCTGGGGGCCCCAGCCTGGCAGGCAGCCCCCCAGAGCCCAGGCCAGCGGGGCTGGGGAGCCCATCTTGGGAGCCCCAAGAGACCGAGGCCCCCCTCTGCGCCCCTCCAGGGCAAGGCTGCCATGCTGGCTCGCCCTGGTGGTGAAGAGCCTGGCAGGGAGGAGACGGGGTGGGGGGGAAGGTCTCTCCCAGGGACCCCAACAGTGATGGGAGGGGCCCAGCAGTGGGGACACCCCGTTCCCCCCTCTCCCCACTGCCGAAGACCCTGGGGGCCCCCGGATGCCCTCCAGCCCCCACCCCACAGGTAGCAACAGGAGGCCTGAACCAAGTGCAGGGTTGCCTTGTCTCTGGCGGGCTCAATGGAGAGTGGGAGAATGACACCACCATGTTCTAGAACCTTCTTTGGCCAAGGACTTAGGTGCTGCAGCAGCAATCCCACCTGCCAGGTAAGTATTTCCAGGCCAGTTTGCACAGAAGGGCCAGGGCCCTCCTCCTCTCTCTCTCTCTCTCTCTCTCTCTCTCTCTCTCTCTCTCTCTCTCTCTCTCCCCTGCCCCAAGCCTTCCTCTCCCAGGCTCCTGCAGCACGCAGAGATGGGCAAAGGGAGTTTCCTGGGCGGTCCAACCCTCAGGGACCCCACAAGCAGACACACATGGGGGGTGGCAGGCGACTAGGGTCTGCAGGGGCTGGGGCCTCTCTGCGGGGGAGTCTGGGGTCCCCAGAGCCGGCCGGGACCCGGATGATTGAATGATGGCCTCAGCAGTCGGGCGTGGGGGGCGGCGGATGGAGAAGCCCGAGAACAGCCTGGGCAGGCGAGAGGTGAAAGGGGGAGACCTAGGCAGCTCTCATCCCGTGTGTGGGCATCAAGGCTTCCGGGGGGGCCAGGAGGAGCCTGGAGGGGTGGGGTGGGGATGGGGTGCAAGTAGGAGGGGGGAGAAGCCCCAGGCAGGCCCCTGGGGAGCTGTTGGAGGGGGGTGGTGAGGACCCCGTTCCCCATGGCCGGAAAGAAGGCTGCCCTCATGAGCTCCATTTCTGATGTTATCTCTCTGCAGCCGGTTCGTTCATTTCACAAGACGGGGCGTCCACTCCAAGCCACCCCGGGCCCTGGGGACCGGGGACGGGACAGACACAGGGGTCCTGGCCCTCCTGAGGCCTTCCTCCTGGCTACGGGGAAAGCAGACGGGGTGAGGGGAACGCGGAGCGTGTCCGACGGTGCCGTCGGGGGGAAAGGGAGGCTGAGAAGGCGGTGGTCACGGGGGGGGGGGGAGGGAGGCGAGACGTTTAGAAGAGAGGGTGCCCAGAAGGGCTAGACCCCCGAGGACGGCCCCGCCAGCTCCGGGAGCCCCGCGGGGAGCTCTCCCGGGTCCCCGTGGCAAGGTCCCGGGCAGGAGGGAGCTCTGGGAGGTTCGAGGCCCGTCAGGGGTGCAGTGTGGTTGGAACAGCGTGCTAGGCGGGATCAGGAACATGAGGTGAGAGGTCCCCAGAGGACTTGGCTTCGAGCCGGCGAGGGAGGGGTGGAGGGGCGGCCTCGGAGCCCCCCCCCCGGCTGGGTTCTTAGCACAGGGCTGCTGTGTGGGGCAGGGGTGCCGTCCTCCTCGGAGGAGGCCAGGGCCGCGGGGCCGTGCCCGGTGACCTCGCCACTGCTCCGGGCCCTGGTCAGACGCTGCACCCCGACACTGGGCCTTCTCCCTCCCCACGCACCGGCTCGGCGGCTGGGGGCTCTCCCCGGGCTCAGGCTGGCACTTGGTGACACGTGACAGAGCCACGGGCGGGGACAGCCGGGAAGGGCACAGGGAGGAGGCCTGGAGTTGGAGCTGCCACTCGGCCCGGCTCTGCCCCTCCATGGCGGGGCAGAACCAGGCATCACCCACGGGCCTCTCGGTGGCCTGGCTCTAGGCTGGTCCCCGTGGTCGGGCTGCCCGTCCCTCCCCACCCCTCCCCTGCCCTGGCACCAGAAACGTGGCCTTCCGGCGCCTCCCGGGCCCCTGGCGGCCCTCAGGGGCCTCATTAGGTGTGGAGTCCTAGGAGATGCGTTGCGCGGATGTGACATCACGGCTCTGGCTGGCCCCTGTGGGGGGAGGGAAGGGCACCCCAGGCTCCCCCAAAATCGCCCTGCAGAAGGACAGGAAGCTGGTGCCTCGAGCTCCGGCCCTGCGCAGGCCCAGGGTCAGGGGACTCGAGCAGCTACAAAGCCAGGGCTCGAGGCCGGGCACCTGGGCCGGAGGCGGACCGGGGAGGGGGTGACGACTCGGGGCCCTCTGAGCACAGACTCGGGGGACACACCGGAACCCTGGAGTCTCTCCCAGCGCCGGAAGGCCGGGGGAGCATGGGGCTCTGCCTTCTTCCCTCCTGGCCAGGGCTCTGTTGGGACCAGGCTGTCTGCATGATGCCGGGGCGTGGGGGGGGGGGGGCGAGGGGCAGCGGGGGGCACGGGCTCCCCTTGCCCCTGGCCAGCGGCGCCCGCCGGTCTCCCTCCCCCGTCTCACGTGGGCCGCTCGCCCCAGCCAGCCCGGGCAGGTGAGCGTTGGGAGGGGCGGCCCGGGCTCCCCGGCCGGCCCCTCCTCCCAGCCTGATCTTCCTGGCAGGGCTGCGTGCAGCTCAGTGTGGGGAACACCCCGGCGGCAGCCGCGCACCCCGCTCTCCTCCTGCGCCTCCCGTGCGGCCGGCAGCGCCCATCATGGACAGGTGGTACCTGGGTGAGTTGCTCCACGCCCGGCCCCTTCGGGAGAGGCTGGGGGTGGGGGTGGTGTGAGGGGGTCTCAGCCCCCCCCCCCCGCCAGAGGCCGGGACAGGAGCTCCCCCGGCTGCTGCTGGCCCTTTGGCAGCGTACATCCCCTTCCTCTTGTGCCTAGCTGCTTCCTCCAGAAAGCGGGGGTGACGACCCACCTCCCCTCCCCTGGGCAGTCCCGTGAAGGCCAAGGACTCGATTGCTGTGGAGCCCTTGGCACGGGGCCTGGCACCAAGTCAGAGACGCAGCTGTCACTTTGCTTCCTCCCCAGGAGCCCGTCCGTCCGTCCATCCATCCATTCAATATGCCTCGTCCATCCTTCCTTCCATCTGTCTGCACACCCATTGTCCATCCGTCCATCCGTCCATCCATTCATCCATTCATCCATCATCCATTCAATATGCCTCATCCATCCTTCCTTCCATCTGTCTGCACACCCATTATCCATCCGTCCATCTGTCCATCCATCCTTCCATCCATCCATCCATCCATCCTTCCATCCATCCATCCATCCTTCCATTCATCCATCCATCCCTCATCCATTCATATGCCTCATTCATCCTTCCTTCCATCTGTCTGCACACCCATTGTCCATCCATCCATCTACCATCTATTTATCTATCATCTGTCTGTCTGTCTGTCCACCCGTCCACCCCTATGCTCTCCCTGTCTAACTTCCCACCTGTCTTTCATTCATGCCTCGTTCTTTCAGCCCGACTCCCCGGCTCCCTAGGAGACAGCCCGCCGGCCCCGTGCTGGGGGGCACCGCCGAGTCACCTGGTGGTGACAATGCGTTGTAGCACAGCCTCCGTGTTCTGGGCTCTGCAGCTCTGCTGCTGACACTGGCCGAGTTGCAGTCTGGCCTCCCTGGCCTCAGTTTCCCTGGTCTGCCAGTGAGGGCGTGGCACAACTCTCCCCAAGGGCGGAGAGAGGAGCCTGTTATTTCATCTGTGCACAGGACGTGTCAAGAGCCCCGGCCGCTCTGGCGGGGACCGGGGAGCAGCTCAGAAGAGGCTGTGAGGGACAGACGGGGTGGGGGGTGGGGGGGCAGGGGGAGCCTTCCGACCCAGCCTGGGGAATGAATTGGGAAGTCAGGGCAGGCCGGGGGGGGGGGCTGCCGGGGGACCTGGGGTTCTGGGGGTCTGCAGTGTGAGGGAGACAGGCCAGGCCTCCCTGGTCTGTAACAGTGGCATCCTTGGGGCTGGTGAAGGGCTCACTGCTGAGGGGCCACGAGACCCCAGCACTGCCGAGGGCACCCCACGGCCCAGCTATGGTTGCTCAGGCCAGTGGAAGAATCCACTGCCGACTCATCCCCGGCCTTCTCTCTGGAAATTTCCTTTGGGAGGGGCGGGAGCGCCGAGGAAGTGCCTCCCAGAGCCTCTCCCGTGGCCCCTGCGTGCAGCCCAGCCTGCATTTGCTCCTGCGGGGTAAGCATTGCCCGGCACGGTTAATGTTTAATGCCCCTCCTCAGACACATCTTCAGGTGCAGGTGGCGGGGAGCGGGGGCCGAGAGAAATCGGGGTGGCCAGAGAGCGAGGGTGAGTGTGGACATGGCTGGGGGGGGGGCTGGCGCTGGGCTGGGGGCGAGGGGGACCCTCCTCCTGCCCCCTGCCTGCCCGCCCACCGTGCCCCGGCCTCCTCCCGGAGACAGTCTGCGTTGTGAAAGGGGCCCTGCCTTCACCCCCAAAGGAGCACGGAGCGGGAGCTTGGGGTGGCAGTAGACACTGGGGGTGGACATCTCCCCGACTTTCTCCAGCATGCCCTCCCTCCTGCCTCTCACGGGGCCGGCTGGACTCCGAGAGGTTGGAAGGTGGATGGGCTCTGCCTTCCTGGCGGTTTGGGGGGTGAACGTCCTTCAGGGTCCTGTGGTCGGCCAGGACACAGCAAGGGGTTGTGCTGGCAGAAAAGGTGCCTGGACGGGTCGAGAAAAGAGGAGGGCAAGGGTGGGCGTTGGTGCTAGTGCCGTTGGCTGGCGTGGGTGGGCATGGGTGGGCATTGGCTGGCGTGGGTGGGCATGGGTGGGCATTGGCTGGCGTGGTTGGGCATGGTGGGCATTGGCTGGCATGGGTGGGCATGGGTGGGCATCAGTAGGTGCTAGGGAGTGGCTGTTGGCCGGCGTGGGTGGGCATGGGTGGGCATTGGCTGGCATGGGTGGGCATGGGTGGGCATTGGCTGGCGTGGGTGGGCATGGTGGGCATTGGCTGGCATGGGTGGGCATGGGTGGGCATCAGTAGGTGCTAGGGAGTGGCTGTTGGCCGGCGTGGGTGGGCATGGGTGGGCATTGGCTGGCATGGGTGGGCATTGGCTGGCATGGGTGGGCATGGGTGGGCATCAGTAGGTGCTAGGGAGTGGCTGTTGGCCGGCGTGGGTGGGCATGGGTGGGCATTGGCTGGCGTGGGTGGGCATGGTGGGCATTGGCTGGCATGGGTGGGCATCGGTAGGTGCTAGGAAGCAGCCGTTGGCCGGCGTGGGTGGGCATGGGTGGGCATTGGCTGGCGGTGGGTGGGCATGGTGGGCATTGGCTGGCGTGGGTGGGCATCGGTAGGTGCTAGGAAGCAGCCGTTGGCCGGCGTGGGTGGGCACAGGCTCACCCCCTGACTGGAGGGGGGCTGTCGGGAGGCGTTGCTCCCTGGCGTTGGTGAGGGAGCCTAGCTTGGGCCCCCCGCTTCCGTGGCTTCCTCTCCATGTGAACTCCGCCCGTGTCTGAATCGGATCTGGGGAGGCACCTTGCAGGCCCACAGCTACACAGGGACCGGGGCCTGGGCCCCCTTGACCTTCCCTCCCACCTTCCCCGGGGGCCGGGCCTTCCCGAGCTCCAGCAGGCACTGACCCCGCCCGGCCTGTGCTTCCCTGGCCGGGGACCCCGGGGCTGCCGCTGCCCAGGGCACAGGGCGGCCCGGCGCGGCCGGTGCTGAGCTGCACATTCCCGGGCTGGCCTTGCTCCCGGGGGCCCGGAGGGGCCCGTGCAGCAAGTGGGGGGCGGGGGGGGGCAGGCCAGACAGCGCTGGACAGAAAGGACTCCTTCCTGCCTCTCGTGTGAGAGCGCCCACGGGTCTCCAGGCCCTCTTGTGTGGGTTTACTTGCTGCGTGACTCTAGGGGACTCATTTGCCCTCGGTGTGCCTCTGTTTTCTCGCGAATTATACTGGGGTGATGTGGGTGAAAGTCTTCCCTGAGGGTGGAGCCCAGCTCCGGCCGCCCCACCCCGTACCTCGCGTATCCAGCCTCTCCTTGTCCCCCCGAGGAGGGAGGACTGGATTTGTCTCTGACCCCCCATCTGGAGTGCTCCCCTCACCCCATCTCTGGCTCTCTCCGCAGGGGGCAGTGCCCAAGACGCCATGGACCCCTTTCACTACGGTAAGCCGCGACCCGGCCCTGGGTCTGCACGGGCTCCCCTCCCGCTCCCCGATCACTGCAGGCCCAGGGGTGGGGGGGCGCGGGCTGGGCGGGCTGCCCGGAGGGAGGGCCACCCACCCACACGGCCCCCTTCCTCCCCCAGACTATGAGACCGTCCGCAAAGGGGGCCTGATCTTCGCCGGCCTGGCCTTCATCATCGGGCTGCTCATCCTGCTGAGTAAGTGGGAAGGGGTGCAGGGTGCGGGGTGTGGTCTGCGGGAAGGGCGCCCCCCCCCGCAGTGGCCCCCTGCGGGGGGCCAGCACTGGCAGAGGCTGCACTTGGGGAGCTCGAGCCTCGCCTCCGCCCCGTTAGCCCTCTCAGCACCGCTGCGAGGGTGCCACCGCCGTCCGCACGGGGCACGGGACGACGGTCGGACTCCCCCTGAGGGGAGCTGGGCGCGTCTGAGCCCCCCACTCCTAGAGGGCAGAGCCACGTCGGGGTGGAGCACTCCGGTGCGGGAGCCAGGTGGGCCCGAGCAGGGAGACTCAGCTTTGGACGTACTGCCGTCCTTCTCTAAGCACGTGAGCGGTTACTGTGCACCCAGCACTGCGGCTACCGTGCACCCAGCACTGCGGCTACGGTGCACCCAGCTCTCAGGCCTGCCAGTCCCAGCCGCTCCAGATCTTCCAGGATCACCCCAAAAAAACAAAACAAATGTCAATGGAAACCACCCTGTTTTTCTTTTCTTTTCCCAGGCAAAAGATTCCGCTGTGGGGGTGGTAAGAAGCACCGGTGAGCACCGCCTGGGGAAACTGAGGCGGGCAGGGGCTGGAGGGGCGGAGGGAGGGCGGCGCTCCCCTCCCGCTGACCTCTCCCCGTCCGCTCCTCTCGCTCTCAGGCAGGTGGGCGAGGATGAGCTGTGACCACAGGTATGTCGTCATCGTCATCGTCGGGCGGGCGGGGGGACCGGGATCCGGGCACAGTGGTTGTCATGGGGCCGAAGGGGTCCAGAGGACAGCGCGCTGGACACACGAGGGAAGGACGAGGGACGGACGGGGGACGGACGGGGGACGGAACGTCCAGGGACCTCCCCCGCCCTCTGGGCCCCAATGTGGCCTTTGTCTTCCCAGAGCCCCCTGCACCCGCCGGCCACGGGGCCTCGGTCCCCACGGCAGCCAGCCCCCCCCCCCCCCGCAGGAAGCCAGAGGACCCCTCCCCCCGCGGGAACGCCCGCCCTCCCGCTGCCCCCTCCTGTAACCGCCCCGCCCGCCCGCGCCTCCCAGCCCAAGTACAAGATGGCCGCGTCTCGCTCGTGTCCTGGTCTCCTTTGTTTCCCGTGATCCGCCCGCTCCATCTGCCCTCGGAAGCAAGCGCGGGGCTGTCCGTCCCCGAGGGGCGTCTCCTCTTCTGCCCGCCCCCCGCCACCCCCCCCGCCAAGGGGCGACTGGAAAAGTCCTGGGGGTGCAGGCTTCGGCCTGCCCTGCAGAGGTCTGAAGGGTCGCAGGTTCCAGGCCGGGGGCCCCAGCGAGGTCCCAGGAGACCCCGTGGAGCTCGGGGGCTGAGCCCCCTTGGGTGCGAGGGACAGTCCGCAGCGGTGACCCTCCCCTTAGCTCTCCAGGAAGGTCCCCGGCCTGGACGCTCATTAGGGAGCTTCCGCTTCACTTGGGGACCCAGGAGGAGGAGGGTCTGGACCGTCCCTGTCCTGGGGTGCGATCCCTCTCATGACCACAAGAGGGAGCCGGTGACCACTTCAGATCCCCCCCACCCCCCAACTTTCCTTTTCTGCTTTTCCCCCACGTTCCACCCCTCCACACCTCCCCTGCCCCCATGGCCCCTTCATGTCCCGGGGGACCCTCAGCCTCCGACCTCGTGGGGGAGGGCAGAGGTTGGGTGGAATCAGTGGGGCATCTTGGGGTCCAAGCTCCCCGGGGACTTCAGGATGGGGACAGCAGGAGTCCCAGGTGGGCCGGAGGCGGGGGAGGGGAGCTGGGCAGGGAGGACTGGACCCCGGGGTCGGGTCCACCGGAGTTGGCTGGCTCGGGGCCTTTGCTGAACCTGCCCGGGCTCGGCGGTTCCTCACAACCTCCTGGGACAGGCCGAGCGGGCCCAGGGCCCGGGGTGGGGGGACGATTCCCGGCGTGGCCCGGTCCTGGGGCTCAGGAGCCCCAGGCTCACCCTCCACCCGCCCCTGCCACCCCCCAGGGATGAGGGACCGGGGCGGGAGCACGGTGCACCAGGCCTGGCTGGCGTTGCTGGCGGGGGGGGGGGGGGCAGGCAGGGCCTCCCCTGCCTGGACCTGGTCCCTGGTAGTGGAAGTGGGCTGATCTTGTGGGGGGCAGAGGGGGAGGAGGATCGGTCCCGGTGTAGGCCTTCCATTAAAAAAAAAAAATGCTTGAGGACGTTGTGCAGATTCCTGTGCCTCCCCCACCAGTCCCCGCTTTCCCTGCAAGGAAGGGGGAGCCCCAAGAAAGAGCCCTGGGAGTGGAAAGGGGGGCTCCTGGCAGATGGCGGGTCCCAGAGAAGTGGGAGCATGGGGAGGGGCATTCCAGGCCCCCCCCCTCCTCCTCCGTGCTCCCTTGGGTGTTGGCTCCGGAAGCCCCTGTCAATCAGTGACAGGGCGCATGCTGGCGCCGAGGCCTGGAACCCTTGTCCTCTGCCCTCCAGCAAAGCCCTGTCAGCCCCAGTGCCCGCCAGATGCCCTCTGGGGAGTTCGTGAAGCCGCTCAGGCGGGGCCTGAGCCCCAAGACATCGTCCCAGGACAGGACAGGAGGGGGGGCAGGCGAGCCTCCGGTGGTCTGGGGGAGGCTCCCAGCTCCCTCACCCGGCACCCTGCGTCCCAGGCACCCACCCCAGTGTGACCCCCCCCCCCCCCCGCCTCCCCAGTCAACAAGCCACGGGGGCGGGGCTGCCTGGGTCACCCAGCCAGCCCTGGAGCCAAGCCCGGCCCGGGGGTGGGCTGGGCGCTCAGGAAGCGCTTTCGGGGTGAACACACCGAGCCCACCGCGGGCAGCAGTGCTGGGGTGGAGCGGCTGGGTGTCGGGGTGCTCACCGGAGGTGGGGAATCTTCGAAGCCCTGATGTCACAGTCAAGGTAGCAGGCTGGGGGCCCCCCCGCTGACGTGGAACCACGGTGACAGACAAGCCCTCGTGCCCCGCCTCCCCCCCCCCCCTGCGCACAGGCTCCTCACCCCACGCCACGCCGCCTCAAACGCTAGCGGGGGTCTGCCAGCTCAGCCGGGACCCCCACTTCTTTTAAGGGCTAAGACGTGTCGCCAGGAAGTCAGCGTCACTGTCTACGTCTGGACCCCAGGAGGTGGTCTCTCCGGCTCTGGGGGCACCGGATCATTATGGGTACTCGTGCACACTTGGGGTGATCTGTGACTTGGGGTGTAGGGCAGGGCCTGGGTGGTTAAGAACCCAGCCGGCCGGCAGCCTCAGCTCTGGCCCAGCGCCTTTGGCCCTGCCATCCCGCCCTGCGGCACTAGGGGGAGCCACACACCAGCTTGGCTGCACAGAGGTGGGAGAGGCCCGGCCCAGGCTTGGAGGCATCAAGGGCTGGGCTGCTCTCCCCAGAGAGCGGAGGCCCTCGCTCCTCCCCAGGGGCCAGGCATGCTCAGCTCCTGCCAGGAGGATAGGGGTGACGGCACCCTGGACAGACTGTCCCCCCTGAGCTGGGTAGCAGTCTCCCGGGTCCTGGCGTCTGGGCAGATTCGGGGGCTGCCCTGCAGCGGTGGCGGATCCTCTGAGTGTTTGCACGTGCCCGACGTGTTGGCGAAGGCGTCGACGGAGTCGCACCCCCCTCGCTGAAGCGCAGCACCTGAGGCCCGGAGAGGAGCGCGGGGCTTTGGGGAGCACCGGTGGCCTCCCGCTTTCCCAGAGCACCCCAGGCTGCAGGCGCCAGCCCCCTCCGGAAGGCTCGGTCTGCCTCGGGGCTGCGTCTCGGCCCGGCGTCGGGAACGCAGAGGCGGAGGGCTGGGCTTGGGGCCCCCCACGGGCCCCCCCAGGGGCTGCAGCCTTCTCAGCTGTCAAACGGGGCTCCGTGCCGGCCTTGCCGCCAGGCCCTGCGGAAAGAACTCCACTTCCTGACCCGGATGGACGGCTCCAAAGGGAATCCCGCAGCCGGAACCTTCTTCTGCTTCCTCCGTCGCCCAAGGGGGTTTCAGAAGGAAGGACTCTCCTGGGGGCGGCCCCCACCCAGCCCAAGGGTTTTCTGGACGCCGTCTCTGGGCGACACCTCCTGGCCGTGGTCGGTACTGCACACACTCCGTCCGGTCTTAGCCTCCGGAGTGCCTTCAGTTAGACGGGAGCCAAAGGCGCCCCCCCCCACTCTTATTTTACGGTTGATTTACTGATTTGCCAGTCCCGGGCCTGAGCTCGGGGTCTGGGCACTGTCCCCGGGCTTCTCTATGCTCCAGGCCCAAGTCACGGCACCACTTCTGGCCTTTTTCTGTTTCCGTGGTACGGAGGAATCGAACCCAGGGCTTCGTGCACGAGGCGAGCGCGCTACCACGGCGCCGCCATATTCGCGGCCGTGACTCGTTTACTCGAAATGCGACGGTGCACACACGGCCACAGCCGCCGGACCACCGCCGTCTACCGCGCGGCAAAGCTCCAACGAGCCTGGGCGCCGGCCCCCCTCCTGCTCCTCGGGCACTCGGCCTTCCCTTCCCGCAGGCCCAGCTCGGAGCCGAAGCAGCTCTTTTTATGCATTTCAACTGTACGTGGCACGTGGGTGTATGCACGCGCGCGTGCGTGTGCGCGCGTGTGTGTGTCTGTGTGCATGCACGCCAGTACTGGGGCTTGAACTTGGGGCTTGGGCACTGTCCCTGAGCTGAAGGCTAGCACTCTACCATTTGAGCCACGGCTCCACTCTGGTTTTTGTGGTAGCTTACTGGAGAGAAGAGTCGCCTAGGGCTGGGAATGTGGCTTAGCGGTAGAGTGCTCACCTAGCATGCATGAAGCCCTGGGTTCGATCCCTCAGCACCACATACACAGAAAAAGCCGAAAGTGGCGCTGTGGCCCAAGTGGTAGAGCGCTGGCCTTGAGCAGAAGAAGCTCAGAGACTGTGCCCAGGCCCTGAGTTCAAGCCCCAGGACTGGCAAAAAAAAAAAAAAAAGTGAACAGAAGAGCCTCCTAGACTTTCCTGCCCCAGCTGGCTTTGAACCTCAGTCCCCAGAGCTCCGCTCTTGAGTAGCTAGGATTACAGGCGGGAGCTACTGGCGGCGGGCCTCCAATAAGATCTTTAGAGTCATCTGGCCTAACTCCACCTTCGTGACTTCATTGATGGGGGTGGCACCTGGCCCCCGCTGCGCGTGGAGGGGCCGAGCAGGGCGGCACAAGCCTGGGCCCCCCGGTCTCAAGGCCTCCCGTAGGGCTGGGCACGAACTAGCTAAGAGAACGGGCGGTTCCTACGGTGACGAGCGGCCAGACCACAGAGGGCCTGGCCGTAGGAAGTGGGTCGCCCCGCCGCCACCCGCCCCGAAAAACCCCACTGTGTCCCTACTTGGAGCGTCAGTGGGACTGCCAGTCTCTTGGTCAAAGAAACCCAGTCCTAGCTGGTCATTCTGGAATTTTCCAAGCCACCTGGAGCACGGATTCCATTCTTCCCGTCAGCGACCACGCGCGTGAACCGCACCTGACGCGGTTAGAGCTTCCGCGTACCCAGCTGAGTTGTTGAGAGATGGGGCGCGGTTTGCTAAAGATGTCGCCACCCTGGGCCCCCTTGCTCCTCCCTGGCCATGTCCACTGGCTCGACCCCCCCCTCCCCCCACTGGACAGACCCAGGTTGCCATTGTCCTCACCCCAGGGTGACCGGGCAGCACCCCACCCCCTAGCAGTCAGTGAAAGGTCTGCTCTGTGGCATTGCCCCCCCCCAAATAACCGCCCGAGGACGGGGTGACTGTGGAGCGGGGTCTCAGGCAGGTCGAGGTCCATCTGCCCCCCCAAGGCAAATAGCATGTTGGGTGACAGTAAGCCGCGGCTGCTTCGGTGGTCATGGCTCCTGGACCCCAGTTTCTGGGACCCACCAGCAGCACGAGTTCTGTTTCGAGAGAGATTCGCTGGGGCTGGTGGTGCACTCCTGTAATCCCAGCGCTCAGGGGGAGGAGGCAAGAGGATGGGAAGATGGCGCCTTGCAGGCCGGCGGGGCAGCAGCGTTGAGAGTTGAGAGAGGGGAAACACATGTATTTTCTCCTAAGAGAACGTCGCAAAGTTGGTGCAAAACCAGGTACGGAGGTGATGATTAGGTTATTTTAAGATTTCATACTGGTGGGGCTGGGGATATGGCCTAGTGGCACGCGAGTGCCTGCCTCATATACATGAGGCCCTGGGTTCGATTCCCCAGCACCACATATACAGAAAACGGCCAGAAGCGGCGCTGTGGCTCAAGTGGCAGGCTGCTAGCCTTGAGCAAAAAGAAGCCAGGGACAGTGCTCAGGCCCTGAGTCCAAAGCCCAGGACTGGCCAAAAAAAAACAAAAAAACAAAAATTTCATATTGGTAAAAGGAAACTTTCTTTTTCTTTTGATCAGTCCTGGGGCTTGAACTCAGGGCTGGAGCACTGTCCCTGAGCTCTTCTGCTCAAGGCTAGCACTCTACCCTTTTGAGCCACAGCGCCACTTCCAGTTTTCTGGTGGTTAATCAGACATAAGAGTCTCAGGGATTTTCCCGCACAGAGTGGCTTTGAACTGAGATCTTCAGGTCTCGGCCTCCTGAGTTGCTAGGATTGCAGGTGTGAGCCGCCAGCGCCTGCCTGGCTACAATTTGTTATTGTTATTATAAACACGATGTGCACAGAGGTCACAGGTACATAAGTTAGCCGACGAGCACATTCCTTTTTCTTTTTTGTGGGGGGGGGGATAATGTCACCCTTTCCCTGAATTATTACTTTAGAATAGTAAAATTTTCAACACATGAGAAGCTATGAAAATTATCTGAAAGACCCCAAGTTTCACAAAATCTAGACCCAGGGCATGGCGTTTGCGTTAATTAGGTTCCTGACATACCTCCACAGGTGTTTTTTGTTTATTTTTTCTTTTTTTCTTGCAGTAAGATCTTGTACTTGCTGGGCAGGTACCGAGGGCTGGCCTGACTGTAACCCTGCTTCTCACATAGCTGGGATTATAGGCATGCACTATCATGTCCAACCTAGCTGTTCCTTCTATCCCTCCCTCCGTCCCTCCCCCTTCATCTCCCTCCCTCCCCTCCCTCTCCCTCCCTCCCCCTCCCTCCCCTCCCTCCCCTCCTCCCCTCCCTCCCCTTCCTCCCCCTTCCTCCCCTTCCTCCCCTTCCTCCCTCCCTCCTCCTCCTCCTCCCTCCCCTCCTTCCCCCCTCCTCCTCCTTCCCCCTCCTCCTCCTCTTCCTCCTCCTCCTCCTCTCCTTCCCCCTCCTCCTCCTCCTCACCCCTCCTCCTCCTCTTCCTCCTCCTCCTCCCCCTCCTCCTCCTTCTCCTCCTCCTCCTCCTCCTTCTCCTCCTTCTCCTCCTCCCCCCTCCTCCTCCTCCTCCTCCCCCCTCCTCCTCCTCCCCCTCCTCCTCCCCCCTCCTCCTCCTCCTCCCCCCCTCCTCCTCCTCCTCCTCCCCCTCCTCCTCCTCCTCTTCCTCCCCTCCTCCTCCTCCTCCTCCTCCTCCCCTCCTCCTCCTCCTCCTCCTCCTCCTCCTTCTCCTCCCCCCTCCTCCTCCTCCTCCCCCCTCCTCCTCCTCCTCCCCCCTCCTCCTCCTCCCCCTCCTCCTCCTCCTCCTTCCCCCCTCCTCCTCCTTCCCCCCCTCTCCTCCTCCTCCTCCCCCTCCCCCTCCTCCTCCTCCTGCTGTTTGGAGATTGTTTGGTGGCACTAGGGTTTCAACTTGGGGCCTTCATTGTGCTTGCTAGTCGGATGCTCTGCCACTCGAGCCTCTCCGCCAGCCACAGTTCTCGTTGTTCCTACGGGACCGGTGCTGACAGTTTTACACAGTCTACCTTCTAGCTCCATGGATTTCGCACGTTGGTGTAATCAGCCCAGCCACACACACACACACACACACACGGACACGCCTGCACACACACACGTGCACACACACACACAGGGATAGACGGCGACGGGGCAGCTCCTCCGTGTCACGCCGCGCCGGGACCCGGCCCGGCTCCAGGCCTGCTGTCCCCGTGGGATGGGGCAGCCCCCCCCCCCCCCGCGCTGTGAAGCCCCCCAGGACGCTGGTCCTCCGCGGGGCGGGCCTGGGCGGCTCTGGGGCCCGCGGCCCACACGCGTGGAGGCGGGAGGGAGAAGCTCACAGCCCAGGCGTGTGGAAAGAGCCTCAGGAAGCCACGAGGCCTGTGCGAGGAATCCTGACTGGTCACGGGGTGGCTGTGGAGAGGGCGGGGAGGACCTGGCCTTGCTGAAGGGGGGGGTGGGGGTGGAGAAGGGGGGCTGCGGCCCCCCCGGGGGATTTCGGTTTCCTAGTCCATGGTTCTTCCGATAACATTAAAAATCAACTACGAAAGGGGGGGAAACAGGGGAACCCTTGTTTTAGTTTCTTCCCCCGATCGATCAATAAATATCAAGAAGGCCAATCTCAGATTAGCTACGTAACCCCAGGTCTTCCATTTGGAAGACACCCCGGGTCACTATTGATTCCTCTTGTGAAAACTATATTTCTAACTGAGATTATCAAGGAATTTTGGAAACACATTTGATGGTTTCGTTAAAATAATTATAAGCCTTTGGGTTTTTTTTCCTTTCTTCCTTTTTGTAGAAAACCATACAAGGCGACCTAAGCCCATTGTTTGAGTTAAACAATAAAAACATCTGTCATTTCTCATGATGGCTCACGTCTTAATAGAACATGGCAAAATAATACCCCTAAATATCCACGATTAACCTGAATTGGACGGGCTCGCCTCTCCTGACTTTCTGTAGCTGCTTTAAACTGGCTTTGGTTTAAAAAAAAAGAAAGAAGGAAAGAAAGAAAGAAAGAAAGAAAGAAAGAAAGAAAGAAAGAAAGAAAGAAAAAGAAATTAAAAAATAAAAGAGATTATTTTTTTAAAAAGCCAGATGAATGCTCAGAATTCTGATACAAAGATACAATTGAGAACTCACCGCTGCTTTTAAATGTGGGGTGCATCCTTTCTAGAAACAAACCCCACACATTTGAGGCTTGGGGGGGGGGGAAATGAGGTGCCCACACAGGCTCCTTGGATGGCATTCAAACGGAAACGAAGCACAGGTGTGCCTGTCGTTAAGTATTTGTGTTTACCTGTACACACAAATGTGTTTCCCCGGACAACTGTGTTTGCCATCACTCTGGGATTCCTGTATGTGGTGTGTGTCGCGGGGGGGGGGGGGGTGAGCGAGGGCTGCCCCTCAGATTTAGGGCTGTGAAGAAACCGACCCTGTTCTCAAACGACCACAGTCCTGCAGTGTCAGCCACCTGCAGGTGTGTCGGGGGGAGAGGGCCAGGATTTAAGGTAGAACAACCCACGGAGGGGGGGGCCCAACCTCTCATTTCCCCTCTTGGGGTTCCCACAATGGGATAGCACCTGCCTCCCCCCCCCCTCCTAGGGAGGGGGGCTGCAGAGCGTGTCTGAGCCAAGCTGTCATTTCCAAGGATACTTTCCTAGACACTAAGGAGACACAGAATCTAGGAAGTGGAAAATCAAAAAGCCTCAGGACCATCTGTCTCCAGGTCCTTCCCTTGCAAGCCGTCCCCCAGGCTAAGGGCGGGGGAGCCCTGGTGTCTCTGGAGCCCCTTGCCTGGATCCCCCAACCCTTTGCCTCTGGCTTTATTATAGTCACCCCCCCCAGAACCCCCTCCCGGCAGGATGCCGTCCCAACATCCCCCCTCCCACCTAGCAGGCATGGCAGTCCCAGGCTAGCCCTTGTTGTGACCTGATAGGGTGGTGTGGCAGTCCCAGGCTAGCCCTTGTTGTGACCTGATAGGGTGGTGTGGCAGTCCCAGGCTAGCCCTTGTTGTGATCTGATGGGGTGGTGTGGCAGTCCCAGGCTAGCCCTTGTTGTGACCTGATGGGGTGGGGTGGCAGTCCCAGGCTAGCCCTTGTTGTGATCTGATGGGGTGGGGTGGCAGTCCCAGGCTAGCCCTTGTTGTGACCTGATGGGATGGGGTGGCAGTCCCAGGCTAGCCCTTGTTGTGACCTGATGGGATGGGGTGGCAGTCCCAGGCTAGCCCTTGTTGTGATCTGATGGGGTGGGGTGGCAGTCCCAGGCTAGCCCTTGTTGTGATCTGGTGGGGTGGGGTGGCAGTCCCAGGCTAGCCCTTGTTGTGATCTGATGGGGTGGGGGTGGCAGTCCCAGGCTAGCCCTTGTTGTGATCTGATGGGGTGGGGTGGCAGTCCCAGGCTAGCCCTTGTGACTTGCTGGCCTGGCTTTGCAGGTGGGAGGACCTGAGCTTGGCATACTGACAGCGGCAGAGCTGGGCAGAGCATTTATCCTGATGCTCTGTATGTACCTCTGTGTGTGCGCATGTGCGCGTGTGCACGCACGTATGCACACATGCACACTCTTCAGTACTGGCACTTGAACTCTGGACCTGGGAACTGTCCCTTAGCTTTATTTGCGCTAGGCTAACACTCTACCACTTGAGCTGCAGCTCCACTTCCCGCCTTTTGGGAGATAAGAGGGCTCATGCACTTTTCCTACCTAGGCTGGCTTTGAACCTTGCTCCTCAGATCCTAGTTTCCTGAGTAGCTGGGATTACGGGCGTGAGCCTGGGACTCTGTGTGTTTTTGCTTGCAGCGTGAGAATGCCTCTCTTCGTGAGTCTGCCCTCTCTGCTGGTCTTCTCCTTTTTCTTTGGTCAGTCCTGGAGCTTGCTTGCACTTGGTGCCTGGGCGCTGTCCCTGAGCTCTTCTGAGTTCCAGGCTCGTGCTCCACCACTTTGAGCCACAGCTGTGCGTCTGGTTCTCTGGTTGTTAAGAGGTACAGATCTCACGGACTTTCTTGTTTGGGCTGGCTTTGACTGCGAGCCTCAGATCTCAGCCTCCTGGGTAGCTAGGACCATAGGCCCGGGCCACCGGCGCCTGGCTTTGTCTTTCTCTCTGTTTCCCCTGTCTGGGGACGGCCGGACTGTCAGCCCTAGATGGGGAGAATGGCCTCTACCTTCCGGGTTCACAGTGACCCAGCATAAAGGAACCCTGGGGTTCTTGGAGGCGTTTAAGGTGAGTGGAGGCAGGAGGGTACCCCTTTCTGTCCCCACTGTGGGGGCCTGGAGGCAGAGCAGCTGAGCCGATACCCCCCAAACCCTGGTCCCTCACAGGCCCACCCCTGCCCGCAGTCCCCGGCCCGTTCATCCCGTCTGACTTAGCGGTTTATTTTAGGCATGGCCTGACCAGGTGCTTGGGGTTCAACGGGCTTAGTTTTAAATAACTGGATTCCTCTCTAGGACTGAGAAGGAGCCTGGCGGGAGGATGAGCCCCGCAGACTACAGGGCGGAGGCAGCAGCGTGGAGTCGGGTGGGCGGGGCAGTCACGCCCCAGGTGACCTCAGCGGGTCCCAGGTGCAGTGTCTCCGCGGAAGCACCGGCTGGCTGGCTCATCTCTAATACCCCTTGCAGTCTGTCCCTGGGTTTCAGATGACAAGCCACCTGGCGAGGAAGCATCCGATTTCCAGAAGTGATTCGGCTCCGCTGCCGGGGGGGGGGGTCAGCACAGTGTAGTACACACAGCAACTACTCCAGGGCAGGAGGACCTGGGTTCAAGTCTTGCTTTTGATATCAACTTAATAACCTTGGGTATGCGGAAACCTCTGTTTTCTCACCTGTTTACAAAGGGACTGAACACCCTTGGAAGATATTATAGAAGCAACACACAGTAATTGCAAGGGAGAGCCCTTTAAACTCCTTTTTTTTTTAAAGAGAAAAAATGGTTGTTTGGGGGCAATATTGGGGGTTGAGTTCAGGCCCTCACTGTTGCTAGCTGGTGCTCTGTCACCCCTTTTTGCATTGACTGTTTGGGGGGGGGGGTAGGGTCTTATTTGATGCCCAGGCAGGCCTGGAATTTAATCCACCTACTTGTGCTTGCCTTTGTTTCTGGGGACAACAGGTGGGTAGATAGAGTCTCATGAGCTTCCATGCCTGGGCTGGTCTGGAACCATGTTCTTCTCATCTCAATTTCCCAAGAAGCTAGCACACTACGTTTGAGCCACCTTACCTGTCTTCCTTTAAACTCTTACAATGCTGTGTTCATAAAGTTAATGCACCCACAGTTACTCAAAGAGAACTACCCTATGGGTTAGCGATTCCACTTGTACGTATAGACCCAAAAGAATGAAAAGCAGAGAAATTTGTACACTCAACATGTATAGCAGTGTTGTTCACAGCAGCCCAAAGATGGAAGCGATCCAAGTATCCATTTGATGGATGGATGGATCAACAGATGTGGTAGATACATACATTCGGATATTATTTGACCATAAAAAGGAATGTGATTCACACACACACCCAGAGTGACACGGGATAACCTTGAGACCATTACGCTGGGTAAAACAAGGCAGACACAAAGGCTGGTGATGCTGTAGACTCCCACGGTCTCACGAGCTGCGTGAGGACAGGCGCATTCACAGAGACAAAGTAGCTGGTGATCTCCAAGCTGAACGGGAGGTGGGAGTGGGGAGTGGTGGATTAATTGAGTCACGGTATGATGGAAAAGTTCCAGAAATGGCATTGTAGATAGACAAAGAGTGCCACCGAGTCGGAGACCTAAACGTGTTTAGAATCGGTTCAATGTATATTGTGAATGGCTTCGTGTGTTACCAAATGCTCACGGTTCAAGATTTAGGTAGAAACGCTAGAGAGATTTTTGGCGACACTCGGGAATGAGGAACCTGAGCTCCGTGTGTACGCATGCTCCTGTGTGTGCGTAAATTCTCCACCTGCGGGGAATGGAACCGAACACCCTGCAGCCTCTACCTCCACCCATCGCCTCACTTTTCATCACAGAACCAAGCCCCAAACAATGCCGCTGGCTGCCCCGGCGTGGGGGCTTGGGGGGACCCTGCCCTCAGGAGGTCCATTCTCCCCGCCACCTGGGCCCTGCATGGACCCCCTCTTTGGGCTTCCCCTCCCAGGCCCGAGGCCCCAGTAGCTCCTCTCGGGGGTCTCTTGCGGGGCTCAGCAGGGGCTCCGTGTTCATTTGCCATCTGAACTGCCAGGGTGCCCTCGCTCAAGTCTCATGTAATGGCAACTTTATGGAGATGCGGAATAAGCCAGTCTCCGGAGTGGGTGGGCGAGATGAGAGGACCCATAGGTCGAGCCGTCGCTGAGCGGTTTATTGCGGATGAGTGCTCCGTGACAATATGGCACACGTTGGGGTGAGGGTGGGCAGTGCTGGCGGGTGGGTAGGACCGGGCGGCGGGGTGGGGGTGGGGGTGGGGGGGCAGCGTGCAGAAGTCATTGAGGGCTGGAAAGGGCATGCGTCTAGAACATCCGTGCTCCCTCAGCCCAGGGGGTAAACTGAGTCCAGAAGAGGCAGTGCGTGCGCAGGGCATCCTTGTCCCGCGCATGGCCGACTCTAGGCACATTTCTGACACTCGCTTCTGGGCGATGGGGGGCCGGTGGGTGACGGGGACCCCCCTTGCTCTCCAGACAGTGGCCGGGTGGGGGGCTGGGGGGTCGCCGTCCCCGCCCCTGCCCTCCTCCCCGCCCCCCTCCCCGAGCTGGCGGGGGCCGTGTCCCCGTGGGGGTCGCGCGCGCAGCTCGGGCGGCGCTCGGCGCCCCGGGGTGCGCGGGGGTGGGGTGGGGGGGCGGGGAGAGCGGCCGCCTGGCCCAGCCCCGCGGATGACAGGAGCCGGGGAGCCGCGGAGGGAGGAGCCGAGCGCCGGGCTGAGGCGCAGAGAGAGCGGGGCGCCGAGCGCGGGCGGCTGGGAGCGCGGAGCCGCACGGCCGGCCACAGGACCACCTCCCCGGAGAATAGGGCCTCTTTATGGCATGTGGCTGGTAACTTTCCTCCTGCTCCTGGACTCTTTACACAAAGGTGAGACCCCGGTGGGCGGGAGGTCGGGGGTGCGCGGCGGCGGGCGGCGGGCTCCGGGGGTGGGGGGGGGGCCTCCCCTCCGGCGGGCGCCGCCGCCGGGTGCCCGGGGCACCGACCCCTGGGCACGGGCCTGGGTGGGCGCAGCGGGGCGGGACACGCGCCTGGAGAGTCCGCCTGGGACCTCGGCGCCGCCGGGCACCCGCGCCTGCTGTTTTGGGGCGCGCCCGTGTGTGGATGTGTGGGTGGGTGGGTGCTGATGGAGCCCCCCCCCCCCGCCCGCCTTCCCCAATCCTGGCTCCGCGGCCGCTCTGCCCGGGAGCCCTCCCCCAGCCCCGCGCCCGCTTCCAGCGGCTGCCCGGCGCCGGGACCCCGCGGTGCCCGGCAGCCCAGGGGTGCTCAGGACCGGACTCTCCATCCAGGAGACACGGACCCGGGCGGGTCACTCCTTGGGCCCCTCGGGGCGCCCCGCTGGCTACCCTGGAACCCCTCCCCGCCCTGGCGCAGACGCGGGTGCACCGCATGGCGCTGGGCCGGACGCGGGACGGGGATGGCCGGGGTGGCCCTCGGACAGCAAGTTTGTTCTCCGATCCCTGGGTCCGCGGTCCCCCCCGGGCCTGGCCCACCCCCCTGCCCTCGGCGCCAGCCCCGGCTTCGTGGCCCCACGGTGGTCACCTCTAGCCTCGCCGTGCGCTCCAAGGTCCAAGGTGCTGGGGCGCTGGGCCTGCAGGACGGGACCCGGGTGGCCGGGCTGGGGGCGTGGCCGCCGCCCGGAGGGAGGGAGGGAGGGAGAGAGGGGGGAGGGAGGGTGGCCGGGGTGGGTCCCGGCCTCGCGGCGCTCGGCAGGTCCGGACCTGTGCCCCGCGCCGCGCACCTGACCCGAGAGGACCGAGGGCTTGGCACGAGCCGGGCGCTCCCAGCCCAAGCCCCCCGGGCCCTGAGCGGGGACCCGGCTAGCGCCTGCGGTGGGACTCGCCGGCGGCTCGCGGGTGGCGTGGCCGGAGGGCAGGCGGCCCCGGTCCGCGCCCCGGCGCCGCGGAGCTCCGGCTCGCTCCGGTCGCATCCGATCGGCCGTGCCTGCTCAGCCCTCCTCCAACTTTTCTCCTTCGCGCCCCAGGGGCGGTTCTCTTTCTGCAGCCGCCTTTGCCCGGGCCCTTGCCCTGGTCCAGGGCACCCCTTGACCCCGAGGTGATGGGGAAGGGAACTCGGGGGGCGCGGGGGGAGGGGGGCTAGCACGCAGAGGGGTCCATTCCTCTGCCCAAGCCCAGCTTTGGAATTTGCAACCTGCTGGAGCCAACTGCCATACCCAGAGGTTTGGGGGAGGGGGGGTAACCCCTATTTGTAGATAAAGCGGGGGTCAAAGGCAGACCGTGTAGGACTCTGGGGTTCGCCAAGAGATCCGGCGAGGGGCAGAGGGGGGGCCGGGAATGGGGTGAAGTCGTGGAGTTTCTCAGAGTCAGTGGCGGCCACTGGACACCTGCGAGTCGGGTCCAGCCTGGGTAACCCCCTCACCCCACCTTGGCAGAGCGAGAAGTCGGCCTCCTGCTCAACCCCAGCCCTCCCCCCAACACCCCAGTGTTCTCCCCCACCCTTCCTGCCTCCCTCCGCCCCCATAGGCTGGTTTGGCTCACAGCTTTAATTACGTTAATATTAAAAATACATAAGGTGAGGAGCGGATTTCTCTCTCCCTAGCTCTCTCTCTCCACCCCCCCCCCCATCCCCTTTCCCATTTTTTCCCCCCAGGCAAGAAAGCATAGGCCAGAGCTGTTACCATATTCTGTTGCTTTGTCCTCCACCCCGCAGTCCCCCTTCTGGAAGGTTCTTCCCGAGAAGCCCCTTCCCCAGCAGTGGCAGCTCCATAGCTGACACCTGCAGGTCACCAACCTCCCCCACCGCGACACCGGCATTAATAAATGAAACCCAAGTTATTTGATAGGAAAAGAGCAGATGGGGGTAGGGGCAGAGAAAGGCCCAGAAGGCCTCCGGACAGCAGCCGGAGCGCAGAGCCCTAACTCTGCGAGGAAGTTGCCCCTGGCTAGGGAGGGGTGGGTATGGACAGGCCCGAGGTGCCAGGTGCGGTGGCTTTGGGTGGCTTTGGGTCTGCAGACCTTTGGTGCCTCTTTGGGTCTGAGGCTCCGGTGTCTGTGCTGGGCACCAGGCCAGACAGGGCTTTCAATTCCTTGATACCTTCATTGGGTCTTAGGTGCCGAGGCTGGTCCTCGGAGGCCTGTTCCGCTTGGGGTGGCATGGTAGGTGGGGACGGAGGTGGTTTGGAGAAGATGCGACGTGGAGGGAACAAGAAAGATGGAGTTTGGTGTATTTTCCTCTCTCGTTGCCAGTCACCCCCCGCGGCACCAAGGAAAATGTAAATGTGAATGTTCGAGTCTGTTAGAGAAAACAATATCCTCTTGCAATAATTTGTACGTCCATCTGTGAGGAGTGGGAGGAGGCAGGGAGGGGGGGGAAAACACAAAACAGGAGGAGATGGAGAGAGCTCTGGATGGAATTAAGCAGTTATTGAATGCGTTTTAAGCTTCTGTTATTTCCATTGCTCGCAAAAACACCTCTTTTTATTTATTTATTTTTGATGAAGCTTGCGCCCGGCCCCGATTCCCAAGAATGAAACCGGGAAGGTGTTTTAATAATCGGTTACCGAGTCTCCAATAAACTGCCGTCTTACTGCCAGAACACATCTAGGTTTGGACAGCCAGATGGACCCCGGCCGAGCCCCTGGCCGCCCTGTTTCATGCAGCGGGCTAGCATCTGTGTCGCCCGCATTTGCATTTTTACTATGTAAAAGAACAAGCTTCCCCGGCACTAAAATTCCTGTTTTCTAAAAGCCAAAATAATGGGTTGCATTGATTTTTTTTTTTCTTCTTTCCATTTTCCACCCCAGCCTATCGGATGGGGGACGCATGGTTCCTCTCTCTGGAGAAGACCAAATTAAAAGCCTTTGTCAGGCCATTAAGAAAATCTCTACATTCTGCTCAGTGTCTAATTAAAGGGGGGGGGCATGCTGGGGGAAGCTGTGTTTTAAAAAATCTCTTAAGTGGCAAACCCAACTTAGGGGAGGCAGGTGAAGGACCAGCGAATGAGTGGGATGGGGGGGGGTGGGCAGAGAGAGAGAGAGAGAGAGAGGGCTTGGCTGCTAAAATAATATGTGGAGGATGCAGTTTTCCGTGATGCCTATCAAACCTTCCTGATGCTTCATTTTTCTGGGCAGCAAAGCAGCTGCCTTTCATATATTTCTGCAGCAGAACGAGGAGCTCAATTAGAGACAAAAGCAAGGAAGCAGTTGACCCAAAGGCCGTGCTGAAGTTGAGCAGATGCTAGGCACAGGGAGAGAAGCAGGAGTGGACGGCGAGCTAGGCCCCGGGGCGGCTTGCTCCGGAAGTGGGCCGCCCCACGGCCCTCAGAGGCCTGGCGAAGGTGGGCTCGGAGCGCTTGAGGGGCTGGGAGCTGCGAGACGGGGGGCCACACCCCCGGCCCCCTGAGTTCACCCCTCGTCTCTCTAGGAATCCTAGCCATGTGAAGCACTTGGCCCCCTGATCTGCAGGGGGACAGGTGGCTTGATTCGTGGTAAGGAAAGGGAGCAGTCCTGGAGCTTCCTGGGGGGAGGCAGGGGACGGGTCCCAGCTCTTGACGGCAGTGTTCCTAGGGGACCTTTGAGATGGTCACAAGGAGGAGCGCCTGGCTGCCCTCAAACCCCTACCCACTACAGTAGTTCTCACTGGTACCCATGTGTCTGAATAGGCTGACCTATAGGCAGCCAGAGTTGGCAGCATGCCCGGAACCCAAGGGCAGGCCCTGCCTTTGCATGCGATTTGCATATGATTTGCATGAAGCGCTTAGCCTAGCAGGGGTAACTGGCTCTCGGCGGCAGGGGGCGGCAGGCGGGGCTTTTCTTTCTCCTTGCCTGGGGTGGGGGCGGGCTGGAGCGGGAGAAGTGCCCTCTGGTAGTTCACCTTCTGCAGGGAAGCCAGCAGTCCTCGGCTCCTGAACCCAGGGACAGGGTGCCCTTGGGGCCGTCGGATGGGGGCCACTGGACAGAGCAAACTCGGGGGGGGGTGGGGGTTGTTCTTGTGCTATGGGATTCCAGCTGCAGCCGCCCAGGACTGGCATTAGCCTTCTGGTGATGGGAGCCCGGAACAGAGGAGGCCTGGTGCTGAGGGCTGAGTCCTCTGACCTCGGCTTGGGAGGGGGAGGGGTGGCGCTCTTGCAGAGGTGGGCAGCTCTGCGGGGGAGCTGGGTGCTCGCTCCTGGGGAGCCGGGTTGGGACCCCAGGAAAGCCCTGTCCTGTGGGAGCAGCGCCCAGGCCTTCCAGAATATTTTTCTGTACTTCTGCTGACCCACAGAGTATGTGTTCCCAAGGCTGTGAGAGATTGGAGGGCGCGGCAGGGCCTGGGGAGGGGGAGGGGGAGGGGAGGGGGAGTGGGGAGGCAGAGGGAAAGGGGGAGGGGGGAGGCAGAGGGGAAGGCCCGGTGGGCACCGATCCTTTGAACCAGAGTGGAGTGTGAGGGGGGAGAAAAAACAACAGTGAAATCTGCTGGTGTGGTGGGACTGGAGTCAAAGCAAGCCACTCAGTCACATCCTGGCTCTGCATTTGCTGTCATGTGACGTTGGGACTCTCTGAGCTCCCTCTTTCTCTCCTTATGACGTGAGATTAAAGGAGCGAATGCACCTCATGTAGCCAGCACAGAGTTGGTGCTCAATAAACACGAAGCTTCTTCCGTCTTCTGCATTGTGTCTGCCCCCCACCCCTGGGCACTTGAATTACACGGTGGGGCTTGAACTCGGGGTCGAGGTGCCGTCTCTTGGCCTTTTCACTCTAGCACTTGAGCCTCGCCGCCTCTTCTTCTGGGATTTGCCTGGTTAATTAGATATGAGAGTCTCACGGACTGTTGTTTCCCAGCTGGCTTCGAACCTTGATTCTCAGATGTCAGCCTCCTAAGTAGCTGGGGTGATCGGTGTGAGCCACTGTGCCCATCTTCACTGGACACATCTTGGCCGGGCTGGCTGTCTTCGTCTTTGTAACGATAAGGAAGACCCGGTGGTGGCCGGGGTCGGGGGGGGGGGGTGGTGGGTGGGGGTCAGCCCTTTCCTCCATCTCCTAGCAAGCGTGCCTGCAGGCCTGCCCGGGCACCTGGGTATGTGTCTTCCCCCGGCCGTGGCTGGCTGGATGAAGCAGGGCTGAGGTCGACGCCAGTCTTGGGTTCGATAATGAGGCAAAGGCCGTCTCGCCGGTGGAGGCTGGGGCGGGTTGGTGCATCTCTGTGGTGGCTGGACAAAGTAAGCACAACCCGGAACAACCCAGAATGCGGTGGCATGCCAAGCCTGTGTGTGGAGCGGTCCTCACCGGGTGAGGCTTCAGGGTCACAGGGCGTGCCTGTCCCCGCGGGGCGTCTGGCAGGTAGAGAGTTCTCCCCCCCCCCCCCCGGCCGCCCGTGCCCTTGGGGAGCCCTGGGCCGCGTGTCCCCACACCCGGGGCAGCGGCATCCCATCCAGAGGTCCCGGAGCGGGCCGTGGCCTGCGGGCGTATGCTAGGAACAGATGTTCGTCTAGGGCCGCGGCGACGCGGGCGGCGTTGGCCGTGGGGGCCACCCGCGCCATCCAGCTGCCGCCCCCCTCCCCCGCGCCGCGCCCCCTCCCCGCGCCCCGGCTCCCCGAGCCGAGCCGCGTGCACTGGCAGATCCCAAGGTCGCCGTGGCCATTAAGAGCAGTTATTCAAATGCTAGCTGCATATTCATTAAACGGATTCTACGGAGGTGTGCGTGCGTGCATGCGTGCGTGTGTGTGTGTGTGTATGTGTGTAAGAGCATCACCCATGCATCTGTGCAGCAGCAGCCACAGGCTTTGCCCACAGGCCTCTGCGTAATCCATGCGCCTCCATCTCCTAAGCTGTCGGGTGGGCAGAGCCGCCACTCTCCCGCAGGGCGATGGGTCGTGGCGTGAGTGTAAGAGGAAAGGCGGGGGGGTGGGGTGGGCAATAACAATTACACCGTGTGGCAACACTTGGCACAGGGAGCAGGAGGCAACCTAGAAACACAGGCATGTAAAAGAAACAAAAAAAAACAACAAACTGCAGCAAAACCAGTTTTCCGCCTCAGAAACGCTCTGCTAAAATGCGAGGTCTAATTACCGCCGTCTCCTCACGCGACGATGGCGGAGGGCCCGCAGCTGTGCGTGTTGTGCGAGCGCGCTAGCTTTGCTTTCCATCCTCAGTGATCTCCGTCAGGCTGGCCCGCTCCTCTTGCAGCTGCCCAGTGGCCCCCCTCCCCCCCGTAGCCCCAGGGCTGGGAGAGGGGGGCAGTAGGCCACCCCAGCGCCCTGCCCGTCTCCCCCAGGGCCTGAGGTACGTGCCCATCTGATCTGCAGTGCTGTGGACTCATCACCAGAGATGGAGCCTCTGTGGAGAAGCCAGACTTGGGGCACAGAGGCCCATGAGGGGTGACCTCATCTAAGGCCACAGCATTCATGGGCACCCCACTGCCGTGAGGTTGGGGGGAGGGGGAGGGTTTCCTCTGAGGATGGGAGGGAAATCCATAGCTAAGAGTCTCATGGAAAGCCGGGTGCTGGTAGCTCCTGCCTGTAAGCCCAGCTACTCAGGAGGCTGAGATCTGAGGATGGCAGTTCGAAGCCAGACAGGGCAGGAAAATCCATGAGACTCTTATCTCCAAGGAACCTCCAGAACACTCCCAAATGGTGCTGTGGTAGAGCACTAGACTTGAGCGAAAGGGCTCAGTCTCCTGGGGTTGGGGGTACCCCCCCTCAGACATCTGATCCCCTGCAGATTCCCTCCCTCTGCCCCTGCACTTCCGGAAACGCCTTCCTCGCAAAGCATCTCCTTCCTGGTCCTGCAGCTCTGTACAATTCGGAGCCCATCCTTAAGGCTGAGCTCAGCGCGGACCTGACCCAGTACCTTCCACGATATGGTCGGTCCTGCCTCCATCTCCACACAGATCACAGCAAAGCCCTTTTCCATTTGCCACCCTGTAGCCACTCACGGGGGTGGGAGGGGAGAAGATTTTCCCAACAGCCTCCCTGCCCACTTCCCTGGCCATGCGGTGTCACGTGACATGGTCTCTTTGCTTCACGATGCTCCTCTGTTCCTGGGTCACTAGTTTTCTGGCTGTGAGGTAAGCGGAATAGAAAGAACGGGGGAGACCAGGCTAGCCCAGCCCGAGCCCTGCCCGGCTGAGTCCCTGGGGGTGGGTAATTCCACCTCTCTAGGCCTCGTGAATGGAGGAGATTGGACACAATAATCTCTTAAGTCCCCGAAGCGTTAACAATCTAAATCTAGGACTCTCTAGGGACAACTGCGCTGTCTGAGCTGGCTCCCTAGAAAGAAGTCTCTGGCCATAAGGGGCCTTCTTCTGACAGGCCCTGTCAAGAAAGGTCTGGAAGATTAAAGAGTCTGCCCAACTGTCAGCTGTTGCTCATAACTTCTTGAGGTACAGGACCTTGGAGGTTGAAAGAGAGCAGAATCTCCACAGATCTCAGAGATTTCTGTTTGCCAGCTGTGGAAACGATGTTCGTAGTTACTAAGAATCTGAAAAGCAAACACAACAAAATCAAAACCTAACTTCCGCCAGGCCCTGGTACTCCCCTCACACATGCAACCCTAGCTCTGCAGAAGCCTAAGAGCTGGGCATCGAGGTTTGAAGCCAGCCCAAGCAGGAAAGTCCATCAGATTCTTATGTCCAATTCACCGCCCAAAAGCCTGAAACAGAGGTGCGGCGCAAGTGAGAGAGTGCCATATTGGAGCGAAAAATAAAAAAGGAAGGGATAATGCCCGGGCCCCGAGTTCAAGCCCCAGTACTGGTACACACACACACACGCAATAATGAGCTCAAGTAGTGGTGACATTAGGGCGTTACCAGAATAGTGAAGTGAGCAGGAATGCAAGAAAAGGGGCTTTTCATGAAATACATACTCCAAAGAAATGGTGGCATTGACGGCGGGAAACACGGCTGTGACGCAGGGGTGCCCCGTTTGGGAGCAGTCAATCCCTGGGAGGAAGGCGGGCCTGGGTCCTGGCTGCTCCATCTTGTCCAAGAACAACACCAACCCAGGTTGCCTGGGAAATGCTGCAGGGCCTTCTGGGAAGCTCACCCAGCTCCTCCCCAGGGTCCCGGCCCCCCCCTCCTCCCCAGGGTGTTTCTGGCGTCTAGTTGGTGCTCACCTGGGTTCTGTGTGGACTCGGTGGTTGAGCTGAGAGGCTCCTCTCTGGACCTCGTTTCTCCAACCCGGGGGATTCATCAGAGGGAAGGCACATGCTATGTCTTGACGGGAAACCTTTGTGTGCAAATGCAGTGAAATAATCAACCTTGCGAATCAATCTGAGACACCTCATCACCAGCCCACACCTGCGCAAAGAAGAGCTCCACGAGAGAGGCCTGAGGCAAGAGCCGGGCGGCTATGGTAATCCCCCTTCCGTATCGATCACCTGGCGACGCCTTTATTAACTCCATCGCCAAATTCAGTTCATTAAGGAGACGGTGAGGTCTCTGTCAGCGCCACTGCTGAGAAGGGCTGGCTGTCAGGAGAGGGGGCGCGGGGTCCGCTTTGGCACCTGTGCTTTTCCCACTGACTGGTGGGGACAGACGACCTACGCCCCAGAGCATTTCTGGCCCTATCACGACAGCCTTGGAGAAATCCCTGGTCTAAGGCTCGGCATTTGTTTTGTGGGTAGGGAAATGAAGGCACTGCAAAGTAAGGGCATCTCAGCTTGGAGCTTCACAAGCTTCCTCCTCCTCGTCCTCCTCCTCCTCGTCCTCTTCCTCCTCCTCCTCCTTCTTTCTTTCCTGTCAGTCATGGGGCTTGAACTCGGGGCCTTGCTCTCTCCCTGAGTTCTGTCGCTCCAGGCTAGCGCTCTACCACCTTGAGCCACAGCGCCACTTCCAGTTTCCTGGCGGTTCACTGGAGATGAGAACCCCGTGGACTTTCCTGCCCCGGCTGGCTTTGAACTGAGCTCCTTAGATCTCAGCCCCTGAGTAGCTAGGATTTCAGGCGTGAGCCGCTGGCGCGGGGCCCGCGGACAGCTTGAGTGACGGAGTGGGGATCGGACGGTGTGAGCTGGAGTCGGGGTCCCTGTGCTGAGTGGAGTGGGGACTGGCCTGGACGGCTGCTGTTCTCGGGGAGCTCCTGGCCCCCCGCAGGGGTGAAGGGGTCTTTGGCTCCCCTTGGTCCTGCCCGCCATGCTGCCTGGGTGCCCTTGCCGACCCCCCTCCCCCCCTCATTTGTGCTCGGGATGCCTGGGCGAGGCCGCCCAGGCCGTTCTGGTCCGTGTCTGAGGGGGTGCTGCGGGGTCCGCGGCAGCAGAGACCCCCCCCCCCCGTGCAAACGCCTCATTAGTGAGGACAGCGCCCACGGCGAGGGGCAGGCGCGAAGCTAGGGGCTCAGCTTCCGCGCGGTCAGACCCCCGTCCCCTGGGGTCGGCATCTGTGACGACTGGAGATGTTGACAAGGGGGGGGGTTCAGGGTGCACCCCCAGGGGAAGCCTCGGATGGCACCAGGCATCCCCACCATGGTGTCACCTCCGTCAGCTTCAGGTGTCCTTCGCCCCCGATGGCGAGGGATATTTACGTCCCCGCGGTGACCCCGGGGGAAGCCCAGATGCCCATGGGCGACTTCTGGTTTAAAAATATGGCTGTGCTATTTCTACGCGTCTAATCTCCTAGCCCTTCGGGGCCGGGGGGCGGGGGGGATGCAGCACCGGGGGGTCAAACGCCACGTCAAACGGCGCGGCGGATGAAGGGGGTTAAGTCTGGACGTCTCTCACACGACCGCCAAACCCAGAACTTCCATTTTCTACTGAAAAGCGTCCCCCCCACCCCACCCCCACCCCTTGACTGGAGGAAGCGTTGCTGTGGATCTGAGCGCCGGTCTCTTTATTTATGAAGTACTCTCCTTCCCTCTGCGTTCCCTGTGAATTTGCCCGTGTCTGTCGGCAGAGAGAAGAAATGGATGGACAGAGTGACAGGATTTTAAGGGGAAGGCTGGGGTCTCTTGTCAGAGGATTTCCTTTAAAAATTGGGGCTTGCTTGGAGAGAAAGGCAAAGGAGAAACCTCATGAGGCCCCAGGATTAGAACACACCTCTGTGAGGGAAATACCCTAGCTCTGGGATCAGACTTCTGATGAATTCTGCCTCCTTTCCCCTTCCTTTCCTCCCTCCCTCTCTCCCTCCCTCGCTCCCTCCTTCCCTCTTTCCTTTCTTTCTTTCCCTTCCTTCTTCCTTCCTTCCCCTACTTCCCCTCCTCTCTTCTTTCTTTTCCTCCCTGCCTCCCTCCTTCCCCTCTCCCTCATGTATATAATAAGTGTGTGTGTGTGTGTGTATTTATAGTCACATATCGGTGTGTGGCAGTACTGGAACTCAGGACCTGAGTGCTGTCCCTGAGCCTTTTTGTTTAAGATCAGTGTTCTACCACTTGAGCTATAGCTCCACTTCTGGCTTTTTGGTGGTTAATTAGAACTAAGAGTCTCAAGGACTTTCCTGCCTCGTCTGGCTTTGAACCACAGTCTTCAGAGCGTAACCTCCTGAGTAGCTATGATTACAGGCCTAAGCATTGGCATCCAGCCTTTCTATTTATTTTTAAAGCGAGGGCTGAACTCCTAGGCTCACGTGATCCCCCTTCTCCAGCCTCCTGGTTGGCCAGGCGTCGTGGTGTATGCCACGTGCTGACTTCTTCTCCCCTGACCGTGTGACTGTGGAGAAGTTGCTAACTCCTCTGGGCCTTGTCTTCTCTAACAAACGAGACCATGAAGATCTCCAGTTCACACACCTGCGTGAGGATTGAATAAGAGACTCCCGTGGAGCGTTCACGCCCGGGGCTGGGACACCGTGGTGCTGGAACGTCCATTTCCATTACTCCCCACGAGGACTCAGTGCCACAGCCGGGCCAGCCGGCCTTCAGGGAAACGGATGTCTGGCCAAAATGAAGCGAAAGGTCAGAGCTATACGGGCTGACCTGCAGGGCTGCAGTCCCCGCGTCCACGGGGCCCTGCCCTCCTCCTGCTGTCTTCCTTCCCTCCCACGGCCCCTGGCCTCTCTCACCGAGGGCAGGCCGCCCAGGCCGGTGGGGTGGCGCTGGCCCGTCTCCTCCAGCCCAGCCAGTGCCCCAAACTTCCCCGCTGCTCGCCACCCCGCCTCATTGGCACTCTGTTCTCAGCAACGCCCCGTGCCCACCTCCCGTGCCTTCCAGCTGGGCACAGCCCCACCTCTCCCTCCCCCCTGGGTGAAGCCCCAGTCAAGGCCTTCCCCCCTTTTCTGGAAGCCAGAGCCTTCCCCTCGGTGCCTGGCCCATTCTGAAGTCCACGATGCTCCCTGGTGCTGGGCCCTCACTTGCGCGCGGGCGGACCCCGTGTCGCCTGCTCCACCGCCCTGCGCGGCCGGGAAGGCGCCCTGTGCACCCCCGCTCCTTCCATCCATGAGCAGATGGAGATGCAGAAAGGAGAGGTGACTTACCTGAGGTCACCCAGCAGGTGAGGGGGGAGCCCGAGAGGAAGGGCGGCTCCGTCAGACCCCATCCGTCTCCCAGCGCCTTTCCAAACAAGGAGGCTCTATTTTGTGCTTCCCCGGAGTCCAACCAAAGGAGGAGGAGGGGGAAGCCCCCCCCCCCAGAGGCCGTGCCAGACCTCCTGGTTACTTTCCTTCTGGCCCGAGGGTCCCGATGTGCACCCCGCTTCGGCAGCTGTTCCCTTCAGAGCTGCCCTCAAGCCCAGCCTTCAACTCGGCACACAGCAGCCCGGTCAGCTGCTCGGTGGCCCGTGCCTCAGTTTCCCCTTTCTGGATCTGCTCACTCCTTCCTCCTGGCAGGTGTGTGTGGGTGGGGGGGGGGTGCTGGATTAATGTTTATTTAAGGGCTTCTGTATTCTGAGCTGACAGGGGCCCTGGGATGGTGAAATATGAGCCCGATGTAAGTGCCAAGCTGCCATTGTTTTACACCCGCAGGTGATGTTTCACCGAGGCAGCGCACTGTCAGCCGTGAGCAGAAATGAATGGTGGTGTCTGGCTCTCCCCAGCGTCTGCAGCCTCGGAAGGCAGCGGCTCGCGTCCCGGGGCTGGGAGAAATACGACGCCACTCGCCTTGCGCTATAAATCTGCTGTAACATTAGCCCTGACAGGTGGCTGGACAATTCCAGTCAATTCATCAATTAAATCCAGCCATTTGTAGTTGCCGAGAACAGGCGTCCTTGGCTTTGTGAAGACTCGAGCCCCAGAAGCGCGGGATGGTGGCCACCGTGGTGTCCGAGGGCCTTGGGGGGAGCCGAGAGCCACCCGGGGAGGGAGGAAAGGGCGAGGGCGGTGCCCAACCTGGACAGCCAGGTGCGGAGGTTTTGGTTGGTCTTTAGCTTGGTTATTTGGTGGCTGTGACATAAAATAGGGTTGGGCCCTCGTCGTCCTTGCTTGGACATGGGGTATCAAGTTAGGTAAGTCAGTTTAACAACTTCTCTGAGTAGAACGGAGAGAAGAAGAAGAATACCAGCCCCTCGGAAGTTATCGATGGGAGCTATAATAATTATCTAATGGAAATAGAGTCATCTGAATGGGCCTGGCACGGGGCCTGCCCTATAGCAGGCAGTGTAGTTGGTGGTGGCCATGACTGTTGCCCGAGGGGTTGTCATTACAGAGGGCTAGCTCAAACTCCTTCCCCCCCCCCCGCCCCGTGCTTGTTCTGTACTCTGGGATTTGAATTCAGAGCCTTGCACGTGCTTAAACAAGTGCATCATTTGAGCCATGCTTCCAGCCCTTTTATTTGCTAGCTTGTTTGCTCTTTTTTCCCTCCCTCCCTCCCTCCCTCCTTCCTTCCTTCCTTCCTTCCTCCCTCCCTCCCTCCCTCCCTCCCTCCCTCCCTCCCTCCCTCCTACTTGCTCTTCCCCACGTTATTGGGACTACACGTGTACACTGCCATACTTGGGAAACGTACTTACCTCCTCTCATGAACTGGACAGTTCCTGAGTGCTTCCTTCTTTGGCCTCAGCTGTCCTGGTCCCGTTGTCAGGGACGGTGTACAGCCATTCTGTATGGTGCGGGTTTGTGATAGACTGTTGTCTCAGGAGTCACCTTGAACCCCGGAAGGATGTCCTTGGCCCCCAAGCGCTATCTGAAGCATCCGACAGAGGCCACCCCAGCAGGAGTGTGTGTGTGTGTGTGTGTGTGTGTGTGTGTGTGTGTGTGTGTGTGCTCATCTCGTGCTTGGCCCACTGAGCGTAGACGTTGGTGACCTGGCTGTTGTGCATGGCGAGCCTCTCCTGCTCTTTCACCGCGGGGATCACCTAGAGCCACAGGTCGCCTCGCCGTGGCGTAGCCCCCCGTGGCTCGGAGGCCCGCGGGCCGCACCGCGCCGCTCACGCCCTGGTGGAGCGAGGCTTCCGCAGGCCGCCTCCGTGCGTCGGCACCTTGGTTTCCTCACCTGTAACCCGGTACCCGCTTGGCGGGCCGTGGGGAGGATGCAGCAAAATCCTAGCGCGGGCCTGGCACCGCCACGGGACTCACCAGGGGCTTGGCCGAGCGCTTCTTGCTGGCTAGGGCCGCCTCTCGAGAGGCGGGTGGATTCCCGGGAGGGGGCCTGGGACCTGGGGGTGCTGAGAGGCCTCACCCGGCCCCGGGGGGGGCCCCACCTGTGCAAGGCTACCGTATACGCGCCCGTCGTTGTGAGGAATCCCGCAGTTTCCGCAAGCAGGCCCGTGGCCACCAACCCCATGACTGTCGCAGGAAGGCGGGGTGGGGGGGGGAGGTTGGCAAGCGGTGCTGCCCTCTCCCCAGCGGCGAAGGGGACGGCAAATGCATTTACCGCTACCCAGATACCCCTGCCCTAGCAGCCAAGAGCCCGTGGATGGGTTTTTACTCCGGCACGGCTGCTAATGGCTTCATCATGGCTTTTTATGAGAAGATGTGAATTGCTCCGGCCAATGAGGCTTAATGGCCTTCTCCAACGACCTGCCTGGCGTCTCCCTGGAGGCTCAGCGCAGAGTTAAGCTAAGAATATTAATACAGCCCGGATGTGGGCCTTCCCCACCGCCCCCCCCCCCCCCCCTGGAGAAGTTGTGGAAATGGAGGTCAAGCTGGGTCCCTTGCAACCTACTCAGAGCCAACAGCAGTGGTTTGTGTGCTCCTCGACCTTCCTGGGGGAGAGGGGCGCTTCTAGCTGGAGCCCAGGGGCCAGGCCCGCGCTTCCCCTGGGTTTGTTCTCACTTGCCTGGCGGTGGCTCTCTTGAAGGGGCAGACTCAGGGGTGGGAAGTGGGGGGCTCTCCGATTCCAACATAGGGCGCTGGGGTGGGGTGGGGTGGGCAGGGAAGGTCACAGGCAAAGTCTCAGCTCCCCGGAGATGGGACGGGTCTGTGGGCCCCTCCATTCCTCCACACTGCCCGTTTCGCCAGTGGAAGGGGGGACGCGAACGCCCCACGGAGCTGGCACCGGAGCTGGGGCTTTGGTGCCCACATCGAGGGCCTGGGTGCTGTCCCGGACCTTTTTCACCCAAGGCTGGTGTGATACCGCTTGATCCACCGCTCCACTTCCAGCTTTGGGGGGGGGGTTAATTGGAGATAATAGTTGCATGGACTTTCCTACCAGGGCTAGCGTTGAGAACTGTGATCCTTAGGTCTCAGCCTCCCGAGTAGCTAGGGTGGCACCCAGCTGAGCTGGGTCTTTTGTTGTCAACCCTATCACACTGCTAGCCCTTATGTGATCTTTTAGGGCATCTCCTCATGATCTTCGGGGGCCCAGGATGGCTCTCAGGCCCCCTGACCACCTTCCTTCTCCCAGCTGGGTGTCGGCTTCCTCCAGCCATTCTTCACGGCCACGGTTTGGAGACGTTTTGCCACTCGTCTGTGGGAGGGAAGCAAGAGCAAGGGAGTAGAGCCACGAGTTCGAGTTTCAGTTCTGTCACTCGATCCTAGATGGGCACCGAAGGGTCTTGGTTCTGTGTAGAAGGGGAGCTGCTCATCTCTCAAGCTCTTCAAAGAGGGCTGACCCTGCCCTTCCTGGCTGTGCTGATGAGCCGGGCATGGATGGGAACCAGCTGTGGTAGGTGCTCAGTAAGAACCTCTGCATCCAGGCGTTGTCTTTCCTAATCCATAGACACGGGCACCTCCCCTGCACAGGGTTTGTGCCTGCCTCTCCCCGTGAGCTTGGCTCTGCCTGGGGGCTGAGCCCGTTGACGCCTGCCCTGTGCATGCCCGTCTGGGGGTTTCTTTAGGACGGGAAGTATCTCTTCTTCTTTTCCAGTGCCTGGGATGGAGTTGGTGCTCAATGCGCGGCGAGTGGTGTCCGTCTAATTGCCCTTTTCCCCTTGCCCCCCGCCCCGCCCCGCAGCCCGCCCTGAGGATGCCGGCACCAGCCTCTACTTTGTGAATGACTCCCTGCAGCAGGTGACTTTCTCCAGCTCCGTGGGGGTGGTGGTGCCCTGCCCGGCCGCCGGCTCCCCCAGCGCGGCCCTCCGATGGTACCTGGCCACGGGGGACGACATCTACGACGTGCCCCACATCCGGCACGTGCACGCCAACGGGACGCTGCAGCTCTACCCCTTCTCCCCCTCCGCCTTCAACAGCTTCATCCACGACAATGACTACTTCTGCACCGCGGAGAATGCTGCGGGCAAGATCCGCAGCCCCAACATCCGCGTCAAAGCAGGTGAGGGGCTGGGGCTGGGGAGGGTGGGGGGCCTTGGAGGGGCCTCCTGACTATCTGGCCGGTCTTGCAAGATGAGCTCCCTCACCTCTCTGAGATAAAATGTTCCAGTATCAGGGCAGGGTAAACCGAGGCAAGAGCTCCGCCTTCTGCCATGGGCGTGTCTGAGGGTAGATGTGGACCCTCACAGCCAGTGTCCCGCACCCTGCCCCCCTCCAAAGACACAGCCCTCCCTCAGGATCCTCCCTGCCGGCCACGAGCGCTGTACCACAGCCCCAGGCGGCTGCCAGTGCCTCCCCTCTCCCCTCCTCCCCTCTGGCTCCTCCACGTCCGCTGCCTCCCTACCCCGGCCCCCACCAAGGGGAAGGACGAAGGCCAGGGAGGGCCAGGCCCACTGCGGACCACTGAGACGGCTCCCGGTGGTGCTAGCAAGGCTGCAGGTGCACAGCTTGGGGGGCTGCCAGGGTCTCCCAGGTCACCCTGGCAACCCTGGCCGGGGGAGGAGAAGAAGGGCGCGCTGCCCAGGTCCCTGCTGCGGGACACGGTGGGCAGGCAGCAGGCGGGCTCTGGGCGTCCCAGTTCTGCTCCAGCCTCTGGGAGACGGGGACAGGGCGGAGGTGGCCCAAGGCCAGGCCAGCCCACCTGCCGGACCCGACCCCTGAGCGAGCAGCTGTTGGGAGGCAGGAGTGAGTCCTGGGAGGAAGGGGAGGAAGGGGGGTTCTGAGGCTGAGGGGGTCAAGGCTGGGGGTGCAGGTCGTGGTGGGAGACAGGAAAAGCAGCAGGGATTGTGGGGCTGTGTCTACGTCTCTGCACATTCTACGTTTGGAGGCGACCTGTTTCAAATATCCTTTCCTCATCCATTGCCCCCTACTTTTCCCCCGCCCCCCCCCCAGCCCTAGTATGAAGTCCAGTATTTGAACTACATTTCCCAGGGTGCATTGGAGTGGCCCCGACGGGTTACACCAGGTGCCACAAGTTCTGTTTCTTCAAACGACGAGCCCCCCCCCACCCCGTGTCCTCAAATGATGTCACTCGGGGACAGGAATCGGCGCAGGGAATCGACGTCGGTTTCCCAAGGAGCTCTCGCTTCCTTCCTTGCCCCTGGGCGAACACGGTGCCACCACGGCGTGTTGTCTTTGAGGCCCAGACCTCCACATGGGAGTCATTAGTACTGAAAGGAAAGCGTGGGACTGGGGTGTCCCGTCCCGCAGAGGAGGTGCACTTTTGTGGCGGGGGGGGGATCCCCAGCTGACCTGTGGGGTCGGGAGAAGGTTAGAGAAAGGAGATGCATATCCGTTTAGGTATAAAGGCAAAAGGGCTTAGGGGCAGGGCTGCAGGGTAGCACGCCTGCCTAGCAAGTGTGCAAGGCCCCGAGTTCAACCCTCAGCACCACAATAAAGAAAAATAAACCTCGACGAAAGGGGGAAAACGAGAGAAGCAACAACAAGTGCTGACAGGGACACCGGAGGAAGGAGGGCTCGTGCACGGCGGCTGGGCGTGTAAACCAGCGCAGCCACGGTGGAGATGAGTGTGGACGCCTCAGAAAACTAAAATGGAGAGCCAGTGAGCGGGGTGGGAGAAAGAAGAGGCTGCTGGGGGCGGAGAGCGAAGGGCGCGCCCGTGCCCCCCGCGAACCTTGTGACACGCCCGTCTGCATCTCGCTGCAGTTTTCAGGGAACCCTACACCGTCCGGGTGGAGGATCAAAGGTCAATGCGTGGAAACGTGGCGGTCTTCAAGTGCCTCATCCCCTCGACCGTGCAGGAATACGTTAGCGTCGTGTCCTGGGAGAAAGACACGGTCTCCATCAGCCCAGGTAGGAAGAACTGGCGGCGGCGGGCGTGGTGCTCGCGCGTTGACATTGGTTCTGAGGAGCGACTGCGAGGCTCCGGCAAGGAGCATCTTTGGTCTTCCTATGGTCATCTCTGGGGAAGGTGGTGGCCTTGTCCTAGGGGCCTGGACCTCCCCTGGGCATGTGAAGGTTCCAGAAGATACAGCCCCAGAGGAGTGGTGCTGTTCTCTTCTTGACTGGTGGGGCTCTTCTCGAATCCTCGCCATCCTGATTCGGTGGCCAGCGTCGGAGATGGGGTTCGTGCTGTGTTGGGCGCCCATCTTGCTGCGCCCACTGTGGTTGTGAGTTTCCTGTTTCGCCTCGGCAAGGCCTGGGAACCTCTGGGTGGCTGTGCAGGGTCCCCTGGGCCTGAGGCTGAGGGTGGGGTGAACTGTGTCCAAGTGAGGTAAGCGGTACATAGCCACCAAAGACCCAAAGGGTCCTGCGGGCAGGGAGTTGGGTCGGTGTTGTGAAAGCCGGTGGTGTAAGGGCACCCCAGCTCTCAGCACAGCTCTGGGAGAAGCCCCGGGAATGTTGCCTGGCAAAGTCCCGCCTTTCTAATGGAGTCAGACTGCAGGTATTTAAAATGTGGTGACATGGTATTTCTTAGGCAATTGGATTTACGGACTCAGCATTATATTCATTATATACCCTTAAAATAATAATGATAGTGGAATATCGTGAGCGCTTACTATTTTCCAGGCTGTGGGCTAAGAAACTTTCAAGCATGATACCGTGTTAGTCTCCCAAAAGTCCTGAAGTGTATCCCTGCCCTTCCACTTTGTAGAAGAGGAAACGGAGGCTCCAAGAAAGAAAGTAGCTTCGTCCAGGCCGTTACGTTGATTAAGCAGAGGGCGGGGCGTGAACCCACCTCCGTGGGGTTTTAATCCGCCAGGTGCATTCGGCCACGCCCGCAGACCTAACCGAGGAAGCACCCCCTCGGTGTGGTGTGGTGGAGGCTTTGTGAACGGAAAGAGCACACGCCAAGGCTGAATGTTTAAGGAAAGGCCCAGGGGGACCAAGTCCAGGGTCATGACGGAAGAGCCCAGCATCTGGGACTAGAGGACTCACTCCGGTCGTCTCCCCCCACAGGGCCTCAGTGCCCCCAGCTGTAAATTGGGCTCACAGGATTAAGAATGAAACCGCGCTGCCCAGCATGCACTGGGGCATACTGGCTCATAGCCACTGTGCATCTTTCTATCCTCGATGGTTTCTGTCGTGGTGCCATTGCATCTCCCCGGGGTGGGGGTGGGGGACGGGGAGAGGGGCGTCTCCTAGGGTGGGAGCTGGGTGGGGTCCATCCATGCACCTCTGCCTTGTGTTCAGGGTCAACGCTCACTCGGTGGTGACCAGGGAGCGATGGATTCTGGGAGGCCGCTTAGACCAAGGCATGGAAATGAGGGGGAGCTGGGCAGACCCGAGCAGATGAGGGAAGATGACTTAACCTGCTAGCTCCGTGCTGGGGAGATGGAGGCGGGAACCTCCCCCAGGCGGCCCTTGTAGTTGGTGCTTCAGGGCTGTTTTGATGTCAGGACTGGGCTGGAGGCCCCAGAGGGGGTAATTATCAGGGAAGTGGCCTTGATGTTAATCCGCAGGGCTGTGTTCAACTTTGGCGTGATAGAACCCTCGCCTTCGCTTTGGTCTTGGAGAATTTTCCTCCCCAGCCCAGCCCTCCAATCCCATCCATAATCATTCTAGATCTTTCTACAGCTGTGTGTTAGATCCAAGGGCAGTCTTTCCTTACGAACACGACTCTAACTATAATGGTCCTGGAGGAAGGGAAGAGACAGAGAGAGCGGAGTTGTGTCCTGCAGCCCCTGTAGGCCGGGGACTCTGCTTGGGCACACGTACCACGTGCTGTAAATTTGGAAAAGGCAAATGGTTTGATTTGTTTTTTTTTTTATATATATATACAATTAGGACTTCCTGCTATTCACATTCCTACTATACTCTGTGGGGTGTGTGTGTGTGTGTGTGTGTGTGTGTGTGTGTGGATGGGAAGGCTTAGTGATTGAGGAGGAGGAGGAACAGGAGGAGGAGGAGGAACAGGAGGAGGAGGAGGGAGGAAGGACCCAGGAAGCATCTCTTTGGGGAGGGAGGAGCTTATGACCCCCTGGCTGCTGCCAGCCCCCATAGCTGATGTTCCGGGAGTTGAGCAGTTGCTTTTGGACCACCCCTGACTATCTTGGAGGCAGCCATGGAGGCCTCTCCTGCTCCTTTGCTGTGCTTTCCAAAGGCTGGGAGGAGAGACAGCCCCAAGTGTGGTCTTTCTTGAGGCTACTGACTGCGCATGACTCTGCTTGCTTGCCTCAACTTCCCCTCCTTCCAGCGGGTCTTTGTCCTTCAATCTGGCTGCATCAAGGTAGCGGTGCAGCCCAGATCCGCCCTCCTCTGACCTGCCAGACTCTGCCCCTTACTTCTCTCCCGGGGGGACTTGATCCTGGAGCCGCTAGGGCGATCACGGGAGGACTAAGGACTGTGCACCAACATAAATTAAAATTAAGGCCTCCAGCGAGCTGAGATGTGGTTTAATTTCCCATCTGCATGATCACCATTACAATGCATGTTATTGGATATAAAGATAAATCCGGCCCTGTTCCTAATAGCTTTTAATTTCCACCAGACCTGATTATATCGAAGCGGGCTCCTTATGGGAGTTTCCCAGCATGCTCTTCCCCAGCATCCTGCCTGGCTGTCTTCGCCTCAGTGGGGAGTTTTGGACACCACTCAAATACGGGCCAGATGTGTTCTCTGCTGCTCTGGAAGACTTCCTGCATGAGGCCCCTGGCCACCCCGGATGCTGGGCTGTTGTCCTGCTGGGCCAGGCCAGGTGTACGTCTGCCCTTGTTGTTGTTGTTGTTGTGGGAAGAGAGCAGCAGGGACAGTGTGGACCTGCCTGGCAGGGGTGAGGGGGAGCCCAGTGATTTCACGAGTCTTCCTCCGTGACTGTCCCCAAGTATCAGGGACGTGATGCTCTCCATGAGCTCCCAGGCATCCTTTCCCGCCTCCCTGCGGCCTGCAACCAGCCTGGGAGTCTCTGATGCCCTCCTGCCCCTTGTGCTTGGACTTGGTGCCTGTGTCCTTTAGGCTGGCAGATCCACTACACCCTCCCCTGCTGTTCCTTCCTTCTGTCTTGTCTGTCTGTCTGCCTGCACAGACAGGGCGGGTAGATGGCGATCTCTTTGTCAGCATTTGATCCCCATGACCAGCATAGCTCTGCCACAGAGAAATAGTAATAAGATTAATGATAATACCTCTCGTGTATGGAGCCCTCTTTCGGGTTAGGCGTTTTACATATATTATCTCTAATCCTCACGATCACCCTTTAAGGGAGATAATGTGGGGTTTGGTTGTTCTGTTTTCCAATTTTACAAATGAGGCTGTGGAGGCCCAGGAAAGTTAAGCATCTTACCTGAGGCCACACAGCTAACAGGGATTAAGCCTGGGCTTTGAGCTGGGGTTCTCAGCTTCCTCTGCTTCCCACGGCCTGACTTGTCAGAGAAGATCCTTCCTATGGAATCGGTTGTCCTTGGCTCTCAACCCAGGCGGAGGGCCCATCCTTGACCTTGGACTTGCTGGGGGTGGGGGGAAGGACAAAACTGTGTCGTGTCAGCCCTTAGGGTCACCTCTGGTTGTGCGTACCAGGACTAGAGGCTTTGGCTAAAGATCGATCAGTGGATAAACAGCCACCCTACACAAAGGCCCAGCGGAGCAGGGCTCAGCTCAGGCCCGGCAGGAGGTACAGCGCTTCTGCTGGGAAGCTCTGACCAGCCCCACCGACAACCCCAACCTGGGGAGCAAAGGCGACCCCGCCTGCTTTGGCCTTGGTGTGCTGAGCCCACTTCCTGGGGACGCTTTGCTCAGGCGGATCCGAAGCTCACTTCGGGGTCTCGTGGGTCTCCAGCAGCTGGGGTGGGAGGTGGGTTTGGGGCACAGATGGGCGGGGAGTGGCTATCTTTGACACGGTCATCACGGGGAGGGCGGCAGCCCCGCACTGTCCTGCCGGCCTCTCCTGTGTGTGCCTGGCTGGCACTTGGTTCGGAGAGGGTTCCCCCCGCCCCTCCTTTAACTATCAGTTCTTTTGCCTTCTTTGTCTAAACCCTACCCATCCTTCAAAGTCATGTTCAAATAGCTCGATGTCTTTCCAGGATGTCTTTCCTGATTTCCACTAAGAATGGATTTAAGCATCACCCAGATTAACCTCCTCCTGGGGAAGCCTTTGCTGAACTCCCTCCCTCCCGCCCAGCGCTGCCAGCCAGCCAAGTCATTAACCGGCTTTGTCCTGCGATGAGAGTTAAACACTACAGGGGTGTGGCATCCTCCAGAGCCAGTCCTTCTTGTACTCAGCCTCTCCCTGGCCCTCTCCTGCCCCCCAGCCCCCTCCGCTCCCCACTCCTTCCCTGCCCCCTCCTCCCCTGCTCAGAGGGGACAATCAACCTTAGGGACAGGGTGACGGTTCCTTCTCCCCTTCCACCCCGATCTGTGGGAAAGGGAAGGGACCCCCCCAAAGTCACATGGGAAGTGGGCGTTGCCATAGTTACCAGAATTGTGAGTGGAGTCTGGATCCCCTAAATATGATCTTGAGCCGGGACAGATGACCACTGCCCGGGCTCCAATATTTCATGGTGATAACTGGGCACCGTAACAGAAGCACGGGATGGGGGCATATTGTAGTCATCTCCATCTGCTAGCATCTGTGGGTATTTAGTTATTTACTTATTGTTGGTCATGGGGCTTGCACGCAGGGCCTGGGCGTTGTCCCTGAGCTCTTTTACTCAAGGCTAGTGCTCTCCCACTTTGATCCACTTCCAGTTTTCTGGTGGTTTATTGGAGATCTCACGGGGGCTGAGAATATGGCCTAGTGGTAGAATGCTTGCCTCGTATACATGAAGCCCTGGGTTCGATTCCTCAGCACCACATATATATAGAAAAAAGCCAGAAGTGGTGCAGTGGCTCAAGAGGTAGAGTGCTAGCCTTGAGCAAAAAGAAGCCAGGGACCGTGCTCAGGCCCTGAGTCTGCACCCCAGGATTGGCAACAAAACCAAACAAATAAACAGAGTCTCACGGACTTTCCAGCCTAGGCTGGCTTTAACCACAATCCTCAGATCTCAGCCTCCTGAGGAGCTAGGATTATAGGAGTGAGCCACCAGCACCCATCTATGGGTTGTTGTTTTTCTGATGGTATTGGTGTTTGAACTCAGGGCTTTGCACTTGCTAGGCAGTTGCTTTCTCTGTGATTTTATCCATACATTAAGCCCTTTTGTTTTAGGTTATTTTGCAGTTAAGGTTTTGTGCATTTTGCCCGGCTAGCCTTAGACAGTGATCCTCTTACCTACACTTCCCACATAGCTGGGATTACAGATATGACCACTGTAGCCACCTTGTTTGCTGATACAGGAGCCCCAGCAAGCACTCCTTCTCTCGAGGAGGTGAATGGTTCCAGAGAGACAGCTGGCTCTTACTTACAGTTGGCTTTGGTGGGAAGAGACTATCAGGTACAAACAGTCTCATGTTCTTCCTCCAAGTGCACAGAGAAAAATCCTGCCTTCGCAAGCCTCTAAACACCCTGTGGGTGAGAGACTCCAAGGCAGCAAAAGAATCCTCTTGCTAGTCAGAGGGCCTGCGCGTCATTCCAGGAAGAAGTAAGCGATCCGTTCTCCAGTGCCTGTGAGTGACAAGTGCCATTCCTGTGTCCTTTCACCTATCTTCATGCCTGTCCTTTGTCCTATTTAGAAGTTGAAGCGGGGGGGGGGGCGGGGGGCTCGGGGTCACTGAGCCAGGAGGTGGCAGGGTGGGGTCTGAGGCCAGGGCGGGGCGGGGTCAGCTCCTGGCCGCCTGTGCCATCCACGAGCCCCATCCCACCCGGGCTTCCCACAGCCATGGACCTGGCAGAGACCAAGGCTTAGAGAGCTGGGAGGGCCGAGAGGTGCTGTCCAAGGTCCTGCCGCCCTGCGGGGCTCCTGTGTGGGCGCCCTCTCCAGGACCTCTCCAGTGCGGGGCAGGACGGACGGGTTACTCCATTCCATCCGCTGTGCTCCCAGCGGAGCAGAAATGTCCCGCGTCCACGCGTGATCCCGGCTGGGCCTGCGTGGGTCGTGTTTTGCGTTTCCATCGAGCGCGTGGCGGGCGCGTTCCGTTTCCCCGAGCACCCACTGGGTGACTTTCAGCAGATTTCAGACGAGGGCTGGGCTGGATGGAGCTCAGCCCCGGCTCACGCCGCGGCGGCAGACGGGAGACGGGCGGCATTGTTCCGTGAAGCCGGCCCCTCTGTAAGTTACCCTGAAATCAGCACGGAATGCTCTCTCGAAGGTTCTCCTACACAGACATCATCATTAGACTCCCTCGTTTTTGTTTAATGCCTACCTAACTGTGCCGTCGTCGAAAAATGTGTGTTTAGTGAAGTCAAGGGTTGCGGGGAAATTACAGGGTTTTCACAAACGCATTTGCTTTTCTGGTGCTCACGCCAGAGTCGGCGTGGCCTCGGGTTCCCGATCTCACTGCAAACACGGGCACCGCTCGCCCAAGCCTCGCATCGCGCGGGGGGCGGGGCTCGTTGCACGGCAGAGCTACGTCCGGGTGACGTTTCCTGCCACGCCTGTGATTCGGAATACTGCGGCACGGCAGAGCCAGGGCCTTGGAAACACAGCCCTGAGGCTCAGAGCCGGGGGGCGGGGGGTGGGGTGGGGGAGGGGAGGGGGTCGGAGGCTGCCTGCAGCAAGCGGGCGCTCGCATCGGTAAGCCTTGTGGGCACCGGCACACAGTAGGTGCTCCGATCGTGTCTGTGCAGGGCTCTGAGGAAGACTGAAGCTGGACAGCGACGAACCCTTTCAATGTGGTGGTGAAGGTGATGAGCCCAAGGAAGGGAGGTGTGACTTCGGCCTGGTTCAATGGCTGCTGGAAGAAGGCCACCTTTGATCTTGCTATGCCACACGTCGGCGGGGCTGGCGGGGCATGGAGACTCTTTTATCGTGGGGAGACGCTGTGTGGCAGGGAAGACTTGGGTTCGAATCTTGACCCTGCTTCTCACTAGTCGGAGGGTCTGGAACAAATCCTTTACTCTTTCAGGGTCTTGCTGTCCTCAGTCCTGAGGATTAGATATTGGGTACCCTCCCCACTCTCTCTCATTTATTTTTGGCGGTACTGGGGTTTTGAATTCAGGGCTAGGCAAGTGTTTTGAATTGATGGCGAGTACTCTGCTTTCGAGCCATGCCTCCATCCCTTTTTTGTGCACTGGCTATTTTGAGATGGGAATCTCTCTTTTGGTCCATCTGCCTATTTTGTGCTTCCCATCAGAGCTCGGGTGCTAGGCACACGCTGGTACATCCAGCTTCCTTCCTTTGGTTGACTTGGAACTGTGATCCTCATGTTTTCAGTCTTCCACATAGCTGGGGTATCAGACAGGAGTCACCGTATCGCTATTAGCTGAGAAAGAATCTCAAGCGTTATGTCTCAGCTGGCCTCAAGCCATGGTCCTCCAGCTCTCGACCTCTCAAGTCGCTAGGCCTTTAGGACAGCGGCCAAAGGGCGATGATGGTGAGACCCACCGTCAGGGGCAGGTAGAGGCAGGGAGCCGGTGGCGGTACTGCCCCGAGCTCAGGGCCGAAGCCCTCGTGCGTGGCTCCTGCTTTGGGGGTCTACCCAGCATTTGTCTCTGCGTAAAGACCACCAGGGCCCTGGCCTCCAAGGCTGCTTGCTTGGAAATATAGCAAGGGCAGGGGAGAGGCCCCAGGGCTTGGAGCCAAGCCACCCAGCAGGAAGCGTCTCCCTTTGGTATCCGAGGCTCCTCCCTCCACAGCTTGGGCGTGTCCCGCTCAGAGCAGGCCCGCGTATGCATGTCTTTAGGGATATAGAATCTTCCAGATTCCCAGAGAGAGCAAGGAGAAGACGAATGAGGAGAAAGAGGCCAGTGGGAGAGAGTAGTGATGGGGTGGGGTGGGGTGGGGCAGGGGCGGAGTCCCAGCTCTCAATTCAGCTCCACCCCCCCGCCCCCCTCCCCGCGCCCCACGGGGTGAGCTTCAGTCTGTTGGGTTTTCTGAGACTTTGTATAGCAGTGTTTTCACAGAAGGTCCTTCCTTGCCTTAGGGTAGGACACCGAAAGGGAAAGCGCTTGTGTCTGGAACGTTCCAGAGCCCCCATCACCGATGTGGGCCTAGTGGAGCTATTTTGCAGAGGCTTCCCCAGGCTGGGGGGGGTGGGGGGGAGGGATGGGGTTGTCCCCCTGGGTGGGGCTGGGTCGGGCCACGCCGGCACGCCTGACGCAGAGCCCGGGCCCCCGGCATCCGTGTCGCTGGCTACCGTGGCGCGGGCAGCCGGCAGAGGGCTGAACTTTGCGTTCGTTATTGAGTTCAGCAAATGTGTTGGAGCGCTTCCCGTGTGCGAGGTGCCACGTACGTGGTGTTATGTAGACACTGCCTCCCAGGGGGGTTCGCTTGGGGTGGGGAGGACCCCAAGGGACGCGGTGAGCTTCCTCTTCCCACACACCCACGAAACGCCCGGCGATCAAAACACAGATGCATGCTGCGTGCGTATAAATAGCATACGTGCGTCGACACCGCGGGCGCGCGTGTTCACACGGTCTCGTAGTGACGAGCCAGGGGTCCACCCGTGTCCATCACCTGCGCAAATCCCCCACAGACAGCGGAGAGAGGCAGGGAGAGGGGGCGCTTCTGCCCTAAGTCCCCCAACTCCCTGTTTACCTTTGAGGCATTGTAGTTTGTCGTCAGCCTCGGGCCCGTCCTTATTGAATGGCACCTGGGGGCACCGGGCTTGCTGTGTCACGGGAGAGACCAGGGTACAGGAGCGGCCGGCGCCGTCCGGGTGGCTGGGAGCTGGGGGGCGGGTCCGGGCCGCCCTGGGATCCACGGGCCGGGCCGCGCTTCCGCCCAGGGAGTTCTAGAATGCCGGCAACCTCAGCGTTGCGCAGCGGGCTCTCGCAAGCACCACGTCCGCCCCCGAACTCTCAGACGAGGGTCCCCCGGTGGGTCCAGGACGCCCCCCCAGCTGGGGTCCGCGGGAAGGAGGCCGGGAAAGCCCGCGTCTGGGGGAGTCGCCGGGAGGGCGGCGGTTTGCTCTCAAGGAAGACAGCCGGGTTCGGCTGGCGCGCAGCGGCGCCCAGGGAGGCAGGTAAACCAGGCGGTCGGGGCGGAGCGCCATGGACAGGGAACGGGAGCGTGAAGATCGGGAGCCAAGAACAGTCTGCAGAGAGTTGTAGGGCTTGCTTCTCGACGATCAAGGGTGTGAGATCGTCTCGGCCTCAGCCCGCTGGGGTCCGTGTGTGCCCTTGATGTATCGCCGGGTGTCCTCTGGGAAGGAGGGGGACAAAGCCACCTCCTGTCCCATATCTGCACTCCCGTCTCCTTGCGCCGGCTCCCCACCACAGTTCAAGCAACGGGAGGCTGCAGGGCAAACGCGTCTCCGGCCTTCCAGACTACAGGTTAGGATTCCTTAACCCGAACAGCTCCACCGTTCCAGACTCTCTGGGCCACCAGCACGGTGCTCCGAGTTCCCTTCCTGCTCCGTGCCACTGAAGCAGGCTGGGCACCGGGGGACCCCGGGGCACGGTGACAGGGCTGTGCCCCGGAGGAGGCAGGGCCAAGGTTCTGAATTCAAGTCTCATCCCATCCCTCCCCAAATGCAACCTTCTGTGTTCACACTACGATAACAATGCTGCAGGCAAAGGCGTGAACCAGAACTTTATGACCAGCCGGGGTACATTATTTAGAAAAGAAAACAAAAAGTGAAATTAAAAATAAAAAAACAACAAGGACGCCACCAAACCCCCACCAAGTTGCAGAAGGATGCATACATTACGGTACCATTTGTGTAAAGTTTGCAAACATGCAAAGCAGTCCTCTGTATTGTTTCTGGGTACATACATATGCAGCAAAAGTATCACGGCGTTCACGGGAATGATAAACACCATACTCAGGGCAATGCTTACCTCGGAGGAGGAGGCGATGGACTCAGGGAGGGAAATACAACTGCACAATGTTGTCTCCCCCCCCCCACTTCCCCCCCAAAAAACCCATTTCTTCAAAAAATGATCAAGAAAAAATACATCCATTCCCCCCATAGGCCTTTATATATTAGCCATATGTTTTTTTTATATGCATGCTTGTTTTTATAAGAACAAGAATCGATCCAAGGAGCAAAGGTGGCGAGGTGGATTTGAGGGGGGGGGTTCCCTGTGATATCGCAGGGTTGGGGACGGGCGTGCAGACAGAAAGGCTGTTGGCAAAGGGGAAATGGGGGTGCTGATCCTGGGGCGTATGGGGGTGGGGAGGCCCCCCCTCCGTCCCTTGCCCCCCACCCCCACCCCATGCAGACTGGCGGGCATACAGCTGCACCCTCCCAGGGGACTTCTGCAAGGCCACCTTGGGCAAGATTGGTGCTCAATAGTTGTTAAATAACAACAATTAAAAGTGGCATAAATATGAGACAAGAAATGTATCTGCCTCGGGACCCCACTGTAATCTGTTTCTGGGTTTAATGAGAGCCTGGAGACCCAGCGTGAGGCCACTGAAAATTAAGAACACCGGGAGGATGGATGGGGCTCTGTGGCCTTGTGTTCGGCTGCTCTGGCAAAGCTGGGAGCCTGGGAGGGCCTGGAGGGGGGAACTGGTCGGTGTGAGCGGCTCACAGATTAGGCGATGAACAGCTAGTTAGGGACAGGTGATTCGGCGACAGGTAGCTAACAGAGGCTCCCTTAATTATCCCCACAGAGAGGCCTGCTCCCAGCTCCAGCTCGGATTACAAGAGCTGGAAGCTAAGGTCACAAGAACCAGGAAACCTGAGAGAGAAAGGGGATCTCCAGCCCCACCTGGTCCCTGGGGCCCGCAGAACTGAGGGTCTCCGGGGCAGAGACCGGCCGGGATCTCCGGCCGCGGCCTTTCTGCTTTGGTTCTTAGACGCGCCTTGGTCGGTTCCGCTTCACTCTGAAACAGTGATTTCCCTCTGTGCCCCCCCCCCCGTTCCAGTTCCCCCCACTACATGCCCGAGTTCCCAGGTGGTGCAAGCAGATGGCAGAAGTGGTTTGCCAGGGATGGGAGAGGCCTTGGAAAGGGTGGAGCCCAAGCCCCTGTTTCTCCCTAGAGATGCCAACTGTGGCCTCCATGGACCTGACACTCAGTTCTCAGGAGGCACCTTGCTTCCAGGAGAGGGGGGATCTTGTTCTCATCAGGGTGGATTCCCGTTGAGACCCTCAAGAGATCTGAAGGAGTCACGAGGTTCTACAAAGTGGACGGAGATAGTTAGTATCTCTCTCTCTCTCTCTCTCTCTGTATGTTATGCACCCCGTGTTCCTGAACACCATTGTCTCCAGTCTCCCCTTGAATGGAGGAGATTCGAATGTTGGCCAGCCTGTGGATAGTTGGGCATGTGCCGAGCTGATGTGGGCAGGCGCTGGGTCGACCTTTCTGGAAAGCCACGGGGCTAGATGCTTCTGGAGATGAAATGGTCTCCGTTCTTAGGGTTCTACCCTCAAGAAATAACCCAAAATGGCAATAAAGACTTCTGTGAACTGTAATACTGTTCACAAGAGCAAAAACAGAGAATAGGAAAGGAAATATCCTAAGTGGTTGAATAACTTCCCATGTGATAATATCACTAAATCTTTTCGATTCGTCATTAACGTTGACATAAAAGGTCACGACCTGATGCCAAGGGTAAAAATACACTTTCTGGATAGGACTCCCATGGATGAGCTAATGTAACGTTTGGTCAGGTGGATTTCTGGATGGAGGTATTAGAAGATAATTAATGATGGCGGAGGTTCTTTCTAGAGTGGATTTGGGAATGACTTTGGGTTACTCTTCTTGGTCTTCTACAACTTTCAACAATATGTCAAGACGAGTCAGGGCCCAGTGTTTGAAAACTAGAAGGTGGACCGAACACCTGTTTCTTGGCGGGGAAGTGGCTACTTCTGTCTTTTCAGGAAACCCCTAAAGCTTCCTCAAGAAGCTTGTCTTTGCCTAGAGCTCGACTCTGCTGGGGCGAAATTCTATCTTAGGCCTCCCTGTTGCTTTCCAATCCCGAGCCTCCACGGTTGCCTTCCTTCTCTTGACCTGCTGCAGTTCCCTGAGGACCCTCCACCTCCCCCGGCCCCGGCCCAGCCTCCCATCCGCCTGGTGACAGCAACCGCCGTTCTGCAGCGACCACTCCCAGGATGCTGTAGGATTGTACGTCTTCCGGGTGCCTGCGCCAGTTTGTCCTGGCCTTTTCCCGACAGCCAGGCCCAGAGTGAGGTGCCCTCCCCAGGGTCGGGGGTTTTGTGAAGCATTGTGGGGGTGTCAGCAGCTTTGGAGCACTGGCTCTTAGTAACTCCGGGCCCCTTCCCTACATTTCCAAAGGAGAATAATATAGTTAGATAGCAACAGGATGGACTGTGTTTCCTCAGAGCACAGAATCTGGCCCTCATCCATCCTAGCCCGGCATCCTTGGAAATGTCCCGTGTCCTTCTCAGTCTCCCGGCGAGCCCTCGGGACGGCAGCGGGTCTGAGCCGTGGCTCACCTGGCCTTCGGGCCGGCTTGTTCCTAGTCCCAGCGCTGTTCCCTCCTCTGGCTCTGCCCTGACTCTGAGTGGAGGTGGTGGCTTCAGGGTCCTTGTTGATTTTCTTGTGCCCCTTGGAGACCTTCCTGAACCTTCCTGGAGGACATTTTGGGAAACAGAAAGACCCGGGTCTCAGAAACACGTTCTGTCCTGTAGAGTCCGCTGGGCGCCTGTTCCACGGCTCGGCCTTCCTTCCGGTCCCCAGCACCGATTGGGGGCTGCCAGCCCCGTGACCCTGCCCCAGAAAAGGGCCCAAGACCACTTTTCTGTTTTCCTACCAGGGAGAATTGGGGTCTTTTGCCCCATTTCAGGGAGAGTGTACGTGTATACTAACACGTCATTTCCCCTCCAGCTCTCCCCATTTGGCCCAACCTCAGAGCAGGGCCTTCCTTCTCCAGGAACCAGCCACTTTCCTCTGGATGGAAGAGGACGTGGCAGGGGCCTTGGCGGGAGGGGAGCAGGTGCCAGGTCTCCTGTTAAGGACAGGTGCTTCTCCTTGGAGCTCCCCCCACCCACTGTGTGTGTGTGCGTGCGTGCGTGCGTGCGTGTGTGTGTGTGTGTTGGGGGGAGAACTGATCATCTGCTTTTGACTCAACTCCAAGGAAAGGTAAAGCACAAAATAGAGAACCCTTTCACCACCACTTGTTTTGCATTTCTGACTGGACTGTGCAATTTGTGCTCAGGAAGAGACCTCTGCACGGGAGTATACATGGGGAGCGGACCCCGAAAGAAAGGGGGCTGCCGTGTGGGCAGGAAAAGCACAGATACCAGAGGAAGCGGCGGCAGGTCCCAGTCATCTCAGCTGTAAAACAAGAAGCCAGCGGGGCGCTGGGGGCTCGCGCCCACCATCCTAGCGGCACAGCCGGCTGATATCTGAAGATCACGGTTCAAAGCCAGCCTAGGCAGGCAAGTCTGTGAGATTCTGACTTGTCATTAACAAGCAAAGAGCGGGAAGCGGAGGTGCTCTGCCCCGGCTCAGCGGTAGAGCAAACAGCCTTGAGTGAAAACGCTCAGGGACAGAACCTACACCCTGATTGCAAGCTCCAGAACAGAGAGAGAGAGAGAGAGAGAGAGAGAGAGAGAGAGAGAGAGAGAGAGAGAGAGAGGCTGACAGAAAGTTCTTACTTCCTGTGTGTTATTCCGTCCCCGGTATCTTGACCGGCAGCCCAGATCAGCTTATACTCTTTCCCAGGGGGTCTACTTTTTTCATGTGAGCCCCTCCGTTCTATCCTAAATTAGTCACACTGTTCGTGTTCCCCGGTCTCACGGGTATGATCTTGGCCTACGGCTGGGGTTAGGAGGCCGGGCATACACAGGAGGGCGGGCATTTAGGTACCGGCGTGCAGGTGAGGGCTCCGTTGAATACATATGACTTTCACGGGACAAGGAGGCACGGTGTCATTTCTCTTATCTGGCAGCCCCTTCTCGTGTGTGTGTGTGTGTGTGTGTGTGTGTGTGTGTGTGTGTGTGTGTGTGTGTGCGCGCGCTCATCCTGGGGCTTGAACTCAGGGTCTGGGCACTGTCCCTGAGCTTTTTTTCACTCAAAGCTGGTGCTCTACCACTTTGGGCCACAGCTCCACTTCTGGCTTTCTGGTGGTTCACCGGCGGTAAGAGTCCCATGGACTTTCCTGCCCAGGCTGGCTTGGAACCGAGATCCTCAGATCTCAGCCGCCTGAGTAGCTAGGATTTCAGGCGGGAGCCACTGACACCTGGCTCGCAGCCCTTCTCTTTTCGTCTCTGGCCACTCATGAGTTCCCCCCAGAGGGGCTTGAATTATAAAGCCATGGTTTCAAGACCAGAGGGAGCCAGTTAGCTGTCACCATCCACTCTCAGGCCCTTCCTCCTTTCTGTGGTGGCACAAAGGGGTTCTTCGTGGCAGGAGGCCTTCCTTTGCCTTCCTTCATGACTGTGGTGCTCGCGTGTGCGTGCGCGCGTGTGTGCGTGCGTGCGTGTGCGTGTGTGAGACTCCTTCCTTCCACCCGCCCCACCCCCTCCTGCCCACCCCCCTATGCCCACTGGTCTGAGCCCCGACCCTGTCCCACAATGAAGTCGTAGCTCAGGTGACAGTCAGGAGAGCTTCCTTTCTCCTGGAGAGAACTCTCTCGACATGAAGGTGCGGGAGATCAAGGAGCAGTGGCTGTCGAGGGGAGAGGCTGATGGAGACAGAGTGACGGCAGTGACTTGAATTAATTCCCTGGTGTCGGATTTAATGAAGGCCTGCCTCCTTGGCGCTCCCAGCCATCGCGGAGCTGGGCTCGGTGCACAGCTCCAATTAGGAGTTTCTGCACCTCACGGGGGCGGGGTGTCTTTGAGTCTCCAGACGAGGGTGGGGGGGTGGGGTGGGGGTGGGGGGGTGGGGGGGGACTTGTCTGCCCCTCCCCCACCTCTAGGCTGCAACAGCCCCAATCCAGATGTCAGGAGATCTGCTCCTCTTAAAGGGGAAAGGACGCCCCGGGGGCTTTGCTTAGCCCACCTCAGACACACCTTACCGCCCTCTTTGCCCAGGATGGCCAGTCCCTCTTGTCCCCGGAGACTCCATGTCAGAATCACAGAGGCTGAGAACAGAGAGGGCACCTCGGGGATCACAGGTTCCAGAGTCGCACATTTAGTGACTAGAGCCAGGGTCTCCGGAACCATCTCTCTGGCTTCCGGCCACAGCATTCAGATGAGGGACACCCGCACGCCAGGGGCCGCTCCCCGGGCCGCAGGAGTCAGCGGTGACTCGTCACCATGGCGGAAGGGGGTCCACTCAGCCACGTGTCACCCCCGCTGGCCCTTGAGAGGATCCCTAGGACATGTTGTGTCTGCCTGTGGCTGGCCAGGGCACGGCACTGCCCTCAAGTTTGAACACTCGCTGCTCCAGCACACGAGACACCGCCTTGTGCGACGCTCCGCGCTTCACAGCCCAAAGCCGCCTCTCCTCATCTGAACACCCGGAGCAGTCACTCGCCGCACAAGTTAATAACAGAGTAGACGCTCGTCAGATAAACGAGGGCTGAGCTTCTGAGACGAAGTGACAGGCCTAAAATCAGGGGTGACCAGGGATGGCCAGAAAGATCCCGTGTGGCCTTCTCCCTCCAAGGCGTGTTCTGTTTGTGTTTTGCCTCCACGCTACAATGACACTGCCCTTACTCCATTCTTGTTCCTCCTCTTCTTTCCCCTCCTCCTCCTCTCTCTTCCTCCTCCTCCTCCTCCCCCTCTTCCTCCTCCTCCCCCTCTTCCTCCTCCTCCTCCTCTTCCTCCTCCTCCCCCTCTTCCTCCTCCTCCTCCTCCACCTCCTCCACCTCCTCCTCCTCCTCCCCCCCTCCTCCTAGGTACCCCTTATCGAGCCTTTTCTTTGTGCCTTTACACTGTGTCAAGCACTTTAGAGACGTTGTGCCCTTTAATCCTGACTACACCCCGTGAGATAGTTTTTAAATTTATTCTCACAGGACATGGCAGAGGCTTAAAGAGGTTAGCTGCCCAAGGTCAAGAGCCTGTAAGTGGCTTAGCAGGATTAGCCAGGACTGCTAGGCTCCAAGTTCACGCAGCGACTCTCGGCGTTCCCAGTCCTGTGCCCTCGCTCTGGGCCACCATCCTGGGCCACAGCAACCCGGGGATCGCTGTAGGCCCCAAGTCCCGGGAAAGGCTTAGAGATGCACTGTCAGCAGGGCACTGGACAGCCCTGTCCTGGGATGTCTTGTCCTGGTTCTGAGCTGGGCCTAGGAGAGGCTACTCCATCATGCTGGGAGCTCTGGACTTACCACAGGAGCCTTCTGCTGACTGCCGACTCCCAGCCTCAGGTCCAGAGGGGAAATGGTTTCCAGGTCGTACACACAGAGCCCCAGCAAACCACACCTTCCTGGTCCCCAGCCCCCTGTCACCCTCCCCCACCACCACCACCAGGCCATCCTGCTGAGTAGGCTCAGGCCTCAGTGGAGAACCTGAATGAGACACGGGCTGGTATGCCTTTGGAAGAACCATCTTTGCCCCGAGGCGAGGACCTGCCCATGGGCTTATCTTCAAGGTGCTCTGGTGTCCAGTGACATCTTCCTCAGTCCTCCAGCTCTCTCTCTCTCTCTGGTCTACATCCAGAAAAGTGCTGTGAGACTCAAAATGACTCGTCCACACCCTCCCTTTGCAGGGGTCTGATGATTCATGAGACCCCAATGTGAGCCACGGAAATAAATCCACACGGACGATTGTCCTACCCTGTGCTCTTGGCTGGCGAGGCTTTCATACCTCGCTCCGCCATGGTTTCAGCCATCTGGCCTCAGCTTGTTACAGACATCACGCTTAGCCCTGAGGCTTGGGGGCCAGGGGCTTGGGGGAGCACCCTGTACTTTGGGACGGGGACTTGAGGAGGAGTGGGAAGCTTTTGCAGGGAGAGAGATGCCTTTGTGTGACCTGCTCTGTATAATTTTGCTGAAACTCAGGGGCACAGATCAGATGCTCATAAATTAGTCGTGTTAAATAACAATTAGGTCAATAATGTCCTTTACCAAAAAAAAAAAAAAACTGTGGACAAATTACACCTACTGATAATTGGCCCCTTTGAAGAGGCTTAAGTGGAGAGCTAGTCCAGTGTTTACTGTCAAGATTTTGCTTTATTTACTTATTCACTGTGCAGGTACTGGGGCTTGAACCCAGCCTCTGGGCAACTGTCCCTGACTTTTTTTTTGCCCAAGACTGGCGCTCTACCACTTGAGCCACAAGCCCACTTCTGACTTTTTGGTGCTTACTTAGAGATAAGCGTCTATAGACTTTTCTTCCCTGGTCTGGCTTCGAATTGTGATCCTCAGATCTCAGCCTCCTGGTAGCTAGGTTTATGGGAGTGCACCGCCAGCATCTTGGCAAGTCTTGGAGTTTTAGGACAAAAACCTCTTTCCTTGCTCAACTTTACCCAGGAGAGAGTGGACCCAGGTCCTAGGTCACTTCCTGCCATTCCCATGGCCTTGACCTTGAACAAGGTCACCGTCTTTCACTGCCCTGAGCCTCTCTGCTTTTCCCTTTAGGTGGCTTTTGGGGACACGAAGGAAGCTTTTTGTCCGGGGACACTGTGGCCCGCTCTGAGGTTGGGGGCCTCTCTGGGCACCTGGAACAACTTGGGAAGATGAGCGCTTCCTTCTGCTTGGCCCTCACTGGTATCTGTCTTCTCCTCCTGCCTGTCTCTCTGCCCAAGCTCAGAGATGGTGCCCAGGCTTGTTACAGGGAGAAGTAGCTGGAGAGGGGTGAGAAACTGTCTGAAATAATTCCATCCTTCCCTGGAGACTTGGCGTGAATTTTATCTAATCACCATGGCAACAGATAAAAAAAAAAGAAAAAAAAAGGTGTGAGCGTATCGCCTTTGCTGTGATAATTCAGATTTATATATTCAGATCAGATTGGAGTTGGAGTTTTTTTTTTTTTTTTAAGGGAGCAGATGCAGCAGAAGGTGTGACTGCAAATAATGTAGCACAAATGTTTGATGATCCTGCCCTTTAAGAAGTGGAACGCAGTTTCCTGTAGGGTGGGTTTTTTTTTTTTTCCTTCCAGAATATAATTATTCCATCAAACCCATTGCAACGAGGACTCATTACGAGGCCTGGAGAATGCAGAGTCACGCCTGTGCCAACAACACGCCTGCGCACACACAAACACACACAAACACACATGCCTAGGCAGCCCCGGGTCTCTCTCCCCTGCCTCTGGCTGTCCCCAGATGGGGAACTTCAGAAAGCCTCCCTCCCCAAAGCACGGGGCCTGGATGAATGGCTGTCACTGCCCTGCGGGGCAAAGCTGGACGGCTCAGGTGTCAAGTGGGTGGTGCGGCCTCCTCCCTCAGCATCCTACAGGAAGAAAGCCAGGGCTACCCCTCCACACCAGCCCGCAGAGGACTGGCGGAGGCCCCTGGGAGACCCAGACTGCGGGGTTAATTCCGATGTCTGCACCAATGGCAGGATGCTGCCCAGGCCTCAAGGTCACATAGGCTGTCCCTAAAACCAGCCCCCTGTCTTCCCAGGGCGAGGAGAGGGGAACCCCCGCCCCCCATTGGAGGCTTGGCTTGAGAATGAGAATGGATCCCGAGCCCCTCTTGTCCACTCGAGGAAAACGAGCATGGACGCAGCCGCCCACTTTGCCCGTGCTTGGTAAAGAGGAGATACCTCCCGCAGGTATCTCATGCATCTTGACTGGCTACACACACACACACACACACACACACACACACACACAGACACACACACACACACACACACACACACACACACGCCTTCCCATACTGCACGGGGTCCCTCCGATGGCCCCTCACTCAGCCCAGCAGGGAGGGGGGTGTGCTGCCCACAGCAAGCGCTAGGGCCCAAGCCAGAGCATGCAGCCGAGTAGGGGAGAGACACCATCCCCAAACTTGGGGTCTTCCCGACGTCCTTGCTGGACGTTCGTTCTACTTCAGCCACAGACAACACCCACGTGTTCACTACAGAAATCCCAGCCCAGGCATGGCGCAGGGCTCGTGAGGACAGAGCAAGAGCCACACAGGTCCCCCGGTTCCCCAGGCTGCCCTCCTTCCGTGCACTTTGTAGCCCAGACCGGATCCAGGGGTGCCTGTCTGTGCCTGGACAGAGACCTGTCCCCCGGGACCTCCACCATCTCCACCCATGTTCTGCCTGGGTGGGGAATCTGTGTTCCTGAGTGCCAGAGGACCCCTGAGGCTGTCTACTCCAATGCCTTCCCGGGTGTTCATGCTCCCTGGGATCTAGCTCTCACTCTAGTTGCTGTCCCCGGAGCTTTCTCTGCCCTGTGCTTTGGGTTCTATTATGTGTGGGATGCCAGGCAGGGCTCCAAGCCCACCTGTTCCCTCTCCCCCCCCACCCCCCACGTGGTGCCAGGTTCCAGCCCATCAGGAATCCCTGCTGGCTGACTGGGCTCATCTCTGTGTCCTCAGCATCCTGACAGGGATCCAGGCCTCCCCTGCTGCCTCCTCCACGGCACATGGGCCGGTTCCGAAGACTCAGGTCTGCTGCATGTCCTCTCCCCATACAAGTGCAGATAAAGTTCCTCTCCTGTGGCAGGGACAGGTGCCAGACGGCCTGCGTGTGTTTACCTGGGGAGGCACCGTCCATTTGCAGCGTCTGGCTTCCAGAAGGTTTCCAGACTCGTGGCCCAGTGGAGACTCAGTGACCAGGGCACTGGGGCCAGGTTTGGGGGCCTGATCTTTCCCTCCTGGCATCTGGCTGATGAAGAGGGACCCCCAAGTCACCACAGAGCGTGAATTGTTAGGAAACGCCACACCGGCGTGGAGCTGTCCGTGTCTTTCCCATAATCCTCGGCGTGCCTGGAGTGGTCCCTGGCCAGCGAGAGGTCAACTGGCGCCCCATAGCAAGACTGTGACTCAGGGAGAGAGAAGGAAGAAAAAAAGCCAAGCATGGAAGCAGGGTAGCATACACCTGTCATTCCAAGCACTTGGGAGGCAGAGGTAGGAGGACTGAGAGTTTGAAACCGGCCTTGGCTACGTAGTGAGACTCTGGCTCATCACCACAGCACAAAGCAAACTGTTCGTCAGTGCCAGGCACTGAGCGAGGTGGCGTTCCCACATCATCTCATCCCATGGGTACCCTCAAGGTAAGAAGTACCATCGGGCCTGGTTTCCAGAGTAAAGAACTCGTTTATCAGCCAGGGAAACTAAGGCTGGGAAGCAGCCTCCCGCTCAGTGTGAGGTAAAGGGACCACCTCCTCCCACAGATACCTGCAGTACATCCATAGGCTGCTGTGTGTTTGTGATATTGAATTCTGCCTGTTAATCGCTAAGGATTAATTGTTAAGGATAAACACAAGGTATTTGTTTGGCTCCCAGCAAGCTCTAATTAAATGAGAAAGGAGGTTTGAGGCCAGGGAGGCTGAGACCCAGAGAGAGAGAGAGAGAGAGAGCTCAGAAGGAGCTGAGACCAGGCAAGGCCTTGTATTCTGCCAGCCAGGCTGGGAGTGGAGCAGGCGTGTGTCTCTAGGTGGCTGGAGATTTCAGACTCTGCTCAGCACCCCTTCATCTCAGGGGAGGCAGGATGGGGGTGGGGGGTGGGGCCACGCACTGCTGGCTCCCCAGGGAGCCTGGGAGGACGAGGGCCCAGCTGGACACGGGCGTGGACGGCAGTGTCCAGGACTGAGGGATGTTACATCAGCCCAGGACTTGGATCAGTGACAATGAAACTCTGTGTCCCCCCCTCGCTGATGTGTGCACAGTGGCCTCGTCACCGCAGGCCTCCGTGGGCTGGCCCTGACCTAGGAGACTGGCGTGCCCCATTTCTTCACCTCTGCCCTCTCTCATGGTGCCAGGCTGCCTCTTGCTGGTCCTATAGCCTGTGCTCCTCATCTGTGCCAAGTTAGGCTATGTAGTGACTGCTCATTTCTGTGTCTGGCTCCCCTGTGAACGGTCATTGAGTGCCTTTGAAGGTCAAGGAACTGCCAGGTTTGTTGAAACAGTTAGCTGGGCTCCAAGCTCAGAGTGCTGATCCCTTATGTTTGGGGTAGGATGCAAGATGTGGCATTTGGAATACTGTCTCAGGGGAGGCTCCTGGTCCATGAGCCCCTGAAACCATTGTCCTGAATACGGTAGCCTGTGCAATGGAGTCAGGGGCCCGGAGCACAGGTAGGTCTCTTGCTAACGATATTGGCATAGAAATGTCACCTCATCACCTCACATCTCTGAGCCTTAGCTTCCTTCCTCCATCCACTGGGAATGTCAATGCTTCTTGCAGCATCTGGGAAAATCAGATTGGAAAGTCTGGGCTTGAGTGTGAGGAGTTATGATAGCTGCAATGTGTGTCGGTAGATGGTTGGTTTTCTCTCCTCTAGGAGAAGCCCGGGTACCACAGAAAGCCTTTCAAAGCAGGGAAGAGATGCCCAGGTAACTCAATGTGTTGACTGGAAACTAGATGGAGTAAGCAAGAGGCCAGTTGCCCATACATCTATCTATATCTACATGGATGGATGGATGGATGGATGGATAGATGGATAGGTGTGTGTGTGTGCGTGTGTGTGTGTGTGTGTCCATGCATGTGTTGGTCCTGGGGCTTGAACTCAGGACTCAGGTACTACCCCTGAGCTTTTTTGTTCAAAGCTAGTGCTCTACCACTTGAGTCACAGTCCACTTCTAGCTTTTGGGTGGTTAATCAGCGACAAGAGTTTCATGGACTTTCCTGCTGGGCTGGCTTTGAACCAGGATCCCTAGATCTTATCCTTCTGGGTAGTTAGGATTACAGGTGTGAGCTTCTGATGCCTGGCTTGTTGCCCATATTTTTATGAACACATGCATAGATATATTTCATATGAGGACCTGAGAGTCTCCAGGGAAATGTGTGTGGAACCCTGAGGCGGGGGAGGGGGGCACAGGTGAGGAAGAGGCGTGGTTGACGCGGCTGTTGTTTGACTATTGCTGATGTCAGCCAGAAGGGTGTGGCTGGTGTCAGCATCTGCAGGAAGACTGGAGAAACTGAGCTAATTACCGCTAGGCCCACGAAAGTCTTTCTATGGAGGCAATGACCTAGAATGCAAAATAGGTTTCCTTTTGTGTGGAAAAGTGGGAGAAATCTAGCAAGGCTATTACCATGAAGGTAAGAACGGCTGGGGTGCGAACTGGCAGAAGGTAAGGACGGAGTTCAGTGTGCGTGGTGAGGTGGTGGAGAAACAAAGCGATGCCTTTTCAGAGAGTCCCATTCTAGAACAACGTGCAGCAGATATCTGGATATAGCCAGCCCACCTCATTTGAAGATGTATTACGTGAGGTTGGGACCCAGTGCGGTCAAAAATTAATAATACATTTCAAAAGTCTAAAGAGCTTTCCAGAAGAAAAACTTTACCTTCCCTCATGTATTGTGCCGCTCGGCTGATGCAGAGAAGCGAGAACTGCGATTTCCCCTGTCCTTTAATTTGGTGAGATCTACCCTTCCCCCAAAAGCAAATGATCCCCCCCCCCCACCCCGCCATTTCCCCCTCCACAGCAAGGTAAAAGTATATGTGCTTAAATGGAAGTGATAAAGTGAAAGTCTGAGCTCTGTTGAGAGGCAGCGTGTCTTTGGCGGGAAGTTGGGTGGTGTGTTGGGAAAAGTGAGTTGCGTGTCTGCACTGCAGCCCCTAGCCGTACGTCCGGAGCAGGTGTGGTTTGATCTCAATGGCAGCCTCATGGGGACCAGGTCACAAACAATCCTTCATCCAGCAATCAGCATCTATTGAGTAACCTGCCTTCCAGCTTCAGACAGCCATCGTCTCTCCCCTGTGCAACCTGCCCCTGCCTCCCATCTCTTTCTGCCTCTGTCTGCAGTTTGGATAGGATCCCATCACCACCCGCCTTGAAACCTGTCAGGACTCCTTACCCTGGGTGTGCATAGCAAAGGTCCGCACTCACGCTTGAAGGCGCACGGACTTCTCTGCTGTCTCATGCCCCTGGTTTTCCTTTAGTTGGTCGCATTCCCCAGAAGCCCCTTTCTGGTCCCCATGTCATCTTTCCTGAACTCCTCTTCAGATGTGTGTCGTCCATCCGTACGCCTTCTCTTGTTTCCGTCCGCGCACTCACCGCAGTTACTCAGTTGTAGGATGTCACCGCTCCTGAGCCGGACTGCCCATGTATACCTGTGAACACCCCCTTCGGTGCGCATCAGTGGCCCGGTGTACTCCAAGCTCAGGAACTCAGGCGCGTGAACAGCAGGCCGTGGCTCTGTGGGCCGCAGCTCACAGTATTAGACTTGCGTCAGTGGGGGAGATGGCTTGCTGTCAAGCTCTGACCTGTGCCCCTGGGAGAAGGCAAGCACCCCCACCCCCCGCGGCGAGACTCTGGCCGTACTCGCTGACCAAGTAACTGACCGACTGAAGTCCTGTGATCTAAAGTGAACTGGACACGGGACTTGTCCTCATTCACGGCACCCAAACTTTGAACCCTGAAAGGCCTTTTATGTCTGATTCTTTCTTCTCACCATCACAGAATGCCTGGAAAGGATAAAGTAGCTGAAAGTGATCACTCTGACTTATGACTACAAGTCCGCGTGTCCTCATATTCAAAGTCCTGACTCTGCCACACACTGGAGCACGGATTTATACCTCCGAGGCGATGCAAAAGATAGAGGCATTAAATCCGTGGTCAAGGTCTCAATCAATCCGGTTCCAGCGACTGGAATGGGGCCGTTGCAGGGACCCTGGTAGTCAAGGCCCAGGGCTGAGTGATTGGGGGTTTGGCTCAAGTAGTAGAAACATTTGCTTAGTCAGTATGAAGCCCTGAGTACACACACACACACACACACACACACACACACGCACGCACGCGCACACACTGATACACTGATGACTCGGGGGCAAGCCTACCAGCAGGGTGTGAGCAGCTCTATGGAAATTGAGGAATGGAAGACTCCAGCCAAAAGCCCGAAGAAACTGAGATCCAATCCACACTCTCCAGCCCACTGAGGAGACAGCAGCTGTGTGAATTTGGAACATGCCGGACCCCTGATTTATACTTTTTTTTTTTTTTTGGCCAGTCCTGGGGCTTGGAACTCAGGGCCTGAGCACTGTCCCTGGCTTCTTCCCGCTCAAGGCTAGCACTCTGCCACTTGAGCCACAGTGCCACTTCTGGCCATTTTCTATATATGTGGTGCTGGGGAATCGAACCCAGGGCCTCATGTATATGAGGCAGGCACTCTTGCCACTAGGCCATATCCCCAGCCCCCTGATTTATACTTTGAAGGTGGTGTTTACTACTAGGTGAAAGATGGTAGATCTTAAATCCCATTCTGGCTCTGGAGACTGCACAGCTATATCCTCTCATGAAGCATCCTGAGCTAGAATCCCCCAGCTCAGCCTGGGAGTCCTGACCCCAAGGAACCAGGTGGGGTTAGACATGAGGGTCGCTGTAAGCTGCTCCGTCGTGAGCTCATTTGTTACGCAGCACCGGATAACTAAGGCAGCCATTGGAGGGGCGTCACTGTTGTCTCTGGAGGAGTCTGGGAGCCCTGTGTGCGGTAGGTGGGTCCTGAGGCGGTACAAACAGGATGGAGGGAGGGTGAGGTCCTGCCTGCCCGTGTCGAAGCTGAGCTTGGGCCTCTTGGTGTCCTCCCTGGAGTCTGTGTCCATCTGTCTGCGCCTGTCTGGGAGCCTGGGGTCGGGGGAACGATTGGCTGACAGGGACAGGACCTGCTGGGCCCAGCTCCAGGCCCGACACTGCCCGCGCTTTACCACGGCCCCCTTGTTTTGCAAAACCTCTTTCATTTTGTATGACTGCACAGATGTGAGGCTTCGCCTGCTCCCACAGGCTGCCGTTCCGGGAAAAGAGAAAGACGTTCTGTGTTCTCTCCCTCTCGGTGGCGGGGCCGGCCTTCCTAGAGGTTATTTTTTTTTAATGTGCTTTCTGAAGGGTTGATTGTCCTCTGTGGATGCCCCTCCTCTGCCCCCACGGCCGCTGGCTGCCTGCAAGGGCAGGTGTCCGGGGTCTGCCGCTTCTAGCCCGTGTGACCTAGAGCCAGTGCTGTTTCTCTGAGGGTCAGGGCTAACGTCTACACAACGGGCCTGGTGACGCGCGGCCCGTAGGATTCAGGAGGAGGTCACGCACACCAACGTCCTCGCCAAACGTGTGGCGTGCATCTGGCCCCCGTGGGCTCTTGTGATTCAAGCGCTTCCTCTTTCGCTTGCTTGCTGGGTTTGGCAGTATCGGGGATTGAACTCAGGACCTTGTGTTCGCTAGACAAGCCCCCTACCCCTTGAGGCACATCCCAGTCCTGCTTTTCCCTGGACGCTTTTCCTGTCCCTCTTCCTGCTTCCTCCTGACAAGAAGACGCCCCTGTGACCTTGCAGCAGGGGAAAAGGGAGTGGGGACCCACACTTCCCTGTCCACCGGAAGCTGCGGGGACAAGTGATCCAGTCTGGTCCCCGGGGAGGACAGAGGCAGCCCCATCACTGCGCAGCCTGCTCCTGAGCCCCGCGCTCCAGGCTCTCTCCCCAGAGAGGCCGGCGCGGCCGCCTGTGGTCCCGACAGTCTCCCGGAGTCACGCCTCTGTCTCCGTCTCCCGCACCGCCCGCGTTCGCTCCGGCCCCGCCCTACTGCCTTCCCTTATCTATCTACTCACCAAGTGTACTCCAGAAGCCCCGATGGGGTGCCCAGGATGGGGTGGGGGCTGGGGACACCACGGGGACCGTGTGCAGCCGTGTCCCTGACCCGTGGAGCCCTCGGGAGAGGGCAGGAATGACACCGGGCAGGTGATTGCCAGGGAGAGGAGATCATGGAGAAAGAAGGGGACGAAGGGGTGGAGGGAGGGTGTGTGTGCGCGCGTGTGTGTGTGTGCGCGTGTGTGTGTGTGTGTGTGTGTGTGTGTGTGTGTGTGTGTGTGTGTGTGTGTGTGTAAAGTTCGCTGAGGAGCTCACAGCCACACAGAGACGTGTCGAGTAGGAGGTGACCTCTTCTGTTCACTTCTTCTCCCAACGTTTTGAGTTCCATGTTTCCCCAGGGGCTTCACGACGACAGAATAAGAGGCCCCGGAATCGGTGCGGATCTGCCATCTTCCCTCTACCCCGTCATGGGCTCCTCTTCTCCCCTCCTGCCACTTTACCCCCCAGTGACGACATTCCTCTTTAAAAATAAATCGCAGCAATCTTTAATTGCAGACTAAATAATTGCTCCATTTTATTTAAATGTGGCTCTTGGAGGCTCTGGGAACAATTAAAAGAAAACATAGGGCAGTGTTGGGTACATGTTTTCAAGCATATCATTTTTTTTTATTATTATTATCATAGCGGTGTTTTTGTAAGATCTGGAAAAAGAAAGCACGTCCCTTCCTCCCAAGTTAGTGGTGCAGGGCATACATGCAGTCACGGTAACAATGATGGTAATAATAATGACGATTCCTGGCTTTTCTTCTGGGGGTCATGCATGGCTCCCAGAAGCCAGCGCAGTGCCGTGCCGCCTCCACGACCGCCTTTCAGGACATCCTGTCTCGGTGGGCCCAGGGAGGACCCTTAGTCTGTGGTCTGGGAAGACTGAGCAGGTTCTACGGCCTCCCTGGGGACCTCCTGCCCCTTGTGAAATGTCACCCTCCAGCCCCAACCAGAGTGAGAGCTGGGTGGGGCTTTCCATGATTGATTCCAAGCTTCCCTTTGTATAGAGAAGGCCACCAGAGCCCAAGGAGGGACCTTCTTCTCGGTCACATCGCCAGTGACAGGAACAGAGGAAGGTGAATGGGGGAGCCAAGACCCAGGACGTTGACTGAAATTCTGGTAAAGACTCCTGCTGTACAATCTATAGGTCCGTTTGTGAAGCATTTCCATTCTAACAATAGTGAGTCTTTCAGTCTATGTACACAGGATGTCTTTCCAGTTATTCACCTCCTCTTTGATGTTTTTTAATGGTTTTGACTTCCTAAGTTGGAATTATTCCTAATATTTTAACCTCTTTCATGTCATTAGAAATGAAGTTATTTTTTATTTTTGCTTCTGGATTTTTTTTGTTGCTAGTATGTAGATATATAATGTTTCTTCTTATTTTGATGTTGTACCTTGCGACCTTAGTGAATTCGTTTATTATGATAATCTTAGTGCATTCCTTATGTTATAGATGTATATATATATAATATATACCATATATGCATATATGATACACACATATAATCATGTCATCTGTAAATAGAGAGAAATTAGTTTTACTTCTTCCTTTCCAATCCGGATGCCTTTAACTTCATTATCTTGCCTAATTTCCAGGTAAGAAGGGTGCTAGGATATATAGAATGTGTGCCTAGTAAGTGAAAGGCCCTGGGTTCTAATCCCAGTACCACCCTCCAAAAAGTGGTATAAAGGGATGTCCTTGTTTTGTTCCTGGAGTTACAGGGAATGAATTCACTCACTCACCATAAAATATGACATTAGCCATAAGGTTTTTTGTTTGTTTGTTTGTTTTTGCCAGTCCTGGGCTTGGACTCAAGGCCTGAGCACTGTCCCTGGCTTCTTTTTGCTCAAGGCTAGCACTCTGCCACTTGAGCCACAGTGCCACTTCTGGCCATTTTCTGTATATCTGGTGCTGGGGAATTGAACCCAGGGCCTCATGTATATGAGGCAAGCACTCTTGCCACTAGGCCATATCCCCAGCCCCAGCCATAAGTTTTTTTATAGATTCCCTTTATCAGGTTAAGAAAATTTCCTTCTATTCCTAACCTGTTGAGTGCATGTATCATGAAGGAGTGTTAACTTTTATCAATCCCTTTTCTGTATGTCTGTCAAGATGATCATGTTTTCTTCCTTATTCTTTTGATGTTATTCTCTTATGTTAATTGATTTCTTTTGCTATTAAACCAACCTTGCATTCCTGAGATAAAGCCCACTTGGTGGTAGCATAGAATCTTTTTTATATGCTTGCTAGAATTGGGCAACCATTCTGATATCAGACTTCTCTGGTGGGTAACAAATCACTTGCTCCCTTTGCATAAACCATCCTGCAAATTCTTCTGCATGCATTCCTTTTACTTGCCATGGCTCCATCTGGCCTAAATTAGCGCAAGGACTATTAACTGATGGCAATAGGAATGGAAACCCCCTAGCCACCTATCTTTAAGGTTTGGCTCATATCTTATCTTGGGTAGGGAGGTCTCTGCCCACAGAGCAGCAATAACAGTCCCCTCCTCTGTTTGCTCCTCCTCATTCTTGGCATAGACTTTGGTGTAATGCTAGCTGCTCTCCTGTGGTTGACTATTGAACTGTTTCCCTTCCCTGCTGGAATGCCAGCTCCTCAAAGCCTGAGGTCATTATCACATTTGCCTGGCAGCATTCTCAGTGTGTTTTCCTGACGACTTGTATCTACCTTCCCAACAGGCTTTCTAGAAAGACAGGAGATTGGGGAAATCTTCAGAGATGATTCAGTATCTTGAAGTAGTATAAATGGTTTTGAAACTTTTTTTTTCCAAAGAAGTGCTATTCCTTGTTTCAATGGGATCTTACTTGACATTTGAACACATAAAAGGGGGATGCTAAGTCGAGGCAGAGGCAGATCCCTGCCTGGCCCACTGGGCCTTGGTCTTCCTTCTGTTTCCTGCTCCCTGGCAAATCTTTATAGAGCATGGGATTTCACAGGACAGAGTTTAGAAACCACAAGATGGTCCTTAGAAGTTGCCTGAAGTTAGAAGACAAAAACATCAGAAAGCAGGGGCCCAGCTCAGCAGTCACACTTGACATGTGTGAGTGAATTCTTCTTTTCTGGAGAAAAATTGGTGCTGAGAAGCTTAGGGAAAGTGGAGGTTTGGTTACTGAGAAGGAGAAGTCCTAGTGTCATTGTTGGCCTGTGGGCAGTGCCTTCTGTTTAGTTTACCTGAGGCTCATGTACAATCCTGTAAGGTTTTAAAGGGTTAACATGGTCTCCCTGGTTGAAACCAAGAGAGATGGAAGACTTTTTACCATCAATGATGGTAACAGTGATTCCAATCCTAGCTCTTCTGCCTCTAGCTGTGTAATGCTGCGAAAATGATTTCATTTTTCTGTGCCTCTCTCCTTCCTTTGTAAGACTGAGGTATGCATAGTACCTACCAAACAGGGTTTTGCTAGAATTAATTTTATGAGTCAGTGGATGTAAAAGGCATAGACATGTCAGACACACAGGCTAGCTGTAGTACATCCCCAAAGAATGTCAGCTCTTAACATTCCATACAAGAGCCAGCACTTGCTGGGTGATGTGGATCTGATACCACATGGGGTACAGTGTGTCCTGAGTTTGCTCTGGCTGCTACCAAGGCCTCCTGTCTTTTAGGGCTGCCCTTGCGGGTCTAGACCCTTTTCAGGCTCCAGAGTTCCACACCTGGGGCTCCCAGTTACAAAGCCCATCTCCATATAGGTTAACCAGCTCCACCGCCATATCCCTCACTTCCGTGCCCTTGAGGTCTTTTCCCAGCATCCAATTTTCAGAAGGGTCACCTGACTGATTCGAGACATGTCCTTGTGGAGGAAGATGGAGGTTTTGGTCTTGTCCCATCCAGATGACCTGTGAGCTCTGGCCCTACACCGCCCCTCTTCCTCACAGGGTCCTCCAGTGCCCTGGGCCAGGGGCAGCTTTTCCAAAGCGCAGAGGTGAAGCCAGCCACTGTGGCCTGTGCCGGTGGAGGCTGGGGCCTGTGTCTCATTCCTTCAGCAAGGGTCACCACACACTTCACAGGACTCTGAGGTTGGGGTTTGGGGCCCCTGGACCCCCAAGGATGTGGGGTGTCTCCCTCCTTCTGCAGACCCCATTACCCACAAGGCACAGGGAGCGGGACATGCTTAGGGCTCGCCACCGCTGATTGGAACGGATGATATGTTTTCACTCTCCTGTGTTCAACAGTGCAGATCGGACAGGGAGCGGAAACAGGAAAGATAAGTGGAAAATAAATCACCCAACTTGATTTAGTCATAATAGTAAGGAGAAGGGAGCCGAGCTGTGATCAGAGCCGTAATCAGCAGCAGGGGGAGGAGAGGGAACTTCCCCAGGCCTTTAGCAGGGGCCCTGTGGGGTAAGAGCCCACTCGGAGCCTGCCACAGGCCTGTGCGGCCCACAAGGCCTCCTGGGGCGAGGGAAGGGATGGGGGGAAGGAACACAGTTGTGTGTCCAGTGTAACTCACGGGGGCTCCGTCTACTGCATGCATCCGCGGGAGGTGGGTCAGCCATGCTGATGGATTTGGGACACTGAATACTATCCAGAAGGCTTCTCAGTGTTTCCTTTGTGCCAGGAAGGAAGGAAGGACTGGGCCCAAATGTAGCAGCCTGGACTTTGGGGGATGCTCAGAGAATAAGCCACATCCTTTTTGCTTCCTTCTGCCCCAAGGTCTTCCCCTTGTGGGCTGGGCAGTCTCATCAGGGGGCCATCAACTGGACTCTCGGCCATCCCAGAGCCTGTGTGGGGAGCAGATGCTGGCTGGCATTCCAGGAGGACAGGCTTCTGGTCCCCGGTGCGGAGTGCCACAGTGGGTGGGAGAAAGGCAGTGTCCCCACGGCCTGGTGTTAGGGAGAGGACGGCAGAGGTGACATGGGACCATCCATTCCAATTCACTAAGGGATATCTGCTCTGGCAAGTTATAAAACACCGTTTCCACCGAGCCTGTAGAATTACTTACAGGAGCCACAATGAAAGCAGACAACCTTTCAATCAAGCTGCCTCTTGTTCCTGCTTCAAGGTTGGCGAAATAAATATTGAGCAAATAAAGTTAGTCAGCACCTGAGCATTTTAATGAATAAAGAGTAGCATGAGGGAGGGCCCGGGGAGCGGGGAGCCGCTGCTGGTCCTGGAGGAGAGACAGCATGTCAGCGTCCGCCTCCATCATCTCCCTCCACGGCTCCCGGCCCGTGGTTGCAGGGATGGGGGCTGAGGCGGGGGGCGGGGGGGGGGGGCGGGCTCCATCTTCCGCAGTGTGTGGCAGTGCAGATACTAAAGGAGGTCCCAGTCAAACCAGGATCACATGACTCGTCCTGTCTCACACACACACACCCTCCCCAGCTTGTCCAGCTCCCAAGGGCTGCACACTCTCAGCTGACTGGAAGCAGTCTTCAGACTCACCTGACGGCTCCCTGCCGGGCGAAGCTCAGGAAAGCTGAACTGCAGATGAGTTGAGATGAGGCATGGCGGGTGGGGCAGGGCGGGGGAGGGGGGAGAATGGGGGTGTGAAGGACTTCCCAAGTTGCCTATGGCCCAGGAACCAGAAGGCTTTGCTGATGGGCGTGGCTGGCGTGGCGTCAATGCGAGGTAAAGGAAGGCTGTCTGGCTCCTCTCCCCTCTGTCTGAAAAAGAGGAAGGGTTGGATGGAGAAGGGCAGAACCAATGTGGACAGAGGGACGTGAGCTCAAGAGGGCACAAAGAGTGAAGGAGGGGTTGTGATGGGGCTCAATAGGTATCTTCAGGCCCCTTCCCTCCCACCCTCCCTCCCAGAGCTGTGAGATGAGGATGCTGAATTCCCACCGGCCTCTCGGTGGTGAATGCCACCACCGTGATGGACAGATGGGTCACTGCCAGCCCCCAGCCCCCAGCAGGCGTCTAGGTCAACCATAGAGTGGAGAGGCTGAGCTGCAGAGTGAAGTCCGGGGTGATCACCAGAAATCAGGACGGGTTCACCGAAGACTAGGCATGGCGGGAAAACAGACCTCTCTTTCTTTGTAAAACACTGGTGGGTTAGCTGAGCGCTGAGAGCTCACGCCTGTAATCCTAGCTACTCAGGAGGCTGAGATCTGAGAATCATGGCTCCCAGCCAGACCAGGCAGAAAAGCCCATGAGACTCCGGTCTCCAGTGAATTCGCCAAACAGCTGGGAATGGACCTATGGCTCAAGTGGTAGAGCACCAGCCCTGAGCTAAAGAGCCAGCTGAGACCACAAGGGCCTGAGCTCAAGCCTAAGCACCGGCATAAACGCGCGATTACAGTAGGTCAGAAAAAAATCTTCCTGGGCGCGCGATGAGGCTTTCTGTGTGACATTTGTCATATATTTCACGGCGATCCTGGCGGACAAGCGGAAGACTTGTAACCAGGCGTCTTTAGAGCAGGCCCAGGGGAGAAAAGGCCTAAATGTGGTTACATTGGAGGAAAATTTCTCAGGATAGAGTCCTCATTTTTCTGAGATGTTATCCATGTCTTTGGCACAGATGCAGGAGGCATACTAATGAAATCTGCGAATGACCTAAAGCTACAAAGGGCAATAAATGCCATGTACAATAACAATTAGAAACATAACAGCTAATCGCTCACAGTCTCCAGTACTTACTGCATGCCGGGCAATGCATGTAATCTATCTCGTGTGTCCGCATGTTATCTTTGGAGCATTCCCCACTTGACAGATGAGGAAACTGAGGACTAAGAGGTTAAAGTAACCAGGTACAGAAGCAAGCCATCTGGCCCCAGATCCTAGGTTCTTAATCCCTTATCATGGAAGAAACACAAAGCAAAGCAAATTTGAAGGCCTAGAATTACAGCAGCCTATGAGGTACAGTAGAACGGGAGTCTACTGGGAGCTGCTATTTCTAGAGTCAGAGGGTGTTGAGACAGGATGTGCCTGAATCAACACTTTGACAAGGTTTCCAAAGAGCTCTAGACAGTGAGTGACAGGCCAGTCTGTAGCGGTGGAGGCCAGGTTGACAGACGTTGGCAAAATGGAACAGATGAAATGGACCAGGTACCAGAAAAGGGTCAGGAATTCCTCACTGAAACAACTAAGCAACTAACTAACCAAATAACAGGGCAACTGAACCCACTGGGACAGGCTACGGGTGACCTAGTGGGCTAAGAACGGGGCTGTGGGTCCCCAAAGGGAAGACCCTTTGTCCCAGTACCAAGGAGCTAGGGAGCTAGCTCGTTAGGCTGCTGAAAATTGGGCCAGGGGCATTATGGGAGGGGCTGTCACATGGCTTGCTTTATGCAAAGCAGGGACTAGAGCATTGTGGGAGAGGATGTCACATGGCTTGCTTTACACAAAGCCTGATGCTGCCTTCTACTTGTGCAAAGCACTGTAGCTGTCAATGCGCTCGGGATTATTTCCTCTCTGGCATTTGAATCCAGAACCCACCGCTTGTTCAATCTGATTCTGAGCGGGTCGGACCACCTCTCCCCAAGTCTCGGTGTCCTCATCTGTGCAATGCGGATGCAGTGGCGGGATGTAATTCGAGGGGCAATGCTTACTTTGGACAGGTGTCCCAGACGCGGATTTCACCAGCCTGTCCATGTGTGCCGCACAGGCGTGTCCTCTGGAAGGTCCTAATGCAGGGCTCCGCGTAGCTCACTGATAACGGCCAGCACTTACCCCCCAAGGCCCCTGGTGTGTGTCGGGCTCTGGACTCACCCTGTACCCATTCCTAGGAGGTGCCGCCGATGCTCTACCTGTCGTTCCCCAAGCCCAAGATGTCAGCTCCTTCCTGCTCCCTCTAGGGATGTCCTGGGGGGAGGAGAGATGTAATTCCATCTTCCTCCTTCCACAGGCCGCACAGGGCCTGCTTCTAAGGCCTGGGGGACGGGGGTGGGGGACAGGGCTCCCTTCCGAGCCCCCAGCTCCTCCCCTTGCGGTCTCGGGGCTGGCTTTTCTCTTTCAGCCTGTCTGACTCCATCTGGGTATGTTGTCCTGCTAATTCCGAGGCCGGGAGGGCGTGTGCGCTCTCTAAGCCGTTCAGCCCTAATTAGAAGTTCCTGACAGCTTGTTTGGGGCCCTGTCAGGCTCTCTGACTTGCCTTGCACCAATAAGTAAAAAGGAAAATTGCTATCTGCTCCGTACCTGGGACCAAGCAGTGACAGACAGGACGCAGGCTGGTGGCGGGCTGTGCTCACCGGGCAAGGGCAGGCAGGGAGCCATGGGGGGGCGGGTTGACTAAGCCTAGATCTGGGTAGTCAGCTGTGACTATGGGAATGCCTTCTGCTGGGACTTTCAGACCACATTTCAAGGCCGCTCGGCCTTGGAACTTGCACATACTGAGAAGCCGAAGGCCGCACCGTGCAATGGGCTCTTTTGCTCAGGTGAGGATCTTGTACTGACGTAGAGGTTGACGTAGCAAAGCCTGAGCCCACAGACCTACCTCCAAGGACTTGGGCATTTCACAGATAAGACACAAGACTGCAGAGCAAGACTGCCCGGCCTCTGCCCTCTGCCCCTTGGACAAGTTAATTTCATCTCTTTGGACTTGGTTTTGCCATCTTCAAAATGAGCTTAACACTGCCCGTAGTAAACCCTCCAGAATAGTTCCTGACACCTAGTCGACGCTCTACTATAGCAACCTGGTTTTTTGTTTGTGTTTTTTCAGGTTTGTGTTGTTTTGGTTGTACTGGGGATTCAACTCGGGGCCTTACGCTTGCTAGGCAGGCACTCTACTGCTTCAGCCGTATCTCCAGCCCCTTTTATTATTTATTTACCAATCCTGCGACTTGAACTCCGGGCCCTGGTGATATTAATGGGAGATAAGAGTTTCCTCGACTTTCCTGCCCAGGCTGGCTTTGAACCATGGTCCTTAGATCTCAGGCTCCTGAGTAACTAAGACTACAGGCGTGCATTGGTTACTTTCATATGACCGGCATGTGCCACTATCCAGTCACTGGTTGAACTTATTTTTACCCAGGTGGCTGGCCTGGAACTGTGATCCTCTGATCTCTGCCTCCCAAGTAGCTAGGATTATAGGCCTTGGCCACCACGCCCGCTGCAACCTGTTTTGATCCATAGTTTCACTGAAACACAGCAACTCACGTCTATCTGCTTCTCAACCGAAAAAGCACGCCAACCCCAGCCTTAGAACATAGTAAGTGCTCATTAAACACTAGTTGTTATTAACAAGTAATTGTAATTCAGGCCCCATGCTCCTTCAGTGATGAGTCTGAGGCCAAGTTTAGAAGAACAAACACCTTTCTCAGACTTCCTAACCAGAGAATTTTCAATATTCTTTTTTTTTTTTTTTTGCCAGTCCTGGGACTCAGGGTCTGAGCACTGTTTCTGGCTTCTTTTTGCTCAAGGCTAGCACTCTACCACTTGAGCGACAGCACCATTTCTGTATATGTGGCACTGGGGAATCGAACCCAGGACTTCATGTATGCAAGGCAAGCTCTCTTGCCACTAGGCCATATTCCCAGCCCAACTAACCAGAGAATTTTCGAAGGTCTTAAATGATAGCAAGGTGCTGGTGACTCACGCCTATAATCCTAGCTGCTCAGGAGGCTGAGACTTGAAGGATCACAGTGTGAAGCCAGCTCAGGCAGGAAAGCCTGTGAGAATCCATCTGCGTTAGTCGGCGAAATGCCAAGACTGGAGGCATGGCTCAAGTAGTAAATCACTAGCCATGAGCAAAGAAGCCAAGCAAAGGCACAAGGCCTGGAGCTTATGGTTCCAAGCTCTGGTACTGGCACACACCTATACATGTGTGTGCATACACACACACACACACACACAGGGTCTTAAATGATATACATGAAGGTTGATCAACCTTGATCTTCTTTGTGAAAAACTGGAGAAATTCAGGTGAAAGGCAAAGGAGGACTGATACTTAATACAGTCATACGCCCTCCCCACGCGTCCTTCCCGTCCCAGGGACCTCGGGACTCTGGACGCGGCTCCTCTCTGGGTCCACGCGATTCCACGATGAGGAAACTTCCTCCCCGGGATCCCAGCATGCCTCTCACCGGTCCCGGGACTGCCCGGGCTGGCGTTCCAACAGCACTCAGCGCTGCGGGGGCCGATCCGCCGCCCCTTGAGTGTACAGACTGTCCTCTCCCACACCTTGGGGCTCAGAGAGACCCTGGGAGCCACGGGGGCGTCCAGACCAAGCGAGCCCTGCTGACTTCCAGCGGGGAGCCCCCCGCAGCCTGGGTGGGGAAGGGGTGGCTGTACCCTGCTGACCTTGCCTAGAGCCGGGCTATTAGAGCTCAGTTTCTACCCAGTGCTCCCCGATGCCTCTCTGCCTGCCAGGGATGTGCAGCCGTTAAAATATTAATGTCTGCCGTGCGGCAAACATTTGAAGTCTGCGGAGACGTGGGAGCCGTTCTGGCCTTGTTGACACGCGGCCTCACCTGGGTGTTGTTTGCTGTGTAAATGCCAAGCCGTCCTCCCCGAGCGGGGACAGCCCGGCTCTTCTCTCCTTCTGGGCTCCGGAGGATTCCATGGGGGAGGCCAGCGGGGTCCTTATCCCCAGGCCTGCCTGCGCCACAGGGTTGCGTCTGGGTACCAGTTGCCAGGACGGGCATTTAAGAGAGAGCCCGATCGCGGGGTGTCCCTCACCGAAGGCTGGAGGCCCGCTGTGTGTCAGGCTCATAGTGTTGGGGGGCGTGGGGGGGGGAGGGACTTAGGACTGGGCCCCCGTGCCTGGAACACAGTAGCCATTCCTGGTTGATTTCCATGGGTGGCTCCCGGACTCCGCCCCCCCCTGCCCTCCTGCCCCCCTGCCCCCCTGCCATGGCTTCACGATCCTTATCCACACAGGAAGGCACTGCCAGTCAATTGGAACCAGCCCAAGAGGAAGCCAATTTGTGGTCCCTGCCAGGAGAGGATGGGTGATATGAGGGGAGTGTTGGTGAAGGGCAAGGGGGGCCCCGTGTGTGTTGGGGGGGGGCATTGGCAAGCCCTTCCAGATGCAGGAGACAAAGCTTCCTGGAGGAGATGTTGCTCAGTGGGATGGGGGGCGGGTGCAGAATGGGGCAGGAGGGGGCATAGGAGCGGGGGCAGGGGGCAGGGGAAAGCTAGGTGACCGACACCAGGCAGGTGCCAGGAGCCAGGGGGAAATCTTGGGTGTGATGGTTCAAGGCTGATCCAGGTCTCAGGCCTCTGCCACCCACAGTGCTTTCTTGATCTGAACCTGAGGAGATCTTTTCTCCCCTTTGGAAGTCTCTAGAACAAATGGAAAGCCATGACACCCTGGGCTAAGGTGGGGACACCTGGCATCCGATGATGGTTTGTAATTTCTCTGTCACAGACTCTGGTCACTGCTGCCCCGACAGCTGTCGGTAATGTGGGAATGAATGGCGGCATCTGTGTGAAAGGAAAAACAAACACCTTTGTGTGTGAACCCTAAAATCTGAATTTGGGCATCATTTTAATGTGCCACAAAGATTCTATGTGCGTGTGTGTGTGTGTGTGTGTGTGTGTGTGTGTGTACGTGCGCAAGCGTGCGCGTTGGTCCTGGGCATGAATTTAGAATCTGAGTGCTGTCCCTGAACTTTTATGTTTAGCGCTCTAGCACGTGAGCCAGTTTCACTTCCAGCTTTTGGATGGTTAGTTGGAGGTAAGAGTCTCGCAAACACTCCCGGACGGGCTTTGAACCGCGAACCTTAGTTCTCAGGCTCCTGAGTAGCTGGGGTACCAGGCATTAGCCTCCATGCCAGCTTCTTCTTTCACTTATATTTTGTTCTGACTCCAGCCACCTCAGCCATGTCAATGCGAGTTCTAGCTTGCAGGTGGAACCAAACCAGCAATGGGTCAGAGCTTGACTCCTAACCGGATGGGCCACCACGATTCAGACGTGCCTGGCCAAGGGCTGCCCTGAACTCATGGCTCTGGCCAGAGCTTGTCTCCTCCAGAGTAGAGGGGGCAGAAGTGGTTAGGCCAAGCCTTTATTCTATTTAGTGACTTCCTTGGCAGTATTGGGGTTTGAACTCAGAGCCTTTTGCTTCCTAGCCAGGCACTCTTAGCACTCGAGTCACACCTCCAGTCCTTTCTGTTCTACGTTATTTCTCAGATAGCCTCTCCCACACAGTCCTTTCTTGCACACTGAGATCGTAGGCCCGGACTGCCATGCTCAGCTTACTCGTTGAGATGAGTGTCTCATAACTCTGTAGCCACGCCGGCCTCCGGCTGTGATCTTCCTTCTCCCTCCTTCCCGAACGCTCAGCCTTACGCAGTTGGAGACCCAACCCTTACGGGGAGGACGCGTGGGCAAGCTGCCTTTGCCACCCTCGCAGACCTAAGACACTGGCTCTCAGCGAGGGCCAGTGGGTTTCCCAGCGCTGCCAAACCAGAACCAACCAGAACCAGAACTCGCCAGCCCAGTGACAGATCCCTTCCTCTAGCCACCAAAGGATGGAAGCCTTTCTGGGTTAAGCGCCTCTTCTTGGTTCCAGACCTCCAGGAAGCGCCTGGCCTTTGCCACCAATACTATTGATGCCCACTGGCGGCTTCCGCTTTCTGAGAAGGACAGATAGATCCACCAGGGCCTGGGCACCAGCGTGGCGGCGGGAGAAGTAAAACGTGATAAATTGCCGCTGATGCTGCTGGGTGACTGAGATAAAGGCTTGATTGTTTGGGCAGCATAAATCAACGCCCTGAGCTGGATGGGAAATAAAGCAATAATTTAAATCTATTTTCAGGGTCTTGTGGGCCGAGTGACCGAGCAGGAATTGTGATCTGAGGATGGAATAATGGATTAGGGAGGGTGACCTATGGAGATGCTACACGACCACTGTGTGTGGTGCCCCCCCACCCCGATTCCCCCAGGCTCTGGGTAGAACCCCAGCTCCTTCCCTGCTCCAGGAAACGCTCCCTCGATGGCCTCCTTCCTTCCGTACCAGCCCACCCCACCCCCCATGCGGCTCCGGCCCCTCTCCCTGACTTCCAGCCACCTGCTCAGTCAGCCTTGTGAAGCAATGCTTTCTCTGGGGCGCTGTGCTGGAGCATGGCATGTGTAGAAATGCACAGGACAAAATTAATGCCACAGATGGCAGCTCCTGGTCTAGCCTCCCCTCCCCCAGCGGGGCCACACACAGCCCCAAGGTCTAGCAAGGTGCCTAGCGCCTAGAAGGAAGGGCTCAATGCATTTTTGTTGTACTTGAAGAAGACAAGGTCCAGACAACAGAGTCACCATGAAGAGCATCCATGTCTATACAAAGCTAGGGTCGGGGCCTGAAGAAGCAGGCACGCAAAGGCGCTGGATTCTCTGGGACACCTCAGGAGGACTGAGGAGAGCCACCCAGCTGAGTCATGAGATAGGAGCGGAGTCACGCAAGGCAGCGAGCCGAGAGGCCCCGCGGCCTCCATGCTTTCAACCTCACTGACTCTTCTCATTCCTGAGGTGGCCCCCCCATTCCTTCCGTTGGGCTCCCTCTGGGCGCGTGGGAGCCCTCCAGAGGGGCGCTCCGTGGTGCCCGTGCTCTCGGTCGTGTCTGGACAGGCTGAACGGCCGGCAGTCTGGACGCTGAGATGCTGAGCCTGGGCGAGCGCCCCCCCACCCCCCGCGTGCATCGCAGAAGGGCGGTGTCTCCAGGCTTCCCGCAAACTCTGGTCACAACGGGGCCACGTAAACACAGCCACCGTGGCATTCGCAGTTGCCCGGGGTGGGGGCGGGGGGCAGTCCAAGCACCCTAGAAGCTTCCCCTCAAGAAAACTGCCATCTCGGGGTCCCAGAGGCAGAACGGGGGCTCCGGGAAGAGGACTTGCCCGCGGGCAGGCCGTCCAGGTACCCCTCCGCTGCAACGCCTGGGAGCTGGGGTCACGCGACCCCCACTGCTTCCTTCAAGGCAGCCAGGCCATCCCTCCGCCAGAATGTCAAGATGGATGGGCTCCGCAGAACCCGGAAAGCCCAACAAGGGGGTCACATCCGAACCTGTGATGGAAGGTCGTAAATCTTTAGGTCCATTATGCTTGTTTTGTTTGTTATAATTAATAGATCTATTAAGCTCAATCAAGCTCTGACCTCTGTTGCAGCCATTATAAATCAGCTCAAATAGCTGTGGGAGGGAGACGGCTAGTATCCTGCCGGACTCCTGCGAGGTCACGCCTTGGAGACGGGACGTGGGTGTCAGAGCCCGAGTCCCCGGAGATAGATTAGGGATCAAAAGCTACCAACAGCCGGGCCCTACCCATGATTCACGCCTATAACCCTAGCTACTCAGGAGGCAGAGATCTGAGGACGCCGATTCTAAGCCAGTTGGGACAGGAAAGTCTGTGGGACTCTCCTCTCCAATTAATCACAGAAAAGCTACAAGGGGAACGGTGGCTCAAGTGGTAGACTGCTAGACTTGGGCACCCCGCCCCCCCCCCAAAAAAAAGAGAGAGAAGAAAAGACTCAGGGACAGTACCCAGGCCCTGAGTTCAAAGGACTGGCAACAAGAAAGAAGGAAGGAAGGCAGGCAGGCATTGAGAAAGGAGTAGGTGGGGGGGGGGGAGGGGGGAGCACCCTGGGGGAAACTGAGGCAGAGAGCTTTATCTATAAGTCCCACTCTGAGCGGCGATTATTCATGTCTGGGGAGTGAGGAATGAGAAAACGACAGATTCACCCATACCTTACCCTCTTCACCCTAAAAATGACTTCCTGCAAATGAAGGCATTCGCGTAGGTGTTCCCAGAGGGAGCGGTTGTGGAAGGAAGAGGGAGGGGGAGAGGAGAGGAGTCAGGCGAGGTGGCTGGTTTTCTGTGTTTGTTTGTTTTTTCCCTGGTTCTGCCTGTCCTGGTTTGGTGAACGGGGTGTTTGAGGGTGATGATGGTCCAAGGTCTCTTCCTCAGTGGCTACAACTGGGAAGCTGCTGCCTGCTTTACTACTACTACGTACTACCACGACTACCACCACCACCACCACCACTACCACCACTACTCCTGATAATAATAAAAGAAAGTCACAAAATACCAGTTCCCATCATTAAAATGCTGAAGCAGATAAAGAGCAGCTCCTGTGTAATTAACCCAGAATTCATATTTCCATAAGAAACCAGCACTTCATCCATTTCCAACCTCAGCCTTTCTCTCCAGGGAAACAGGTTTCTATGAATATAGAAATTTGCTAATTGCTCCCGAAACTCCACTCGTTCTGTGTTAATAACTAGAGGTGCCTTTGTTTACCCCACCCCACCCTGCCCCCTGTGGTACGAATCTCGTCTCCATCTCTTCCCCCTCCCCCCTCCCCCTGTCCACCTTTGTGATGTCAAGACCTGCTAGGCCCATTTAAAGCCTCTGGGTTTGAGGAAGAGTCATTTTTTCCTTCTCTTTCCGGCGGGGAAGAAAGAAGCAGAGAGGATCTGCCAGTCAGGAACCGAGCTCTGTATTTTTCCAATTGCATTTGTATTCTTCCTTACCAGGGGCATGCATTTTTATTTCAGTGCAATGTGGTTTTAAAAAAAATAAAATAAATGCACCATTAGATTAAAAAAAATGTACAGCATTATATAGCGCCTAATGCCATAGTAGATTTTAAACCTCTAAAAGCATATGCATTAAAGCAATTTTCTAAACTAATATAGCAAGAGGTCCACAAAAGCACAGAAACATTTGCTAATAGTTGCCATCTCCAACCGAGGATAATGAAGTTAACAAATGTCATGGGTGTAATGAGTGGAGATTCAAAAGGCTGCTTTTGTTTAATTTTTTTTGTAATGCAAATTCAGTTTGGGAAGAAAAAGAGGGAGGGGTGGGGGGGTGAATCCGTCTTATTTGAAATGAATCTTAATCCTAGCTGGTGCCAGGCCAGTTGTGAGTCCCAGTGGCTTGATTGCAGAATTATACAATGCAAGGGGGCAATTATTAAGGTGATAGGGACCAAATCGAAGGGAAAAGCAGGGGAGGAAGGGGGAGCTGCTGAATTAAATCTTCCACCTTGAGCCTGGGATTACAGGTGTTTGAGCTGAGAACCTTCCATGGGCCGTGGCATTGTCACTGCAATTACGTAGCGATGCCAGAGATTGGCAGGTAAAGTGGGCACAGACGCCAGATTGGATTCTAGGAGCAGCTGGGAGACGGTGAATGGTGTGGTATGGGAAGGACGAGCTCTGAGCCTTCCTGGGCAGAAAGAAGCCAGGCTCCTCTAGGGGACCCCGAGTTATCACACCAAGCCCCACAAACCAGCTCCTTGCAGGGACTTCAGCCAGCTACGCTTCCTCTTCGCTTGCTCTTCTTTAAGATACAAGCATGGATGAGCAGTTTCTGTTTATGGTTTGTTTGAGTGACTGGAGTTTTGAACTTGTGCTGGCTAAACAGGCGCTCTCCCGCTTGATCCACACAGACAACCCTTTCTGCTTAAGATTATTGTTATAGTCTTGCTAGTATTGGGGCTTGAGCTCAGGGCCCTGGGTACTGTCCCTTAGCTTTTTTCTTTTGGCTCAAGGCTATCCTTCTACCACTTGAGCCACAGCTCCACTCCCTGCTTTCTGGTTGTTACTTGGAGATAAGAATCTCACAGACTTCCCCATTCAAGCTGGCTTTGAACCTCCATCCTCAGTTCTCAGCCTTCTGCGATTACAGAAGACAGCTAGGATTACAGGCACGAGCCACTGGTGCCTGACATACCTTTTTTTTTTTTTTTTAAACACTTTAGAGGTGGAGAGGTCATGTTTCAACTCCATAAAAGAATAAAAAAATGGGCCAGGTGACTGTGGTTTATGCCTATAATCCTAGTTACTCAGAGGCTGAGATCTAAGGATTAAGGTTCAAAGCCAGCCAGGGCAAGAAAGTCTCTTATCTCCTTAACTACTGCAAAACCAGAATTGGAGCTGGGGCTCAAAGTGGTAGAGTGCTAGCTTTGAGCAAAAGAGCTCAGGGTCAGTGCCTAGGCCCTGAGTTCAAGCCCCACAGCCAACAAAAAGGAGAGGAGGAGGGAAGAGGAAGGAGGAGGAGGAAGGAGGAAGGAGAAGGTGGACACACAGGTGAGCAGTCACAAATTCTGTCAATCCAATTTTCTGATTGCCCTTGGCTGAGCTCAGCCCACCCTACCAACGCAGGAGCCAGAACCTTGATTTCTAAAATCCAGAGGAAATGGCTGGTTTCAGAATGCTAACCTCCAAGACTTTTGGGGGTCACTCATGAGTTTCTTCAGTTGTCTTGGTCATCTCTGGCAAAGACAGGAGCAACGAAGCTTGACCTAGAGGAAACCCTTACCCTGGGAGCAGGGATGGGCGGAGAAGGGAACCAGCCTCCTCCGGTCCAGTTGTGGGGCGCTGCGGCGGGACAACTCCAGCCGCATTGATGACAGCTACCCTATGTATGGCTTGGGGCTCGGCACAGTCTTCCTCTCTGAGCAGGCTCCCTCCCCCCACCCACCCCCCTCAGAGGGTCAGCTGGCAGAGGGCAGGGGTGTGTCTGCATCTCTGATGTTGTCCACTGGGGCCTGTCCAGGTACCAGGCTCCACAGACAACGCCTCCCGTGCACCATTCATTTACCTAGCTCTGGCCGTGGGCAGGCACTCCCTTTTCCAAGTACTCTACGCAGTTCGTTTTGTCTCACACGTATATTAAAGAACAAAAAAAAATCTATCCTGTCAACCTTGTCATCATCCCAGTACGGCAAGTGGAGAAACCGAGTCACAGAGAGGTTTCCAGCAAGCACAAGTAGGTTGCAAGCGGCAGAACTGGGCTTGAACCCAGGTGTCTGCCTCTGGGTTCGAGTCCCAGATGATCGTGCCGATACCCAGGTGGCTTGTTCAAGGGCGCAGGGTCTGCCCCAGGCCATGTGTAACAGCACCAGGATGCCAAGGAAAGGACCAGAAGCCTAGGGAAAGCTGCATGTTGTCCAAAGGAAGGTTTGGGGTGGGGGAGCGGTGGGGGGGGGCAGGGGGGTGCAGGGATAAAATTCTGGAGAAGACAGTATCGTAAAATAATAAGATTTTTTCGAGAAGCTCAGAGAAATACAGAATATGAGTTATAGGCATTAGCGTTCCCAATTTACAGCTTTAATTAATCTGAAATTACAACATAGTTTTTATGATGAGCAGTGACAGCTCAGTGAGCAGGGAAGAAACGCGGAACGGTGATCCAGAGATGAATCTGGGAGATGAAATATCCGTGCCGTAAACAAGGCGGGGTTGGAGGGAGCAGGGCAGAATAAAAATTCCAGGCCGTCCGCACAGTAATCCATCTTGGTAGGGCTGGGCGGGCCCGGACCGTATCTCTCGGAAGGGCAGCCGTTCTTGCACCGAGGGCAGGGTTGTGCTAAGGCGGAGGCAAGCCTGGGGATTTATTCTCTCCGTGGTACCCAGGAGGCCCATCTTGGGCAGAGGCTGTTCCTTCTGTCTGACTCTGTCCCCTGCCAGAATGACCTCCAGAGGTTTCCTCAAGGAGCTGGGGCTGCACCAGCTCCCTAGAGTCCCATCTTTCTCCTGAGACTGACGGCGATCGTCCTACGACAACTCTGGCCAGGTGATAGGGACTTAGATGATATTTGGTTTCCCTGCTTCATTTTGATTTCTCTGAGATTACATCCAATTGGACTATCCAGATCAGTATAATACACCGTACTGTTACTTAGTTTGTTTTGCCGGTACTTGGACTTGAACTCAGGGCCTGGGTGTGATCACTTCGCGTTTTTGCTCGAGGGTAGCACTTTACCACTAACTTTTGATAGCTAATTGGAGGTAGGCATCTCCTGGACTGGATTCCTCAGATCTCAACCTCCTGAGTAGCGAGGGTTTCAGGTGTGTGAGCCACGGGTGCCCAGCCAGACCAGTCATTCTTTAAAGGCCTCTCAGCATCTGTACTTTAAAATAAAGACCCTACGCGGTCTTCATCATTTGGATGCATCCAAGGAAATACAAATCAAGGAAGCTGGCCCAAGCGGTGGATGGACAGAGTAGCGCTAGACAGGTCGTACCTGGGTACGGCACACACTTAGCCACACAGAGATGCGCACAGATGGGTCTGCCCCCCCCCCCCCCCCGAGGCTGCCTGCCTTCCGCGTGCCTGGCCTCCAGTCTACCAGGGAAAGCCAGTGTGGCCCAGGACGCGTGTGGTAAAGGGATTCACGGTACAGAGGGCTTTTCCATTTACACCTCTTCCCTCTCAGCCCTTAATCCTGCCGGATTATCTAAACTAAACACTGCATCTGATCGCCTTCTTCCCTGGGAATAGGCCAGCCCAGAGAAGGTGAGGAATCATCTACAACAGAGCCTCCGTCTGCACACGGAGGGAGGGGGCTTCGGTGGCCCCTCAGGTACAGCCAGGGAGGCCGATTGGACATAATGGAACCCACTAACAAGAAGATAAGGAAACGTAAGACAAAGCCAACCAGGGACACGGGCCCACGGCTGTGGGGGGGGGGGGTCAAATGGACGGGAGGGCGACCCAGGAAAGGGGTCTCCACAAAGGGGAGGCCTGGATATCAGGCAGACGTATGGGTCGATGGGAGACGAGCTGACCAGCGGTGAGTTACCCCCTGTGCCGTCCCCCAAATAGAGCCAGCCCGTCGGGCCCCACCTAACTCGGGGTAAACACACAGGTGGGAAAAGCCGCTTGGCCTCGCCAGCTCATTGGCAGCCATCAGGGACAAGTGGCACTTTGAAGCACAATCGTTGTTGGCAGGATGAGGTAGGAGTCGCTTCACCCCGTAAGGTGTGGCGTTATCTGCTTGTCACACGCGTCCATGGAAGCTCGGGGAGGTTAAGTGGTGGCCATTGTCACAGTTCCCATCCACCGGGCTGCCTGCCGGCCCCGCGACTGAACACGCGCCGATCTAGCACCTCAAACCCTGTGACGGGGGAGGCCCTGGGAGCCGGGGAGGGGCTGTGGGCAGACGTTCCTTTGTTGGAGATGATGTAGAGCCCGTTCCGCCTCCAGGAGAGGAGAAAGGGCCAGTCACGGAGGCGAGGAGATTTAGGGCAGCCATTCGGGGTGCCTTCCTGAGCCTCAGTCTCTCCACCCACCCCTAGTGATCACCCAAAGCCCCGCCTGCGCAGGCTCCGAGCCGCCATTCAAGCCGCCAGAACGGCGGTGATCTCGTCCAGAACCTGTGGCAGTCGAGGTCCACGGTGGAGAGCGGAAGAGGAACTCGCGCAGAACGGAATCTCCTCTGTTCGGCCGGGGAGCAGAAGGCGTCTTACGTCTAATAAAAGGAGCGAACCCTGCAATGCCATCATTGAAATAGCATTCATATAGCGTGAACGGGGCTTCGATTAGGCTTGGCCAGGGCTGGGCTTCCTGACTCCTGCCCCCCCTCCCCCCTCCCCGCCCCCCCTAACCTCCTCTGTCTTTCCTAGCCATCCGAGCAGCCTCTGCGTATGCAAAACTCCCTTTAATAACAGCCTAAGCAAAATAAAATTAGAAAAGGTGAGTCTGCTGGGGAGAAAATCATAGATTGCAAGTCTAAGGCAAACGAGCCCTATTTTTAGATTCTGCCTTGCAGGGGGTGATCTGCGTCCCACCGTTCCCTCTCCCCCCTCCCGCGCCCCCCCCACCCCACCCCCCCACCCCCCGCCCGCCGCAGCCCTCAGACTTCCCTGGCTCAGGCGTGGGTACTGAGTCAAAGCACCTCGCACACATCCCGCCTGCGCCGCGTCCTGACGGCGCTCCGTTTAGCTCAGTGCCTCCTCCACCCACCGCGGGCCGCTCGGAGGAAATGGAGCCCCGCACCGCCGCCGCCCGCCAGTTCCTCCGCATGGCGACCCCTCTCTGAGTCACCCGCAAGCTGGGCTGGGCCCCTGCGGGTAGTCCCCAAAGAAACGGCTTTGGAGGCGAGGCATCGTGGGGGGAAATGGGCTGCGGCTTGCATACAATGAAAGCCGTTATGAAGACTTGGATTGTTCTGGGGGTGCGTGGGGGTGCGTGACATCCACCTTTTCCCTTTTGGCTGGAGTGGAAACAGGAGAACATATGTTCTCGTGGCCCGCTGGGGCTGGTCTTCCTGGCTGGGTCGCGTGGGTCTGGGCTGCGGAGCTGGAGGTTCCAGTTGTGAGCACAAAACTCCCATGTTGCCATCGCGACTCCGACAGCATTGTTGTTGTTTCAAGTGAGCTTGTGCTAAGGCGAGGGTAAAGGGGCGGGGGGGGGGGGGGGAGAGAAGGGGAAGGGGAGGGGAGGGGGGAGAGGAGGGCGGGAGGCACTGGGACCAGCAGATTCTCTGCACCACTGGGTTGGGTTGTAGAAAGCAAGAGGAACAGATGTGAGGGTACAAGGAGTGTTAAGGGGGAGAAGTCTGAGGAATGATAATGAAGTTGAAGTCTCTTTTCCTCTGTGTATTTCATCATCAGTATCTTGACTGGTTTGTTTCAGGCCGTTGTGACCTCCTTCCCTCCCCCTTTATCCCTCCCTCCCTTCTCTCTTTTCGTCCTTTCCTCCCTCCCTCCCTCCCTCCCTCCCTCCCTCCCTCCCTCCTCTTATATTTCTTCCTTCTTCTTTTTCACCCCTCTCTTCTTTGTTTTTTTCTTTGTTTGTTTGCCAGTCCTGGGGCTTGAACTCAGGACCCGAGCACTGTCCCTGGCTTCTTTTTGCTCAAAGCTAGCACCCTGCCACTTGAGCCACAGTGCCACGTCTGGCCATTTTCTATATATGTGGTGCTGGGGAATTGAACCCAGGGCTTTATGTATACGAGGCAAGCTCTCTACCACTAGGCCATATTCCCAGCCCCTCCCCCACCCACCCATCCCTTCTTCGTATTATTTAGAAGCATGAACTCTGGAGTCTCTCCTGTCACCTTCGTCAACTTCCTTAATCTTCTAATCCTCAGTCTCCACATCGTCAAGATGGGGAGCTATTCCTTGCGAGGGCGGAAGTGGGCGAGGCTGGTGTGGTGAGGGGGTCCGGGCTGGGCCTGGCACAGGGCGGAAGTGGACGAGGCCGGTGTGGGGCTGGGTGGGACAGGGCAGAGCCGGCCCCAGCTGTTCCTCTGATCGTCGTCATCTGGTTCCCGCCTTCCTGCCGGCGTTCATCCAGGCCAGAGCACATTCCAGCGCGGCAGTCCTAGCGGCACAGGTCTGCCTTCCCCTGCGGCTCGGCTCCTCTCAGGACATCCGACGGACGGGGCGGGAGCCCCTGCTTCCCAGGTGTTGGGAAAGGTCAGGAGCGGGCAGAGAGTCCGGGTTTTGAATTTTGAGGGTGAGATGGGTTGATGGGCCTAAAACCCGTGTGTCACTTGGGAACTGGAGGCTTCCTGGGACCCGAAAACTAGCGACGGCGGAAGCCCGGTTAGCGGTGGCGTCAGTGTGTGCCACCTGGCGAATAAACAACACCACCCAGGCCAGAACCAGACAGCGAGGGCAGGGTGGCTCTCTGAGCCGCGGACACGGGAATTCTGCAGGGAAGAAGGCTCTCATGGGATGAGCCCGGGATGAGATCTCTCTGGGGTGGCTGAGCTCTGAGCACCAGGCCTTCAAACACCCGGGGTTCCCAGCAGGCCCAGCTTCGGGGGGGGGGGGGGGGCTGTGGCAGGGAGAAAGGCTGGGCTCCAGGCCCCAGGTCACAGGGCCTCAGGCCCCAGGTCACAGGGCCCTTGGGGGAAGCCAGGTCCCCGGTAGCTTTCTGTGCACTTGGAACCACAACCGCAGCCCCGTTTTCAGAGGAACTGCAAGCGTGCGCTGCGGCTCACTGAAGAAACCTCCAGATTCAAAGTCACCTCGTAGACAGACGAGGAGGGTGTGGCTTGCGTTCTAGAAAGTCTTCCGTGTTCCGAGAGGGCTAAGCCACACGAATCCTTTAACCATCCTTCTAGATCATTCTGAGGCGGATTTAAGCCCAGCAGAGGCTTTGGGGGGACAGGCACGGAGAATTAGGAATCCGGGTGAGAAATACCACTTGACTCACCAACGGCTTGATAAGTAGACTTGATAACACATTTTCCTCCTTTTGTTTTTGGCAGCCCTGGGGGTTGAACTCAGGGCCTAGCACTTGCTAGGAAGGGACTCTACCACTCGAGCCATTCCTCCAGCCTCCCCCCCCCTTTTGTTTTGCATTAGCTATGTAACGTCTTGCATTTTTGCTGAGGCTGGCCTTGAACGGTGCTTCTCTTGAGCTCTGCCTTCTGTTTAGCCACGAGCCGCAACACCCAGCTAATCACACAGTTCTTTTAAGAGCTGTATTAAATATTTTTTTATGTGTACCCGCAACAAAGCCTACTATGTGTCCTGAGATGCGATCTAAGACAAGGAGCTTTCCAGAAGGATGAAGGAACACAGTGGGGAATGGAAGCAGCAAGCAGGCTGGACTCCCCGAGGAGGGTCTAAATCTCGCCGGAGGAGGGGCATCGAGGGAAGGCTTCCTGGAGGAGGAAGCATTTGTTGTCAGGAAAGTCTTTGTTAGCCTAGGAATGGGGGAGAGAGCCATCCTAGCGGAGGGGGCATCCCACAGGAAGGCGCCATGGGTTTCTAGTGGGAGGATGCGGGGGAGGTGCGGGCGTGTGGCAAGATCGGGTGAAGGGGGCCGGCGTTCAGCCGGGGTCACGGAGGGTGTGGACACGGCCTGTCAGCCGCGTGGACCCTCGGACTGTGTTGTGCAGGGGCGGAGGAGCCTGGCCTGCCCGGTGCTCAGGACCCCGGTCCTCACAAGGAGGCCCGGGGGGGGGGGGGGGGGGAGGAGAGGTCGCGGATGGCCGCCTGGGCCCTGGCGTGCCCGACATGATGGGGATCTGCTTGGCGGCACCCCAGGACTTTGGGGGCCCAGGGCTGAGGGTGACAGGAGGGTCGGAGGAGAGGGGGGTACCGTGCCCCACGTGGCTGGGGCAGGCCGGGCTCCCTGGCTTGCAGATGCAGGAATCGGCACGGGGGTGGGGTGGGGTGGGGCGGGGGGCGGGGGGGTCCCCTCATCCACTGAGGCTGGCGCCTGGCACACCATCCTACCCCCTCCCCGCCCCCCCACCCCACCTGTTTCCAGCGGCGGCTCCTCCTATGCTCCCTGACAAACACTGAACTATTTCTCAGAAGTGTTAATTGGGATTTTTTTTTTCTTGAATGGACCATAAACGGGTTATCAAAGCTTGTTTGTCTCTAGCAATTGTTTAGTCTCTGGGGGAGATCCCACCCCAAATGGTGTCCAGGCTCAGCAGGCCTCCCTCCCGTTGCCGCCCCTCCCCCCACCCCCCACCCCGCCTTTTCAGGTTTGCCTCGTTTAAAACTAAGAGAGAAGCAGGCACAGCCTTGTGTTGTGGAAGCAGGACTGGAAGCTGTAACCCCAGTGTGGTGCTCTGGGCTGGCACAACCCCCCCCCCCGCCCCCCCCCCTCGGCTCACCCACACCCCACAGGAGTGCTCTGGCCCGTCAGCCTAGGAGCCTGGCTGGCCACGGGTGAGGCGTGGGTTCTCCACGGAGCAAAGGAGGTCAGCCAGTCGATAGCTCGGTGGCCTCCCGTGTCCTATTTCTGGCCTGACCTCCGTGGCGTGCTTGGAGCCACTGCGTCTCTGAGCCGGTGGCGGGGGGGGGGGGCGGGGGGGGACTGGCCCCGGAGAGGATGCCCTCGTGGTCTGAAACGTTCTGGGCAGCTTGAGCCAAGCACGGCTGTCCAGAGGGCTCGGGTTCTCGTTGGCGCGTCAACTTCACAGCACTGAGCTGTAGACTTACGAGGGTAAATATGTTGTGTTTAACACAATCAGTTCTTATGTTTGTCGGTGGTGGGGCTTGAACTCGCGGCCTGGGCACTGTCCTGAGCTCTTCAGCTCAAGGCTAGCGCTCTGCCACTTGAGCCGCAGCGCCACTTCCTGTTTTCTGGCAGTTCATGGGAGATAAGAGTCCTTGGACTCTCCTGCCCAGTCTGGTTTTGAACCACCATCCTTAGATCACCTCAAATTATTTTTGAAAAAAATAAAATAAAAGTCATGGTTTACCATAAGAAAGAGAAACAAATTGACCTGACTGCCTTGAGTATTCGGTTTGTACCATCTCCCAATCAGGGCACGCACTGGTGAGACCGAAATCCCAACCATAGCTGGGAACCAGGAAGGACTGGGGGTGGAGGGTGGGGGGAAGGTGTGAGGGGAGGGGGGGGCCGGGGCGGGGTGCTGGGGGCGGGACTGGCAGGGCAGGGGTCATAGGCGGCAGCTGGGGCCCCGAAGGGAGCTGAGTTTAGGAGCAGAAGGCGGCCACGTTTGTGTTTGACGTCGATGCTCCTGCGTCCGTGCTGTGTGGCTTTGGCGAGAGATCTGACCTCCCTGAGCCGTTGTTTCCTTCTTGATACGGTGAAGCAATGATACGAACCACGCTGGAGCGGACGGGGAACTCCAGGCCCTGGGCTTCAGGTAGCTCCCAGGATGCCAGAGCTCCTGGCTAAGGGCTAGCTCCCCTGCTGCTCCCTGGAGAGAGTGTGGGCGCTATGGGGGGTGTGCAGGCTGTGTAAATGCCAGCGGCCACCTCCCATGACAAGGGCAGCCGTGCTATTAATGGGCCAGCGCGTGCCAGGTCCTTCTCCGAGGCGCCGGGCAGGGATTGAACACGCAGGAAGCGCGCCGAGCTGCAAGCGTCCAGCTCTGGGTGTGCGGGGTGGCAGAGAAGCACGCCTCGCGGAGAACGCAGATCACTTGGACCCGGGGTGAGGAACGGAACAGGAGCTCAGCACCTCCACTCCAGACCGGGAAGGGCGGGGAAGCACGGGCCGGCAGAGACGGGCTAGGCCATCCGAGCAGGGTCCACGGGCTCCTGCCCTGCCCTGGTTGCAGAAAGACAGCGTGAACTCCCCCGGGGTGGGGGGTGGGGTGGGGGGGGTGGGGGTGTCCTAAAGCGGATCTGTTGTCCACGGCAACTAAAGCAGGCAAGACTGCTGCTTCTTTGATAAAATAATTCCCAAGAACGCAGGAGGTGTGCGTGCATGCGTGTCTGAGTGTGTATGGGTGTGTGTGTGCGTGCGTGCGTGCGTGCGTGCATTCCATCCTGAGCTCCGGATCTGCCATGCCCTCCTGAATTCCCAACAGACTTTTCTTCTCGATACACCCCAAGCCAGCTTGGGATGGGGGGGCGGGGGGTGCTCCGCAGAAGGCTGCCCCTGACAGCAGGCCTTGAAGGAGAGGAGAGGGTGGAGTATCCCCACTTTCCCGTCTGCCCCCTCCTGAGCAGACTTGGAGGGTGTTTGAAAAATCAAAGCAGTCAAAGCAGGGCAATGTCCAGTGCTCTCTGCATGGAGCGATCGGGGGATGGGGGCTGAGCCAGGGGGCGCTGGAAGAGCTGTCGGGACAACCCAGAGGCTTCTCCACTGGGGGGGAGGACTGGGTGGTTGTAATCCTAGCCGGGGCGGTACTTAGTGTGTGGCAACTCAGTTCTTCAAGCATCATGTGAGGATTACAAGCAGACCCTGTCCCACGGTCGCTGTGGGAATCGCACGACATTACAAGCAAAGCACTCAGAACATAACAATAGATGCCTGAGAAATATTAGCAAATCCCCAAAGCTTGGCTGTTTAGTGCGAGATGTCATTGCAAAAAAAAAAATTTAAAAAAAAACTTGGGGAAGGTGTTTTAATTATAAGGAGAGTTTAAACATGGGAGACAGTGAAAGAAAAGAGGAAGAAGGTAAGGAAGGAAAGCTTCGAGAGCGTTGGTGTTAGATGGCCGGGAGGTAGAAGCAAGCAGTTCCCAGCCAATCCCAGGACAAACACGTACAGTCCTGAGACTGCCCGCCATGTCTCCAGACGAGCTCACAACCTCCCTCATTGCAAATCTTCCTTACACAGACCAGCAAACCTACCTTCTGCCCAGTCTTTTAAAAAAAAAAAATTTATCTATTTTTAAATTTTATTGTAGAGGTGATGTACAGAGGGGTTACAGTCACACGAGCCAGGGTAACGAGTACATTTCCTTTTGAAAAATCTCACCCCCTCGCCCATCCAAGTTTTCCCCTCCTGACTTCCCTCCCCCTGCCCCAGTTGTATAGTTCATTTCCAACATAGTGTCTAGTGGGTTCCACTGCGGACTTGGTTTATCCTTTGTCCCACAGTTTCTGTGCTTCCCCTTCCCCTCCTCAAATCAAGTAAACTTATATACAAGACAGGGCTGGGAATATGGCCTAGTGGCAAGAGTGCTTGACTTGCATACATGAAGCCCTAGGTTCGATTCCCCAGCACCACATATATAGAAAACAGCCAGAAGTGGCGCTGTGGCTCAAGTGGCAGAGGGCTAGCCTTGAGCAAAAAGAAGCCAGGGACAGTGCTCAGACCCTGAGTTCAAGCCCCAGGACTGGCAAAAAAACAAACAAACTTATATATAAGACAAAGGGTACAGAAATCAAAATCAGCGGGAATAAAAGGGAATAAGCCAAAGCGGGGGGGGGGGGGGGGGGGAGGACGGGACTGCAATCAGTACAATAAAAAAAAAAACCCTCTTGTTCCATTTCTTGGAGTTCATTTCTATAAGCATCATTTTCTATGACCATGTACATAGAGCTATCGAGCCCTGTGATGCTCTCATGAGAATAACCTCCTTTGGTCTCACCTGAGAACGTGTAGACTGCTGTTGAGTTCATGTCCAAGTGTGATTTTTTTTTTGTCTTTCATTATCCATTGGGTTTACAGGTAGATTTACACTGCCTGGTCATTTCTGTGGTACCTTTCTCTCATTCCCATTGGGCAGGCTGAGCTGATGAACGAGTCTGCCTTCCAATCGCCATTTGTCCCTGCCGTGGCTGCTCTTGTTTATGACCTTGTAATATTTCCCCGTTAGTTTGATTGTCTTGCTGCGTGTGTCTCCTCTCTAATCCATACATCACACGACTGCCAGGTTCCTACTCCGTCACTGTCTCCTGACTCTTCCCTGTCTTCAGCCATCGAGAGGCCGATGCCCACGTCCCTTGGCAGGCGTCCAAGGTCATCCCAAGCTGGCCCCTCCTACCTCGGGCCTCATCTTTGATTCCACACTTCCCCCTGCGACCCCTCAGCTCCATTAGCTGTAAGCGATTCCAGAGCCCCTGAAAGTCAGTCCCCTGTCACCGCAGCCTCAGCGAGCGGGCGGCTCAAGATGGATCTGCCCCATGCTGCTTTCCTCAAACCCCAAACCAGAATGGATGAATGCGTGCCTCTCCCCTCTGCTCCCCCATCAGACATGGTCCCGGCCACCGCAGGCACGCCGCAGACCACCGCTGGATGGTCGAGCGTTTGCCTCTTCGCCTTGCTGTCCTCAGCTGTCCATCTCCAGATCGGGCAGTCACGTGAGAGGACTGGACGGTGCCCCTGCTCGCGGGTTTCCCTCACTCAGACACACAAACACAACAGGTGTCAGGAGGCTGGAGATGGACATGTTTCCTAATTTTTTTTTTTAAAGAGCCTAAAAATGGCGAGGGAGGAGCCACGTGGCACATGGCATTTAGACAAGAATTCAAAAAAGAACTCGTGTCAAAAAAAAAAGAAAATGCATCTCTTGTCTGCATGAGGAGGCTGGGTTGAAGGAGAAGAGCGCGGTGGCCGGGATGTTTTCACGGAGGGTCCCACTGTGTCCTTGCTGGGCCCGTGGCAGCGTTCTGGGGGAAGGGAGGCTGGGGGTCATTTAATCTCGACGACAGGTGTGGGGACGGAGGCCCCAAAGCTGCATCTTCCCCAAGAAAGGCAGCTTATTCCACGCACAGCAGGACTGGGGATCCGTTTGTCCGGTCCCAGGGTCTGTTGGTCTGTAGCTTGCTAAGCAGACACGCCCCAAGCATGTCGGACAGGCTGGCGGGCCGTGGAGGGCGAGGTGGGCAGCTGCGCTGTGGGCCTTGATCCTGTCCCCTTCCGCCATTCGTGGAGCCAGAAGGCACACCGTTCAAAGAGGCCCAGGGCCCCAGTGCAGAAGAGGCGGGGCCCCCAACCCCGGAGGGTGGAATTCAGAACGGAGAGCTTCAATACCTATCTGGTGCAAGGGACTGAAAGGAAGGAGATGAGGCGTAATGCAAGTGAAGACAAGGAACATTCAGGAAACTCAGTTCCCTACGTATAGGAAAGCCGGCTAGACGTAGGCTCAGACAGGAAAGGTCTGAGGTGAGGATGAAGAGGGTCTCAGGATGTTTCAGGCTGCTCACATGAGTCCAGTAAGGCATGAACAATCACTCCAGAGAGGGAGGGAGGGAGGGAGGGAGGGAGGGGAGGGAGGGAGGGAGGGAGGGAGGGAGGGAGGGATGATTCCAAAACAGAGGATCCAGAGCTTCCTGGTTCTGCCAGGCAGTGTTGGGGCGCAGCTCTGGGCCTGAGCCACGGATCTGGAGGGACACACCGAGGGCTCTGGAGGCGGGCACCCCGGATGGAGAGGGGCCCGGGGATTCTCTTCAATGAGGAGCGCTTGGGAAGATGGCAGCTCTTAGTCTGTAGAAGATGTGGCGCACCGATGAATGGGTTCCGTGGGCTCTGGGGCAGAACCTGGGGGCCGCAGGACAGCAGACCTGCGTTCTGTGCAAGGGAGACATGTCCGTGGGTTCTTTCCATCCAGCAGTCTGTCTGTCTGTCTGTACAAGTTGTGAGCACCCTACCATTCCAGGGATGCTATAGGCCAGCAGAAGTCTTCCCTGGGAAGGGAGGGGGATCAAGGCCATCTTCAAGGTTCCCTCTTATCAGCTTCTGGTTGTGTCTCTCCCTCTCCCTCTCCCTCTCCATCTCCATCTCCCCTCCCTCTTCCTCTCCATCTCCCCCTCCCTCTCCCTCTTTCTCTCCCTCTCCCTCCCTCCCCTTCCTCCCCTCTCTCTCTCCCCTTCCTCCCTTCTTCCCTCCCTCCCCCCCCTCACTCTCTCTGTCTCTTTCTTGGTCCAGTCCTGGGGCTTAAACTCAGGACTTGGACTCTGTTCCTGAGCACTTGTCACTCAAGGCTAATTAATGCTTTACCACTTGAGCTCCACTAGCTCCACTTCTAGCTTTTTGGGGTTCCCTCGGAGACGGGAGTCTCACAGACCTTCCTGCCTCAAACTGCGATGATCCTCAGACAGCAGCCTCCCGAGCAGCTGGGATGCCAGGCGTGAGCCGCTGGTGCCTGGCTAGGTGTAGATGCTCTCTGATGATAAAATCCCAGCACCCGTGGCTCTGATGGGCCTGCATGTGGATTAAAAAAAAAAACAACACCAAAAACACCTGACCCTGCTCCTCTTTCTCAGCCCTGAGACGCTATTCAAGCCGAGTGGGAATTGCAAACGCCAGCTCGAGGGTCGTCCCGGGGCACCGGCCTTAGCACAGAGGTGGGCTGCTCCCCTCCCGGATCTCAGACAACACCCACCCGCCGCGGTGGGCACCAGGCACCACGCTAGGGTGTGCGCAGTCAGTGTAAGGGAGCCCCAGACCAACGAGACCGGCGTGGCAAAGGCAGCAGGTGCACAGGGGCCGGAGCCCAGCGGGGGTGGGGGGCACAGGCTGCGCAGGGCTCCCTACACCCCGAGGGAAAAGCCTTCCCACTCCCCCAGGCCCGGCTTTCTAGCCGAAATGGACTTATTTATTTCCCATGGAACCCGCTGGAGGTAGTCGTGCTTTCAAAGGCTGGAGGTACTCTCCAGTTCTTTTCATTCTTACAGGTTTTAAAAAAAACACAAAAGTCCTTTCAGAGTAGAGCATCCGAACGGAGGTGAGGCCGAAGGTGGTCGCTGGAGATGGCGGCGGAGAAGGGGGGGGGGACACACGGCCCTGCCCACGTCCCCCACGCTTCCTCCCTGCCTTTCCCCGCATCGGGGGGGGGGTGTCCGATGCAGTCATGGCTTTTAAACAACATTGCGCACACTTGTCGTCCAAGATAAAATGTTATTAAGATTAAATGCCGAGCGGGGAACGGAGCAGACTTCCCACTGTCATATTTCAGCTCTGGTGAGTGATTGCGTTTCGGTAGCCCCGGCTCCTAAGCAGGGGAACGGCATTATTATCATTAATAAGCCCATAATGGGGAAGAGAAATTACAAACATTTCTGCAACAAGCGCCCCTCCGATGTTAATATTTATGAACACGCAGAGAAGCCCGCAACTGAATGCGAATGGCAGGATTCTACGTCAGCGTCGCGGAAACGCGCATAATTGGGGGGAGCCGGGGCGGGGAGGGGGGCAGCGGCTGGGGTGGCCCTCGAGGGCCCAAGTGCGTCCTCAGAGGCCAAAAGTCTGCAGTTCTGGGAAAACTCCTACCACCCTCACTCACATCCTGCCCCCCTCCCAAGGCATCTGGGGGCCCCAGCCCCCCAGGGACCCTGTGACCGGGTCTGTGTGCATCCCTACCCCATAGATAGTCCCCCGTGCTCTGTCACTTGAGCTTCGGAGACCATTCGTGGCCTAAATGCTGCTCTCAGGGGGACGCTCAGGCCCACTTGGGGGGAGGGGGGAGCCCCTCCCTCTTGAAGTACAGTGTGTACATCTGGCAGGTGCACAGCCCATCTTCCCGCCCCGTGGTACACAGCCTAAGCGCACCACACACCTGCCCTGGAGCCCCCAGGAGAGGGGGGTTGCTTCGATTATAGTGCGGAAGCCCGATGAACAAAAGAACTGCCCTACCGGAAGCCGGGGTGCGCCGCGCCCTCTTCTCTATGACTTTCTCCTCTCCCAGAGTCCCCCGAAGAGTAACCGGGCAAGAGCTATTAGAGGGTCCCCCTCCCGATTCCAGGCGCTGCCTTATGCCAGTCTGGCCTGGGTTCCGGCCTTGGCTTTGAACTTCCGAGGCCCAGGACCCACCCCCCGGCACGGTCTACAGGTGTGGACTCGGAGCTCAGGACTGGAACTAGCCACGAGGGCCCGGACCACAGCACCAGGCACGATACCCACTCGTGGATGGCGTTTGGGAGGATCTGTGGAACAAATGAGCCGTCGAGTGACTAAATTACTCCATCGTTTTGGTAGTCAGTGAACGGAAGCAGCTCTCTTTGGCTTTATTCCCCCCTCCCCCCCCCCCCCCCGGAAAAGCTATTTAGCAGCGCCTACTAGGTGCCAGCCCCACAGTAGGCCCTTTATAGAGCAATGAGAACCGCGCTGGCGGCAGGCCCCCGCCTCGGCCCTCCCCCTCCCCCGGCCTCCTCCATTCCCCCTCTCCCTCTGCTCCTATTCATCATGTCTCTCCCAGTTATGTTATTATTGGCCTTGGCAAAGAGTTTCAGGGGTGTCGTTTGTCTGAGAAAACATTATGCAGAATTAAGTTCCCGGGTAATTTCTGATGCAAATACCTGTCCTCCAGGAGACTGAGAATACACCTGCTGCTTCGAGCCTGGCCATTGGCAGCAGCCAGGTCGTTGGGAACTGGGGAAACCTCCAGGAAAAGGCGGGGGGGGGGGGGGACGGGGGGAGGGAGGTATCTGCCCCCGCCTCTCCGCATGTCCCTCCTTCAGCAGGCTGCTCAACTCCAAAACGGAAGAGGAGCCTTGAGCAATCACTCCTTGATCCCTCTTGTCTCGTGGGTACGCCCCCGCACACCCCCCAAGCGGAGACCTCGGCCCTGGTTTCCCTTCCACCAGGGGAAGTCTCCATCTCACCCTTCGTGAGCTGCAGCTGGAAGGTTGCCTCTATAGAGAACCCAGTGCCTCTTGTTATGGACTGTTCTCTTTTAGACCCGTGCTTTTCCAATTCCAGAGCACCTGCACGCATCCTATGCCCAAATGCACGATTTGGGGGGAGTCTGGGGAAGGGCTGGAGGCTGTGTTTCTGACCAGCTCTTCCTCCTCCTCTCCTCTCCCGCCTCCTCCTCACTTAGGTTAACCTCCCAAGGTGTTCAGGAGTGTTCAATGTATGATATGCCCCTGGGCATATAATAGATGCTCAGTAAGTGATTGAGCTGAGTTATAGCCCAGTACTAGAACGTTTCCCTGGTGGTATGAGGTCCTGGGTTCAGTCTCCCAGGTTCCTTCCTCTAGTCGCTGATCTAAGCTAAGGGGAAGGGGCACCTAGGCCCCCAGACTTACCCAGGGCCTTCTCCAGACCCCGGTTCTGGTGAGGCTCAGAACCACCGGCCCTGGGAGAGCTCTGGCCGGGCGTTGGCAGCCTGCTGGGGGCAAGGAGCTTGGCCTTGGCTCTGGGTGTCAGCTGCTTCTGGAACACTGTCCCAGCAAGCTGGCCCCTCCCGGCTCACGTGCACGCGGAAACCTGGCTCCGGCCTCGAACACATCTTCACGGGCCCAGGCTCTCCCCCCGCTCCGCTTCCTCCGCTTCCCCAATCAAGCTCACAACGAGTGAGATACGTAGAGGCTCGCTCTCTTCCTGCCTGCGGGGCCAGTGAGCAGACCTCGGCCATAAATCACCGTCTCCCTTACAAGCAGCGCGCTGGTACAACTTTTCCAGAGGCTTTTCACCTGTACTTACCGAGCCGGGCCCCTGGGAGGAGACCGGGCAGTACGGAAAGGCTCAGATAGATGGAGCTGTCACCGGGAGCCAGCCGGAGCGCGCGCCTGAGTCTCCCGGGAGCAGGGAGCAGCTCCAGGGGTGGAAGGTGGGGACGTCAGGAAGCTGGAGCCTGAAACCTCACCTCCCTTGCTAGGTGCCATCCCCCCATGCCAGGGCCTGGACACGCTTCAGCCCCTCTTCCTGGGTGCTTCAAGCCTGCTGGGCCAGGGGCCTCCACAGGTATCCGCCTCTACTGCCTGGTTCCCCCCCCAACCCCCCCGCCCGTGGGTCCCCCAAGCGCCAACCTCAGGCCCGGCCTCTCAGCGGGGCCTCCTTCTCCTTGAGCAGCCTAGCGGCCGACTCTAGCGCTGTCCTTCCACTCAAGTTCCGAGCGCGTGGCCTCCCAGTGATGGGGGGAGAGGCGGGTACGACTCCACTTCCTTCTTCATTTCCTATTTGTTCTCTAGCTGCGTGCAGCAACCCTTCATGATTACATTATTGACTTAAAAGCATCGAACATTCAGCAGAAACATGGTGTGGGATACAGACGCGGCTTATCATCCCTAGAAAAAACCAGCACAGAGCAAGAGGAGCCGCCCTCGCTCCGACCCGCACTGTTTTCTTAATGAAATCCCGCACTGCCCTCGCTCTCCTGGTTACCTCCGCGTCCCTGTACGTAGCGGGAGTTCAACGGTTCTGATAGACCTCGTACCCTCACCCTGCTTCCTTCCTTCGTTCCTTCCTTCCTTTCTTTTTCGCCATTAAGAAATGTGTGCACAGTGTGTTCCCAGCTAAAAAAAGGACCAAGGCCGACAGGTCCCATGGCTTTCTGAGGGAGAGGGAGAGGGGAGCCCTGTGCTTGGGGGGAGGGGGAGAGGGGAGCGATGTGGGAGACAGGAGGAGGCTGACACGACCCCCCTGTGATCTGCCGCTCTTTCATGCTCCCCGAGAGCCGGCTAGCCCCACGGAGGGAGGGTCTTTGATCACAGCACGGGCACGGGGACTTGGGGAGGCCCCTGCCCTTTTGGAAGCGACTCTGGCACAAGCGTAGGTCGGGAGAAGGGAGTGGACACTTGCGATGGCCTTCGTGGAGGTAAAATCCGCCGCAGAATGTCTTCTCGTTACCCATCCCCAGGGAGGGAGACGAGGCGCGGCGTGGCGTGGCGTGGCGTGGAGGAGAAAATGGCTGTTGTCCAGCCTGAGGATAGCGCATATACACGAGTGTGGGCCTCGCCCCGCACCCTGCTGCGTTTTTGTTTTTGCTTTCTGGCTGGTTGTGGGGCTTGAACCTCTGGGCCTGGGCAACAACCTGTCCCCCCTAAGCTCTCCTCCTCAAAGCGAACGGTCTACCACATTGAGCCACAGCGCCGCTTCCACTTTTTCTGGTGGTTCGCTGGAGAGAAGAGTCTCGCGGACCTTCCTGCTTTGAACCGCCACCCTCCGATCCCAGCTCCTGAGTAGCTGAGGTGGCGGGCCTGAGCCGCTGACGCCGGCCCTGCCGTGTTCTTTAAAGCCGAGCCAAGACCTTGGCTGGGATGAATGAGGACAGCCAGGGCTGTGATAAAATAATGACAGGTGAACATTTATTTGAAACCTTCTACGAGGCAGGAGTTGTAAGTACTAAAGATGTGTGTTTCGTCTCCCTGTTCACTCCCAGCAAACCAAAACCTGAGGCATCGAGCAACTTGACCCCACAGTCACACAGCTCTGAAGCGGTGGAGCCTGGGTTATGAACCCGGGAAGTTCGGCTCTGCAGATTGCATGCAAACTAGCCAAACAATATAAACCCGGTGTGTGTCCAGTACTTCCGGGACCGAGGGGACGGAGGGCCCAGTGTAAACAAAGCAGGTGACCAGGACAGGGACCTCCTGGTGCGGCGGGAAGCGAGGTAGCGCTGGACCTCATTCCTGTGTCAGTCACACAATGACCCTGTGCTTGCGGAAAAGGCCTGGGCCTGGTTTCTGTGTCCGCTGTGTCATCGCCATGTCACAATCATGCAGTAGCCGCCATGACTCTCTTCTGGCCTCAGTTTCCCTATGAGTCAAATGGGAAGTTGGATCGTGGCATGGAGGGCAGCTCTCTCCTCCTTCCTTCTCCCTCCATGGCTGCTCCTGCCGGCCTGTCCCTAAGTGTCATGCACCCATCTTAACCCGGCTGGGCGTTGGGGACATGGGTCATGCTCTGTCTAAGCTCCAGGGTGGCTTGCGGTCCCCGATGCTGGCTCAGGGTGAGACTTGTGTTCAGCCTGTTGATCTTCACGAGGAAGCAGGCACTAAGGACCCCTGCCAGCTGTTAGCCTCAGGGATGAGACCTGACTCACAGGGATGGCGTTGCTGACCTCTGACACGGTCCTGCAGGAAAGGACCCAGTGCTTCTCAACAGACCGTGAGAGAGTTCTTCCCACGCATTGCTCTTGAGAGATGGGCTCCACTTGACATTCAAAGCCACGTGGAAATGTCCTGGATTCCCCACCATGGACGGGGCAGCCCTGCACTCCATCTTGCGAAAGGAAGAGCAGGAATCCATCGTGGCTGGCAGGCGGCAGAGGCCGTGCACGCACGGGCTGTTCTGAAGCGACCCAGGAGCGAGGGGCTCCCTTCAGGAAACTGTGGGGTTCAGGCTCACGGCCGAAGCAAGTGGGAAAGAGGGGAGGCGGCGGAGGTGGGAGGGGGAGATCGGGGGTGTGGGGGAGACCCGAGGAGGGAAGTCAGGGAGAGCAGGCAGCCTCACGCGCCAGGCCAAGGGGGGGTCGCCCGTGTCCTGCCATTACACGACGGGACACTGCGAGCGTTTGGAGGAGGACCAGCCTTTGTGCTGCCGGGCTGTCCCGTGCAGGACCGACTACTGAGGATCCCTGAGACCCAGGCGCCTCAACCTTACGCTCATCCGCCCCTCCCTCCCCTCCTCTTCCCCAGTGCTACTTAAAGGGGAGGAGGGCCCGCTCTCATGGAGAGCCACTTGGTCAGAGGACAAAGCACGAGTGAGAAGCGCAAGCACACCTCGGGGAGTTTGCACTGGTGCTGAGCGGGGATGGACGGGCAGCGGGGCAGGACTTAAGTAATGGCATGTGTGGCGGGGCGCCCGTGGCTCACGCCCGTAACCCTCGCCACTCTGGAGGCTGAGATCCGAGGATCACGATTCGCAGCCGGCCGGGGGGAAGGAAAATCCATGAGACTCTTATCTCCCATGAACTGAGCTGTGGCTCAAAGTGGTAAATCGCAAGCCTTGGTCAAAAAGAAGCTCAGGGACAGCGCCCAGACCCTGAGCTCAAGCCCCAGGACCAGCACTACAATCATCATAATGATCATAGTAACGGCATTCATTTGTGGTGATATTAGGGGCCGAGGCCGCTGGGTCTGGAGGCTCTTGCACGGGTATTTCTGAAGGAACTTCCAAGGACGTAGCAAAAGAGGAAGTCCAAGATTCACTTACTAAGTTAATTGAAGGGGCAGTACCCGCCAACAGCACCCTGGCATGGGCTTTTCCGGTTTCTTTTTTAGTGAACAGAGGGGCAGGATGCTGGGACTATGAAAGGGGGCACGGGGGGGGGGTGCACGACGATGGAGGAGAAAGGCGGTCTCCAAACAGCCATCACGACTCTGCAAATTAAAAACGGGAACTCAATAAAGGCCTGACATGTCAAGAGACGTTCTTTCCAACTTGATATCTGAGGTGTGTCCACAGAGGCCTGTCTTAGAATTACAGAAAAAAATATATATTTATATTTTTTTAAAGGAAAAATGGCTTGCTTTCCTGGGTTGTGTAGGACTTTGCTTCCCTGGGGTCAAGCGAGGAAGACTTCAAGGAACCGGCAGCCTCTGTCTCCAAAGCAATGCTTTCCGAGCCTTCGTGCAAACAGGAAACACCCAGGGTGTTTGTTAAAACGCAGTCGGAACCCCTAAGTCTGCAGAGATCCAAAGGTGCAGCCACACCCGAAGGGTGAAGCGGCCTGGGGAGGCCTGGCTACATTCTTCCAGCCCCCCCCCCCAATGCAGGGCTGGTGCAGGGCTGGCACGGAGCCCAGGGGGGTCTGTGTACACAGGCATTTGTCACTGGGACCCCGGACAGTATTCAGTCTGGAAAGTACAAGGTAAGAAACTGGGGTTAGGAGGACAGAGGAAGACGAGTTCTATTGGCTCACCCCTGTAATCCCAGCTACTAGAAGACTGAGATCCAAGGATCATGGCTCAACGCCAGCCTGGATAGGAAAGTCTGGGAGACTCTAATCCCCGCTGAATCAATGAAAAGCCAGAAGCAGAGCTGTGGCTCAAATGGCAGAGCATCAGCCCTGAGCAAAAATGCTACAGGGCAGTACCCAGCGCAGACCCTGAGTTCAAGCCTGGAGCTTCTAGAGCAACCCTAATCCCCCTCCATGTTGGCTAGTAGCCCAGATCCAGGACACGCCCTCCAGATCCAGGACACGCCCTCCAGATCCAGGACACGCCCCTGATCCCCCCCCATCTAGGACACGCCCTCCAGATCCAGGACACGCCCTCCAGATCCAGGACATGCCCCCAGATCCAGGACACGCCCCCAGATCCAGGACATGCCCCCAGATCCAGGACACACCCCTGATCCAGGACACCACCCCAGATCCAGGACACGCCCTCCAGATCCAGGACACGCCCTCCAGATCCAGGACATGCCCCTGATCCAGGACACCCCCCCCCCCAGATCCAGGACACGCCCTCCAGACCCAGGACACGCCCCCAGATCCAGGACACGCCCCCAGATCCAGGACACACCCTCCATATCCAGGACACGCCCTCCATATTCAGGACACGCCCCCCATATCCAGGACACGCCCTCCAGGTCCAGGACATGCCCTCCATATCCAGGACACGCCCCCAGATCCAGGACACACCCCCAGATCCAGGACACGCCCTCCATATCCAGGACACGCCCTCCATATCCAGGACACGCCCTCCATATCCAGGACACGCCCTTCATATCCAGGACACACCCTCCATATCCAGGACACGCCCTCCAGATCCTTTCCTGGCCTTCCTTTCCTTTGCAGCAGCTTTGTCCAAGTGGCCATGAAGGACAAGGACAAGAACAGGTTCTGGAGCAAGGATGCTGTGGAGATCAGCGACCTAGGGTGAGGCCCTTCACCTCTTTGTGCTCAGTTATCTCCTCTGTAAATTAGAGACGTGGTATTTAAAGGAGAGGACATGAGTAAGGTTCTCTTAAAGCAGAGTCTGGCCCCCCAGGAGATGCAAAAAGGACCTGTGGCCATTGTGCCTTCTCCATGCCATGCTCCTGGGTGGGGGTGGGGGGCGGGGGAGACATCTTCAGGCAGTGCTTGGGCCGTCTGGGACCAAGGCTGACTGCTGGGATGGAAGCCCAGCCGCTCTCCCAGGGTCGGAAGGAGGGGCTGGCACGAGGAGCGCTGCCCGCAGGTGTCACTGTGGACAGGGAACGCCTCGGAGCCTTGAGGGGAAAGGAGATCACAGGCTATGGAAAGCTCTCGAAGCCTGCTCTGGTGACAGGCGCCGGAAGGACAGGAAGGAGCGACGTAGGACCTCCCACACCGCACTGGAAGACCAGCAGGTGACTAGAGATGATGAATGGCGGAAGAATTTTCCTGAGCTTGGTCTGAGACCTTTCCTGGCCCCTTTTGTAGAGAATAAGAATCACTCTGAACTCTTGGGAACCATAGCTAACATCTGTAACCTTCCGCCTCCCTTTCTGCCTTCCATGTGTGAGAACTCTGCTCTCCTGTGCTGTTGCTTGTGTTTGCCTCTCTCCTGTGATTGTGCGCCCTCTTTCTCTCTCAACTGAGATGGTTCTTTCCAGCAGTGTGATAATATTGCCAGACCTTTAATGGCCCCTTTGTTCTATTTGATCCCTTCCCTCACAATGAACTTGTGATGAGGGAATCTGGTGGGTTTGGACCCCACTAGCGGAAGGACAGCCCCGAAGCTCTATTTCCCTCCTTCCTTCCCGCCTCCCCCACCCCACCCTCAGCTCATAACCAACCGGCCGTCCCCAGAGCAGCCTCGCTCGGTTTGGAGAGGGAACCACAGGCCAGGGTGGGAACCGGTCGATGTAGTTTGCATTTTACTAGCAGGAAGTATTGATAAGGCCCAGGCTGAAGGGGCCGCCTGGGCGTCCGGGGCACCTCGGGCTGCTGCTGGTGACAGATAGGAGCAGACGTCACCGGCTGGCCTTCAGACAAAACCGGAAGTGCTGCCCAGGCTCCCCCAGCTCTTCCTTGCACCGCCCAGGTGGTACAGACACTCAGACGTCCTTCGTGTGTACCCGCTCATCCCATCTCCCTGATAGCGGGGCGCGAGAGCGGCCGCCACTGTGTTCACTTCACCGACAGGACCCAGAGTGGGTGATGGGCCACACGGTCAGGACTGGAGCCCAGGCGGCTGGCTGCCTCTGGCACCTGCTCCTTCCACCGCCGCCGTCGGTCTGGCGAGATGCTCTCCATCCGCAAGTCCATCGCCCCATCACGGGCCCCGGGCCCCGTGGTACCTCCAAGGGATAAACAGCCAGGGCAGACCCGCCCCATTGTACACACAGAAATGCAGGCTCAGAGACGCCACCTCCCTTGTCCAAAGTCACGCAGCGGGGAGCGGCACACTGCCTCGGACACTCAGGCGGGGGAGATTGGAAGTGCTGTTCCTTCGGAGATTTCCTGTGGGTGCTCTTTCTCACGGCTCAGTCCTCCGTGATATCATCACTTGTCTCGGTGCCTGGCCGGATGCCTTGTGGAGAGCCAGGGCATCGACGGGCTTGCAGGGTACCTGGGGTTCATCCGGAGGAGACACGTGTGCCATTTGAGGGGCCCCCATCTTCCCAGGAAGTCACCACGGAGGTCCCACGTGGTCCCTCAGCCCTTCCTCCTCCTTGCCGTGGAGGAAGAAGAGGAACCTCGCCACCCCAGTGTGGGGACTGAGCTGGCTGCCCCGTCGTGGCTCCTGCCCACCCCACCCCTGGGTCTGAGTCAGGGGTGGACAGAGAGACCCGGGAGGGGGGGGCTGGGGAGGACGGAGGGAGGGAAACCCCCTGCGTGGAGAGACCCGAGGGGAGGAAGGCAAGCAAATGCGTGTTTCTAACGGAGTCCCCATCTGGGCACCGTCTTCTTGCTCTCACTCGCACGTGTGAACGGAGTTAAACAAATGGAAACACCGAGTCCCGGGGCCGCCTGGAAAGGTTGAGGAGAGAATCGATGTGCTTCTCCCCAGGCAGCTGTCCTGGATGAAGTGTAATAGTTAATAAAGGCTGTGTGCACGCGAGCACAGCTGAGGCCAGCAAACTGAGCAAGCCTGTGGGGGGGGGGGGTCCCCCGCTCTCACAGGCCCCTTCCCCCAGAGGTGATTACACGCTGATTAAATCAGACTTCCGGGCGGGCAGCGGATCTGATTCAAGGGGGGGGGGGCGAGAGAGACTCGGATGATGCTACAGGGGGGCTGCCCGGGACACGTCTAGGAATCCCGAATCTTTCCGTGTTTGGGGGAGCAGCAGCAGCAGGAGGTAGAGGACAGACCCGGGGAGGAGGGACCGGAGCCCCAGGCCCTGAGCACCTGAGACCCATCGAGGTAGGGAGCACTCCCTCCAATAGGAGCGGAAGGAAGGGCAGGAGGCGGAATTCCTGCCTGTGGACCTTCTTCTGGCTGGGGAAGTCCACCCACAAGCTGGCCCAGGAGAGAGCTTATGGGAAACGGCGAAAGCAGCCTGGATCTTAGGGAAGGTGGAGGATGACTCGCAAATCATTGTGATCTGGCCTCCGAATGTATTGATTTCGCTCCCAGAAGTTGCACCTGCCTAATGCCGCTTGGCTTAAGTAAGTGATAAAAACACGCTAGCTTTGTTTGATCACATGTAGACTGGCAACAAGGGGCAGGGGGGTGGGGGGCTGTAGGAAGGGGAGGGGGGACAATGCCTGCAGGCTGGCTGGAGGAAGATACTCGATGTTTACAATGTGTCCTCAGAGGGCCATGAAAACTGACTGCCCCGGGGAGACAGGCAAGCGTGGGGAGGCACGGCCATTCTAGAAAGTCTCAATCCAGGCAGGGAGGAACAAGGAGAGCCATTTGATTTGACATCCACAGCAAGGACACAAGTTTGCCCCTCCCCCCCCAAAAAAGGCATCCCCCTCCCCTTCCTACCTGCAGATGGAGGTGACTCACCGGGCATCGTTTGTCCCCTTGCCCGGCTTCCTGCCTGGACGCTTGGGAAGTCTGGAGCATGTCAGGCCCAGGGTAACTTCACACCTTGTTTAAGGTCCCGGGAACCAGACAGAACTTGGGAACGAGAGAGACAAAGTGTAGTGTGAGAGCCAGCCGGGGGCCTTTGTCACGCAGACCGCCTGGACGCTGTGGGTTTGTTCCGAAGTTCCATAGGTCAGGGCTCGCCTGTCTCTCCTCCCGAGGGGTGCTGGGTTCCAGGGCACAAGGCCTGGCTGTCTCCCTTCGGCGAGTCTAGCCTCTCTGAGCCCTGGTTTCTTCATTTCCAAAGTGTGTGTGTGGGGGGGGGTCAGCCTGGATGAGAACTAAGGGGTGGGTGTGTTGGGGTCCATCTTCCCCCCTAGATGGAAGGGGCCTGAGGCACCTCCCCCAGCTGGGGAATGCAGCCCTTCCATCCTCTCTACATTGGAATCTGGAGAAACCGGTCCGATAAGAGACCCCCGACTTAGCTGGCAGCCAGCCTGGCGCCTACCAGCCCCGCCCTGGTTTGGCGCGCTCAGAGTGACGTAGCCCCTTGGAGGTCAAGTGACCAGCCCCTTGGAGGTCACGTGACAGCTCGTGGCCTATGGGAATCCTGGCCAACCCCCTTCCCCTGATCATCTACCCTTGCCCCTCTCTCAATAAAGTTAGTTCGCTCTCAGAAGCTGACCCGTGGTCTATGTCCGTTGCTTCCAGAGTAGGATAGCGGTCACATTGCCACGCGGGTCGCGCGCGCCCGCCAGGACGGAGACATCCCCACGTCTCACCCCGACAAACCTGCAGGCCGAGGGTTGGGGGAGAAGGCGATGCGAGGATAATAAGAGAGAAAATAAGAATTTGAGCCGGAGCAGAAAAAGCAGTCCCCACATGGGTGGAGCAAATATGGCCAAATGTCAAAAGCAAAACGAAACGAGTACCCGGGTGTAACCAGTGTCCGATGGCTCACAGTTGTAACCCTAGCTTCTCAGGAGGCTGAAATCGGAGGGTCGAGGTTTGATGCTAGCCAGGGTAGGAAAGTCCGTGAGACTCTATCCACAATTAACCACTGCGAAACGGAAGTAGAGCTGTGGCTCAAGTGGTAGAGCTCCAGCCTTGAGTGAAAAAGCTAAGAAACAGTGTCTCGGCCCTGAGTTTAACCTCCAGTACACACACACACACACACACACACACACACACACACACACACACACACACCTGTGATAGTGAAATGAAGTCTTCCCTCTTCCCCCCCCCCTTCCTCCCTTCTCCTTCTTCTTCCTCCTCCTCTTCTCTCCCGTTCTCTGTCTTTCCCTCCCTAATGCTGAGGCCACAGACTTTCTATTTTTATTTCCTTCCATGTTCCAGAACCTGAGCATGGCTTATGGCTCACTGTAGATGTAATAGAATTTGCACTTTCTCAAAATGTAATTGCGAGCATAAACAATCAGTCAATCCATTGATGAACTACTCATTGATTCCCCCTTGACGTGGCTCTGAGACACTTAGACTGTGTTTGGGACCTAATCCTTTGGTAATTGGCTTATCCTGTGGGCAAACAGCCTCTGTTAAATGGCATCTGGGTCATGGTAGCTGGCTTTGTTTTATGTATGTGCTGAGTTTAGCAGAAAAGCCCCAAGAGGTGGCTGCGGGGTCTTTGGGGGCCATTGGAACCCAATGCAAGCACCAAACCAAGCGGCAGGCACTGGTGGCTCACACCTGTAATCCTAGCTCCTCAAGGAAGCTGAGATCTGATGATTACAGTTCACAGCCAGCCTGGGCAGGACCCTTATCTCCAAGTAACCACCAAAAAGCTGGAGGTGGAGCTGTAGTCCAAGGGGGAAAGCGCCATCCTTGAGTGAAAAAGCCAAGAGCAGTGCTGCCTAGGTCCCGAGTTCAAGCCCCGGTACACACACACACACACACACACACACACACACACACACACACACAGCACAGATTCAGGCCTTTATTGGGCGTGCAGAAGTCATTCCACCCCAGTGTGCTACGTAGCTGCTCTGTTAAACGAAGGTTTAGGGCTTGGTGATCTCGAAGGGCTCAAATTCCTTAGCTCTGATTTTAATTCTCTTTCCCACAAACAGCCTTGCTTAAAGAGACCGGGCATTTGCATATCAAACACGGCTTCCCACACAGGTTGCCGGGGCTGTGTGGCTCTTGGGAAGCTGCAGGCCTTGGTTGGTGCTTTGAAGTGTTCACATTAAGTGCCTTCCTTATGTCAGGCACAGGCCAGAGGGAACTGGCCCCCCACTTTCCAAGTGTGCGCCCCTTTCCTGGGGCAGCCAGCCGTTAGGTATCACTTTAGACAGGAAACCAGAGAAAGGAGTTCTGACCCATTTCCTCCACCACTCAGGCGTGTGCGCGTGTGCGTGCGTGCGTGCGTGCGTCCGCGCACACCCTCCTTCTGTCAGTTCCACGAGCCGGGGAAGAATTCATCTCGCCGTCAATACTGGCAAAAAATCACGCTGTAGGCCTGGGCCACTGGAGCTTCCTCGTGTCTCTGCCCCAACCAACCCTTCCTGAGATGGGAAGACGAAGCCCAGCAGGCCAGCCGTCCGCCTGGAGCATCAGGGGTGGGCACGTGTGTAATTAGGATACGCAGATGTAGGATTTACCAAGCGGAGCCCCAGATCTTGCCCTGGGTCCAGGGTAATGGCCGGTACCCCCCCACCCCCCACCCCCCCCCACCTAGTGTCGCATCTTTCTCTCTGGACAACCACAGCAGGCCCTGGCTGCAGGCTCCACGGACCTTTCCTGTCCTCCCCGCTCAGCCACCAGAACCTCGAGTGTACGTCTGCCACTCTCTTGTTTCAAAACCTTCCCAGGCTTCCCCATTTGCTTTCTCCAGAAGCAAATCCAACTCCCCTGTCACGGCAGGCCCCTCCGGCTCCAGCCACCCCCACCTCCCACCTGTCTCTCTGTGGCACAGTCAGCACTGACTGGGAGGAGCAAGTCAGTGAGTGAGTAGGGTTGGTGCTGGATGACAGAGGGAAACTGAGGTACCTCCAGCTTACTTACAATGATGAGGAAGAAGCCAGGCACTGGTGGCTCACGCTTGTAATCCTAGCTGGGATCTGAGGATTGCGAGTGGGAGCCAGCCAGAGCAGGAAATTCTGTAAGGCTCTTATTCAATTAACCACCAAAAAGCCAGAAGAGGAGCTGTGGCTCAAGTGGTAGGAGCAATCGCACTGAGCAAAAGGATAGCACCGGGGCCCTGAGTTCAAGTCCCAATACTAGCATACACAAAAAAAAGAAAAGAGAAGCTGAGGGAGCAGCAGATGTCTAAACTGCTCTGTTGATTTGTTTCCTTTTGTTCCTGCGAGGCAAACGTCCTTGAAGACCTGGGACCCAGCGAGGACGATTCCTTTCAGGAAGGCTTAGCATCACAGGTGCAGCCGGGACGCGTTCAAAGGCCACCTCTTGTCACGGTCCCTGTGGGGCCGTGGGGCCATCACTGCCCAGATCCCAAACAAGCCTGCGCCTTTCATTCAGGCCCCGGCACTGCCTCGGGGCCTCCGCTGCGCTCACTCATCCCGGAAAGCCCCCTCCTCCCGCCTCCCGGGCCGCTCCATCTTGCCCTTTAGGGCCCAGGGCAAATGTCCATTTTTTGTTCACTAAGTATCTCTTTCCCAACCTGCACGGAAGGGAGGCCTTATCCATCCCGGGCCCTCTCGCTCTCTTCCCAGTTTCCAGTCTCATGGTGGCTGTTTCTAATCAGATCCATGGCTCGGCTCTGGGCTCCGGAGCCCTAGGACCAGGTCTGAATGGTTCTCTACCCTGACGGTTTAGAATGACGCTTGGCACCACGGAACTGTTGCATGAAGAAATGACGCCCCGTGGGGAGCGTGGGCTGGAGGAAGTGGCGCGGCCCTCCCAAATCCGGACAGATGGGGACCTTGGAGGTCCCCCCAGAGCAAGATGCCACCGCCAGCAGCGTGGCAGACCTCCGTTCTCTGAGCCCGCCGCCGGAGGGCCTCTCCCCAGACCATCTGCCCGTCCTGCCGCTTGGCTGTGCCAGGGCCGCCAGACCCATTGAAGCCGCCCTTCAATGGAGGACTTGTCTTTGAAGGCTGCCTTCCCGGGGGGCGGGGGGGGGGCAGGGGAGCGGGAGGGAACCCTTTGGCTTGCCTCTTTTGTGGAGAGGTTTTGCTTTGGGATTGACTGTAATTGTCGAATTTGCATTTAGTACACCTGCAGCAAGAGGCCCCAGGAGCCCCAAAGCCTTTGGAAATCAATAGGAAAAAAACACACAAATACTTCCAGAGGAGGGGGTCTGAAGGAGAGGAGAGGAGAGGAGAGGAGAGGAGAGGAGAGGAGAGGAGAGGAGAGGAGAGGAGAGGAGAGGAGAGGAGAGGAGAGGAGAGGAGAGAGAGAGAGAGAGAGGAGAGAGAGGTCCTGTGCCAGGCTCACCCAAGCTCCTGCCAGGCAGGGGACCGGCCTCCTTTCACTCCAGTGAAATGGAGACTGTAATTTTGGTGCTAGCTTGAATGGGTTTGTTTCTTTATGTTAACTCCAGCCCTGGGGTCTTAGGAAGCTGGTCATTGCTGGAGACTCGCCTCTCTCTCCTCTCCACGTTGAAGTGGCAGGAACGGGGACAGCCAGGGGAGAGGGGCGCTGAGCCACAGAAGTGCACGCAGCGAGCCCAGGTTTCGAGGGACTTAAAGCGGAGGTGCTGAGTGCAAATGCTGCGTGCCCGGGGCTCAGCTCTGCCCGGGGCCTCTCTGGCTCTCCTGCTGGTGCACTACAATTAGGAGAGGCCCTGGCCAGCCCTCCCAGGTACCCACTGAGCTACGGTATAATGAGGCAGAAGAGAGAGAGAGAAAGAGAGACCAACCTGTGGTCCAAGGCGCCTTTCCATAGCCTCAGGCCTAAGCCAGCGGGGCGGCTCGCAGCTGGCACCAGGCTCCTGAGAGACCCAGCTGCGGGCCGCAGGGAGGGCGGCCCGAACCCCAACCCTCTGAGCCTCAGTTTCCTCCCCTGACTGCCCCCCTACAGCCTTACCTGGCATGCGGCAGTCACGGGCAAGTGGTTTTTAAGCGAAAAACACAAGCAGAAAAGACGGAGAGAGTCATAATCCTATCCCTGCCCCAGGGTGACCGTAAGATGAGATTGTGGGTGCAACCCCCCTTCGCGCGTGGCAGGTGCCGGTGGCATTTACATTGTTGTATTGTTCTCAGAGTGGGCAACGTACCTGCTCCCAGACCTTGGGCGCTAGAATCTTCAGAGTGACATTGTCGTATGGGCAGCTCTGCGGGAGCCGGCATCCTCTCCAACAGCAGTCCATCCGGGTACCTTTTATGCAAATTGAAGAGAATACATTAATATACCCGCTCAGAGAGCCTACCACCAGGCAGTCGTTCTTCAAATGTCATTGCCATAGGTCTGGTGACTTCCACAGCCCCTGGCCGGCCCTGGTCCCTGTTCCTCTGAACCCCTTAATTGTCTGCTTCTAGAACCACCGCTGGTCTCTGGAGCCTTGGTCCCTCACCCCCTTCACCCCCTGTCCTTTATCTTCGCATCCTGTCTGGTGTGGGGGGGGGGTGGGGGAGGAGTGGGAGGCAGCCTGGGCTGGGGGAGCGCTGTCTGGGAAGAGAAGATTGGGGTGCTCTTCAGTGACTATGGATGGGAATGGCCTCCCGGAGGTGGGGGGGTCAGCCTAGGATACCAAAGAGTGTGTGCCCCCCCGCCCGCCCCCCCAGGGAGAGAACCGTGTCCATGGCGTCCGGGATGAGTGGCGGCTGCCATGTGCACGCCGCCTTCCGGAGGCAGCCGCACCCAGGGCTGGGGGGCTCACGGGTCCCCCTTTTGTCTCTAGGCACCCAGGCCGTGTCCGTTCCTGCTTTCAAACAACCCCTCACCTTTCCAAAGCCGCCTGTCATGTTTGCTGAAGTCGCACTTCCCGACGGAAAACTACAGCTCCAGGAAAGAGTTTGCTAGGCTTCTTGCTTCTTACCTGCTGGTGACCCTCCTCCTTAAACGGTGCTTTGCCCCTAGAGCAGCGTGCCAGGAAAAAAGTGAAGGGGCAAGACAAACCCTTTCCTGGAGATAGTCAGTCTTTATCCTGTACAGTGGTCGGTAAAGACAGAGGGATACCCCTCTGAGAAAAGAAGCAATGTCTGCCCGGTGCTGGTGGCTCACGTCGGGAATCCTAGCTACTCAAGGGATTGAGACCTGAGGATCAGGGTTCAAAGCCAGCCCAGGAATGGAAAGTCCATGAGACTCTTATTCTAGTAAACTACTCCCCAAAAAGGCCAGAAGAGTTGTAGCTCAAGTGGTAGAGCACTAGCCTTGAGCAAAAGGAGCTCAGGGATGGCACCCAGGCCCTGAGTCCAAAGAGCAAGACAGGCACAAAGAAGAAGGAGAAGGAGAAAGAAGAGGAAGAGGAAGGAGGAAGAGGAGGAGGAAGAGGAGGAAGCACTTTCCAATAGAGGCAGAAAGCAAGTTGCGATGAGGCCACTGCAGGTAGTTGCTGAGGCTCCTCGTACCTGGCTTTTGAAGGGCACTCTGCCAGGCTTGAGCCCGGCGGCGGCTCAGCCCTAGACCACACCAGGAGGTGCGGGCGCTCAGTGTCACATCCGGGCACTCTTCTCCGCGGGCCGAGTCTCCACACGCGCACTTCACTCTGACGTCCCCGGCTCTGCCCTCTCTCAAGGCAGCCCCAGGCAGAGCTGAGTGCTAGCCAGGAAAGACCACGGAGGAACGGCGTCCTTTGCTGCCTTCCTCGGGGTGAGTGGCGGAGACCTAGGGGCCCAGGTGGCAGGCAAGGAAGATGACTCTCGCGGTGGCATTTGGGATTGATTGCAAGGGAGAATGTCTGGGGCCGGTGCGGCTTCATTATAATAATTGTATCCTTCCCCTGTAGTTACGACCTTGCAACTGTAACTCGGTGTTTGTAATGAGCCGTAATTAGACAATCACCAAAAGTTGCAATGAGTAGAGCAAATGCGAAAGCCAACCAGCCACCGTAGCCCCGTGTAGACACTTAGGGCGCACGCGTCGTCCCCTCGGAAGCAGCACGGAAGGCCTTCTGTTGCCACGGCCGCCTCCTCCGTGGCTGGGCGGTCATTGGTCCAGGGCCCAGCCTTTGAGATGCCTCTCCGTGGTTCCCAGGCCCCAGAGGACTGATCACAACTTGGGGTGCCAAGAAGTAAAGGTTCCAGGACCAGGCCACGACAACACATTTTGTCTCTTGGACGGTAGCCTAGGCTTATCCCCCTCCCCCGCCCCGTTTCTTTTGTTTTGGTGGAGGTGGAGTTCTAAACTCCACCTTGCACCTGATCCACACCCCTGGTCATTGCTGCATTGGTTTTTTTTCTTGAATAGGGTCTTTCATGTATGCCCAGGATGGCCAAACTATAATCCTCCTTTCTGTGCTGGCCACACAGCTAGAATGACAGGTATACCCCCTCGCCTAGCTTTTCTCGGTTGAGATAAGGGGCTTCAGGAACTTTTTACCCGGGCTGGCCTTGAACCACAGTCCTGCTAGTCTTTGCCTCCTGAGTAGCTAGGATTACAGGCATGAGCCACTACGCCTAGCTTTTGATCACCATTTCTAAGAAAGCACCCAAGTTGCATAGCTAGGAAGTAACGGATAATTAAACATATTACCTCTCCGGCCCTGTTTTCCTAATCAAAGGAGCGCTGTCACTCCCACAAAGGAGCCCTGAGGATGAGGTTCGGGGCCTCAGCAGTATGTGTGACGGGATGGGAAGCTAGTCAGGGACAAGCGGTCTACCTTGCAGTCAGGAGACTCACCTGTCCACTAAGCTTGAGCCTGGGTGTTCCATGGGAGTGAGAGCCCCCCATCGGATTCTGTACTGACGGGGTGCACAGGGCACCTGCTAACGCTAATGATGGAGATTGGTGCCCTGGCCATCGTGGCCGCTGGGCCCTGACTCCCAGAGTGCAGCAAGTTTGAATGTTTACATTTACATTTTAATTAAAATCCCTCGTGGACCCTCCAGAGCTTGAGAGAATCTATTAGTAACACCCCCCCCCCGCCCCTTACAGCCTCCCTCATGACAGTAAAGCTCCTTCAGATAAGAAACGAAAGCCTGGATGGGGAAGGGAAGCTTCCCTGCCCGAGACCAAGGCGTAACTGGGCTTTGGGCCCATGTCTGTCTCTTCAGTGGCACCTTTAACGCCTCCTCCACAGGACCTGGGGAGGGCAGGCCGCGGGGGGGGGGGGGGGGGGGCTTCCACCTTGCCTTCTGGGGAGGGCAGGCCACGGGGGGCTTCCACCTTGCCTGCCGGAGCTTGGCATTCTGGGCCCTGGGTGACCGGTGCTCTGAAGTAGGAGGCCGCACTCATGGCCTAGGACCACTTCCTCCAGCCTGTGTCTGCGGGGAGGGAGAAGCAGGAAAGGAAGCCGGCGCGGTTCTAAGTGGGTTTGGGACAGGAGTGGGGAGCAGAAGACGTGGGTCAGTCCGGCTGGGGAGCTCCGATGCCGAGTCGCAGCAGCCCCGAGCTGTGGGCCCCCATCACCCAAGCCCACACACTGCCTCTGCCGCCCCCAGGGGAGCTCGGAGAAGCTACAGAGTGGTGCCCAGGGCCCCTTCCAACCACTTCATCAATAGCAACGTCTCAGCAAGGGTCCAGCTGCGGCCAGCGGTTCTGGAAGATGGCCTCTGTTCCCTAGAGAGACAGGAAATCAGACGACTGGGCCGGACCTCGCCATTTAACTCCGTGGTCTTGTTGGAGGAACCTAACCTCTTCTGAACTCAGCTTCCGACAAGAGTTCATCGAGAGCATGGTGGGTGGCTGCGTGTCTGTGGTCAGATGTGTATTCGATCCACGTGAAAGCATCCCACCGAACAAAAAGCCCCGTGGTAATCGCCAAACTTGGGTGGTGGTGATCACAGCCAGAGCGCCTCTCCTATCCCATTTAGTTCAGGATGCAAGGGGGCAGGGACTAGACACACGAGAAGCACAGTCCTCCAGAAACTAGCCCACGTGACTGCAGAACGACATTGAACTTGGCCCTCCTTCCATCCAGGAGCTCTGGGATGGCGGCCATGCTTTCCAGAGCCGGTGGCCAGGCCGTGTGAGAGGCAGGAAGTGTCCTGGTCAGGAGAGGGCGGGCAGCGGCTCTCTTCGTCCCTCTGACTGCAGGCTGGTGCAGTCTCCAAGTCAGAAAGGCCGAAGGGAGGGATGGATGGAGGTGGATGGAACAGAAGCGAAGGCGGGGTCTTCGCTCAGCCACCTGGGGGCATCCACGAAACCAGTCTTTGCTTCAGGAGCCCGAGTAAGAAGTGCCTGGATGTGGGGTGGTGGGAATGGAGGTGCGGTGTGTTTTGCTACCACTTTTGAAGCACCCCGGTGTACTTAAGGAGAGAGTCTTGGCCACTTGGAAACGTGTCTAGGTGAATCCTGAGCTGTGGATGGGCTCTTCCTCATTGTCCCTGACACCCCAGCTCATGTCACCCTTTTCCGGCAGGTTCCATCTAGGGGCTCGCATGAACAGCTCCCCTGGACCAACGGAAGGGTCAGGGCAAGAGAAATGGGGGCACCCTGGAACCCAAGCATGGTACGGATGGCTCATAGAAGTCAAGACTCCCCGATGCTGTGCTCTGATGAACACATGACATCAGCTGCTCCAAAGACTGGAGAAGAGCATGACGGCACGTGTGTGTGTGTGTGTGTGTGTGTGTGTGTGTGTGTGCGCGCGCAAAGAGGCCTCTGCTCCAGCCTGCGCTTGCCTGTTGTAGAGCCAGCCTCGTGACTCCGCAGGCCGGGCACGGCTTTGTTGTCAGGCAGCAGACAGTGGCATGGCAGAAAGGCCGTCAGCTCGTGGTGCCTCGGTGCCAGCTGGCATCCGAGGACCAAGCTTAGCACCAGCGCTGCTGTAAGGTGACACTAGCAAACAGACGTGACCGTCCGCACTGCTCGTCCCATGCCAGCACACACGGTCCATCGCTCCTTGACATTCCTGACTCACAGCCCTCTCCGCAGGCAATGGAGAGGATGCTTTTCTGCAGAACAATAGCCCAGCCGCTGTTGACTGTTCTCGCTCCCACAGTTGAAACCAGCTCTTGAGAGATCACAGGTCCCCGGGGCTCGCGGTGCTGCTCTCTCTCTCCCTCCGTGATCCGGTGTCTGTCTCGATGGGTCCTGCCAGCTTTTGAAACGGAGAGCGGGGACGCTGACAGTTGCAAATAAAGTCTGAGAAGTAGGTTCCCCTTACGTGGAAGAGGACGAGATTGTTTGGCTAGCGACCTAGGATTCGTTGGTCTCTGACACAGAGCATTAACTTCAACGCTGAGCGTTTTGGCAGCAAAGGCAAAAATGGAAATATGATTGTTATATGGGTGTCTGACAAAAGGGCTCATGGCAGGAGAGACCCGCTTTTCCCTGGTACTGACTTTTAAAGCAAACCACAGTCATTCACCAGCCAGGAAAGGTGACCCTGGAAGTGACAGTTGATTTCTGTTTCCTCGTCCATATCCTGATTTCTTCGGTTCCATAGATCTCTCAAAGCTTTCTCTGGCCAGTCATTTTGCTCTTACTTTTTTTCAGGAGCTTATTGAGTCTGGGGTGGGAGTGGGGGTGGGGGGGGCATGTGGACATTCTAGGGAGCCGGGTCTTTTTGGAAAATCCAAGGGCTTTTAAGAATCAAAAAAGGAGCTGGGTGCTGGTGGCTGCGCAGTCGTAATTCGAACTACTCAGGAGGCTGAGATCTGAGGATTGTGGTTCAGAGCAAGCCTGGACAGGAAAGTCTGTGAAATTAATGTCACACACACACACACACAGAGAGAGAGAGAGAGAGAGAGAGAGAGAGAGAGAGAGAGAGAGAGAGAGAGAGAGAGAGAGAGAGGAGAGAGAGAGCAGGCTAGAAGTGGAGCTGTGGCTCCAGGGTAGAGTATAAGCTTGCCCCCCCCCCCAAAAAAAGAATAAAGAAGTTCAGAGACTTCCCTGAGCCTCCGTTTCTTCATCAATAAAATGGGGATGTGGTACACACGCGCCCACAGAGTTCACGTAAGCGTTGACCGGCTGAGAACAAAACCTGTCAAGTCCACGCCTAGTCAATGTGAAAGGAGGCGCTGTTTGTGAATGATGAGATCGTTACCGCCTCAGAATTTAAAGTCCCCCAACAACCAGCCCTCTTCTGGCTGCACACTGAACACTGCCCGCCCCCCTCCAATCTAAACGCGAGCATGTCTAGACCCCCATGCCTCCTTGCCGCTGGACCCCAGGATGTTGGGCTGCCAGAGGGCAGCGAGCGAGGGCCACAGTCCCGTCAGCGGTGGCCACGCCCAGCCGTGGCTGCAAAGCTCCAAGTCATGGCCCCGCCTTGGGCTGTGTGCACTTAGAGCTTAGGAAGAGGGAAGCGCCGGCAGCAGCTGAACCAGCCGGACCCCTGGCACCGGGGCTGGGAGGCGAGCATGGGCGGGGAAGAGTGTTGTATCTGAGTCTATATTTTACATCCCGGGGAGAGACGAGAAGAAAGAGCATCCGGGGGGGGGTTCCCAGAAGGGCACCTAAGGCCACGCGTCGTGGTTTGTCCCCGCTGTTTCCTCCGTGTGCGTGGGGCCTTCCATGCTGCATGACGGGGCCAGGGGACGGCCCTGCACCTGCGGGGGACGGGGCCGCCCTAGCTGTGTTCTCTGCTGATCTCCAAAGTCCCTTCCAGCTTCACATTCGGAGGGACGCTGAGCCCATGGCTCAGGGGAAGCCACGGCGACTAGAATGGCACTGTCTCCACGGTCAGTCTTGTCCTTTTACGTAATGCCTCTGCTCCCAGCACACTGGCTACCGCACCTTCCCTCTCCCCTGCCCCCAACACTCCTCAGAGCCGGGAAGTGATCGCCCCCCGGCCCCCGTCGTGGCCTGATGGAAGAAAGTGACATTCCCAGGGCCACGGGGCAAGCCGTGTGACCCCACACCTCCCGAGTCCAGCTGGGCGTTCCCCCTCTTTTTTTAGTTGTCTTCAAACAGCTTTATTGAGATACACTGTATCCTATGCCCATTTGGGTAGTTTTTAGTGAATTCACAGAGCCGTGTAACCACCGCCCGAGTCAGAACATTCTCACAACCTTACAGAATAAACCATGGCTGCCTATTTGGGACATCTATACCAATGGGATACACCCCAGCCTGGACATCCAGACTCCAAAGGCCCAGGGTCGTCCTAGAATCTTCTCTTTCAAAGTACCTGGATGGCTCATGCCGACAATCCCAGCTGCTTGGGAAGTAAGGATTTGAAAGTTCACAGTTTAAGACCAATTCCACACTAAAAAAAAAAAAAATTAGCAAGATTCCATCTCAACAAACACGCTAGACATGGTGGCACATCGCGACGGAGCCAGCTAAGCAGAGGGTGGAGGTGGAAAGGTCGTCGCCCTAGGCAGCCCTGGGCAAAAAGTGTGAGGTCCTGTCTGAAAAAGGAGAAGGAATGGCTCAAATGGTAGAGAACGGGAGACACTGGGAATGTCAGAACTGCCGAAGAGAGAAGGAACAAAAAGAAAGGGAAGAGAGGAAGGAAGGAAGGGAGGGAGGGAGGGAGGGAGGGAGGGAGGGAGGGAGGGGAGGGGGGAGAGGGAGGGAGAGAGGGAAGGGAGGGAGGGAGGGAGGGGGGAGAGGGAGGGAGAGAGGGAAGGGAGGGAGGGAGGGAGAAAGAGAGGAAGGAAGGAAGGAGGAGGGAAGGAGGAAGGAAGGAGGGAGGGAGGGAGAAAGAGAGGAAGGAAGGAAGGAGGAGGGAAGGAGGAAGGAAGGAAGGAAGGAAGGAAGGAAGGAAGGAAGGAAGGAAGGAAGGAAGGAAGGAAGGAAGGAAGGAAGGAAGGAAGACTCCTTATCTGAGGACCACAGTTCTGATTTGTTCCCTGATTCCACAAATGAGTCGAGTGAACCCCTGCCCCTGCCCAGCACTATTTCTAGATCACCCTGCCAACCAAAGAGGTCACCGGTAGAGGCAAGCTAGTGTTTTCTGACCAGGAGTCATCCGGTAAGGCTTCTCAGAGGCAGTTCCTGGGGAGGGGTCTGTTTCAGACACCACCCCCCCGCCAGCACAGGGGAAGACTTCACAGACAGGGGGGTGGGAGGAAGTGGAGCACAGGTCTCGAGTGAGCGTTTCCTGGGCTTGTTAGAAATTGGAGATCAGTCCAGAAAGGCAGGCTGAGAACAAATCTAAGACCAAGGATTTCATCCATTATTCAGTGGACACTAGGGAAGGCTTTTTTTTTTTTTTTCCAAGCCAGTGGTATTTTGAGACAATTGCTCTCAAAGTGAAGAGAGCAGTTAGCTCAAAGGGGCAGCCCAGAGCCAGAAGATGGGGGAGGCCAGCCAGTCAAGAGGAGCTCCACACGTGTCCTTGTACAGTGGGGTGACTGGGGGGGGGGGGCTGGAAGGGAGCCGTTAGTCAGTGCCTGGATGCTGGGTCTGTTTCTCCAAGGCCAGACACTCGTCCACCCAAAGCCACTCAGTATCTGGCTCTGTGACGAGCCCATCTCCCGTGGGTTCTGGAGCTTTCCCTACATCTGGGCAGATCTGAGCGCCCTTGGTGGCCAGAAGTCTGGTGGTCGGCGCAGGAGAGGAAGGGAGTCAAAGCGAAGAGGACTTGCTTCCTCCTCGTACCACACAAGCAAGGGGAAAGGCATCACACCGAGCCAACCCCGCACCCCGCGCTGCCTGAGCCCGGCTGCCTCTCCTCTTGCCCTAGCCGGTACTTTCCCTCTTTCTGACGGGCAGGGACCCGAGTGACGGGCAGAGCCTGAGTGACGGGAGGCAGATGGCGGTGGATTGCACCAAACCCGTCCAGCTTTGCGCCCTGTCCCCGTGGCAAGGGCTTTGGGACTAGGATGGGGTTGCCAACCCCAGCTGGAGCCTGCCCCCTCCCCCCCACCCCCCCAGACACCTAGGAGCACCCCCAGGGGGGCTGTGCCCACCCCTTCCCCTGCGTTTCCAGAGTGGAAGTAATTCACCCCAGGGACACACAGCTGGGCAGAAAAGCCAGGTCTACTTTCCAGGTCACTGCAGCCCCGTGACAGGGGGGATGGGTGCGTGCCTCCATGCAGGGGGACCCCAGGGGGTGCCGGGGGAGCGAGGGGGGCCACGTGCGCACGTGACAGCACCAGGTGGCTCCGCCAGTCCCCCCGCCCCCGCCTCCGGCTCCCAGAGCCTGTGGTGGGACACGTGGGATTTTGGACCCAAAGTTCCGGCGTGCGCGTAAGCAGAAGGTGACAGGTGCCGAGCACGGGTCCTGGGGCCACCTGGGCTGCTGCAGGGAAGGGGCTGCCGGGAGGAGGAGGCTCCTGCGGAACAAGTCTGTCTTGTCCTCCCCCTTTCTCTCTCGGGACTCACCCTCAGTCTTCCCAAAGACCCCGGCCGCCAGCCATTTCCCATTCTCTTCGGTCTGTTCTCTGCCTGTCCTGCCCCCAGGTTTGCTTCCTGCTCATCAGACAGAGCCTCTCCTTCCCGTCTCCCCGGCCCCCGTTCGTCCTTCTTCTCCCCTGCTCCCCCCAATCTCCCCTCTTCGTCCCCCTACGTCCTACCTAAGTATCCTTGATCTCATTTCTCTGCGCCGTGCCCCAGGACCTTTTTCAAAAGCCTTGGGTGGCTTCTTCGGGCCCTCAGCCTGGGACCCGCACTTAGCTCTCTGGGGACGTGGGTCCTGGGGGCTTGTTTCGTTTTTCGTTATTGTTTATTCTGTTATTACTTTAAGTAGCTGTACAACTCCACGTGTGAAGCTGCGAATGCAACGCCCATGACTAATGTCTCCCCTTTCTTTGCTCCCCCCATCTCTTCCGACCCCACCCATCCCCCTCGATTTTTGTGGTCCCAATTTGCCATATGTATATTGAATATTATGACTGCCTCCTCCCACCTGCCTCCTCTTCATTCATCTACCCCCCCCCCCCTCCCTTCCCTCTCCCCCTGTCCCAAGCCCCAACACCTCAAGTTCCTGCTTCCCGGTATTCATTTTGTTAGACTGTAAGTGAGTTGTGCAAAGGAATCACGCCATGCAAAACTTCCCTGCGTGGACCAGACTTTAGGTATTGCATTTGTGTGTATGGGCACATCACCTGTATTGCTTACATACGTATTGATACATTACATGTAACGTCCAATTGGGAGAGGGAAAAAAAACAACAACAAACGTGTCCTTTGTCTCTCGGGACCTGACTTGCTTCACTTAACCTAATTTTTGTTTCCGGGTCCATCTATTTCCCTGCAAGTGATGGAATATCACTCTTCCTGATGGATGAGTAACATTCCATTAGATAGAGATGGGTTTGGATGTCGATGTAGATTTAGATGTCGATGTAGATACAGAGAGGTCACGTTTCCTCCATCCATTGAAGGGCATCCTGCTTCTTCCAAACCTCTGGAGACGTTGGCCATTTTCTGACCCTCCTGGAAGAATCTTACTCCTAGGAGGGCCAGGGGAGCCTCGAGTGGCCTGCCCCTGTACCCTGTCCCTGTTGCCCCCGTCCCTGTTGCCCCGCCCCCTGAGCTCTGGTTGCCAAGGGACCTGCTGGCCCAGTGAGTCACCGCCCCTCGTCCACCAGGAGCAAGGTCGTCCTGCCCCTGCCCCCTTGGCTCCTCAGTCTGACTCGAGTCAAGTGTTTGCTGAGCCCCTATGAAACGACACGCCGGGTATATTTCTGGGAAAGCAGCGTAAGGGCAAAAGAGACAGGAAATTTCAAAGCCATTTCTTCCCAACTCGGCCCTTTGACGGAAGCCACTTGGCTTTGGCCTCAAGCAACCCCTGTCCACCATCAGCTGCCAGCGAGCGGCCTCGGGAATCGGCAACGGATAATGTGGAAAGGGCCCGTGGAGGGACCAGGCATGGTGGAGCATGGCTGCAGTATCAATTATGTCCATACTGCGCGCACGCACGCACACACACACACACGCACACGCAGTGCCAGCCAAGGGAGATGTGTGAATTGTCAGCACATAGTAGATGCTAAATAAAAAGCCAGTAGGTAAGAAATTGCTGACATGAGGAGCAGCAGGAGATCAAGAGCCCGCAGAGCGGGAGAGGTCATTCAAGGTCAGCCTTCCCACCACCATCTCCCTTCAGCCTGGTTCTTCTTTCCCCTTCTGAGGGGAAATTTGGGTGACGCCCATCTTGAAGACGCCACAGAAAAAATAATTTCCCCTGGAAATCTCAGGCCTCTGTGGGCCCCACTCGGTCCGGCTGAGCCGTAGCCACAGGAACTATACTTTGGTGACAACGGATATCTTTGAACCCATGGTCCACCAAAGGGTTTTGTTTTTTCACTTTGTATTTAAACGACGCTTCTCACGGCCTAAAAATTCAGTCCTGGTTAGACATTGAATGAACTGCCTTTATCGAAAAGAATACGAGTATCTGACACTCGCAAAAAGAAAAAGCCACGCACACGTAGCTAACCACATGGCAGCTGACACCCAGTGTGAACATTGGAATCACTCGGGTGAACGGGCTCGTTCTGGGAAGAGGAGCGGGCGTGGGGGTGGGGAGAACCTCGAGGACCTCAAGTAACCCCCCCCCCCCCGCCACGACACACACATACTTTGGGACTTACTGCTCTTGTCCACCCCACAGAGAGACCATTTCCAGGGCCTCTGAGGTCGCCTCCCCCCCCCCCGCCCCGCCCCCTGCCCAGGCTAGAGATGCCCCAGGCCCCATCGGTGAGCTTTGAGGTAACCCAGGGCATCTGGGACGGGGTGCTTAGTCTTCCTGGCTCCCCTCTGAGATGGGGTCCGGCGGCACGAGGGATACGGGAAGGCTCTGTTCTTGGCAGTCCAGCTGCCACTGGCCACATCCCCTGGTTCCCTCCCTCCCCCCCCCTCCCCCAGTGGTGGTTTCGGTGGGTGTCTCACTAGGGCTGGAGGAGAAGCACTTGTAGGAGGGAGGAGGGAAGCCCTTCTCGGGAGGTTGGGGGGGGGGGGGAGGCGCGTGGCTGAGAGAACTCCCAGGCTCACCCTCGCGTCTCCCTGACAGCTACAAATAGGCTCTTGAACGTATTTAATAAACCCCAGGAAGGAGTTGCGGCTGCCTCGCCTCTGCCAGGCAAAGTGATGGATGTCTTCAGTGGGAGAGAGGAAAGGAAACTTCCTAAGTGGGCCTGCTGGAGGAAAGAAAGCTCTGGAAGGGCGCCTCACGCCCGCAGTCACGCGCCCGTGCGCCCGGCCTCCCGGGCGGCTTCCTGGGCCTGGTTCTGGGCTGTCAAGGCCCAGGAGCAGGGCAGGCCTGGGCCCTGTCTGGGTTCTCAGGCACAGTGGGCAGGGCCTGGGAAAGCCGGCCTGGCCCGGCCCATGCGGGGCAGCGCGGGCCGGCCTCTGGACGCTAGGACTCTGAAACAGGACTGCTCAGAGGACCCTTGGGGCCTTCACGCCGGAACCTGGCGGAACTTAGGGGTTGCCATGACGTGTGTTTCTTTCAAGATGGCAGAGGGGTACAGACAGCCCGAGACCTCCCTGTGGTCCCTTCCAGGGACAGCTCTAGAGGCTTCCTGTGAGGGGGCTGCACCCCACCCAGGAGGGAACGCTTGGGGTAGGAATTGGGGGACCAAGCAGGTGTCCAGCAGTCTTGACCTTGGCTTGTAACCGGGGTGGGGGGGGGCTTCTCCGTGCCCCACCCTGGGAGGCCCATAGGAAGCTCCCCATCTCTGCCATGTTCAGCGCCACAGCAGACAGGGAGGGGTCTGGGCTGGTGCCCAAGGCTTGGCTGGACCTCCTGGGTCTAACTTGGGTAGGATGTCTTGGATGAACTGGGGGGGGGTGAACGAAAGGCATGCTGGGGGAGAGGCCCACCTTCCCGGCAGTGCAAATGCAGATTCCGCCAGGGCTCAGCTGCATGGGGAAGAGTTGAGTTTTTCTTCGTAGCATCTACTGAGGGGGATTGTGTGCAACACACACACACACACACACACACAAACTTTCACTTTGGTGCTCCTCCATTACCCACTGTGGTCCTGAGGGCGCTAAACCCCTTCAGAAGCCGTCTTTATCTGCAGCTCTCGGGGTTCGCCGGGCTGCACGTTTACAAGCGCCTGGCTGAAGTTGTGCGTCTTGCCTTGGATCTTAAACTAGCCCCGTAAAAGCTTCAGAGAGAGGAAGCTGGAAATAAGGGGTATGAAGGGAACTCGGGGAGCTCAGCTCCGCTCGGCAGAGCAGAGGCAGAGCTTGGGGGCCCCGCGAGGAGGAGGGAGGGACGGGAGGGGGGGACGGGAGGGGGGGGGAACGGCGCTCTGCAGCCCTGCGGGGCGGGGGACAGCCGCTGCAGCTCCGTGGAAGCGGAGCAGGTGTCTGCTGGGGTGGGGCTGGCTGTGCACATGCGCACAGGGCGCTAGCGAAGTCATCGCATCCCGGTCTTGGATGCGGACCACTCCGCATCAGGGTTTTCCTCCCGTCGATGCGATCACAGAGGGTGCTGAGATCAGACCGGAGAGGTAGAGATGAGACCCGGGCTGGACACCCCCAAACAGCCTTGCAGCCTCCTGAGGGGTCCGCTGTACTGTTCCTGGTGAGGATTGGGGCGGGGGGGGGGGGTGGCCGTGGCTATCTGTGTCTCAAGCCATCCCTGCCCACGACTCTTGGGTCCACTAGCGCCCCATCCTAGCACCTCCCCCACCAACTCATATCCCCCACCCCCTCCTCCCGCCATCTTCCACAGATTTCGTTCCCTAGGGCTACGCAGATCCCTCGTGCTCTGAGGACAATTGGCTGGGCTGGGTGGCGGGGTCGAAGCCCCCCCCCCCCCGTCCATCCTGAGTTGTGCGTGTGAGGGCAAGGAGAACCGGAAGAGTGGGGGGGCGGGGAGGGGGCGGGCCGCCAGGCAGCCCCGGCGCAGGACTGAGCTGTGGATTTGCTGTGCCGCTCATTCAGCTGCCACCGCGGCCTCCGTGGCCTCCTGGGCAGCCCCCAGGCCTTCAAGGACCGTTCCACGCCCCGCTCACGCACATGGAGACACCTTCCTGGCCATCTGGTGCTTGGCTGACAAGACAGAGGGGAAAGGTCACGGGTCAGAGGGGGGGCAGAGGGGCGAGCAGCCCAGCCCCCCCTCCCCCCCGGAGATCAGAGAGTGAGGGACAGAGGACACAGAGAGCGGAGGCTATGGTTTGGGGGCGACCCGCCTCTGTGGCCGACGGTGCCCGAGCCGTTTCTGCTGTCCCCTCCAGCCATGGTTGTCGGGGGGAAGCCAGCCTGGCTCCCTGTACCCCCTTTTCCTCCTCTCCATCCATTCCCACTCAAGCCCCAGGGGAGTGGGCAGGGGGAGGGGGACAAGAACGATCCGTCCTCACCCAGCCTCGGGGCTCCCTGGGGATAAGCCGAGGAGCGAGGGTCGGAGACGGCCAGGGCCTCGCCACTTCGCAGGCAGCCCCTTCTCGTCTCCCCCGAGGCTCTGATTGCTGAAACACCGCGTCACGCTCACGGGGAAGAGCGCAATCAAAAAGACAGATCCTGACAAGTGCCGTTGAGGACGCGGAGAGAGAGCACCCCGGAACACCGCTGGTGGGCCCAGAAAACGGTGCGGGCGCCACACTCGGACGGCTGGTCTGAAAGGTTCACCGCGGAGCGAGCTGCCTCGCGCCCCGGCAGTGCCTCGCTGGGCTCTTCCTACCCAGGAGAAAGGGAGGCGCGGAGCCGCGCAAACACAGAGACACACACATTTCACCTGTCAGGGGCGGCAAGAGCAAAGGGAAATTTTTTTTTTTTTTATGTACCAAACTTCTTTTTCTTGACATTATTCCTTAAATAATAGAGTACTGCTATTCACGTGGCGTGTATTTATTGTATGGGTATTATAAGTGAACTGAGCACCATTTCAAGTGTATGGGAGGAAATGTGCGCATTGGAGACAACTACTATATCTTACATCGAGGACTCGTGCATAGACAGAATTGGATATGTCCAGGGATTTCTGGAAATGCCCCACCCCCCACACACACTAGATACCTATGGATGGCCATGCATGAATGTCCACAACAACATTATTTGTAACAACCCAACATGGAAAATAACCAAATATCTATTCGCAAACCAAGTGAACAGATAAGTAATCGTAATATGGCACTGTCGATCTATACGATGTAATATTATTTGGCTGCAAAAAAAGAACAACTATTGATTCATATTACAGCATGAATGAATGATAAAGATAGTGTGCTAAGTGAAAGAGACCAGTCCAAAAAAAAAAAAGATAACTGCATTATTGTATGATTTCACCTTTCCTAAACTGTCCCGGATAGACAAATCCATAGAGACAGACAGCAGCTTTGTGTTGGGGGAAGCGTGGGGTTGAAGTGGTTGCTGAAAGGAATGTCGTTTTTGATGGGGCGTGATGAAAAAAAATATATCCTAAAAATTCCCCATCGTGGTGGCAACACACAACCCTGAGAATATCCCCACACCCCCATCCTGCAAGGTGTCCAGTGGTGAGTGGCCTGGCACTCGAACTGCACCTCAGCGGAGCCGTCAAACACGCGCGCGCGCACACACACATGCACGTACACTAGCGGTCTTGCATGACACTAGGCCAGCTGCCCAGGACCTGAGTCCTTCAGTGCCCGGAACACAGGCAGTCCTGGGAAAACTGGGATAGCTGCTCACGCCACGTGGAACCTAAATCTCCCTCTCTAGCATGTTGACCCATGGGAACACATTCAGGCTGCACCCCCTTGCCCGATGTGGACCGGCTAGGCAAGAATGGTGGGTGAGGCCCAACACCGCCCCCCCCCCCCGTGCTGAACTCACATCCTCTGGTTCCCCCCCCCCCATACCTACAGTGGGAAAGGCGTCCGGGCAGGGCATGTGCAAAGGCCAGGAGATGAGAGAGAAGCATAACGCCCTCAGCGGTAACACCGCGGACCAGGGGTGTCTCCACCCTCTCTGCAAATAAGAGCCCTATTGGGGGAGACGATCGTTTACCTGGGCTCTGTGCTCGGTTCTTTTCACAGATGAGGTGTGACGTACAATTCACGGTTCGCACGTTGGAAAATGGAAGCTCAGAGGAATCAAAACAAGGCTAACCATTACCAGTTAGCAAGTAGTTTTGTTTGTTAGTTAGTTTGTTTTGCCAGTCCTGGGGCTTGAACTCAGGGCCTGAGCACCATCCCTGGCTTCTTCTTGCTCAAGGCTAGTACTCTACCTCTTGTGCCACAGCTCCACTTCCGGCTTTTTTTCTGTATATGTAGTGCTGGGGAATCGAACCCAGGGCTTCATATATACGAGCACTTTACCACTGGGCCACATTCCCAGCCCACCCAGCTAGCAAGTAGTGAGGCTGGGTTTTTAAGCCCAGATAACCTGATCCTAAAGCCAGGTTTCTTGCTGGCAATGCTGTTGGCAGGGGATGGGGGCTGCAAGTTCCAACAGGGAGGGGGCAAGCAGGTTCTTTCCTTCCCTCCCCTCCTTCTGCCCGGGCCTCCCACGGGGACCTGCCGGGGACAGCTATTGCTGTGTCCCTGCGCGAGGAGGCAGGTGCAAGGATCATTCCTAAAGAAGATAAGTCTCGCTCATGTGCTCGTACATGCTGAGTTCCTGGGTCCCAGGTGCTGGGTTTTTGCTAATCCCAATGCGTTGGAAACTGTTTAATAGGATTTTTTTCCTTTTAATTAAAATATGATAATGAAACTTAGCCTCACTCTTAGAAAGGAATATTTGAATTTTCTCACCCATTCCCCAAATGTCCTGGCCAGGGGAAACCTGGATGAAATTTTATCGGGTCCTCGTTTGAATATATTTATCACATTAAACTGTCCCCACTTCAGGCCCCTTCCTGGGGGTCAGGGGGTGTAGTGGCGATGGGGTGGGGGTGGAGGTGGGGGTGGGGGAATGTCTTGACTTCAGGTTGCGGAACTGTGAGGAGAGGAGAGATTTCTAAAAGCTTTGGGTCTGATGGTGGCTCTGCTGGGTCTCTTTGGAAGGGGTAGGGACAGAGGAATGGAAGACCAGAGTCGGAGAAATGAGATCCACCCAGTGAAGAAGTCCTGGGGCTTGGTGGCTTCTCGGGTGTCCTAGCCACAGAGTCCCAAGACGGTAGCCCAGGTTTCGCTAAAGCAGCGTCTCCCAGCGAGCCCTGCGCATGCTCGCCCGTCTTTCCCGCGTCACGAAGGGTCCGCGGCTCTTCTGCCCGCCCATTTCCTCCCTGTGGTGTTCTTGACTTTTGGACCGCTTGCTGGTCATCCTATCGGGCTTTGCTCTCCCTCTTTCCTCTCATCTCTTTGTCCTCTCTTGTCTCCCCTTTCCTTCCCTTCCCTCTCCTCTTCCCCAACAAGAATCGTTCTGAGGCCCATCTGCCCTCCCCCTCCCCCTCCCCCTCCCCCCCTCCCCCTCCTCCTCCTCCCCTTCCTCCTGTGTCCTGAGCACGCTAGCAAAAGTAGAATTCACCAGCAAGTCACAGAATTTTAAAACACACACACGTGCGCGCACACGCACACACGCACACGCGCGCACACTATAAAGTTCTTCCTGTAAAGTCATGGAACCCAGCCACGGGCGCCGCCTCCCTGGCCCTCCAGGACTCTGGCGCTGCAAGTGGACAACCGCAGCTTGCTCAGCTCCCGACCATCCAGGAAATGACGACATGGGAAATGGGAATCCGCCTAGAAAGCAGGGGCGGGCAGTGCCGGGACTTCTCGCTCCCCCTTCGGCCCCCTCCCCCTCCCCCTCCCACCCCCCACCCCCCGCCACCCTGCCTCAGCACCTCCTCCCCGTTCTGTGCATCAGACCGAATGTGATTGTGAGCGTGATTGTGAGCGGGGCGCTGAACATCAAAGCACAGAATTGCTTAGGAAGACAGTGTTGGGGTTGCGCCTTTGAGAGCAAGCTGGGCTCGAAGTAACCCCCCCCCCCGGGCGGCATCCATCTTTAATCAACCCCCAGAGGGTGATTTGCTCTCATGAGCGTCCCGTCCCCCCCCACCCCCACCCCGTGGGCCCGGCGGGCAGCCACATCGTGGTGCGAGCTGGGAGCGTCGATGCCGCGGACTCACGCGTTCCCCGTGACGAGCCACACAGACCAGCAGGATCGGCCCGAGACAAGATCGGGCGCCGTGACCCGTTCGCCGTCACGGGCCTGGGTTCTTGGAGGGCACCAGACTTCAGCCGGACCAGCAAAAGAAAAGCCCGGGTCCTGAGACCCAACGGGGATCAGGATTGCTCGGCTCCAAGCTCAGCCGCCACCAGGACGGAAGCCTTGAGGGGGAGGGGGGAGGGGGGGCGGGGGCTGCCCTGATGCTGGATGACAGCTTCACAGGTGGGTAGCCGAGATGGATGTGGCCATCCTGGGCAGCCACCCCACCCCACCCCCCACCCCCGCTGCCCACACACGAAGGAGAACTTACAAATGCAAAGCCCAGACAGACGGCACAGGCCGCCTGAATGAAATCCACAGGCCGTGCCGTCGTGCACCTTGAGTGACCTGGTGGGACTTTGGAGACCTTACCCTGGAAGGGCCCTGAGGAAGGCCAGGCCAGGCGGCAGGAGGGCCGTGGCTGTGGGACACGGAGCTGGGGATGCGTGTGGGCGAGACTCGGCCAGGGATGACCAGCCCAGAACGCGGGCCTCCTTGGTTCCCGTTAGCCTTCCGTCTGCTCGGTACAGGCCACACGCGGAAGCTTCTAGCCCACAGGAAGCACAGGCCCATCCGTGTCCCCTGTCCTCTTCGTGCCCAGGAAGCTGCCCACGACGGCTGAGTGCCCTCCGTCCCAGCTGGGCTTCCTTGCCAGCCCCCCCCCCCCCCGCCACGCAGCCCCGGCCATGGCCCACGCTAGCTGTATTACGACCCCTTTGTTGGCACTGAACTTGAACCGGGCCCCCTCGTCACTCAGCCTCGTCCGCGCACGCATAGGACCACTCAGAATCAACACCAACCTGTGCCAGGGCATCCGCCCCATGGCGCCAGCCCCTGGCGGAGCCCCACTGAGCCCACAAAGAGCCCCAAGGGCAGGGAGGTCGGCGCCTAATTGGCCAGGCGTCTGTCTGCCTTTCCCGCCCCTCCTCAGAGTCCGTGTTCCCCCTGCCGTGGAAGGAAGAACCCAGTGTCTGTCCCCACACACACACACACACACCCCCGCCCGGCCCCCCACCATCCCAGGGGGGGGATTTGCACTTTGATTATTTTTGAAAACAGATTTGTGAAAAATGTGATTTGAGGAAACATTCTTCTCCCGCATGCTGAAGGATTGAGGGCCTGTAATCCCTCTCAAATCGGCCGGACGAGGCTGGGATTGCGATGTTGGCATCAAGCTAACAAAGGGGGATTAGCCGGGAGGATTCTGCGTGAAAACCTGCCACGCGCCGGCGGCTTTCAGCGCGGAGCAGATAAGATAGGTACAGCCGAGCCATTTTTAACCCAGTTTTTAGAGCATGCAGAGGCCTCCTTTCTGCCTTGACAGGGGACAAGGACGGGATTTAGTCCTATCTGTCGCCTCCCTGCCCCTCCGGCTCGCTCAATCTGGAGGGAAGGACACTCCCACGGAAGAGCGGCCGGGGGGAGGGGGGGAGGGGGGAGGAGGGGGGTGGGGGCAGGACCTCCCCAGGGAGGGACTGTGGGATCCCCACACCGTTGTCACAGCTGAGCAGTCAGCCTCTACCTTCTCCTCTCCCCCCCCCCCCGGCCCCCCGCAATTCCAGGTGACTGGATCCGTGTTTCGTGTTGTTCCTGACCATAGGGCTGAAGTTCAGGCAGGGGAGTCCTGGGGTTGGAATGACGGAGATGCCGCCTGGTGCCCCACGGTTCACGGCCCCCCGGCTTCGAAGTGATCGCTCTGTGCCCGTTCGGGCCTAGGTTAACTCCCGCCGGCCTTCTTCCTTGCCTTTCGTAGTGTCCACCCCCCGGTTCCATTTAGAAAGGACCTGAGATGGCGCCAGGGCTGCCCGGCAGGTGGTCGGTGCTTCGCTCGCGGTGGTGACTGCGACCGCGAATGAGTCAGTGCCAGCCGCTGGGTGTGGGGAAGATCCGCGCTCTTCCAGGGAGCATGCAGGACACAAACCCCGATGTTTGCCACAGAGGACGTGCTGGGCTCCCCTTGAGCTCCCCACACGCGCAGGAGGGTTCAGCTCCCAGAAGCCATCGTTCGGGAGGCTGCTCCGTCTGGGATGAAGAGGCCGGATGTGAGGGCTGCAGACCCGAGAAGGCCACGTCCGGGTCTTGGGATACCTGGAGGCGTCGGGGGGGTGCGGGGGGGGTGGGGTGAGGGCGGCCAGCCGGGCCTGTGTCTGCTCTGAAGCGGCGCTGAGCTTCTCGGGCCCCGGGGTGGGCAAGGCGGCTCGAGAGCCTCGGCGCCGGAGGCCACGGCGAGTCAGAACCGGAGTCTGGACGGGGCTCCTCACCCGGTAGCCATGCGCCTCGTCGCAGGCCAAAACGGTCCCAGAAGAACACCGTTTAGACAAGCCTCCGGCTTCCCCCTACCTTCGGAAGTCGGACTTCAGCCCTGTCTCTTGCCGCTCCGTGCCTTGGGGGAGTGCGGGGGTGGGGGGGGCTCCTCTGCGCCTCGGTTTCCGCCTCTGTAAGGTGGGGACTGCTCAAACAGTGACGGTGAGCCTCCATGCAGGGAGGCAGCGGGGCCCCGGAGTTCCCCAGACCTGACCTGCCACCGGGACCTCCCGGTCCGCACTGCGGGCCGTACTCACCAGGGCCAGCTGTCCCCACCCCCACCCCCGCCTCTCCCTCTGCCCCAGAGACCCCCAGACCAAGCCCTGGGCATTCTGGGAGCCTTGCCCTGGCATCGCAGACTTGGCGGCAGGGGTTTGCATGTTTGTGGCTGGGCCAGGCTTGACCCACGTTACTTTCTCCTCCCCTCCTGCCACCTCCTTCTCTTAATGGGACTGGGTGACAGCACTGGGGGGGGGGGGGGAGGGACCCCAGGGCCAAGTGCTCTCCACCCCTTGGTCCCGGGTTGTCAGGCTCCTCTCCTTGGTCAGGGTCACTCCCTCCCTTCCCTTACCCATGTTCAAGGCTTCTCTGCATCTTGCTGTCTCTCTCCCATTTTCTATCACGCGTGGCTTCTGGCCTGACCGTTTCCACCATAGTTTCTCCTGGCGCCTGCGTACAGAGCTCGGCACAGGCAGACGTCAGCGTCCGAGCCCTCCTGGCCTGGGAGCGGCAGCGGCTGGCCTGTCCTCCCAGTGAGCCAGCGGCAGTGCATGGCTCCCAGAGAGGCCCGGGGGCCCTGGGATGCTCGGGGCTCAGAGGGGGCTCGTGGGGCCCTGGGACACTCGGGGCTCGGGACCAAGGAAGCCGCCCTGCAGCTGAGCCCCAGAAAGCAAACTTCACTCCCTATAGCCTTACACACACACACACACACACACACACACACACACACACCCTTGTGCTCCACAGAGTGACACTAATAACCCAATCTGCTCTTGGTTGAGCAGTTTTGTTGTGTGTGTGTGTTTGTTTTGTTTTGTTTTGCATTTTGCTTAAAGTGAAACTAATTCTTCATTGCCGTCTTTTATTTTAATCCCTGGGTTTGTTTCTAGGGTTTTCTTCCTTTCTTTTTTTGTAATCCTTATGAGCATTGATCAATCTGCTATTGCTAATTTATATCCCCGTTTGGAAACCTTGTGTTCTACTCGGGTTAGCCGTGCCCCCTTCCGGGGCGTCCCTGGCTTCCCACAGGGGGCTCCGGCAGCAGGGCTGGAGTAGAACTGGCCTTAGACTATCAGCAAGTGACCTGAAGGTCACAGAAACCAGAAGCACAGTCTCTGGGCTTTACTCCCTCCTCCTGTAAAATGGGCAGGTCGAGCCAGTTGGTTTCCAAGAGAAACACATCCTAGCTCTGGATAGATGGTTCTAGAAGGGAGTGTGAGAGAACCCTCCCACAGAGCTTCCCCACCCCCACACCCTCAGAGAGCAAGAGGAGCTGTGTGGAGATGGGAGGAAGAGGAGTTCTGTTGGAGGGACAGGAAGTCGGAGAGCACTGAGCGGGGAGACACTTTTGAGGTTACCGATTTGGGGGGTTCAGTAAAGGATCTTGCAAGTACCACCACGTGGTACTTTCAACCCTACCAAGAGGCATCTGGCTCCAAGTAGATGCCCAGCCCGGCCTGGCGGTGATCCCGGAAGGGCTCACCCAGGAAAAGGCACCTGACATCTTTGGGCCTCGCTTTCTTCAACTCCAACATAAAAGGGCGGTGAAATCGCCTTCCCAAGTTAAGTGAGGTGAGAGACACGGAGTGCTCGACGTGGCCGCTCCCCCGTCCTCTCTCCTGCGGGCGGTAGAGGTGAACTGAGGTGGGCGAGGGGCCACGGACGTTAAGTCACCGACGTGAAGCTCCGGGTCACAGGAGCCGTCGCGAAATACCCGAGGGCGCTCATTTTTAAAGAGAACGTCGACGGGGGGCTCGTCGTTTCTCAGATGGCCGTCGAGGGCCCCGCCGCCGGCGTGGGGCCTCCGGCGAGGGTAGCACAGAGCACCCGGGGTGCACGGGGGAGCAAACCGTGCTCCTCACAACCCAGGAAGGCCCTGCGTCCCAAAGGTCCACTGCACCCATAAGGCCACGTGGGCCACCGTGCCTTTCACACGGAGTCAAACCACGGCGGAGGCAGCCAGCCCACGTGTCCACGCCAGAGAGAGAGAGGGAAAGAGAGAGAGAGAGAGAGCGAGATCTAAACACCACCCTCCCCCAGGGTAGCCAGGAAGGCTCTGGGTGGGCATTGTCTGTCAGCCCTGATGGCAGCTTGGTTGGGGACGGAGCCGGGCGCGCAGTCCCCGGGGTGCCGGCAGAGCAGGAGGCGGCCGGCATCCCGTCCCGGGAAGCGAAGGAATAAATTAAGCTTCTCTAGTGCTAGGTAGCCACCTACAGAAAGAATGAGAAAATTAATTATCTGCTGTAATTAGTGTAATGACCTACACTATTAGGGGTTATTTACCACTGAGATAAAGCTTGCCACCGTAAATGTCAATCGAGAGGCCTGACTGGATTCCTCGGTGGATTTTTCCTCTCGCTCTCTCTGTCCCTCTCCTTCCTTTCCCCTCCCTCCCTCTCCTTCCCTCGTCCTTTCTCCGTCTCCTCCCCCTGTGGGTGGGGCTTTGGGGGCAGGATCGTCCCCCACGTGACAGGACACGGTAGGTCAACAGGACCTTGAACTCGAGGCCTGGGCACTCTCTCTTTTCCCCTTGTCACTTACGACCACACCTCTACCACACCTCTATTCTTGGCTTTCTCCCGGTTACTTGAGGATAAGACTTTTCTGCCCGGGCTGGCTTCAACCTGCAGTCCCCAGATCTCGGCCTCCTGAGTAGCTAGGATTACAGGCGTGAGCCACGGTGCCCGGCTGCTTGCCCCGCGGCTGTCACTTGGGGGGCTGTAAACTGTCTGGACTCAGGGCCCCATCGCTACAGGACGCTGCAGCCAACCGCCAGTCAAGGGCAGCCCTGGGCCACACGGAGTCAAGGGGGGCAGTTCTTCCTCTGCCCCTGGGACTCGTGCACGCTGCCCTGCCCCGCAGATGGTCCTGAGCAGGTTGGGTTACCCCTCCGGGACCGGCTTTCCTTCTTTCTAAAATGAGGGTCCTCTCTAGCTTTCCTATTTCACGCTCTCCACCCTCCCCCCCCCCCGCTGACCTCCCTACAGCAGGCTGTCAGGGGAGCTCAGCCTCCTCTCTCCCTCCTCATCCGTCATTTATAGCTTAGCAGGAATCTGAGTCGCTCTCCTTTCTCTCCCAAGGGCATGGCTGTTTTAAGCCTTCTCTCTCACCATGAAATACAGAGCTTTGTCCCGGTTAGGGAGGTGGGAGAGGCATTTTGGAAACACAGAGGGGACCTCCCCAGGGACCTAAAACCCCTTTGTGCCAGAGGGACCCCCGCCTCAGCACCCGGTGAGCCCCAGAGGACACGTGGAGGGGGGCAGACAGACGTGGAGACCAGGCTTGCACCCGCTTTTGTAGCAGGGCTCCTCTCCCCCGCGAGCCAGGGCCGGCGATCGCCAGCCTTGACCACGCACGGGGATCACCAAGCCGTCTTCCTAAGTTACCAAAGCCCAGGCCAGACAATGACCTTGCACCGTGGAGGGGTGAGGCGGGCAGGGCAGACTCTTCCTAGTTGGGTGATCCTGGGGTTTGAACTCGGGGCTTCGTCCTTTCTAGGCAAGCTGTCTACCACAGGAACCGCCCCCCCTCCCATGACTTGGTTTTTTGAGACTCCTCAGATGACTCCAATGTGTAGACAAGTTTGGGCTCCGTGGACGGAGACCCCAAATCCAGTCCTGCTTGGCTAGTGCGTGAGAGGTGCTTGCTGTCTAACCTGTCGACAACGCATGAGAGTGGTTTATTTAGCTTCCTTGTTTGGGGGGGTCAGGTGGGGGAAACTGACTCCTAGAGCCTTTCCTGAGATCTCAAAACAAGGAAGGCTGGAGCTGGGTGGACCCCGAACCTCCTGACCCAAGGCTGGAGCTGGGTGGACCCCGAACCTCCTGACCCCCACCCATGGCTGGCTGCCCCTCCAGGCTGTGATTCAGTCTGGAGTTGCCTTCAAACCCAGGGAGCAACTCCATGGTGGGGGGGGGTGGAAGGAGCATGGCTGCAGGGTCCAAGCTTAGGAGGCCGCAAGTAATGGGGTCCCGTGATGACTTTGGGGCTCAGAGCTGGGGTACCGGAAAGCGTAAAAGACTGTCTCCCCTAGGTGAAAGCCATAAAGGGAACCGCCAAAATAGATATCATGAGCAGGGGCAAACCCAAGTGCACCAGAGGCTTTCTTTTACCTTGGTGATGGACTTGACTTTCTCTTCCTGCCTCCCTCCCTCCCTCCCTCCCGCCTTCTTACTCTCCCTCCCTCCCTCCCAAATGCACTTACTAGATGTCTTTAAATGGCCAGAACCCCCTTCTGTGTGAACATGACCCTGCCATTCACGACTCTTTGAAGAGCTGCAAGGTCAAGAACAGCTCTGATGGTCCTTTGGGGACAGGCCTGGCTGAGGCAGCCCCCCACCCCCACCCCCTTCACCCTCCTCCGGGAACACGTCTCAGCGCTATCACTCGGATTCGGCTGGTTTCAATCGCGTGGAAGCTGGTGGGCGGCTCAGTGAGGTGGCTAGACTTATTTTAATTCGAAACCAACAAATGGTGGAAGAGAAAGTGAATCATTGGACGAAGCCAAACGGTTCTGTTTCTCCGCGGGGCGTCCTGCGCACACAGCTCTCTCCCACCTGTCTTTTGAGGGGCCCGATTGTCCAGCCTCGTTTGCTGTAGACCGGATCTTGACAGCTCCTGTGGGAGTTGTCACTATACTTCCAGGCAGGGAAGGCAGCAAGCCATCCTCCCCCGGTGGTGTCTTAGCATACTTTATTCAAATTGGCCAGCATCCCACGATGGAAATGGCTCCCAGGCCGCCATGGTGGAAGGCCCGGGTTCAGATCTCTCATGGTAGCTTGTAGAACCTCTTCTCCATTATCTTTCGGGTGTTCATGATAACTCGCTAGACGTGTGTTAGAGGCGCTGTCTAACTCAACCTTGCAGCAATAGAGTGAGATGCGTGTTACTGTTATCCTTACGGCAGGCTCAGGCGGGGCCCAGACCCCACACTAAGAGGCCTTCGGCATTGAAGACGGTGTAGGGGATACAGTTGAGGATCGTGGATGAAATACCATGGTCTGTGGGCGCAAGGAATGACAGGAAGAGGGCTCCAAGGTATTCATTGGCACACCTGAGTCCACCCAGCTTCACTGGGCCTCATGGGAGGCCCAGCATCGACAGTGACGAGGCAAGTCTGCCCAGTAGGTAGTGGACACAGAACCTCTGGAAGCGGTAAGGATGTGATATGGACTCCGGGGATGTCAAGTCTATGCGGTGTGTGTTCCTTACCATCACCGTGGGATGCTGTAGAAGCTCCCTGCAGGCTGGACACCTCGGGTGCGAGGACAAGGAGCACCACCATGCAGGAAGTTGAGACGCACCTGACTTGCTTCAGAGTTCTGCTAAAAGGGCTGGGTCTTGGTGGCCTCATCCCCAGATGGACGAGGGCTCTCATCATCCTGAACGAGGTTAAAAACAAGACACAAAACAGGAGCCATGGTGGCTCAGGATGGCAGAGGAGGGCCTGGGAAGGTGACTCCGTGGTAGAGTGCTTGCCTGGCACACATGAGGCCGTGGGTTCAATTCCTCAGTATACCACGTAAATGGAAAACAATAAATAAAACCACATTTTTTAAAAAAAAAAAAAGATGGCAAAGCTAAACATGGTTGTGGTAGAACAAGACCTGTCTAGTAATAATCTCAACAGGCCCTTTTTTCTTTCTTGCCAGTCCTAGGGTTTCGACTCGGGGCCTGAGCACTGTCCCTGGCTTCTTTTTGCTCAAGGCTAGCACTCTACCATTTGAGCCACAGCACCCTTTCTGGCTTTTTCTGTTTATGCGGTGCTGAGAAATCAAACCCAGGGCTTCATGCATGCTAGGCAAGCACTCTACCGCTAAGCCACATTCCTAGCCTTTACTTTTTAATTTTTTTTCCTCTTCATCCTCTAAAGGAGGGTGTTCTAAGCCTTCACTGGGCAGCCTCTCACTGTCAGAAAGTGGCCACTGAGCGAAGGCATCTGAGCTTTAGGCTTTGCAGTCATATGCTTGCTATGGGAATAACTAAATACCTAAATGATAACACCTCCATTTATAGGACATTTTTTACAAATTGTATCTTTTCATTCAAACTTCATGGCCACCTTGCAATGACTCTACTTTTCAACTAGAAAAGTGAGGTTCAGGAAGACACCCTCTCTTGCCTGTGGATACCTAGCTAACACATGTCTTTTAAACTAATTCTGTGGGACAGGACCACAGTACGGCTCAGTGTATCAGAGTATCCTCCTGGCCTCCACAAAGACTGGGATTTGATCCTGAGCACCACAAGAAGAAGTACATAAAGAAATGGACCAGTGGGGCAAATTTCATCTCCCTTGCACTGATCGGGAAATGAGGTTTAGTGATGTTGTATATCTTGCTCCACCTCACATGGCTAACAAGTGATAGAGCCCATGTTCTGATGCCATAGTTGAGTTCTTTTCCATAAAGAAAGGGATATGGCAGAATTCTTAGAATGGTGGAGTTGAGCTGAACAAGATGCAGTGGACTGCTCACATACAGAAAGATTCTTTTCCCGAGACACAGAATCTCCTGACTCGACTCGGGAAGTACACCTATATTTTCTCTGGGGCTTTTGGCAAAGGCATTTCTGAGTCCTAATAGAGCTGGTCTGCTATGCCGGGCCCCACAGATAGGTGTCAGCACTGAGCCACCTGACAACGCCTTTGCTATGGTTTCGCAGGCTCTCCAGTGAATTTGTTCTTAAGAGTGTGTAAGTTAAGGATCCACCTGCCATGTTTACTCATAATTGAGTTTTCTCTGTGGTCTCAAATGTGCTCATAAGAGCTAAAGGGCAGCCAATAAAAAGAGTAATAAAGTTTAAGTAGTTTAATCAAAGAAGGCTTCCTCATGGAGGGAGATTTTTGAGCCAGGCTTTGAGTGGAACACAAGTCTTTCCCGCTTTCAGCTTAAATATCCCAGGTGCCATGGCTGCAAACATTTTTAACTATTTGCCTTAAATGCTGGGATTTTCAGCATCTGAGGGAATCTCTCTCTCTCTACCTGAAAGCTGAAATTCGGAGTTCAACACCTGCTATGTACTTCAGAAAGCACAATGAATTGCCTTATCTTCCTTCATTCTACCCAGAAGTTATTATTGTACCCACGTGTGTGTGTGTGTGTGTGTGTGTGTGTGTGTGTGTGTGTGTGTGTGTTCATTCTGGTACTAGGACTTAAATTCGGGGCCTGTCCCTTAGCTTTTTCATTCAATGCTGGTGCTCTACTACTTTGAGCCATAGCCCCACTTCTGGTTTTCTCCTGGCTAATTGGAGATAAGCGTCTCATGGACTCTCCTGCCCAGGCTGGTTTTGACCTGTGATCCTCAAATCTCAGCCTCCTGAATAGCTGGGATTACAGGCCTGAGCCATTGGTACCTGACTCTGTTGTACTCATTTTACAGTTGAGGAAACTGAAACCCAGAGCGGTTTAGAGACATGCCTACAGTGACACAGCTAGTAACTAGGGGGAATGAAATTGCAACTCATCTGACACCAGGTCCTCTCTCTCTCGCTTCCCACACAAACTCTCCATGCTGTGCGTTCGGTCTCCATTGATCCCTGAATGATGGGCACTAGCCTCTCCAGGCCTAACATGGGAGCAAGGATATAGGAGCAAGGGTGCTTCTGTCTAGGTGTGAGACAAAAAGGAAGTCTAAGGGGAAGGGAAGGTGTGGTGGGGGCTGAGCCCCGGCGGGTAGCGAGAGCGGAGGAGCCTGCCTGAGCAATGGCTTGGAAACCTCCCTCCGGCGTTAATGTCAGCCACAGCGACTTTCCTATTAAGTGGAGCAGTTGGTTGGCTGTAGGTGTCAGAATGTCCTTATAAAACTGGAATCCAATCTAATCCGGGGGAGGGGGAAAGGTGGGGGCTGGCAGCGTTTACAGGTGCTGGTAGGGTAAAGAGAGCAATTTCTTAGCTCTGCGCCGTTGGTGGCTGATGAAATTCAGACCTAGTTCTGCCTGGTACAGAGAAGCTGGAGCAGGTACGGTGGCTGCTGCTCCCAGCTGCTTCTGCCTTCCTTTTTTTTTTTTTTTTTTTTTTTTGCCAGTCCTGGGCCTTGGACTCAGTGCCTGAGCACTGTCCCTGGCTTCTTTTTGCTCAAGGCTAGCACTCTGCCACTTGAGCCACAGCGCCACTTGCAGCTTTTTCTGTGTATGTGGTGCTAAGGAATCGAACCCAGGGCTTCGTGCATGCTAGGCAAGCACTCTACCGCTAAGCCACACTCCCAGCCTCTGCCTTCCTTTAAGAGCTCTCCCAGGTGCTTTGTCTGTCGCTCTGAGGAAGCTGGGCCACTGCACAGGCCGCGCACAAGGCTGTGCGTTACCAGACCCATCTTTCCTCAGCAATGGTTCATTGTCTCCCGTGTGACAGGACCCTGTACAAAGTGCTCCACCAAACTCATCTTCAAGTATTCTTGAAGGCACTGGTGGCCCACACTGGTAATCCTAGCTACTCAGGAGGTAGAGGTCTTAGGACCATGGTTCAAAGCCAATGAATGGGGCAGAAAAGTCCTCAAGAGTCTTATGAATTTAGCAGCAAAAAGCTGGAGTTGGAGGTGTGGCTCAAATGGTAGAGGACCTTGAACAAAAAAAGCCAAGTGAGAGTACAAGGCCCTGAGTTCAAGCCTTAGTACTAGCACAAAAGAGAAAGAAAGAAGGGAGGGAAAGGGAAGGGAAGGAAAAACAAGGAAGTAAAAATGAAAGAGGGGGGGAGAAGAATGAGAGAAAAGAAGAGAAGAGAAAGAAAAGAAGAGAGCTAAGACTCTATATAGTTATGTGTGGCTACAAAGCTAGGAAATCACCAAGTCAGACCTGAAGCTCAGATGTTTACCTGCGTCCTCTTTACCCCCCTGCCTCAGGCTCTTGCTGACCTGCCTAAGGAATTGCTGAGGAAGCATGCCCACACCTGCTGTGGACCGAGAGCCCATAGATGGGTCTAGAATCTACTATTCTATCAGCAGAAAAAGATCAGCAAAAGCAGAGAAGCATCCTGTCCCCAAACACAGCCATTCTTCATTTATGCCCCTTTCACTCTACCACCAGGAACATTTTCCAAATCAACATGTGTTGCCCAGAATCCAGTTTTTAAAGTCTTTAGTTTAAAAGGAACCATGGACTTATACACAGGTTAGGCACGAAAAGAGAGACAGACCATAGTTTGCCTTTTCCTCCAAGTGTTTATTTTTTCAGATATATTTCTCTACCTCAGGGTAGATTTGCAGATTTGGTGTGAGTCAACTCTCCAGCCTGAGCGTCTTTCTTATGATGCTTTTTAATCTTTAAGTCGTTGCACAAATGGGGTTTCAATTCAACGTGTCTGGTTATGACACGCACAACGCATCTCGATCAATGTCACCCACGCCTTGCATCATTCTCCCCCATCTCTCCCAACTCCACTCACCCGCTCGGTTTCCCCAGTTTCATCTTCGCATCTGTACATTGAATATTGTCTTCATTTATCAACCCCTGCCCTTGGCTTCTCCCCCACCAACACCCCAAGTTCCCGCCTCCTGGTATTGACCTGTGTTGGAGTATAAGTTAGTTGTTCAGAGGGGTCGCACCATTGGGATTCCCTGCCGGTACTCTGCGTGTGCTGTGTGTCTTTGCATCCTGGGCAGGTCTTGTTCATCCATACCTTCCAAGAGATGCGGGCCCTGAAGGCAGGTCTCCTAGGACCACAGACATCTTCCCAAGATGAGCTCTAAGGAAAGCCAGCTCCGAGCAGCCCATCCCTGCCACACCAAGACCACAGCCACTGGCTCAGTGGGGCTGTTTCCTAGCGACCAGATTGGACAGAGAAACCCTGAGACCAGCAGCCTGGGACTGAGGGACAGTCAGTGAGCACCAGGCCCTGACTTGGCAGTCCTTGCAGGAAACATATGGGCCTGAACAGATGGGCCAGGCACAGGCGCCCCAAGCAGGAACCATTAAGGCAAGAGCAGAGCCGGAGAGGGAAGGGAGAGACAGGTCAGGAATGGGCTCAGAGATGGAGCTAGGCTAGGCTCAATGAGAAGTTTGGGATTCACTCGATAGAGGATTGAGGCAGACACAGGAGTGCACGCGGCATGATTCCAGCCTGGCTGCGAAGTCTCTCTCCCGACCCCCCCCTCCCTGCGGTGAGCAAGGAGGCTTCCTTGGGGGGCGGGGGGACGGTGCTAAGGGATGAGCCCACAAGTGCTGACCGCGGCTGCTTCCCGCAGCCTCCTGAGCGGGAGCTCAGCCTGTGCATCCACGAGCCTGGCTTCTCCCTCCGCTACAATGCCAACATCTGCCCCCAACCAAATCCAAAGGCCCCACCCAGAGCTGGTGGGGGTCACATGCACACGCTAGCTTTTGTTGTAAGGCTGCAATTTGCCCGCGGTGTTGTTTAGATGGACGGGTGTGAAGGCTGGTGTGGAAGAGTAGAAAGTTTCTCGGAAGTGGGTGCGGGCAGTCAACGGCACAGGAAACGTGGGGAGACATGCCGCTTGTTCTCCGAAGAGCAGGTCCAGCAGGTGGAAGTTCCGGGGAGAGCAAGGGGAGCTCTGCTATGGAGAGGACATTGCTTACCATTAAAGCTACCTAAACACCAGATGGAGCGAGAGCTCCCTGACCAGGAGAAACAGAACATCCACCTGGTAGAAGGTTGGAGAAGCCCTCCAACCACTGAATGAAATCAAGGCCTTCCCAACCCTGCCTGTCTTTGACATTATGAAAGGAGCTGCATTGAGTAGCTCAAAAACTCGGATTCAGGTAACTGAATCCAGGTCCCCAGGCAATTGTCAGCTCTGAATGAGAAGTCATGGTGAATAGGGTATTGTTGGGATCAAAGGTAGCAGTGGAGAAGGGGGGAGGGGAGGGAGAGAGGAAGGGAGGGAGAAACAGAGAGAGGCAAAAAGACTGGCAGAGAGAGAGAAGTGAGAGAGACAGAAATAGAGGGACAGACGCAGAGCGAGACACAACCCCATAGAGAAAGAGACAGGAAAAGAGAGAAGCAGAAAGAAAAAAGCAAAGAGACGGATGAGAGAGATGAGAAAGAGGCAGAGAGAGACAGAGAGAGGCAGACAGAGAGGGAAATAGAGAGGGGGTGTTAGGAAAGCGAAGCGGGTAGAGCGAGAGAGAAACGGTCACAACCGAGTGTATGATGTCTTTGCCAACGGCAGGGACATTGTTGTTCTGAGTGGTCACCTGGGCATTGACAGACCGTGTCCTTCAACAAGTGGCCGCTCGACTTGCCTGTGCCAGCAACCCCTTCTCCCTGGGGAGAGGTGCACCACAGTGACACCAAAGGGCCCTGGCTTTCCTAGCACTTTGGAGAACCCCCCAGTAGGGATGCTGGCTGTATACGTAGAGGGGCGGTCCCCAATCGACCCTCCCCTCCTCCCACCCTGGGGCCATATGGCCGGAAGCCACTCCTACGCCTCCCGGGTCCGGAACCGGAAGGAGTAGTTCTGGCTCACCCCCGATCTCGGGACCATGTGGATGCCTTCAAGATGGCGCCACCGGAGCCCAGGGGCGGTTCTATTGGGGCATGACGTCAGCCTGTGGGGGGAGTCCCAGGGTACCACTCTCGCTGAAACAGCCCGGCTCAGCCAATTAGCCAATCACCCCAAGTCCTTCCCCTTCCCGCCTTCCTCACCGTAATAAATCCTTCTGCCCACCCCCTGGGCGAGGAGTTCAGTTCAAACCTCAGCCTGTCTCCCTGGAGTCTTTCTTTCTGCGCCGGTCTCTGACACGTGAGAGGGGGCGGGGGTGGGGGGGAGGTTTCCGGCAAGTCTCTTCTTGGCTAAACGCAATCCACAAGAGCATGCTTTGCCTTCTGCTGGCGGGAGTCAAAGCCGAGTGCTTTTTCATAGTTCTGGGTTCAGGCATTTTCCCCGGGAGATAGGGGGAAAAAGGGATCCCAGAGGTCCCAACAACCCCCCGCCCCCACCCCCCACCCCCGCCTGTGGTCTGGAAACAGGGACCTGGTTCCAAGCCGGCCATAGGGTTGGAGGGTTATTCTATAAGCATGAGGCCTGTGCGCCTGTGCAGCCTAGCAGAGCAGTGGTGGTACTGTTGTTGTTGTTGTTGATGATGATTTTTCCTAAACGGCTTAATACGCCCGTGTTTGTGGAGCATCCTTGGAATCCAAGTGTCTTTGGCGTAATTATTGTTAATTGCACAGACTATTCTATAAACTCATCCAATTACGAGAAAGTTATTAACTTTATAAAATATCGCAGGCATCCCACAGTGACACGGTGGGTAGACGGAGTAACTGTTGGAGAGGCAGAGTCAGCGTGAAATACCATGCAAATGGTGAGACTTATTTACTTCTTTTTTCAAAATATCATAACATTCACGCGGGGGGGGGGGGGGCGGAGGATCCTCTCAGTTGGCCAGAAACCCGCTTTAGACCATGGACAAGCCTGGAATGTTCCCTGTCTGACCCAGCGCAGCGCCCCCCCCCCCCCCCCGCTCTGATCAGGTGGGGCCTTTCGTGCAGGTAACCCGGGAGCTCAGAAGATGGCCCCAGTTCTGCAGTGTAGAAACCGTGTTCCACTCCCACCGAGCCGTGTCACCTTTCACTGCCTACCTAACCTCCCTGGGTCTCCTGCGAAGCCAGAATGCTGACCTGTAGGGCTGGGAGGATTCGATAAATTAATACGCAGGGAATCGTTGACACCCATCTGGTAGCCAGTTTTGGACGATCTGATGCCGTTATGAACAGCTAGACTTCCGAATGCGTCGGGCCTGCCCGCGAGGTGTCCTCTCAGCTTTCGGGCATCCACAGGGAATTGTGAGGTCCGGAAGCATTATCGTCATTATCATCTTACGATTATTTCAAAGTCCATCACGGCCGGGCCATCGTGGTTTCCAAGTAAGTGTTTCCGTGACGTAGGCACCCAAGGACGCAGAGTACAGGTGTGCAGCTTCATGACCCGCCGGGAAGTCGACATCGCTGTACTTGTTGCTTAGCTCAAGAAAAGGAGCGTCACTGCGATGCCCCAGAGCCCTGACTTGTCCCCCCCCCCCCCCGCCCCATTCCCCTTCCGGTCACTTCCGCCCCACCCCTGCCCCCACCCCACTGAGGCAAAGCGGGTTCCTGTGGAGTCTGGCTTGTCCTGTGAGGTTCCCCCACGCGAGACCCCTTCCCTCAGCCGCGGAGCCGATGCCACGGCCTGGGTGACGGAATGGAAAGCCCAGAAGGAAGCAGCGGCGTGGCCCATCTGTGCCAGGACGTGAACCCCAGGTGGCCGGCGCTTGCAGGTTTGGTTTAGGGCACGTCGGCATTTCACCTGTTTAGGGGAGCCAGCACGACGTTTCGGTCCCCGCCTACAACGGGCAGTGATGGGATGGGGTGAAGGGTGATTCCCCTCAGTCCACGCGCTCATCACCTCCGCGTGGGGACCTACGATGAACGCTTGTCAACCACGTTGGCAACCTGCACGAGATGAAGAGGGGGACTAGGAGCCGGCTGCCGGTTCTGGCTCTGCCCCGTGAGCCAGAGCTTCCCCCTCACCCACCCCCCAACTCCCATCCATCACCAGCCTGCGGGGTGACCCGCACCAAGCACTTTAATCCAAGAGCCACTGGCGAGGACGCGTCAGGCAACAGCTTTGTGCCAGCCTGGCCCGGGCAGGTGCCTGGAACTGGGCTTGTGAGCACTTCGTCCCCAGGAAGAACCCAACTGCTCTGACTCAATAGGCCACAGGCTGTTGCTCTAACAGCAGAGCCATGTTAGAGCCTCTCCTTAACACTGCCCTAGAAGTTACCCGCACCTCTCTGGCTCTCTTTGTCTGGCTCTCCATGTGTCTCCATCTCTTCTTCTGCATTCCTGTCTCCCTCTGTGTCTCTCTGTCTCTGAGTGTGTGACTCACACACACACACACACACACACACACAGATTCCTTGTCTACACGCCCACTTCATTGTCACCTGTTCCCTTGCTGCACTGTCAGAGCAGTCAGAGTCAAATGTCTTGTTCCTATTCCCCAAACGGTGCAAGCAAGCCACCTGCCACACCAGTGACCCCCCAATCTAGCAGGTCTGGGAGGAGGGCACTGACACCCTGGGCATACTTCACTTGCCCTTCTGGGTGCATAGTCACCGAGGGCAGCTACCAGTGCCTGCTGTTGTCTCTGTCTGGGAGTCCCGGAGCCCGCCCTTCTGGGCTTACCTCCAGCCTCACTCAGCCCCCGCCAGGTTCTCTAAAGAAGCCGTGTCATTGGCTACACCCCAGGGAGGCAGGCTCTGGGTCCCAGCAGTGTCATTGGCTTCACCACCGGGAGGCAGGCTCCGGGTCCTCTCTGGTGACCTTGGCTTCTCCACCCTCCACTGTAAGAGGTGAACCGTGTTCTGACCCAGGTTGGCCCCTCTGAATGTCAAGCCCCTCCTCGGGGGTCGGGGTCCTGTTGGAAGACAGGGAGGTTCTACTGGACGCGTGTAGTAAGGGCCCAGCCCCGTGTCTCTGCTCCTTTGTTCACTAGCAGCGTGACCTTGCGCATGCCCAGCCCCTGCATCCAAGCCCCTCGGGGATAATGGCCCCTCCTGCCTCCCTCAGAATCAAGCAGGGTGGCGGGGTGGGGGGGGACTTAAGGAGAGGGAGGAGGAGAAATGAGAATCCGCTCTGTACGTTAGAAGCATGGGGTAGGGGGAGGGATTTTATAAGCACCAGCATGGCCACCAGGCACTCGGGGGGACCAATGAAACCCAAACCCAGGCCCTGGGGGTTCCCCTGGGCCACGGGCGGAGGAGCAGCGGCAGCGTGAAGAATGACACCTTCCGTGGCTCCCTCAGGGCCTGAGGACGGTGGGCAGACCCCCCCACACGCGGGTAGAAACACGGGTGGGCGCAAGCTCGTGTTCTCAAGGAGCCTCTGGAGTGGAGGGGGGTGGGGGGGACGGGACCCAGAGCGCACTGGCAAGGAAGGAGCTTTAGAGGGAGGGAGGAGAGGGAGGGAGGAAGCGCGTCGGGATCCACGTGTGGGGAGGCGATTGTGCCAGGTGAGCAGCCTGGAGTGTGCCCTTCACAAGCGGGGATGGCCGCACCCCCGGGGACCCGCGGCCTCCCACGCAGCCGCTTCCGGATTGCAACGTCGGTCCGTGATGCCCAACTCTAGCTCCACACAGACGCGCGTGCGTCCACCCGCCGCGGGACGGCCCCCCCCCCCCCCCGCTCCTCCCCCTCCCGCCCCCCGCACACTTCAGGAAGCACGCACCCTGGAATGGAAGTCGCCTCAATATCCCACATCAACTCCTCCCGGAGACCTCCCCACGTCCCGCCCCGATAACCAGATCCGAAATGCCGCCGCTCTGGCTCAGGGGTCCCCGTGAGACCCCAGCATTGAAGGGAAGGGATCGCTGGGGTCGGGGTGGGGGCTGCCTAAAGGCCCCCCCCCTCCGGCCCTCCCTGGGGGGGGTCTGTTCCCCGTCTCCCCACGCTGTTCCCTGGCTCTGGCAGGAGGCGGCTGGGAAGAGCAGCCTTAGTCTCTGACCCCCTGGGGTGGGTTATATTTGGATGTTAAAAGTAATGACACATCTGTACAAGTCCTTCCTCCTGCCCGCCTCGCCCGCCCGGGAAAGGCTCCTGGCAGGGAGGGGGGGCGGGGGGTGGGGGTGGCTTATATTTAGGTCTGGCATTCCCTGGTAGGCATCCTGTTCAGAAATGGAAATTCTTTTAATAGCTAGCCAGCCCCGAGTGTTTAATGAGCTGGTGTTGACTTTTTGATTTCTTGTTCTTGGTGGAGGACTGGGAGCTGCCGCCGCTAATTGGGAATCGCTCCTCCTAGTGCCTCCTCCTCCTCCGGTTCCAGGTCCGCGCGGAGGGGAGGCCAGTCTCCCTCGCTCTCCCCCAGTGCCCCTTCTCCTCTCCCCTTTAAGCTTCTGCCTGACCGGGAATAGGATCTTCGGGTTGAACGTGGCCTCTTCTAGGAAGTCCTCCCAGATCGACCCGCCTGCCTGCGGACTCGCCCTTTACTTCCACATCTTTTTTCCCTAGGGGACCGGTCATGGGTCCCAGCAACATCAGCAGTCACGGCTGGGGCCTGCAGAATAAGTCGGGGGGGGGGGGGGAAGTAAGCGTCTTCCCCTAGATCGTTGGAGGCCCAGAGCGCCCTTTCTGACTGAGCATCGGTAGCCCCCGTCTCTCTAGATGGTTGAGGTGAACCGTGTGCGGGTCAAAGACTCCTTTAAAAAGCCAACGTCGGGCTTTGTGTCTTGGCTCATGCCTGTCACCCCAGCTGCTTGGGAAGCGGGGATTGGGAGAATAGAGGTTTAAAGCCAGACCAGGCAAGAAGTCAGCAAGATTTCATCTCAATCAACAAGCTGAAAGTTGTAGCGTGTGTGCACGATCCCTGCTACGTAAGAGGCCAAACACAGGAGGAGGGGTGTGTAAGATTGGCCCTGGGAAGAAAAATATGAACACACACACACACACACACACACACACACACACACACACACCAGCCACGATCTCTGTACCCCCTCCTGGCAAGGCTGGAAAGGCGGCTTCTTTGTCAAGCTCAGGCCACCTTTGCCTCTCCTGAACAGACTTGATCGACGGCCGGAGATAGAGGAGCCGGGAGAGGTAGGGAAGAGAGGCAGGAGACAGAGCAGGCTGGAAAGGAGATGGATGGCATGACGCTGGTGTGGAAAACGAAAGTAGAACCTTGCAGACGGCAGGGAAATAGCGGATTTGCCTGCCGAGAGTGCCTAAGCTCTAGGATGAGAGTATCAGGTTTGATGCATCTGAAAGTCTGCAAGCCAGAGAGGTAGATAGAAGGGGCGAGGGTCCCTTTGGGCCTCCCCTGCCCCATGGGACTGAGCCCACATCGTCTCCCAGACACAGCAAGCCAAGGGTGCTCTTTATGCTTATGCTTTATTTGATTCATCTATCCGGGGTTTGTGCATGCCTGACCTATTCAGAGCACAAAGCGGTGGAAGTGTGGCCCTGAGTTCAGCAGGTGAAGGTAGAGCCGTTTCCTGTGCTCTCCCGCCTTGAGGATGTACAAGAGGAAGGGAGGGAAAGTTCTCAGAAGGGGGTTGTCGGGAGATCCCGGTCCATCCTTGCCAAACTTCAGCGTAGGTTCTCAGGAGCTCGGGGGTACTGGTCAGCTGCACCCCCATGACCACAAAGCAGGGTGCAGGGTAGAGCCTGTCCCCCACCTTCCAGGCTGCTCCATGCGGACCCACCACCCCACCCCATCCAACAAATGCTGTGTCTAAAGCGTAAAAGGCAAACCACCAACGAAGACAAAGTCACTTGCAACAAATGAGGCAATGGTTAAAAAAAAAAAATCAATCCTGAAAATACAATGTTCTTCTAAACTCTACAACCTGAGCAATAGCCCCACTTGCAGCTTGCTTGGTAATTTATTGGAGATAAGAGTCTCATGGATTTCTCTACCCTAGTTTCTACCTTGAAACCATGATCCTCAGATCTCAGCCTCCTGCGTAGCTCAGATGACAGCCATGAGCCACCAGAGCCTGGCTGGAAGCTACCAGTTTGGGCACGTATTTTCAGTCTGGGCAAAGGGGAGACGGTTGGCGTGGAGAAACTGGTACCGTGTTGCAGTGCTAGATGTCAGGGCGGTGCGTATCGGCCTTAAAATGGGACTTCCGGTCGTCACAATAAACTTCATCTGTGCGAACTGATGCCAAGAACATCGTCAGAAACACAGATCCAATCCTGAGTTCCCTCCCCGGGCAGCCACTGTGGGGCGTCGCTTTTGCAAGACGAAATGTAACGGCCATCGCGGGAATTCTTAGCTCTCCGTGGCCCGGCCAAGAAAGGAGGACTCTGGCTTGTGGCTCCACGTCCGGATGCGCGTTGACTCTTCAAGAGTGCGGATCCAAGGGAGAGGGGACACTCTGGAGCTGCCTAGCCATCTCCCGTCCTCGGAGAGACACTGTGCGGAACGCAGACCGCACAGCTCCTTTTTCCTTAAACAAACGCGGTTTTTCAACATCAGTCGTTAAGGGATTGCACCGAGGGGCTCCGGGTCCACACGTCGGCTCGCGGGGGCGGTGCGTGTCATCCGTGTCACCCTCATCCCGGGGGGCCCGATTCCATTCTCTCCTGCGTGCGCGTTGGTCACGGTGACCGCCCTTCCTCTGCCCCTCGGTCGGCCTTCCATGGGACCCCCCCCTCCCCGACAAGACACGGTTCTGTTTCCTGGTATTCATTCTGCTGGAGTCTACGCCGTTCCAAGGAGTTACACCGTGGGGGTGAGGGATGCCCTTGAGCCCTGGGTCCGTTTCCTCAGGGGGAAAGGGAGAGTCCCCAGCCCACAGCTACCCAGATTCTGCTGTGACCACTGCAAGGATAATTTCCCAGCAGGCCTAACCCGCACGCTCAGCTCTCATGTCACAGAGGAAAAACTGAGAGGAGAAAGATAATAATAATCGTTGCTGAGTGCCAAGCACGGGCAGGGCCTGGGCCGGCAATGGTGAGCCTACGGCCTCTGTTCCTTAGCAGCAGCCCCCAAGGAGGTTGAGTTTGTGTTGGACGAGGACGTGGAGGCTCGCAGGGACTCGGTGGCTGCCTACTGACAACACGGCAAGAGCCAAGCCGGGGTTCAGAGGTCGTCCCCTGACGCCAGGGCTCTCACTACAATGGGCCACCACCTTCCCCCAGGTCACTGGCCCAGTTAGAGCCCCGTCTGTGACCCTCGAATCTCTCCCCCGCCCCCCCCCCCTCTGGCCTCCCCGGCGTCTGCCCCAGTTACCGTCTCCTCCCACACTCCTGGACTCCAGGGATGAATCTTGTCCAACGAGGACAGACTCCGTGAGCCCGGGACTAAAAGAAGCCAGGTGGCGGAGCAAATGCAAGTTGGCTGAGGGCCTCAACATAAGCGCTCCATCCTGCCTTGTCACTGCCGTCGGGGCCGGGCTGGGTTTGCGTGCGGCTCTGTGCGCGGTTCAAAGGCTCAGCGCGTGCTGCGGGGTGGAAACTCCTTCCTACGCATGGTCATGGAGGATGGGGGCTTGGAGAGACCCACTCCTCCGCAGAACAAGCCCATAGCCAGCCCCATCTTTCCAGCCAACTCTGTCGTGCGGCAGGAGAAAGGAGGAGGGCCTGGGTGAACCTAAACCCTTGGCATAGCTGCAGGAAAGCTGCTCCGACCCAGGCCCCTTCCCCAACCCCACACCACGCACAGCCCGTGCCACAGAGCAGGCAGCCCTGTCCCCCAGAGCCCAGGATCCCAGACAGGCCCCGTTGCCAGGGAGGCCTGGGCAGTCGGACCAGCGCGGAGAGCTCCTTCTCCGTTTCCAGGCGCTGACTCCTGGGACAATGGAGTCACTTGCCCTCCCAGGTGGTCTGCCCCGGGCCTGTGGGGAGGAGCCGGCAGCAAAGGGAACGCAGGGGGCGGGGGCTGCTGGAGAATGCGCGCTGTAAGAGGTCAGGTTCACAGCCGTCCTCGGAGAAAATGGCTCTGGCACGGTGTGTCCTCCTCTTCTGGTGACCGAGGCCGGGGCTCCGCAGCCGTGCGAGGCCGCTTCCCGGGGCCACTTCCACCCGCACCGTGTGCCGTGAAACGTTCGCTCCAGCGAGCATGTGCGGAACACGCGAGGCCCCGGGCAGGTGTACCGGGGCTCGTGAAGATGAGTGAGATGCTTGGGGTTGGGAAGCACCCAACCCAAAGGCCATGGAAATCCCTGGAAATCATGTGACTCGTGATGGAACCGATACGTGGGCTTCTCAATGGCGGTCCGCGGCCTGTCTTGCCCGTATTGATCAATTTAGGTGGGGGGCGGGGCGGGGGCTCATATTCTAAGTATCCGAGTGGCCCTTGGCAGATAAAGGTTCCCCACCCTGGCTCGGGGCTCGGGGTGCCGGAGGCGGGGTGGCTACGAGGACCTGGGGCGTTAGGTCAGCTGGCTGACCAGCTCATGCGGGCTCCTCTAGCACCCCCGTGGAACTGGCTAAGATACCTCATGCCTTCCTCAAAGTTCATTTTAAGCACTACAAGTAAGGTATTTGACCCATGGCAGAAACTCGGTCATTTCGACAGTGTTTTCCCCTTCATATAAACATCTTAATCTTGAAAATCATTCCGAAAATTACCTGTTGTTTTCCTGTTTTTAATCCAAAGGGCTGGCATTTCTTAGAGTAGCTTTCTCACCCTGAATGATTCTTCTATCGTATACCCTGGGAGACAGGAGTTGACCTCCTCTCTTTGAACTTCAGACTAAATCCTGCTGCATTAGCCTTCTGCTACAGGAAATAATCATATGAAATAGCCTTAGATCTGCAGTCTCAATTCATCTTCACAGCAGACTTTGCCCTGGGTAGCTCACTACCTCCATCTGACGGATGGGGAAACTGAGACCTAGGCAAGTTGACTTGCCCGTATCCCATGAGTAAATGACAGAGAGAAGGTTCAAATATTCCTGACCAAAGCTCTTAACTCTCATGAGGTTTGCACCTGGGCCTCCTTCTGCCTGGTAGCTTTGTTTAGTGCCATTTGGTGCAGGAGAACAGGGCCATCGATGGGCAAAACTAGGCCTAGATGTGTCTGAGTTTAGCCTGAAGAGGCAGCCATTGAGAATGTCCAGACCAAGAGCTGGGAAGTTCTGAGACTTCTCCACCACACCAGGCCAGGGGTCCTCTGCCAGCTCCCGCTCATAGGGGACCTAGCGGAGGTATCTGTGGGGTACCTGGGCGTCACAGCTCCCTGGCTAGCTTGTCAGTGATCCCAGGGCTGGGAGTAAACATCCCTTGACAGCTGCTCATTGAGTACCGGCTGTATCCCTAGACTTGCACTGGGTACTGCAGAGCTGAGAGAGAAAGAGTAAATGAGAGAAATGGAGACAGAGCGAGACAGAGAGACAGAGGGACTCCCTGCCTCCAAGTCAGGTGGCTTGAGGACATATGCAAATGTTGAGACAATGGGGCCCCTCCGGGCCACCAGGCCATCTGTTTCCAGGGCCTGATACAGTGCAGACCCCGTAGCTGGCACCCGCTAACAGCTTTCATATCTGGAAATGCATACTTGGAGTTCATATCTCCCTGGGAAACCCGACTTCTGTTTTTAGAAATCACAGAAAGGTAACACCAGCACCACTGGGCCAGGCTCAACCGGAGTTGCTGATTCTGAAGTGGAAAGGGGCAGGAAGTACAATTGTCAATTGTCCTTTTGATAAAGCTATGCTTTATCATACACATAGTACTGGGGTTTGGACGCAGGGCTTTGTACTTGGTAGCGGGTGCTCTACCATTTGAGCCACGCTTCAGGCCTTTCGCTTTTGTTTCAAATAAGGTCTGACTGTTTTATGTCTCAAATAGGACTGGAAAATGTTCCCCCTATTTATGCTTCCCAAACAGCTGGGATGACAGCTGCTCTGTACCATGCCTAGCTTTTTGTTGGCTGGGATAGGGGCTTACAAACTTCTTTTGCCCGGGTTAGCCTCCAGGTCTCAGCCTCCCAAGTATCTAGGATTGCAGGTGTCAGCTACCAAACCTGGCCAGACTGAGCATTTCAAAGAGGAGCCAGCTCCAGCTCTGGTGTGGGTGACCTATCACGGTAGCGAGTGAGTTGGTAAGGCTTAAGGTAACTCCTCCAGCTTTCCCTCAGGGACTGGACAAAGGCTTTGCTGACCAAGAGAACTAAGACCTAAGCCCAGGATGGGTGAAACTTGTCCGGTTGGCCCAGACCATAGCGTGCCCAGGTCATTGCGTCTCTGAAGCAACCAATCCACATCTCAGATTTTTTTACTCTGCATCTTTCCTCCCGCGAGATGAACTGGCTCTCCTCACTTGTTCGAGAGCGCCATGTTCTCATCTCTCTCTTTCTATTCCTTTAAAAACAATGCTCATTCTCAGAAAAGGGCCCCAGGAATGCATTCCTGTTCAGGAGAAAATGACTGGACCCATTTTACAGCTGTTTGCCTCTCTCGGGGAGATGTGTGTTTAAGCCCAGGTCAAAGGTTTATGTGAAAGGGACCAAACCTGGGTGTCGAATTCCAGATGCTGGGTGGAGGCTGACAGCATTTGGGGGTGCGTAGCCCTTCTTGGGCTCCCGTGGGAGTGCCACCTCTTCTAACGCCTCGTGACCCAGCCCCGAGGGAGAAAGCTTCTGGGCTGGGCGCTATGAGCGCTCTCAGAAGGGTGAAGTAGGTCTTCCTGCGGGAGGCTCCCCTCCCCTCCCCACACCGGGCCTCTCAGCCTCGAACCCGGGTTCCCCGAAGCTCTGCAAAGAGCTTAGGACTCACGGTGGAAGAACCATGAGTGGGATTTGAATCTCCGGATCCTTTCCTTTGTCTCTGTCTCTGAGAGCAGAAAGACTGGACTCACCCAGCAAGGACTCACAGCATTTGGATCTCAGTGTGATTTATTCCGAGTGGGGCTGGGGGAGGAGAAGGAGTGGGTGATGGCTGGGGGAATAGGGGGGGCGGGCGGGCGGGAGGCAGGGAACAGCTGGAGTGCCTTTGAGGGAACAGCTGCTACGGAGCCTGCTCTGTGGGTGTGCAGCAAAATGGGGGCTTTCAGTACTTTTCAAGAGATAATCTTGTTCAATAAATTCCAGCCGGGGAGGTGGGAACTAGCCTCTGATGGTTTCTGCCCTCCCTCCTGCTCTCCCCCCACCCCCCGCCCCGAGTCCTCCGGAGATCTTCTCCCAGGCCAAAGCACAGCTGGCTCCATGAAGTTGGGTCCCTGCCCCTCCCTCCCTTCCTCCCTCCTCCTCCTCCTCCTCCTCCTCCCCCTCCAGACCTGGCCTCTTGGCCTCCAGTAGACAGGCCAGGTAGCCAGGAGGAAAGGTTCCAGCCCTTGTCTGTCCCGCCTGGCAGCGCCCAGGGAAAGGAAGCTGCCATCCCCGCAGCCACGTGGCACGGTTACCAGCTATGCCAAGAGATAATGACAGGTTGAGTGTTCTCTGCTTAGTGAGGACTTGCATGCAAATGACTCGGCTCTGAATGGGCTTAATTGTCACCGCCTGGTGTGGTGGCTCAGACCACCTCCTCCACCCTCCTCTGGTGGTGGTGGGGGGGGGGGAGTAGAAAATGGAGCAAGGAGGCAAGGGGGGTCCTGTGGTATGAGGAGGGGTGGGCTCCGCATGGCCCCGGAGCCAGAGCCCTGGAGAGAAGGAAGCTGGCGCGCTCCCTCTGCAGTGCCAGGCTGCCCGTGCACAGCCGAGCGCCCAGAGTGGAGATTCGCTCCGGGACGCGATCCAGATTAAGATGCAGCTCGACGACGATAAATCCCCCCGTGCGTCGCGGCTCAGCCGGAAGAGGCTGTCACGTGCCCGCAGCATGTTCCCGCTTGGCCAACAGAGCCTGGCAAGAGACAGAAAGCACCCCCCCCCCCGTCTGTGTAACGCACGCCGTCCTGTCCCTCGGGGGCCGCGGAACTCCAGCCGGGTCCCCAGCAGAGACCTGGGGAAGGATGATAGGGGGGCGGGCGGCGGGGGGGGGGGGGCAGGCGAACATGGAGATCATCCACCCTGGTGGGAGGCTTCCTGCGTGTCAGGCAGGCATTTCCATAGACGCGTTTCCATGACACACGTAAAGACACGTCCACTCCTTACCGTACCTCTCTCGCCTTCTCCATGTTGGCATTAAGGAAAACGAGGCGTGGAGAAATGGTGTCGCTTCGGCAGAGCTCAAGTGCACAGAAAGGAAGCGCCGCTGGGTCAAACGCAGAGCCTGGCCCCGGCCCGTGCCCTTGGACCTCTCCCCACCTCCAGGTACTGACTGGACGTCCACTGCTCTGCTGGACACCCAGATGCTAGGCTGGACGTGGGGGCGGGGAGTGAGGCTCCATCGCTGTGGATCTGAGGTTTGTCCATCTGTCTGTTTCATGCCTGCAAACCCACGGGCCCAGCCAAAACCAAGGTCCTTACTAGGTTGGATCTTGGAGCTGGATCTGTTTTGATAAAGGAAACACCGAGGTGAGCACCCTGAACGCAGGCTCAGTCCTCTAAAGGCGGCTACTCAGAGATCTGAGGATCTGAGACCTGAGGATTGGGGTTTCAAGTTTGAAGCCAGCCTGGACAGGGAAGTCTGTGAAACTCCTATCTCCAATCAAAAGCTAAGGGACAGTGCCCAGACCCTGAGTTCAAGCCCCAGTACTGGCATGCACGTGCACGCGCGCGCACACACACACACACACACACACACACACACACACTCCCACAAGATGGTGGGAGCTGTCTTCTGTTGAGGAGATGAAAGCAAAGAGTTCAGTGACTATGTTTACCTAGTATGCCAATGAGCAGAGAAAGTCCCTGGGCTCATCTAAAACATTAGAAATTTTCCTCTTTTACATTTTGGGGTTTTCTGTGAGGTTTTATTTAAAGAAAAATCACCCAAAAAGTATCTAACACTGAAAGATCCCTACAGATCCATTGAAGAGACACTTCTAGAAGCCAAGGTGACTTGAGGACTTGATGAGAAGAAGCCATTTGGGAAACCTCCAGTCACGGGTCCCAAGGAATAAGGAAGAGTATAGACCAGAACAATCGCTGGGTGCCAGTGGTTCACACCCGTACTCCTAGCTGTTCAGGGGGTTGAGACCTGAGGATCACAGTTCAAAGCCATCCTGGTTAGACTCTTATCTCTAATTAACCACCAAAAAGACAGACGTGGAGCTGTGGTTCAAGTGGTTGAATGCTGGCCTTGAGCAACAAAGCTAAGGAACAGCACCCAGGTCCTAAATTTAAGGCTCAGTACCAGCATAAATAAAAGAAAGAGAGAAAGGAGCATAGAATGGACTAGAACTGGCCATGGCCATCCAGTTCCAATTGCTGGCTTGTGAAGAGGAGATAGACAGACGTAAATTCCTAGTAGCAACCACTCTGCACAGCTGGCTCGAGTGCCACTTGCTCCGAGTCTTCTTGGGAAACAGAGCAGTCAGAGTACTAAGGAAAGGCCTGTGAGTATTAAGGAAAGGTTTCTGGTGTCCTAAGAACTTCCTCCCCCCAAAATACTCCAAGTCACAGCAGAATACTTCATATTAATTGGTCAGGAATTCGCTAATCACTGAAAGGAAAGTGGGGTTAAGATCCGTATTACTGTGATAATTCTGTAATTCCACTGCATTAATGTTATTAAATGTCACTGAGTGATTGCTTTCCCAGTGTTTAAATCTTAATGCACTTATCCTTTCAAAACTTTGGGCAGCAACGTCAAAGAGACATCACTGAATACCCTGCTCCAAAATGGGATGTTGGGAAGGTTTGCACAAAGACTCTCAGAGCTCTTAATCAGTTTAAGGGAAAGCAATTCAACCTGGCTCTTTTTGAGATGATGACACACTGACTTTGGGATCTGCCTCGCTGCATCCCTGGGACGCTTTGATGGCAGCTGGTATCCATGGCCCCGCCTCGTCACCCAGAACGCCTCCCTGCCCTCCCTCTCCAGTGCTGCTCCCCGCCCCCACCCCACCCCACCCCCCACCCCCACCCCCGCAGTGATTCCATGCCTTGGGATGATATCAATGAAGGCAAGGAAGTGTTTAGACATGATATTTGGAGGACACAAGATGGGATCAATTTGTATCAGTCTCTGAATAGAGGTGAAGATGGAAAGGACAGGATTTCTCCAAATAAGCAAGAACTCCCCAGATGAGGAAAAGAAGCCTAGTGGGGCCCGCATCTGTTCCTGTCCAGTTCTTAGGGTTCCCGCTGGGTGGGTTCCATCTCCTTAGCCACCTGGGTGCCCAGGAAATAGGAAATTGCAGGATGGATGTACCTTGGATGAAGAATTAAGAAACCCTTGCTTTCTATTTAATCCTTTCTTTGTAATTCAACAAGTTACTAAACTAATTCCCAATCTCCTGTACGTGGAGTAATAAATTCTACTCCATCCAACATCAGGGACCATCAAAGTTCTGTGAAAATTAGCATAATTTTTCATTATCATCTTGTAAAAATGCCTTTATACCAAAAGGTATAATGGAAAGATCTCAGGAAGTAACTAGGACAGGGAAATCTGTTAGGCTGGCCTTTGGGATCACATAAGCTGAAAAGGGAGACTGGAAAGTTCCACATTCTGATTTCTTTTATAAATAATGACCTCCTACATGTTGGGGGCAGGGAAGCTACACAACTAAATGATCAATAAATGTTTTACTTCTTTACCATCTGTGTTTTTTGTATCAGGCCTGACGTGAGTTTATGGATGGAGGCTGGGTACAAACTACCCATATGCTTATGGTACACGGGCTCAATATGGCTTTCTATATTTTTGTCTGTTTCTTTTTAAATAAGGATAATATTCTCAAAGATCCAAAAGAGAAAACTTCATGGATGATTCTGGATGTGACTAATTTTTTTTTTTCCTAAACAAGAGCGGGAGAATTAAACTGCAGAAAAGGGGGAGGTCAGGAGAAGACCACACTCAAATGAAAAATGAAATTAATCCGTGGGCCTTGGCCTTATGCTGCGGTTGTCTTAACGCTTATCGCCCTGCCCCCGCTCACCCCCCTCCACTTGCCTTCTCCCAGACCTGGCGCTGTCCCGGGTCCTGAAACAGCTCAGGTTCTCATCTTAGAGATTAAAGCCGCTCTAGAGAGCTCCCCTCTCGTTCACTGTTGTGTGGAAAGTAATTTCCATATAATAACATTTTGTTATTTGTAATAAATCATACCCACAGTAAGGTGACTGGGTTATGTCATTATTTGCAAACCTACAGAATGTAATTATAATATGTCTGAAAACCTCTGTGCAGAACAGCGCTGATCCAGCCGTAGCACCGTCCAATAACAATAAAAATTTATATTGTGCTTTATGTGACTACTCATCAGAGGAACCATGCCAAGGGAAAAAGAGAGCCCACAGCAGTGAGACTCACAAACATGGAATCCTTGTAAATGCCAGACTAGTTGATCCCTATGCTAGCTCTTGGGTTTATGCTTTCTTTTCTTATGAACATTTTATAGTAACCTACTGGGCGTCCATATTTGTCTCTGTGTTCAAATCAATGAGCTCTTTTCTTGGAGTTTCCTGGTGATGCACTAAATTCACATGCATTTGTCTTGGCTGATACTGGCTCACAGGGATTTGCTCTTTGAACAAACTATGCATTCGCTCCTTTCACTGCTTTGCCTGTGTCCCTGTCTCTACTTCCCATCCCTCATCATTATTTTTCTAGAATATGTGGTTCTACTGCTTCCTGAAAGCATAGTAGTCAGGCTCTATGGGCTGAAATTGATAGACATGTTGGCTAGCCATTCACCTTGTGTGTCTTTCCAAACGTTCCTCACCTGTTGAATCCCACCCAATCACATTAAGCGTGGGCTTTCCAATGCCTTCTCTCATCGTCACCTGATTCAGACCTCTATATCTTTGTCATAACATACTGGGATTTTATTTTCCCTACAAAGAATGGCGCATCCTCATTGATTGGAAGATACCCTGAACTTCTAGGGAGCTCATGATTCTTAATAACAGCACCATTAAGATCGGGGCCTTGTCGTTTCAAAAGACTTGGACTTAAGTGCAGCCATCCTCTACCATCTTGTAACCCTGGGGAAACATCCTCCCAGTTTAGCCCCAATGCTTGTACTTTGATTACAGGCGTGCTGGTGGTGGCCCTCAAAGATAATGTTGTCTAGGCCTGTGGAATCCGCCTTCACATGCAAAACTGAATCGAACCCACTGACTTCCAGCGGGAGGGCTGGTTTGTGTCGTGTCTCTCTTAGCCAGGGATGTTTGCAGTTATTGATGCCGAGTGTGGTCGTCCATCATGAATGATACAGAACAGCAGCAGCAAAGAATGTCTTACGGTTTCCTACTCCCACATGGTTCCATCTGGATGCCGAGGCCCTGGCGTTTCCTGGCTGAGCCACTGCTGCATGTGTATGTCTGTAACGGCCTCCTTCCATCTGTCCGACATGGGAGGTTTCTTGAAGGGAGGTGGTCTTTGGTTGGCTGTAAAGAATTTGGAGCCTGAAAGGTTGCTTATGTATCCGTCCATTGAACCAAAGAAAATCCATCTCGGGGTGGGCATACCACATCGGGCGGGGGCCAACACGCAAGAGCACTGCCTGACCACGCAGTGAGGCGCCATAGGTATTTCCAAGGATAGGCGCCTCTGTCTTGTGAGACACTGTTGGCGATACCAAGCAGAGCCAGAGCTGGCATCATTAAGTTTGAGACACCCGTGATATCTACGTCAGCCTGCTTATGGAAAGGAATGTTATGTGGCCTTTAAAACTATGCTTTTGAGCTAGTGGCTCGTGTCTGTCATCCTAGCTACTCAGAAGGCTGAGATCTGAGGATCAGAGTTCAAAGCTAGCCCAGGCAAGAAAGTCTGTGAGAGTCTTATCTCCAATTAACTAGCCAAAAGCCAGCATAGAGCTTTGGCTTAAGTGGTAGAGTGGAGGGAAAAAAAGCTCAGGAACAGTGCCCAGACCTGAGTTCAAGCCCCAGGACTGGCACAAAAAAAGAAAGAAAGAAAGAAAGGAAGGAAGGAAGGAAGGAAGAAAGGAAAGGAAAGGAAAGGAAGGAAGGAAGGAAGGAAGGAAGGAAAGAAGGAAGGAAGGAAGGAAGGAAGGAAGGAAGGAAGGAAGGAAGGAAGGAAAAGAGAAGAGGAAAGGAAAGAAAAAAGCCACATGTTTTGGGCAATGATTGAATACAGTAGAATATAAAAGAAATGTACCAAAAAGCACCAGAATATTGATTTTCTCTCTTGTTTTGTAAGATTTCAGGTCACCTCAAATTTATTTCTTCTCTAAACTTTCCCCATTTCTCACAATGAATATGCATTATATTTTAATCAGAAAAAAAAGATGCTTTAAAAAAAAACTCTCCCAAGACAATGCTTCCCCTGAGTCTCTCCATCACTACCCTAATGGCTCCCCCTCCCGCCCTCCCCTGGAAGGAGTGCCATCCTCATTAAAACACCCCACAGCCCCCCAACCCACATCGCTTCAAAGAAATGTCTTAAGGAAATATCAAAGGGCACGTTTGTGTGCGTGATTATGTGAGAGACAGAGTTAATCATTCTATCAGAAAAGAGGAAACCCACCATAGAAATGCAAAACAGAAGAGTTGAAAAGCAAAGGGGGACTATGGAGGGGTCCCCCCCCCACAAAAGTAACAATAAGGAATTAAAATCTCATCAGAAGAGCTGTCAAAGGGCAGGAGGTGACAGGAGAGCGGAATCATGGGGAGGGCCAGACCACGCCCCTCACCCCTTCTGACCACGCCCCTCGCCCCTTCTTCCCGCCTCCCTCTTCTCTGAGGACCACCGCTGCCGCCGGGAAGCCAGGCAGCAAGGAGGAAGGGAGTGGCCCGGCGGGTGCCATGAACCAGGGGAGGCCTGGGAAATCCAGTGAGGGAGAGAGGATGGGCGCGTTGGGGGCAGAGGAGGCGCAGGCGTTGCTGGTGGTGGAGGGAAAGTTGGATAGAGGCGATCCAACACCACCCCTGGGGAACATGGACCCCAGAATCTGCCGGGGCACCGCTCCCGGGGCTGCAGGAGGATCCTGCACGCAGAGGGGAAGGCATGGCAGTGTCTGGAGACTTCCCAGAGGCCTGCCAGTCCCCTTGCCTGAGACAGGGGCATGTCTTCCACTGTCACAAATCACTGAGAGAGCTACTGGTCCTTAGTGGATAAAATTTGGGGATAGTCTACATTTTTTTTTCCTGGATAGACCCCCCCAAAAAAGACTCATGACTGATCCAAATGGCCACTTGACCCTCCCTTAAGAAACAGACGGAGATTTACTCTAGGTCAGATTCCTAGAGGTAGAGCCACAAACAGGGCCCCGTATCTATGCTTCCGTCTCAATCCACTGAGGGTCACTGGGCGTGCGCACCTCTTTCCCCTCTTTCTAGCCTTCGGCAAGATTGCAAACGGCCAGTTTGGGTGAAACTGGCTTTCTTTGCAAATGGCCCCCCAGTGCGGCCATGCACGGCGACTCCTCCCTGTAATCTCAGCTACTCGGGAGTCACAGATCAAGAGGACTGGAATATAAGACTATGCTGGGCAATAAAGTTCTCAAGACTTCACCCCAACAAATAAGTGAGATGTGGTGGCCTATGACTATGGCCCCAGCGACAGGGGAAATGTGGATAGGAGGATTAGGGTCCAAGGCTGGCCTTGGATAAAAGCACTATCTGAAAAATAACTAAGGCAAAAAGGTGGGGGTTGGGGGCGGCCTGCGGCATTGCTCAAGTGGCAGGATATTGGCCTGGCAAGAGTGAGTCCCTGAGTTCAAATGCCAGTCACAGACCAAAAACAATAAGAATCTAATATTAAATTAAAAAGCTACTGAACTCCAGCACTTGCAGCAGGCTGAATACAGTGGTTTTAAGAAAGGGAAACCCCTTTCCCATGATCGACACCCACCAACAAGAAGGCCCACGGCCTTCCCCGCCTCGGGGACCTGCCGAGGGTGACAGGCAGGCAGCCTGCCGTGGGCTCTTTGCGGGTGGCCTGGGAGCGGTGTTTGCTCCCGCATCTCACTTGTCAGATGCAAGCAGGGAGGCCATACGGCAGCCCTGGGGTGGCCAGTCCCTGGGGCGGGGGGGGGGGGGGGGGTAATCTGAATAGCGTCATGGTCCCGGGCAGAGCCCAGGCAGAGGCAGCCCTGGTGACATGTTAGGGTGTCAGTGCAAGAGACTGGGGCAGGTGGGAGGAGGTAGGAACGAGGAAACTCTTCCTTGGGACAGAAGGCGTCTCATTTTCCCCTTGGAAGGAGGCCTCCATTGCCTAGCAACCGCCCCTCCTTGTGTGGAGGAGGAAACATGGCGGGTGGAGATGCCGGACCTGCACTGCCCACTGGCCCTGTCCTTCCTGTGAATTTCTCATAAGTGCCAGGGTACCGTGCTAGACGTTTGGGGTGCCCTGTGAGGTGGGTTTTATCAGCCCCCTTCCTGGAGAAAAATAATAAGTCCGGTGGAAGTGATTCTGGAAGCAGACTTCCCGGGTTCAAAGCCAGCTCCTGCTCCTACTCCTTACTCCCTGAGGCTTGAAAACAGCGACTGTGTCCTCGGCGTCTCTCATCTGAAGAGCGGGGCTGGTCCCAGCCCGCCCCCCCCCCCCCGTGGGCTCACGAGGCTAAGGGACGGACGGCATATCTCTTACTGAAGTGGTACCAGGCACGTACCCTACGGCTCAGCATGTGCCACGCGTACAACACGAGCAGGGCAGCCACCAGCCAGCCTGACACCACCCGGGCCTCGGCGACAAGAAGACGCGCACCGGACGGACATCAGCGAGTGAAGGGGCTTTGTGAGCCCGTTCCAGATCCCACGAGAACCACACACAGAGGGCTTCCGGGGAAACGGCTTCGGACCCGGACAGACAAGATGGTGGGATCCAGCCGTGGTGTCCCGGGGCTCCTCCTCCCAAGGAGGCTTCCCACCCTAGCCCCCCAAGATTCTCCACCTGCCCCCACCATGGAGGTGACCGACTCAGTTCGGGTGCTGTGGCCGGATCGCTAGTGGAAGCCTTTGCCTTCTGGTCCTTCGAGATGCCTCCTTCCCCCTCGCACCCCTCTCCGACGGAGAACATGTAAGAGACCAACTCCCAGTACGTAGTTGCATCCAGGGAGGGCCCTGAGTTTTCCGGAGAGAGCAGGAATACCGGGGAGCTGCCTCTCTTACAGTCGTTCCTCCCCTCTTTCCAGGACACGGGGCTCGCAAGCTGTCTGTGACCGGAGCTGGATGCTGGCACCCGAATCCCCTGAAAGCCCATGAAAGCCCAGGGATCGGTTATGAGGAGGGCTGTGGAGGAATGAATGCAGGCAGGGAGCGGAAGGCCCAGGGAACGCGGGCCGGATGCGAACACATCCGCAGCAGAGGCGCCAGCTCCTCCCTCACCAGGTCCCAAGACGCGGGCGATTACAGATCGCCGAGCGAGCGCGGGCTCTGCTACGACGGAGTAAATGCATTGCGACAGGGGCTGAGTGGATTCCGTGTGCTGAGCAGATGTCTTCCAGCAGACGGGGTCCCCGCGACTGTATCATATTGTGCTTCCATCAATTATGCATCCGTCCTCATGACGGAGGCCGGTGCTCATGGGGGCATGTCACGGCTCAGTGAGAAATCCGGCCAGCCCGAGACCTAGGTGCTCGCTTGCAGGGAGCCAGGTACCCACCGGGGGCTGGAGACGCCGGCGCCAACCCCGTACTCGGCTCCCTCCCCGTAGATTTGCGCACGCCCTCTCCTACACTAGCTTTAAAATCATCATTATAAAGGAGCCTGCGCTGTATGTGTCTCGCACACCCGTCATTCTGATTTCACAGCTGTCATACTTTGCACGCTCTGGCTTCATCTCCCCAGCCTGCTTTGGGATAAAGTTCTAGTTTCTTTTTATTTATTTTATTTTATTCGCTTGTTTGTTTTTGCAGGTCCTGGGGCCTGAACTCAGGGCCTAGGTACTATCCCTGAGTTTGTGCTCCTCTATCACTTGGGCCACAGCTCCACTTCTGGATTTCTCTTATGTGGTATTGAAGAATCAAACCCAGGGCCTCGTGCATGCTAGGCAAGCTCTCTACCACTAAGCCACATTCCCAGCCCCAACACTTCCGGCTTTAACACTGCCCGGGCTGGCTTTGAACAACGATCCTTAGATTGTAGCCTCCGTGGCGAGGATTACAGGTGTGAGCCACCAGCGCTTGGTGGATGATGTGTTTTAAAGTGTATCTCTAGAGCTGGGAGTATAGCTTAGCGGTAGAGTGCTTGTCTAGCATGCATGAAGCCCTGGGTCTGATTCCTCATCACCACATAAACAGAAAAACCTGGAAATGGTGCTGTGGCTCAAGAGGTAGAGTGCTACCCTTGAGTAAAAAGAAGCCAGGGACAGTGCTCAGGCCCTGAGGCCAAGCCCCAGGACTGGCAAAAATAAAAATAAAAATAAATAAAGTGTATCTCTAGTGATGCCATACCTACATACTTCAGTGTGAATGGAAGTGCAACATCTATTTTCCCATGCAACCGCATGACCATTATTAGCATTTAAGAAATGAACCATAGTCCCTTGTCATCATCTGAGATTCTTTGTGCTTTGTGGTCTCTCCTAGCCTCTGTCCTGGTCACTCTGTTTCACAGGGTCAGTGGAATCTGACCAGCAGTTCCTTCTGCTGCAGCTTACAATCTCAGTTCCTACACTCCAGCCAGAGTTCTAGCCTTAATCCGGCTTCAGCCTGGTTCTCTAGTGGATGGCAGAGACCTAGCTCTGAGGACAGTACCGCAGGCCACTGACTGGCCAGTGTGGGCAGCAAGGGCCAGGCTGGTGGGCATGGAGGCCGGGGCAGTCAGGAATGGCAAGAAGAACTCAGGCAGGTCTGGTGCCTCTTTTCCATGGTAGCTGGTGCTTCCCCAAAGGAGGTACGATATTCCAAGCAATTCTACATGGCCCGTGGACAGAAGTGTGAGTGTATGAGTGTGTGTGTGTGTGTGTGTGTGTGTGTAGTATGTATATTTTTATGCCAGTAGTAGGGCTTGAACTCAGGGCCTAGATACTGCCCTTTAGCTTTTTTTTCTCTCTCTCTCAAGGCTGGCTTGCCACCACTTGAGCCGCAGCTCCACTTCTGACATTCTGGTGGTTAATTAGAGATGAGAGTCTCATGGACTCTCTTTCCCGGGCTGGTTTTGAACCTCCATCCTCAGATCTCAGCCTTCTGAGTAACTAGGATTCCCGGTGTGAGCCAGCAGTGCTAAGCTTATCCCTGTGTTGTTTTTAAAAGATAGAACCAACATATCACAAGCCCTTGACCTCAAGGATAATGCACCTGTGGAGGAGGCCAACCCAAGAAGTTTGATAACATGAGGTCAATTTGGGGACCTTATAATTTTTTCATTAAATAAATCATAATGCAGAGGGTGTTTAGCAAAGGCAGAAAACCATGTGTTGAGAATCCACTAAAGTTTAAGAATAGGAATGGGACCGTTGAATTTCAGTTTAAACTGTACTCATGACCTTCTGAGGTAACCTTGACCTATTTGTTGAACCTCCTGGATTTGGGGGGTGGGGGGAGGGACTTGTCCCACTTGTTTGTGCCCGCGATGGGACCAGGCCTGCCCACCCTGACTGTACACTCCATTGGTGTCAATCTCAGAGCCAAGGGGATATCTTTAATCTGGGAAACCCTCCACAGAGACAAGTTTTAATATACACTAAGCTAAGAACACCCCAGCTTCAAAGCTCTTTGTACCTCCTGTCATTTTTCATTCCCAGAGGGTTGCGGCTCACAACGTGCAGTCCCAACGCTCCCATCACCTCCCCGCCACCGGTCATTAAGCCTGGCCACTGTGATAAGCGTCGATTATCATGATCAACATGACTATATTTACCCAAGCTCCCCAGAGCACGGCTAAAATTCAGCGGGCTCCCGTGCATTCCTTGCTTTACAAGAACCATTTGCCGTGTCTAAGAACCATTTCTAGAATTAATTTGCCTACTGCAAACAATTTATATTAATGAAAACACATTGGACTGGGGGAGAGGGTGGGGGTTGTTCCGCCTGCAGAATGTGTTTGCTTTGTTCACCTGGAATAAAAAAAGACTTGGAGCGCGTGTTTGTTTTGCATAAACAAATAGCGTGGTGGTGGGAGGATGGCTACCCCCGCACCCCCGCCCTCCCCCTTCCACCCCCCCCCCCCATGCCTCTGATCCAACTTGGTCTAGCAGCCATCTCCAAGGCGGGCTGGGACGGCAGGAGCTCACCCTGGTGGCTGGCGTTTTAATATTCAATGATGTCTGTCATCCGCGGCTCTTCTCTCTATTTGCAGGCTCGCTCGCTCTCCCTGTCTCTCTGGCTTCTCTTTGATCAGGATGGAGGGCAGGAACAGGAGAGCCTCCTCTGGTCTCATCCAAGGCTTGGATGAGCCGGGGTTGGCCCCCCAAAGGCCTCTGGCCCCACCTAGGCCCGCGACAACCTCCCAAACCAAGCCGTGCCTTGTTTTCCTTTGTAGCAGATGCTCTCCCTCTGCGCCTGCTTAGTTTATTTATTTGGGTCGACGAGGCTCGTTTTCCTCTCTGCAGATGGCAGCAGGGCCTCCTGATCTCAGGCACTTCAAACAGCAGCCCGATGCTCCCGCTTGTCAGTAGGAGGAAGGGGACGCGGGAGCCGAGGAGGGAGGGAGGGAGGGAGGGAGGGAGGATGAGCCGGGGGAGGACGGGCCAAGCCGGCACGCGGCACGTGCAACTCCGCATCCTCTTCCTCAAGCTCGGGCCACGTCTCGGCCTCCCGCCCTGGCCGTTGTCTCCATGTCTGGAGCCCGGCCCGCCCCCACCGGGCCCGTGGAATGGTTCTTGCACCCCGCGTGCTGAGTGCATCCTATCCCTGCGTGGGGGAGCGGGGAGGGAAAGCGTTCCCCGGCCACCTGGGGGGCTGTGGGCCCAGAACGCTCCAGCCGTGCCTCCCAGGGCCCGCGCGTGTCTGCGTAATGACCCACGAAGCGCTGCCAGGGAGGGAGCCTTTGTGTGGGAGCCCTGGCCCGTGTCATCCCGGATTAATTTGCCCCTGGGGTTTGCACAGGACCGGATGGGAAACCGGAAGTGACCAGATTGGGCGCTCGGGGAGCAGGCAGACCCCTCTGTCCCAAAAGGCTGTGACCCTGGCAGAGGACCCGCTCCGAGGGGCTGACAGCGCAGCCTCCCAGCCCCCCAGGGGCTGACAGAGAACATGGACCCCGACTGGGTGTCACGAGCTCACGTCTGTAACCCTAGCGACTCAGGTGGCCGAGATCTGAAGATCGCGGTTCAAAGCCAACGTGGGCAGGAAAGTCCATGACACTCCTGTCTCCAACTAACCACCAAGACGCCGGAAAGTGGCGCTGTGGCTCGAGTGGTAGAGTGCTAGCCTTGAGCTGAGGAGCTCTCAGGGACAGAGCCCAGGTCCCAAGTTCAAGCCCAAGACCTCACAAAGAAACCAACACCCACAACAAGCAGAAAAGAACCTGGCTCCTACAGGGCCGCTGGGGCCTTTCCTGGCTTTTCTACCTCATAGCTGTTACTTTAGTTCCCCCCGCCCTGAAATGAGGACAAAAGGAACTGACTCCAGCAGTGTGCTTAGAGTGAGGCCTGGGACATGGAATTGCCATGCCAGTCTTTGTTCGAGAAGTGCCACCTCCTCTTTTTCCCATGGGTAGTGGGTTGCTCTGAGGCTCAGAGGGATGGTACCCCAAATCCCAGGACGTCAGACAGGAACCCTCCCTGGTCTGAAGTGGAAGGGGGCTGGGATTCGTTCGGGAAGGCTGGGGGCATAGCTTTCCTCATCCCCCCTCCCACACACACACCAAGGCCAAACTCACTGGGGAAGGCCTGGAACCTGAAAACCCTCCCAGCTCATAGAAACCCATCGCCACCGCAGGCCGTCTTACATGTCCGATGCCCAGAGACATTCAAGCTCCTAGCCAAGGTCGCACAGCAAGAAAGAGCAGAGCTGGGACGCGAGCTCCATTCGGCCAGACGGCCGTGTTCGCGCCAGTATACTATATCCAACCTCAGTCAGTCCACCCATCAGTGTAAGTGGTTCCGCATAGCCTTGTAAAGGGGGGACCTGGGAGGCACGCGATGAGCTCGACGGAGGGAGGAGGAAGCTTGTGGGGGAGCAAGAGCCTCTCTGGGGAGTTTTGGCGGGATCCCAAGGCCCACAGAGCCTCTTAGGAGACCTTGCCTGGTGGCCGAGGCTCCCGTTAGCCTGGCATTCGGGGTACCCGAGAAGGTGCAGGCAGGGGACTGTGCGTGGGTCTCTGTGCATCAGCCAGACACGGCCACAGCACCCCAGATCAGAGGGGAAGAGACGGCGCAGCAGGGAGAGCTGCCAGGAAGGAAGGCTGCGAAGAAGTCAGCACGCACGCAGGGCAACGCGGGCAGGGATCAGCAGCACGAGACTGCAGCAAGTACTCGGGCTGCCCGTGGCTGACGAGCGGTGGGGGGCTGTCGGTAGGTCCAAGTGGTGTGGAAGGAGGCGAGTTCGTGGTCACGGGTTGGGGGCGTCCTGTCCTCGCTCCCCTCCGCGCCTCGGGGCGGTGCGTGCCTCTGCTCCCCCATTGTTCAGGCGAGGAGGCCGAGCGGCTCGCCCGGACCTCAGGCTCGGCCACCGTGCTACGTTTACCCAGCTTGAGAAGACGCTTTTCCGGATCAGAACACAGAACAGAGAGCAGGGCTCCCAGAGCTACCCGGACCCCGAGGACGCTGCTCCACGGGCGCCCGCGGGCCACGGCCGTGGCCACCTCGTGTGGCCTTGAGCTCGACTGTCCGTCCGTCCAGGTCCTCTGGAGTGCGGGGGAGCTGGTCCCGCGCCAGGGTGCATGCAGACAGACGGCTCGTGCTGCAGCTCGGGGCTGGAGGTCCCGCCCAGCATCCCCATCGTAGGGAGAATCCGGCTTCTGGAGAGAGGGTTCGACTCCAACTCCGCTACGAGGCCCGAGAATCAGACCAGGAGCCCCAGCTTCGGGGTTTCAGAGCGCGGTCCCTGCCCCTCAGGCCTGGTGCCCACGGTCGGGAGGGGAGGCGCGCGCGAGTCCGTCATCTGAATGGAAGGGGACAGAAGCGGAAGAGAATCTAAATGTGTTTCTATTTTCTTAGTTCCCTGAGGATCTCTTCGTGTCACACAGGGAGGTGGGGGTGGAAAGAGCCAGGGGCAGGGAGATCTCCACCAGGCAGATGTGGCCCGTGGTCAAGAGGAGACGGCCCCCCCGTGGGGTACAGTAGGGGTTCCAGGAAGCACCCCTCCAAAATGTCAAAGCTTCTTTCCTTGGGCAAAAAAAAAAAAAAAAAAAACAAACAAAAAACCCGTTGTGCTTATTAAAATGCAAAACTCCTGGAGAGGAGCCGTGTTGAACTGCAGCAGTGAGTTTGGTTTCCGCTGTTGTTTTGTGCTAGGGAATGGGAACGTGGGGGAAGGAAGGAAGGAAGACACAGATCCAGAGCAGGGATTCCGCCATCCTCTCCTAAGGGCTCTGGACCGACGGGGGCGGGGGGGGGGGTGGGGAGCAGGGGTGACTGGACACGGACGCGCCCGCGGTCAGGTGGCTAGCAGTGCAAGGTCGAGCGTGCTGACTTGAGAGCCGTCATGCGTGGCAGTGGAGAGAAGCTGGCTGTCCCCCTCCTTGAAGGCTGGCGGCCGTTGCATTTGGATGGGCAGGGGTTCTCGGGGTGCTGACCCCACTTGAGCTTGGACATTGGATGGTGTCTTGCGGGAAATGGGGAACAGGAAAAGGGACCTGGAACCCAGGGATGGGAGGGTAAAGCCGTGTGTCACGCCCGCCTGGAGGGAGGGCTCTGAGAGGCACTGGCGGCGGGTGAAGGAGCGGGGCGGCGAGGCTCCGGTGTTGCGATCTGGCCCGCAGAGAAGCGCTGGAAGCGGGTGGAGAGGAAAGAGGAAGTGTGTGGGCCCCCCCCCCCCCCCCAGGCTGCCAGGCTTGGGAGAGCTTTGTGGTGGGCAGAGCGCAGCCGGGGCTTGTGGAGCTAGAAAACCCGGCGATCTACGGGGCGCCTGGCGTAGCTCTTGCCCTCCCTGGGCCTCCGTGTCCAGCAGGGCGACCCCGAGCGTCTCCCAGCTCCCCAACCAGCCGAGGGCACAGCCTGGCTCTAGGACAACGCCACAGGAGGAAGGGCCAGCCCCGCCCGCACCGGGGTGTCCTGGCTTCATGCCCGGGTCCTGGGAGAAGGGGGAGGCACTGCTCCTTACAGTCAGATTCTTTCTGTCGTCACCCCCACAGGCCTGAGGGTCCCCCCTCACTGCCCACCGGAGCATGAGCAGCTCCCTGGCTTCCTCCCCGCACATTTTCCCAGGCATCGTTCGGCGGCGGGACTCTTTAATCTATTTATATTTATGAAACCTCCAAGTAGGTCAATGTACCTTCATGCACGTCTTGATCATTATTGATAGGGTGGGAGGAGAAGAGGCGCGCGGCGGGGGGGGGGAGCGGGGAGTGGGTCCGTGGAACTCTGCTCTTCCTCCTCCCCAGCGGGAGCTCCATGAGGGGGCCCGGTGGGAGGGAAAATGCCTTTGTTGGAGTACTGACTGCTGAGTCCACATCCGACGCTGCCTCCCACAGTCCCGGCTCAGCACTTCCCCCAAGGCGTAGAGAATGGCTTTGTGGTTTGGAACCACATCGCACACCGACACCGCCCCCCCCCCCGACTCCCCACCAACCCCAAGGTCCCACTAGACCTGTAAATGGATATGGAGCTTCAAATCTACAAAACAGCAGCCAAAACGAAATTAAAACACTGAATCTGAGAGAAGCCAAGGCGGGGATTCTCACACGAAGTGGAATGGAAGGGGAGTGTTTCTGTCCTGCTGGCCTCCTCTCCGGAACTCATCCGTACCTCCTCCCCATCACTTCCTTCTCCTTCCTTCTAACCTCTGGCCCGCTGCTGTGGTGGAAGGGCTGTGGCTTGCCCCTTGGAGGGCGTTTAATCGGGGACCAAGTATGTGCTGGGAGGCCCAAAGGCTTCTGGGAAACCAGGGTAGAACCTATGCGGAGTGTGCACTAAGTTTCTGGGCTCTGTGTTCCAGAGGAGCCACAGTGGGGGTGCTGATGCGGAACCCTGGTGGCTGACTCCAATAGCCTTGGGGTTCAGAATTCTCCATTTAAATCCTGGCTCCAGGACTCACTGGTTATGGGAAGGGAACTAGCGAAGCCACCTGACTAGCCCTTTAAGTCATCTTTTGGCTCGTTTATCAAATGAAGAGAACAGCAGTAACCTACGTCAGACCTGTCTCAAGGATGAAGAGATAATCGTGTATGCCCATAACGTGTGTGTGTGTGTGTGTGTGTGTGTGTGTGTGTGTGTGCGTGTGACTTCTGGCTTTAATTGGAGATGAGAGTCTCCCAGATTTCCTAGCCTGGGCTGGCTTTGAACTGCCATCCCCAGATCTCAACCTCCTGAGTAGCTAGGATTGCAGGCGTGAGCCACTGGCTCCTGCCTACCCATCACGTTTTTAATGTATGGATTTTAGCCTGCTTTCATCTCCATGTGTTGCATTAGGTGAACAAAGCTGGTCTTCAAAGGCTATGTAATTCCACGGTGGTGGCGGAAAGGCGAGATTACACCGATTGGAAATAGATGACTGGTTGGCAGGAGCTGGGGACGGACAGAGCGGCCAATGAGAAAGAAAATATGAGACGGGACCAGTCAGGTGATGACACCGTCCTGTCCCCTGATGATAGTGGTGGTTACTCGATTCTATGCGGCTGTCAGAACCTTCCAGAACTGGACGGGAAGATGGGAGAGCGTTCATCTGTGCAAATTATACATCATAAATCTGAGCCCTCCAAGAAAAGAGTCAAAAACCCATGGAAAATCTGGAAAGAGGGCGGCTCTGGCTCAGTGACCGGCAGTGACCCCTGCCTGTCAGTGACATTTGGTGACGGTGTCTCACCGGTTTGGCTCACCGAGCTGCTTTTGGGTGAGCGTGACTGCGAAGTTTTTGTTCAGGCTGGAGCACTTGGCAGGCTGGCAGAGCTGGCTCGGCTCACCCTGTAATAGCCACGTTCTCACCTCGCCTCATTGTTCTTCAATCTGGATAATTTTAGGACCCTGTTCAGCACCTTCTCCGAGCTCATGGATCCCATTAATAATCATGATCAGCACTTACCTAGGTGCTTTTCGTTTTCAAAGCCCATTAATTAACACTAATTAATCCACACAGCAGTGCTAGAAGGAAGGGGAGCTATCATTATCTTGGTTGCAGAAAATCAGGAAAGAAGGGAGGCTCCAGGTGACTCGCCTGTGGCTATGAGAGAGAGAGAGAGAGAGAGAGAGAACAAATCCTAGGCAGAGGACTCTGGTACCCATTTCCCAGTTCAAGATCAAAACAGCTAATGAGCATTAAGATGACCAACATGTATGGAGCCCCATGTTTTGTGCAAACACCACACATGGAGCTTCTCATGCATTTTCTCGTTTCACGGTCATGGGATTCCTGCGGCAGGGGCTGGGGGAGGGGGTTGATGGGTGCTGGGACCTCTGCTTCTTTACCCATAAAGAAAGGGAGGCCACGAGAGGTTAAGAACCTGCCCACCGCCACGCAGGGCAGGGAGAACCTCTCGTCTCCCGTCGCACGCAAGGTTCCATGTTGTTCTCAAGCTCCGCGGTGAGAAGGCATCTGGTGATGATGCGTGGTCCTCCCCATGGGCTGGGAAGGGAGAAAGAGGACCGGGGGACTGGAGGTGGAGAGGCTGTAAGCCACACAACCAAGTCCCAGAGATGTCACAAGCCCTCGGGCCACGCTCCCGTTCTCTCCGCCCCCATTTCCTTCTTTGGCTCATAAGTTATTCCTTCTCTTAACATTTATAGACCTCAGCTGACTTTGAGCTCTGGGGATACTGCGGATGGGGGGGGGTACCGACTCTGCCTCCCCCCCCCCACCCCGTTATCATTTGCTGTCTCTAGGAAGCAAAGCTCCGACGCGGGAAACCGTCCGACAACGAAGCGGCCATCCACAGCTGTCAAGTGCTCTCTGCATTCCACACCTCATCCCTGGGCCTCATCACGTTCCCATGGAATATGCACGATCGGTTATTTAAAATTATAAATGTCTTCTATACCTCTAATGCTGGATGGGAACTTGGATTTTATCTATGCATTTAATAAATACTGCTTGAGTGTGGCCAACCATGTCTTGGGCACTAAGAGGACAATGATAAAACAAACGAAGCCGCTGAACTTGTGACCGTGAGTTCTCACACAGGAAGGACGGCCCCTGCCAAGGCTCACAGGCTACTGAACCCGGGCAACGGGCGGCTCTGGGTTGGGCCGGCGTGGCATGAACGAGGATGGGAGGGACCCCAGAGGCAAGTGGGGGCATGAGAAGGAGTTTGTGTGAGTGGATCAGGGGCACGTGGGCTGTCAAGTAGGGAATGGCTTGCAGAGGGGAAGCGTGGACGCAGAGAGAACAGGGAGCTGCAGAGTCTGGTAGGAGAGGAGAGTGGTCAGGCCCTGGTCACATTCTTGAAGAAAAGTAGGAAGTGCTCAGCTACAGCTAGTGATGGAACCAACAAGGTTTAGAGATCACTAGATGAAGGACCGGAGCGGCTCAGGTGGTTTGTTTGTCTTATGGAAAATGAGAAGGCTTGGGGAAGGCAGATTGGAGGGCTCAGATGGGCCCTGAGGTTCCATTTGGGACACGTTCCCTTGGAGTGACTATGAGAAATCAGGTTGAGGTGGACAGGCGGCAGTGCTGGAGAAATGAAGGCTCCAGGATCCAACCTGGGACTGTGTGGATGGGAACTAAAGCCATGGCAGTGAATGCAAACCCCCCAAAAAAGAGCCCAGATCGAGCAGGCCAGTGCAAGCCCTTGGAGCACGCCCATATTCAGACTCAGCACAGAAGAGAGGCAGCTGGCAGGAGAACGAGCAGCTCTGGGGGTGAGGGAGAAGGAGGGGTGAGACGGGGTGGCGTTTGTGGAAGCCCCGGAGGGTCGAGGGCTTCAATAGGGAGCAGGTGGAAATGGCGAGTGCCGGGGGTGGTGTGTGTGAGTGGAGAAGGAATGGTGGTGAACTTTTCTACCTCCATGGGCCTCAAACCATAGTCCTCCCAATCTCAGCCTCCGCCATGATGGAGGCGGGCACTGCAGGAGGCCAAAGAGTAGAGGAAAAGTCCTAAGGCTGGCTTCTATTGAGCTCACCATCTTGGGAAAGATTCCTCTCTTTCTTGTGGCTTTGGCATCCCTGCCTATAAGACATGAGTGTAATGGCACAGAGAGCCAGAGCAGGCTGTAGACTCCCAAGAATTCTGGTCTCCTGACACCTTCCTTACCAGGACTCTGCTCATGGTACCCCACTGCACCCCTTCCCTTTCAGTGAGGCTCGGCTTTTAGGACCTCATTTGTCTGGCCCGGTGCCCAGCTAAAGATCACTGGACACAGAAGCTGGGTCCTGCAAGAGGCTGGTATTAATCCCCAAAGCTTAGCGTCAGCCCTCAGCTGCCATGTGTGGCTAGCCAGCCTCGCACATGGCGTGGAGCCAGGCTGGCGGGAAGCAGAGCCCTCGCTCCTCGAGTGCCTGCGAGAAAAAAAGGGCTTCGGCCTCAACAGCAGCCAGAAGCGGGGGCTTCTGTGGCCAGGGGCCTCCTGGGGTCACACAGGATGGGCCCAGTCAGCCCTCAGGAAGGTCACGGCTCTGCGTGACCCTGGAGTCATCCAGCACAGTCAGCAAAGGACTCCCACATCTGCCATTGGCCACCAGGGCCACTTCTACAGCTTGGGGCAGTCACACACACACACACACACACACACACACACACACACTCACACACAGAGGCTACTCTCTTTATTGCAACCCCTGGGGGCCTTTAGCTGCTCAGTCACTAAAAACTATATTGCGTACCTAGCAAGTACTAGGCACTAGGAACACGTCTAGGTCAGCAAGACAATGTCTTAGTTCACTTTCGAATAGCGTCATTTGCAATAACACAGCACCAGAGGCTGGGTACATGATAAAGAAAGGGAGTTTACTGGCTAGGCATCCTAGTTCACACCTGTAATCCCAGCACTTGGGAGACAGAAGCAGGAGGATCTCACGTTTAAGTCCAGCCTGTGCCAAAGAAAAGAAAAGAAAACGGATGGGAATACGGCCTAGTGGTAGAGTGCTTGACTTGTATACATGAAGCCCTGGGTTCGATTCCCCAGCACCACATATATAGAAAACAGCCAGAAGTGGAGCTATGGCTCAAGTGGCAGAGTACCAGCCTTAAGCAAAAAGAAGCCAGGGACAGGGCTCAGGCCCTGAGTCCAAGCCCAGGACTGGCAAAAAAAAAAAAAAAAAAGCAAAGCTGTTTGTTTTGACCCAGCGTTCTGGTCTAAGGTTAAGGGGCCTCATCTGGTGATGGCTTTCTTGCCGGCAGAGTCCCTGGGTGGCATGCTGGATTTCAGAGCACACCCCATGCCCAGCGACTTCACTAGTTGCATGGATGGGGGAGCAGCCCCCTCCTGAGGGCTGAGCCCTAACCACTAGCCCCCAGGACCCACCCCGTCTCCCTCCCCAGTGGACCCTAGACTTCAGCTGAGGCGTCACAGAGACCGAGCATGCGCAAAGCGCAGCAAGAGAACCTAGGAACTTACATTCTGATGTGGAAAGACAGAAAGCAAGCTTGCCGGTGAATGAGAGAACTTCAAAGGGGACAGGCGCCGGGCAGGAGCGCGGAAGGGGCAGTGGGTATGCTGCCGGGCCCAGCAGCCTGAGGGAGAATAACCCTTCCAACGCTCAGGTCTGCTGTGCCTGTCCCCGGCATGAGTCCCCTGGCCACTGAATGCACTGAAAGCCGTCGGTGTGTCTGGGGGAAGACCGGGGATGGGACTCGGGGTGTCACGCTCTGCTTGAGCAGAGCATCCTGCCGGCTTGGATTGCGGCCCTCCTGCTGCTGCTTCAGTGTGCTTCTGGGGGTGACAGGTGCCCTCCCCTGAACCCAGGCATGGTGCTTTCCCCATCGCTGGAATAACAGGCATGCACCACGGCACCGAGCTGGTACTTGAGATGGAGTCTTTCAAACCCCAGCCTCCTAGCCTCTGCCTCCCCAGTACCGTACCCAGCACCCCCAAGGCCTTTGCGGTAGCGTGTCGCTGTGGAGGCACGCGACAAAGCAAAGTGCTCACCTCACACGGACCCAAAAGAAACAAGGAAGAAGCAGAAAAGGAATGGAGTCCCAGTACCCTTTCAAAGGCCCACCCTCAACCAGCTCACTTTCTTCCACCAGCCCTGGGTTCGACCTGAGAGGCTCACCACACTTAACCTGTTGCCTTAACTTCAAAAGGCTGAGGGCAACCCCTTCCCTTTCTGTAAAAGCTGTACAGATGATAAGACCCTCGTGTACACTTAGCTTTCCCATCCTTAAAGGAAGAAAGGAACCAGGCACCTTGGCTCACGCCTGTAATCCCAGCTACTCAGGAGGCTGAGATCTGTGGATCGAGATTCAAAGCCAGCCCGGGCAGCAAAGTCCATGAGACTCATCTCCAATGAACCACCAGAAAGCCAGAGGTGGAGCTGTGGCTCAAGTGATAGAGCACTAGCCTTGAGCAAAAAAAAAAAAAAAAGCTTGGGGACAGTGCCCAGGCCCTGAGTTCAAGCCCCAAGACTGGTCCCAAAATAAAAGAGGAAGCAAGGAGCCTGTGAGTAGATAGCTCAGGGTTTCATTTTCAAGACAAGGACACATTTTCCCAGAGAAGGTCAGTGACCTACCTAGTAAGCAGCAGGAAAGGCTTGACTTCCTAGGTCTGCAGTCCTCGGGCCTCCTCAGCTCATGAGGGGAGAGAATGCCGTGTGTGTTCAATAGGCCAGAGAGGAGAGTGCTTTGCAAAGCAGATGGGTGTGTTTGGTTTCTCAGCATCTTCTTCGATGCAGAGGAGATGGGTCAAGACCAAAAGTGGGGATCAATGTTCGCACTGTACTCTGGGTTCAAACAGAGACCAAGACAGAGAGGGCTACCCCACACTGGCTGGTGACCCCAGCAGCAGGGAGGCAGGTTTTCTTGTTGGCTTCCCTCTGAGGCGACAGGCCTCAGACAGACGGGTCTACGCAGACAGACACCGGCCAGCTGCCGGTTCACCTTAGTGTCACCGCTGCGGCGCCCCCCCCCCCCACCACCTCTCTCCTACCCCACCCCCAGTCCCTCATCCCCTCTCCCTCCTTTCCAAAGCGTAATGAGTTTGATAAGAAATTGTCTCACTAACAGGATTAGCCACAGAAATCTCCTGTCCCCTCCCATTTACTCGGTAATACCCTCGTCTCGCGTCCTATAATTTTCTGCCGGTATCCCGACCACCTCGGGGGATATTAATTCCTCCCTGCTCTTTGATCACGTGACAGCGGATAGGCGAGGGTGTCCCCCACAGCCACTGGGCCACTGGGCTCTGTGGGTGAAAGACACCAGGCCGTCCGTCGCAGCTGTCTGCCTCTCCTGGATCTCTTGGGGCTCTGGGGACAATGGCGAGCTCTAACTCGGGGGCCAAGGAGGCAGGCTGAGAACTGAGCTTAGGTAGTAAAGGAATGATGGAGGAATTCCCAGCCCAGGCCCCAGTGTGGAGGGGATCAGGGGGAGAGATGTGGAGGCTCTTGGAGAAGCCTGCCTTGTATCTGGGATTGTCTGGAAGCAGATCTAGGGGTGTTGCCGTGGTACAGGGGAGAGAGCGCCCCCTACAGGAAGACACACATGCGGGAACTCCCAGGGCCACGTAGGGAACCCCCCCCCCCCCCCCCCGCGCCAGTACTTGGCCCAAGGGCGGTGTGTGGTTTGGATGGCCCTGGTTTTGAGGTTGGGGGCAAGTCGCTTTGACTCTCTTCTTCTCAGCTTCCTGATGTAAACGGCAGTAAGGACCCAAGGACGGCGGGGAGAGCCCTGGGGCCGGGACTGGCAGCCCTGGGGTTTGTCCTGAGCCTGTCCACAGGGCCGGGACGAGCCACCGAGGGGACCTGGAGGCAGGCCCGGCTGCGGCTGCTCAGTGGAGGGTTCAGGTCTTGCTCTCCAGAAACACAGGAAGCTCAGGGTGGGTTTGTTTGTTTTGCTTTGTTTTGTTGGTTTTTTTTTTTAAGCATAGCCAGCTGTCCATTTTAAGAGGATCTGACAAGAGCCGTGCGAGGCCCTGGGTCAGGACGATTTCCTCCCTCCCTGGGTAGCAGGAGCGTCCCCCTCCTCTATGGCTGACGGGAGGCAGGACGCAGAAGGCAGCCGGTCCTCCTGAGAGGGAGGCCAAGGGCCAGCCAGGCCGTAGAGAGGTGAGCACCGGGCGAGCCCCCGCCTTCCTCCTCCACCACCGAGCCTAGGGGCGCAGACTCCCGTCCCTGCCCGCCACCCCCCCCCGCCACCCCACCCCCCTCCCCCGCCGCGGCGGCTGGGTGGCTCCCGCTGCTAATGATCCCCAAATTGCAGCCACAACGATTCCTGATCCATTGGGCCACACGGAGTGAGGAGCACTGAAGTCGGGGGGCGGGGGGGGGGAAGGGGCTGCGGAGGGGCGGAAGCTGTCACCCCCCCGGCTGGGCTCTGCCATGTGCAGCGGACGAGGACCGGGAATAAAAGGCTTATTTCAGTACCCTGTTATTATAGCATCTTGTTTTCATAGTTTGTTCAACAAACCTCTCTCCCTCTCCTTCTCCCCCCCTCTTTCTCTCTCTCTCTTTTTTTCATCTTCCTCTCTCAGCAAATCCATTTAAATGCAATTCTATTCTTAAAGCGGCCCCTCTCATGCATGCCTAATGAATGTCAGGGAGACGCTATTACAATGGGGCCGAGGAGGGTCCAATCCGCCGCGTGTGTACAAGTCATTTGAAAGGAAGCCTGGGAGCGCTCCAGTTTTATTACAGCATAATTAGAAATAAAATCTTGTTGCAATAGGGGAATGAGAGATGTGTGCTAATTCTGGGGTGGAGGAAGATGGAGCTGTGGAGTGGGAGACGAGGATTTGGGGGGCGGGGAGGCGGGATGGGGATAGTCGCCCCATTCCCCTTCCTGATTCCCCACCCTGAGGCCCTAGAGGGCTCCCCACTCTTCTCTACCTCCGGCTCCCCGCCGGCTGCTCGGGAGACCAGGCCCCGGGGGCCTCTGGGAAATCAACTGTGAGCCAGGACCCCCGAGTCTCTTCCCAGAAGCCATACATACTTAAAAGACCCCTCTGCCACCCGCCAGGGTGGGACAGGATGGGGATGGCTGTCGGCGACCCGCGAGGATGGGACGGGATGGCTGTCGGTGCCTCCAATGCCAGGTGGACTCCACAGAGGCCTCTCTTGGCTCTACCAGGGCCTCGGCTGTATGGCCCAAAGGCAGCCATGAGGAGGTAGCAGCTTGCCTAACAGGGCAGAAAGAAGTCTGGGGTGTTGGGGGGGGCGGGGATGCCATGTAGCCCCGTAGGGAGGCTGATACCTACGTGTGGAAGATGACTCTGGCCCGAGGGCATTGTGTCAGTACTGGGTACTCTGCACCTCCCAGCTTTCTGGCGGAGAGGAGCCCCAACTGTGTGTGTCACGCTATCCATGCGCCCCCCCCCCAATCTCGGCCTCCTGAACAGCTGGGATTTCAGACAGGAGCCAAGGCGCTCAGTGAGAGGGGCGTGTTTGGGGATGGAGATGAACCCCCCCCCCCGGGTCCTGGGAAACAGCATGTCCGGGTGAGGACCGGGATGCTTGGGCTGCGGCGAGCTAATACTTCAGACCTGGGGGGGACGGGGGGGGGAACCCCAGGGGGGAGATGACAAACTTTGTTCTCACAGTCCTAGAGATGAAAATCCCAGGGCCCAGCCCAGCATCCTCAAGAGTAGCAGCATGGGAAGGAAGGAAGGTACCGCTGAGCGTTCCCGAAGTAGCTCCCCACGGATGCCCTGGTGGGGGACCCCTAACGAAGGCCCACCCCCGCCAGGCAGGAAGCAGTGCCCCCCACCACCACGGGCTCCAGCTTCAGGCTGACCCCGTTGTCTTCATAAATCTATACTGGGCAGAGCACCAGCTGCTAACCTGTATTGACTGCGATTTCTCTTTGGGAATTGGGCTGCCCCAGGGACCAACGGAGAGGTCACCCCAGGAAGCGGACTTGGCCTCCGTAGAAAGCTCTAGCTCGTTCCTCTCCTCCTCCTCCTCCTCCCCTTGCCCCATTGCTTCCTGGGACCTTCTCAGGGGTGAGGAGGTGGGTAGAGTCCTCCCTCCCTCCTTCCCTCCCTCCCTCCCTCCCTCAGCTTGGGGTTTCTGCTTCAGGAAGCATCTACCTCCAAAAGGAGAAATGTTCCTGCCCAGCCCCGTGCCGCGTGCGTGCTTTGGAGACGCGGCCTCCCTTACCCAGTACCAGCGCATCACCGATGTCCTTTCCTGAACATCGTCACGGACACCACGGCGGGGGCCCGTGAGCCCAGAACGCCAGAGGGGAGGGGAGAGGACACCGGCCCAGGGAGGTGGAAGGTGCTAGGGAGACGGCCGCTCAATGGCCACTGTCGGTCATCACCTTCCTGGGGACCCAGGGCCCTGGTCACCTCAGGGTCACCTCAGGCTCCTTTGTTCTCTTGGCCTCCACACTGAGTCCTCCAAAAACATGACAGCGGAGACGTCCATGGAGACATCCCTCTGCCCCAGCCTCCTAGGGGACCGTCCTCCCACCCCGCGCGCGCGCGCGTGGAATGGCTTCTGACCCTTCGGCTGGGCCTGCAGCTCCGGCTTCAATGCAGCTCTCTAAGTTCCCGTGTTGGGAACTCGATCCCAGTGCAACCGTGCTGGGAAGAGGGACCCACGGGGAGATAAATGGTCAGCGCAGAGAGCTCCGCTCTCCCGGGTGGGTTAACGTGATGACTTCAGGGGCAGGTTAGTTCTCTCGAGAGTGGGTTTTGCGGGAAGGGCAAGTCTGTGCCCTTTTTGCTCCTGGCTCTCGTGTTCCCTTGCGCCTCTGCCTTCCGCCATGGCGTGATGCAGCAAGAGGCCCCGGCCAGATGCAAGGGCCTTGGACGGCTGAGCTTCCAGAACCACGAGTCAAACGAGTTTCTGTGGGTTATAAGTCGTCTAGCCTGGCATGCTATGGCAGCAGCAGAGAAAGACGTAAGCGAGCTGGATTCTCTGGGTTCGCCTCAGCACAGTTAGCAGGGCCTCCGGTCGCTCGCTGCCCAGGGATGCCCTGTCCGGACCTGACTTGTCTTCAGCATTTCTTTCTTTCTTTAGTTGACTCTAAACCACCGATCTAGCTTTACTGTCCCAATCTGGAGTCACTTGGAAAGACCAAAAATGACCTAAACAGGAGTCCAAACCAATGCCCTGTGGCACCGGTGGTACTAGGCGTCGCCGAGAACAGACCTGCTTAGGGACAAGTCTAGGCTAGAATTCCCGCCGTCTCACCCACGTGCGGGATACCCCCCCCCCCCTTAACACCTGCTCCCCAAGCTTCTACTGGGTGCCAGGCGTGTCCCCCGGCAGGTGTACAGAGAGAACTAAATGGACCCTTTGCTCTCAAAGACAACCGTCATCCGCTCTGAAGACAATGGCGCAGGGCAAGGCGTGGGGCAGGCCACGGACCCAGGCTGGCTCTGGTGAGCTGGTGGGACAGGCCTTCTCCAAGGAGTTGGTGTGGACAGAGACCCAAACGTTGAAATGGTGGCTCCAAGGGGAGTCTCTCAGGCCCCAAAGGAATCGTAACACAAAGGCAGGATAGAAAGGAGCCCCTGTGCGCCCGGGGCCTGCAGCAATGGCGCTCAGCTGGGAGGGAAAGTCTCTTCAGGGCAGCCCACTCCATACTTAACCCCCCGGGTAGCTGGGGCCTCTCTGCTCTGTACCTAATCTCCTGAAGACTCCAAAAAATATATATATATATATCAATTTCCAGCTCAGCATACTTCAGAAATTCTAGAAAGCTCCTCAGATGACTCTGTTGTATAAACACAGTAAAAAACCATTTACTAACATATCTCTGTCTTCGGATGGATGGGACACCAAAGGCCACAGAGAAAGCAAGACTTCCCAAGGAACACCCCCATTCACGTCCCAACCCGTGGCCTCACGTGTAATAAATGTTCACTAAGTACGTCTATGCCGGGCATGATGGCACATGTCTACAAACCCAGCCAGACAGGAGGCACAAGCAAGAGAATGGTCGTTTGTGGCCAGCCCTAGGCAGAAGGGAGATCTTATCTGAAAAGTAACTAAAACACGAAAAGGGCTAGAGGTGGGGTTCAAGTGATAGACTGCCTAGCAAGTATGAACAGCCCTGAGTTCAAACCCCAAGACCACCCAAAAGGAAAAGAAAAATAATGTAGAAGCTTGCTCTAGGTCACCAGGAAAGTGGTGGCCAAGCCCAGAGCGTTCACGGAAATCAGGAATGGATTCGCCAGCCAGGCAAGGCCCTTCCTTGGTTGGCGATGGGCATGGTGCCAGGTGACACCGTCGGACAAGCAGTGTCATTTAAACATGAACACCCTCCCCCCAATAATGGTATCGCCAAAAGCGGCCCTGCTCCTGCCCACCCACCCCCTTGTGGACTAGCCAAGGCCCACTGGGTGCCACTCTCCAGCCTCTGCCTGGAGGAGGAGAGGGGGCTCTTGGGCCACCACATTGCCTGGACACCCACCAGAGCCAGCCTTGCGGGGCCAATCCGCACCCCCACCCCCCCACCCCCGCCAGCCCTGGCCAGCTTGGCTGAGCCTCTCTGGGCTTCCTCCCTGCCCCAGCAGGGCCCATCACTTGATTCTCATCAAACATGCAGAGCCCATGTTGCTCCATTCCCCCCAGAGGGGATTAACATAATACCCCTGATTTCTCCTTCCCCTCCGAGCTGGCTGCGCATCCCCCTGGCTGCGGCCTGCCTTTGTTTCAGGAGAGGCAAAACACTGTGTCTGAAAACGTTACTGCAATTAAGTATGCACAGGAAGGGGGAGGGCGGGGGAAATGAGGACAATGAGGGATGTGAGACGTCAGATGCAGCAGCTGCTTGTTGCTATAGAAACCCCATCTCCGCACCATCGCCCCCCACCCCAGCCCCCACTCCAGGCTTAGAAATCCCACTGGGGCTGAAGGCTCTGTTTGTCCTGGGGTCCTAGGAAGTACAAGTTCCTAGGGTTCTAGCTGCCCCAGGAGCCGGGGTACCTGTGGGTTCCTAGCACGGATTTTGTGTCTTTTCTGGTTCCCCCCACACACACACACATACCTTCCCTCAACTACTTCTGATTGGCAGCAACACACCCCCCCCACCAGCAGTAATTCTGCATTCCAGTCCCAGTTACATAATCAATTATGGAGACACTTCCGTGTTTAACTTTGGTATGTCACAACACAGAGGCAAATAATAAAGGTGCGCCAGAGTCCAGTGAGGGGTCGGGCTGGGCCCTCCACCCGCCCCGGTGCTGGCTGGCTGGCCAAGAGCAGCAGATCGCTCCCTTGCCCCCCTTCCTTTCCACCCCCTTCCCACAGCACCAAATAGGGGTCTGCATAGGAATGGTCTTGGTGCCAGAAGGATCGCTCGGGAGGGGGGGTCCCCACAAAGTCCAGGTTCCAAAGGAACCTAGTAAGAGGCAGCTGGACAAGGCCCAGTGGTATCCCAAACCTGGGCCCACAGGACCACTTGTCTGAGGAAAGGGGGTGGGGGGGCCTGAGACACCAGCCTTAGCAGACTGCAAGGAGAGTCATCAAATGGGGCTCCCCACCCCCACCCCCACATACACACATTCGCACACCTTCCCAACTGAAGAATACCAATAGGGTGATGGTTGTATCCTCACACTTGGCCAAGTGTGCAGTTGTTCACTGAGATGTGGCAGGGAAGGAGGGAGGGAGGAAAGGAGGGACACTGCGGATGAACCAAAGTCCATTTCAATGGATGAAGTTACTGAACACCATACAAAATAAAATAACTCTGAAGAATGAAACCTTCAGGTTGTTTCCTCTGAAGAGTCAAGAGCCAGGCACCTGTAATCCTAGCTCCTCAGGAGGCTGAGATCCAAAGGCTGAGACTCCAAGCCAGCCCAGGCAGAAAAGTCCATGAGACTTTCCTCTCATCCAGTCCATCACAGAAAAGGCTGGAAAGGGAGCCGCGTGTGGCTCAGTTGGTAAAGGACTAGGCTGAGCACAACTTGCTGAGGGGCAGCACTCAGACGCGGAGTTCAAGCCCCAGGACCAGAAAAAAAAAAAGAGTCCAGGACAGGACGGCTGCCTTGCAGTTTGTGAAGGACGGTTGAGAGTGCTCGGTGGGGCTAGTTTAGGTTCAGGGGCGCAGGGGCGGAGGGTGAGGGGAATCGAGGGAGTAGAAGCTAGGCCATGCGGGAAGCCGGGAGACTGGGGGGATCGGGGAAGGCCACTGCTTCGGAGCGGGCTGCTGAGACGCAGTGAGGCCAGGCGTGAAGGATGCTGGGAACCTGAGCACAGAGCAGCGTCCTGCCTCCGCGTGTTCCCCTGGCTGAGGGACTTCCCTGCCCCCAGCGGGAGGAAGCAGATCTGCACATGATGGGATTTGCCGGGGTGGGGGGGGGGGAGGTGGCTTGGGGGGACACAGAGCACCCCACCCAAGTTTCCCTCTGGAAGCCTGGTGGAAATGGGCCTGAGGATCTGCTCATCCCAGAGGAACCCAGACTTCCCGCCCCAGCCCAAGGTCACAGCCTCTCCTTGAAGTCAGCCTTCATTAGTTCCAGGCCAGACTTTGCCTCAGGACCTTGGAGAGGGAAAGCCACCACACCTGAGTGCTGTCAGCAAATGGGTGTCCCCCCCCCCCCCCCCCCCCGCCGCCCGGCTTTCCGGCTTTCCCGCTTCCCCGCTGAGTCCTGACAGCCAGGCACCGGCGTGGCCTGGTCGTGGCACGCAGAGCCTACCCCCTTCCCGGCCTGGCACAGTGAGGGGGCGGGGCCCGCGTGTCGGATCACATCGCGAGTCTGCCTCTCCATGGTCCCTCCACTGAGTCGAGGGTCAGCCTGAATTGAAAGGCCCGGGGACGCGTCTGTGTTCTGAATGGAGCCCGTCTGTCTCCACGCAGGCGGGAGAGTGTGCTGGGTTTCATGCAGAGGCAGAGCCTGGGATCAGAAGAGCCCAGTTCTAGTCCACTGGCTGGCATGAGGATCTGGGCGGGCCTGTCGCTGCGCCCGGACTTCCCATTTCCTCCTCTGTAGAGGGAGACGAGACCTCAACTCGTCTCAGGAGCCAGTAAGCACTGGATGCGAAAGAATGACACAGGCTTCTGCAAAAAAAAGACAAGAAGAAAAGATAGGGCTAGTATTCACTGAATGGCACTTTGTCTGTGCTCAATTGTATGTGTGTGTGTGTGTGCGTGCACGCGTGCACACACGTCCAGACATGCACCATCACGGGACTTGAACTCAGAGTCTAGGCGCTGTCCCTGAGCATTTCTTATTTTTTTTTTTTTTGCTCAAAGCTAGTGCTCTACTACTTGAACCACAGCTCCATGTCTGGCTTTTTGGTAGCTTATCGGAGATAAGAGTCTTACAGACATCCCCGCCAGCTTTGAATTTTGGCTCTCCGATCTCAGTTTCCTGAATAGCTAGGATTACAGGCATGAGCCACCAGTGCCCGGCTGTGCTGGACATTTTATTCTTTTTCTATATTTGTATTATTTGCACCTCACTGTACAGGTACGTCTCGGAGAGAGGAAGCAACTTTCCCAGGTTCACACAGCTAATAGGTAGACCAGACAGACTCAGTCCTTTGAATCTAAATCCCACTTTCCTGCCACCGAAGCCTGAAGCAGCTACGCTTAAGAGAACAATTATTGCTGGGCATCAGCCGCTCACATCCATAATCCCAGCTACTCAAGAGGCTGAGCTCTGAGGACCAGAGTTCAAAGCCAGCCCAGGCAGGAAACTCTGTGGGACTCTTCCCTCTAATAAGCTACCAAAAAGCCAGAAGTGGAGCTGTGGCTCAAGTGGTATAGCACCAACCTTGAACCAAAAAAGCTCAGGGATGGTGGTGCCCAGACCCTGAGTTCAAGCCCTAGTATTGGCAGAGAGAGAAAGAGAGAGAGAGAACAACTACTATCGTGTCTGTTTGTCATTGTGTTGTGGGGAAGGGCCTCGTCTGTCACCGGTGCCCCTCCACCTTTTAGGGTGCATTGCTTCACCCCCAGGGCCTCTCCCCCCAGGTGACCACTCCAGCCTAGGCAACGCCTGTCAGCCAGAGCTGCCCAGGTTGGGAGTAACAGGCGCTGTCCTGGTTGTGTCTCCAGAAAACAGGTTTTTTATCACTTCCCACGGAGGGCTGTACATCGCCGACGTGCAGAAGGAGGACGCCCTGTCCACCTACCGCTGCATCACCAAGCACAAGTACAGCGGAGAGACCAGGCAGAGCAACGGGGCCCGCCTCTCCGTGACGGGTGAGTCAGAGGTGACAGGCCGTCCCGCGTGCCTCCAACCACAGACCCGGGGTCCTCCGCGTCCTGGGAGCCTCGGCGGGATGAGCTGGGCAAGGCCCCCCACCCCTTGTGGGCTGGGGTCCCGTGGCATGCTGGGAGGAGTTCTTTCCAGGAGTTGGAATCGGACACCTGGCTCTCCCTGAGTTAAAGAGAGAGGGAGGGAGACCCAACCTGAAACATAAGTAAAGCCAAAGGGGCTGGGGGTGTGGCTCGAGTGGTAGAGTATCTGCCTAGCAAATGTGAAGCCCTGAGTTCAACACCAGAGAGAGACAGAGACAGGGAGGGAGGGAGGGAGGAAGGGAGGGAGGGAGGGAGGGAGGGAGGGAGGGAGGGAGGGAGGGAGGGAGGGAGGGAGGGAGGGGAGTCAAACTCTGATTCCATGGCCCAGGCTCCAGTTGCATGTCCCCCAGAAAGGAGGCCACTAAGTGCCCACCCCAGCCTCCAGCAGAGAGGAAGGGAGGCCTGTGGCATCTTGGAAGCTGGCTCTCTGGAGCAGAGGATCCAAGGGTTTGGGCAGCGATGCAAAGGGGCGTGTGCTGACATCGCCTGATGCAGTACCTGCCGGCACACCCCCCACACACACACACCCTCATTGCAATGGACTCGGGTCTCTTCTGTCCTCCTTTGATTTCCCTAAGTGCTGGTTGCAACTCACCAGATGAATTTGCAACCTCCTCCGGGTGTGTGACCTACAATTTGAACATCCCTGAGGAGGTGAGATGGGTGTGGCTTTTGGAAAGAGAATAAACTGACGGTCTGAATACCGGGGGTTTTTTTTGGGGGGGGGGGGTGGTTGTGGAGATTAGACCCAGTAAGTCACACATCCTGCCAGGCTAGACACTAGGTGAGCATTTGGCTTTGCCTGCCTCTGCATTCTGCAGCTGGGGAGATCTGCCCCTTCCGCACAGGGCTCCCCAAACCTCACATTTACCCTCCACCTCGGAGGGGGCAAGACTCAGAGAGGCAGGAGCCGGGAACATCATAGCTAGCCAGGCCCGCCGATTGGTCCTGTGTCTGCGGTGCCTGGCTCTGGGCCCGCACATAGTAGGTGCCAAGTAAATATTTATGGCGTTAACCAACAGGAACAGAAATGTGCCGCTGTGGTTGGCGCGGTGGGGGGGGGGGGGGCGGAGAAGAGAAGGGGCGCGTTACACTGTGGATTTTGTGGTTCCCCTTTTGAATCTGCAGCCCGATTCCCAAAAGCGTTGTGTCAGAGTGGTTTGCCTCCAAATTATAGGGACTTGTTTGTGCAGTGCTTTGCATCTCATTTGCATGCTTCTCATACCGTGTGGGAACACACAGAAGCCCCTTTCTGCAGGCCGGCTCTGTTCTCTTCTGTAACAGCCAAGCCCTTCATCCTCTAGTCTGCTGGATGAGCCTGGGCTTGGGGGGGCGGGAGGAAGGGGCCCCCCAGTCGTGTGGAGGACATGCCAACTCGTTTTCTTCTCCTTATTCTCCCTCCCCCCACGCCCCCACACACATCGGTGGTGGGGAGCACAGACAGCAGGAGAGAGAAGAAGGGGCCACACTACCCAGGACCCACAGAAAAAAACCCTAGCCTGAAGAAGAGAAGTAGAGATAGGAAGGATTCCCCAAGGCCAAGGGAGAGAGGCCCAGGCAATGAGGGAATAACACAGGGCCGGGAAGCAGAACGGAGAGAGGGCAAAGACAAAGGAAGGTGGCGGAGGGGGAAGGAAGGATGGTGCACAGAAGGGAGGGGCATGGAGGGGCCGGAGGGGGGGGGGCTGCGCAGTGACAAGGGGCCTGATGGGATAGGACAGGACAGGGCTGGGCAGTATGGGATGGGACAGGGATGGATGGGACTGAATGGGACTGGAGGGGACTGGATGGCACCGGACAGTACAACTTGTCTAGAAGCTGCAAAACTGACACCTCTGTGAATGGGCAACGCAGGGGCGACGGTGCGGGGAGCTGGCCCTGACCTCTTCCGGTTGGGGTTCTATTCCGTGGAGGTTGGACAAGGGTGTGGTGGGTGCGATCCAGTTTCCAGTGTTCCTGGGCACCAAGGGACGTGGGCTGGAGACGGCCACACGTGGACCATGGCTGTGCCGCTCCTCCCTGCCCACCAAGTAGGGAAAGGAGGAGGAAGGGAAGGGGGGTCCAGAGGCGGGTTGTCTTTGTTGCTGCTCAAGGGGAGGCTGCGCATGGGGCCTGGCTGCTGCCTGCCACGGGGAGCTGAGGGCAGGCGCTGGCGTCCGGTGCCTCCCGCCTCCAGCCTCCGCTCCCTCATCCCGGCCGGACTGCTCTGAGAAAGACAGGCCCGGTGGCTTCGCCGGGCCACGTGGTCCCTGGGGAGGAGGGGGGTGACAGGTCCTGCCAGATTCCCCAGACAGGAGCCAGGACCCGTCCCGTCTCATCCCGCCCCATGCCCATCCTCGCCCCACCTTCCGGGTTAGAGGACAGCTGCCAGGAGAGTCTATTGTCATACCCACCTGCCACCCTCAGCGCCCAGCAGGGGTTCACTGATCCCTCCCCCCCACTACAGGGTGCTCACTGAGTCCCATCCCCCCACTACAGGGTGCTCACTGAGTCCCCCCCCCACTACAGGGTGCTCACTGAGTCCCCCCCCCCACTACAGGGTGCTCACTGAGTCCCCCCCCCACTACAGGGTGCTCACTGAGTCCCACCCGCCCCCCACTACAGGGTGCTCACTGAGTCCCACCCCCCACTGCAACAACTCAGTGGCCAAACTTCACAACCCCACCTAGAGAGGAAGAGACAGGGAGACTCCAGATCCCCACAGGACAGGCCCTGGCACCAAGGCTGCCCGAGGTCACAGCGGCTCTCCAGGGCTGCCCCGGACCCCCGCGATCTCTCAGGCAGAGCCATCTGTCCCCCCAACCGCTACCCCCCCCATTGGCTGCACCCAGTCCCCCCAGGCTGTCGTGTGTACACGCCACAGCGTTTTACTTCTGCTCCAGAGTAATGAAAGAGGTTTCTTTCCCTCGGAATTTAATTTCACGCCTGAGCCTCGGTGATTAATTCCCTCCCCCTCCCCCCCCCCCCGCCCGGGCGGCCCCTCCGCTTGTAAATTCTGCCATGTGCTGCGGAATTTGTGTATTTTGCATCAATTAAGTGTCACGTTGAGTAATTCCCCCCCACACCCCGGCACTGGGTTTGTTTAGTCCAAATGTCCCCACAGGGGTAGGGTAGGGGTGGAGAAGCGGCCACTGAGCCTGGCAGGGAGGAATGGTGGGGCTCACCCCCAATGCCCCCCCCCACTGTGGCTCTGCCCTCAGTGTCACCTGGGAGACATCTGGGCGCGTGTCGTGCCTTTGGTTGTCTGAGAGGCGGAGTGGGACCCTCGACTCTGAGGCCCTAAGACCCCAGGCATGGGGCACATCAGGGTCCAGGTGGAGCCCACCTTCGGGGGCCTTCTCGCCCCGGCGCAGCCTCCCAGGACCCAGCAACGCCCCACCCGTCCCCAGGGAGCATCCACACTGGAGGGCACTGCACAGCTCTCCTCAGGGGCTGGGGGCTGGGAGAGTCGGCAGCTCACCATCCCCCCTCGAACAAGAGCCAGCGAGCCCCATGAGTCCACCAGGCACCCGCTACCCCGCAAGGACCAGGGACCTGACTTCAGAGGTCCATGCTGCTGTGTGATCCAGGGCCGACCCTTGTGCCTCTCCGGTCTCAGCGACCTTGTCTCGTGTGCCCTCCGTGGACTCCAGGCAGCTCCGTTATGCTTCCTGTCTCTAGACTGGAACCTGCAGATCGCGGGCACACCCAGTGCCTCGGTGGCGGACCTGATAGTTCAACCACCCGGGGCTCCGCTCCGTGCCAGGCACGGGAGAGACCTCACTGAACGCCTTGGCCTCAAGGAGCCCGGGGTCCTCCAGGAAGCCGGCCACGTGGCCTGTAACTGCTGCAGCTAGGAAGGGTGGGCATGGTGGGGGGGGGGAGCGGACGGCAGGCTGAGTCCGGAGGCGCAGGAGACGCTGCTGCTGCCCCTTCTACCATGCTTCCTGAAGTCTGGCTGTATGCATATATTATCTTTTTATGCCTTTTTTTTTCTTTTAAAAAAAGGAGGGGGGAATTTGCCAATAAAAGAAAGGAGACCGTTCTGGTAGAGTCCGGTGAGGGTAGCGTGTCTGTCGTAGGCACGAAGGTGAGGGCGTTGAAGTTGGCTGGTGGATTCCCAGACTCCATCCCCAGAGCCCGCGGCACTCAGGAGAGGAAGAGGGATGCAAAGGGGGGACCCAGGGAGAGCCAGGCGGCTGGCCCCCTCCCCCCCCCCAGTGATGCCCGGCAGCCACCGGGCACAGGCCCCAGGCCCCTGGCTCTCCCACCGCCGTCTGGGGCCGCACGTCTCACATGAGCAGCTGCTTCTCGGTTTGAAGACGCAACACGGGGCAGCCCTGGTGGGAGAAGAGGAGTCCTGCCGTGGCTTCCCTTCTAGCTCTTTCTGGGTCTGGGTAGGCATGTGGTTATCTCTGAGTCTATGGAGTGCAGGCCGGAGACAGCAGGGCGGGGCAGGGAGGCTGTTCTCCGTCCATGAGAGGCACCCCGAGTTCACCTGGAGACGGAGAACTGGGGAACTGAGTCTCGGGTCCCAAGGTCACCGCCCGCCAGGCCCTGGGCAGAACGCAGCTCACGGCTCTGCGCCCCCTGCATCTGCCCCTCTGTTGTTCTGGCCAGAACTTCACCGTGTGCTCTCTGTGCCTCAAGCCCGGCTCCCAGCCGCGGCTCTGGTGGCTCCGTGTGAGATCCCACGACGACCCGGGTGCCTTCCCCAAAATGCTCTCCAGAGCTGGCTGGGCCCCGCTCACAATGAGAACAGCGGACAGTGGGCTCTGTCCCCAGGTGTCCACCTTCCTCCCCAGCCCCCCTTTCCCACGCACAGCTGACCCCCCCTGCTGGCCCTCTCTCCCTCCAGACCCTGCCGAGTCCATCCCCACCATCCTGGATGGCTTCCACTCCCAGGAGGTGTGGACCGGCCGCACGGTGGAGCTGCCCTGCACGGCCTCCGGCTACCCCATCCCTGCTGTCCGCTGGCTCAAGGACGGACGGCCCCTCCCCGCAGACAGCCGCTGGACCAAGCGCATTACAGGGCTGACCATCAGCGACCTGCGGACGGAGGACAGTGGCAGCTACATCTGTGAAGTCACCAACACCTTCGGGTCGGCAGAGGCCACGGGCACCCTCACGGTCATCGGTAGGTGGGGGGGTGCGCTCAGTGAGAGGGGAAGACTCCCCCAACCCTCCCCCTCGCAGCTGCCCTGGGGAATGATCCTGGAAGGAGGGGAGGATACAGTCTCTCTAAAACTACAGCTTCCCATCCTGGCACTGGTGGCTCACGCCTGTCATCCCAGCTGCTCAGGAGGCTGAGGTCTGAGGGTCACAGTTCAAAGCCAGCCTGGGCAGGAAAGCCCATGAGAATCTTATCTCCAACGAACCACCAGAAAACCGGAAGTGGCGCTGTGGCTCAGCGTGGTAGAGTGCTATCCCTGAGTGGAAAAGCTAAGGGACAGCGCCCAGGATCTGAGTTCAAGCCCCACGACTGACCAAAAACAAACCAAAGTAGCCATGGCTTTGGGTGGGTTGCACAACTGTGACGGCGAGCTCCGTGGCCTCCCTCACAAGAGATTGTGACCCCTGCCGTCCTGCGTCTCTGGAAAGCACAGTTGATATGGGTCCCCCAGGCAGCGTACATGTCCCCAAACTATGGAGACATCCAGGTAATTGATAGGGGCCTTGATCACCAGACCAAACTCTGGGTAGAAGCACCAAGCCAGCCTTTCTGCGAGCTGCCCATCCCCGGGTGCCACCCGTCTTTCACCATGGCTTTTGTCACTATCCCAAGGTCTCTGGGGGACATAAAGCTTCCCGAGTGGCTCACAATCCAAAGAGTGAGAAAAAGAACAAAGGAAACACTGGGTGTTCGGTGGTTAGTTGTGCCCAGGGACCCAGGAAAAGGATGCTGAGCCCAGCCAGAAAGGAAGAGGGGCCCAGAGGTCAGTGTCAAGGCTGCCTGGGAATTAGCAGAGTTCTCTGGGTGTAGGCTGTGTGGCCAGGAGCTAGCCAGGGGAGGAGGATCCCGCGGAATGCTCTCGAGAGTGAGCCCCTTCGCCCAGCAGAAGGGCAAAGTTCCTGAGGGTCACGAGGGCCTCGAAGGCCGGGCTGAGCTGTTGCGAGCCATGGGAGTTCTTCTTTAATTAAACCTTTCATTGACTGATTGTACTGGGGTGGTGGGGGTTGAACCAGGGACCTCATGATGGCTAGGCCGACGCTCTATCCCCCTGAGCCAGAGAACCATGCAACTTTCCAAGCAGAGACAAGGCTGGAGGAGGGAGAATGACAGGTCGATCAGACCAGCGAAAAGCCGTGTCGGGTTGCCTGGCTGGGTCTAGGGGTCGGCACGTGGGGCCGTGAGGGCCTCCCTGATTTGGGGTGTCAGGGAACACGGTGAGCAAGCCAGGTCCCCACCCCCCAAGGTGAGCTTTGACATCCCCACCCTAGCACGGAGACACAAACCAGAGAAGCACAGGCGACCAGGGAAGGACCTCCTGGCCGGACTGCCACCGGGCAGATGTGTAAACTGAGGCCTAGAGCAGAGAGTTCCCCTGTCCCCAGCCACCCAGAGGTCCAGCCGCAACCTCCCTCCCCCCATACGAAACCCTTTGTCTTTCCTCCTCTTCTCCCCCCACCCCCGTCTCCCTGATGTCACTCCCCCCCCCCCCCGCCTGGCCCCGCTCAGACCCCCTTCACGTGAGCCTGACACCAAAGAAGCTGAAGACGGGCATCGGCAGCACGGTCATCCTGTCCTGCGCGCTCACGGGCTCCCCCGAGTTCAGCATCCGCTGGTACCGCAACACCGAGCTGGTGCTGCCCGACGAGGCCATCTCCATCCGCGGCCTCAGCAACGAGACCCTGCTCATCACCTCGGCCCAGAAGAGCCACTCCGGGGCCTACCAGTGCTTCGCCACCCGCAAGAGCCAGACGGCCCAGGACTTCGCCATCATTGTGCTGGAGGGTAAGCCAGCACCCGGTGCCCCCTCCCCCGCACCCTAACCTAAGCCAGCAGCCCGTCTCCTCTCAGCCCCCCCCCCCCGCCCCCAGGATCCTGACCACGGGTCCTTCTTACTATCGCCTCTTTGGCAATTCGGGAAACTGAGGGTTTAGCCAGTGGCCCAAGGGACAGGCTGGGATTTGAAGTCGGGCCTCTTAGCTATCAGACTGAATTGGCTGTGCCCTCCGAAATGACTAGAGCTCTGCGCCCCGGGGCCTCTTCCTAGGGGTCTCGAAGGGTTTCCATCTTCCAGGCTGGAGCTCCTTCCCCTGGCTCTTAACGGGGGGTCTTGGTTCCCACCTTGTCTCTTCTCCCTTTAAAGCTGCCACCGCCCAGGGCTTCTGGCTGGCAGCTCCGTGTGCTGTTTACCGCACACGATGCCTAGCCGAGGAGGCGGGTGGGAATTCAAATCCCGCCGTCACTCCATCCACCAGGCCGCGGAGGGTCCCGGCCCCAGGACACTGTGCCCGCAGGGACGGCACCTCCTGCCCACTGGCACCAAGCGGCCACTTACCCACAAGTTTACCTGTCTGCTTGAAAATACACAAACCACCCCACGGACCGGGGCCTTCCAAGGGCTCTTCACTGCTGCCAAAAAGGCGCCCAAAGGTGCCAAATGCAAGCAAGGCCATGGCTACAGCCCCCGCCGCCGGGGCATCCAGTGAACCCCAACTCTGCCCTTCATCCTCCTCCCCCCAGCCCCATCCCGGGTCTCTGCCTCTTCTCCTCATCCCCTCTGGCCCCCGTCCCGCTCTCTCCCTTCATTCCTGCCTGCCCCCATCCCCCCAATCCTCCCCCACCCCCCGCCCCACCCTCCAGGGTCTCCGCCCTTCATCCTCACCCCTGCCCCTCCCCCAGCCCCTCTCCAGGGTCTTCTTCCCAACAAGCCAGAGCAGCAGCTCAGCACAGGCCTTCCATTCCTGAGGAACCTCATCAGAACCCCCCCTCTCGCTGGGGAGCGCATCACCCCAGCTCGCTCGCTTTCCCTCTACCCGTTCCCCATTCCCCATTCCCCCCCTCCCAGCTAGGGGTGAAATCACTGGGACTCTAGGGGACGGGGGGGGGGGGGTACATGTGACATGGGCCGGTGGGGAGGGCAGCGCAGGAAGGTGGGCAAGTGGAAAGCGAGGAGAGAAGGGGCCAGAGGCCACATGGCAACCCCTCCCCCCCCCCCCCCGCACCCTCAGAAGCAGGGGCAGGGCTGCCGGCCGGAGCACACATTCCCACGGCCGTCCGGGTCTGCACCCCTGACCGGACGGACGCAAAGGATGCCGTGGTGTGGCTCTCGCCTTTCTTTCTTTTTGTAATTTTTTTTTTTTTTTACTTTGAAAGTACCTAACACCTGTTTTATTGCGTCGTTCAATTCTTTAGCCGTGTGTTCATTGATTTACTTATTTTGAGACCGGGGTCTCGCTACGTAGCCCGGCTGGTCTCCAGCTCTCAGTCCTCCTGCCTCAGCCTCCTAGGTGCTAGGATTATAGGTAGGCACCACTATGCCCGGCTTGTATTCTTTTTTTTATTTTTAATTGACACCTCATCGTGGTACATACTTGCGCTTAATGCCTCTTTAATCATTTGCAATAATCGGATGTGAAGGGACGACCTGGGTTAATAATTAATTACATCCCCTGCCCCACCCCAGTCCGCTGGACCGTGGATAGGGTATGGAAGGTTAATTGTCTCGTCCAAGGTTACTCCGTGAAGCCAAGGCTGAAGACCAGGCCAGACTCTCCCCTGCACTGCCTCTGGGTGCCTTGGATTTTAATCTTCCAGCGTAAGGCCTTGTGTTAATAGGGTTGCTACACCCACTGGCACGGTCAAGTTCACGGAGACCTAGGGTAGAATCCACAGCACCGTCCACGCAGCTGCCTTGCGAGCTTCAGAATACTCGTGATCAGAGCGTTTACCCACCAGAAGCACGCGTTCATTTAATCCCCGCCATGTCCCAAGAAGGTAGGGTAGTCATTGTCACCAGCAACGGCCACCACTAAGAGGCAGGAGGCTCTGAGAGGTAAAACCATCCCTCCCAAAACAATGCTAGCCTCTGACTGAGGGTGGAGAAGACTCCGGGCAGCTGGAGGCTCACATCTGTCATCCTAGCTGCTCAGGAGGCTGAGACTTGAGGATTGAGGTTCAAAGCCAGCCCGGGCAAGAAAGTCTATGAGACTCTTATCTCCAACGAAGCACCAGAAAATCTGAAGTGGCGCTGTGGCTCAAAGGGGGTAAAGCGCTAGCCTTGAGCAAAAGAGCGCAGGCCTTGAGTTCAAGCCCGACAATCACAACAACAACTAAAAGCTAAGGGATAGTACCCATGCCCTGACTTCAAGCCTCAGTGCTGGCGCGTGCGCGCGCACACACACACACACACACACACACACACACACACACACACACACACACACAGAAGGCCAAGAAGCAAAGGCCCAGGAGTCTTGATCCACATGCCACGCGCAGTAGCAGTTGCCTCGCTCAGGGCTGTTCTATCTCAGGTGACACGTGAGCTCCTTGTACTGCTTGGCCTCCTCCTTCCCACACTGGGTGGGTGGGGGGCAGCCCGGGGCGGAGGGGGAGGGAGGGCACGGGGTCTCCGCGGCCCCCTGACCCTGAAGGGGGCTCCTCGCTCCCCGCAGACGGCACGCCGCGCATCATCTCGTCCTTCAGCGAGAAGGTGGTCAACCCGGGGGAGCAGTTCTCCCTGATGTGCGCGGCCAAGGGCGCCCCGCCCCCCACGGTCACCTGGGCCCTGGACGACGAGTCCATCGTGCGGGACGGGAGCCACCGCACCAACCAGTACACCATGTCCGACGGCACCACCGTCAGCCACATGAACGTCACGGGCCCCCAGATCCGAGACGGGGGCGTCTACCGATGCACCGCGCGGAACTCGGTGGGCAGTGCTGAATATCAGGCACGAATAAACGTAAGAGGTGCCTGTCTACATTTAAATATCAGAATAGGCTTTTGAGTTCCTTTCCATCTCTGTGACGACCATTATTCTTGTGGTGATTAGTACTTCGTTTTTTTGTGGGTTTTTTTTTTTAATTAAGCATCATTTTGATTTTAGCAGTCTCCCCCTTCCCCCCTTCCCCCTCCCTCCCTCCCTCCCTCTCTCTCTCTCTCTCCCCCCCTCCCCTCCACAGCCCCGTCATCCATTCTTATGTGTGAGTGTGTGTCTGGTAGAATGCATCCCATTCTTACTCCCACCTCCCCCCTGCAGCCTGACCTGCCCACCTCCATCCCCACCCCCACCCCCACTATGCTACGCACCTGCTAGCATCTGCCAGCCCCGCCAAGACCTTGCTAGGACAGATGCAGGGCAGGGGCCCGGGGCAAGTTGAGCCTCAGAGGCAGCTGTGACCGCACTGAGCCCCCAAGTGCCCCCGGAAGTGAAGGCAGCTAGGAGTCAGGGTGTCATGTCCCCCCACCCCCACACACACAGCCCCAGCCACGAAGAGCAGGAGGCTGAAGCCGGAGGCTCTTCAGGACGGTGGCCGGCCACCTCCGTTGTCTATCTCCTCGGAGGCGCCGCAGACCCTGTGGCTCTCACGGGTCTTCGTGTGACCCTGCCAGTGACCCCTGGCAGAGAGGGGACCGGGGAGTCGGAGGGAAGGGGCTCTGGTCCAGGGGCCGAGAAGGGCCTTTCCCTACCCTGCCCTCGAGCCGGGGAGGAGATTGGTGTTCCGTTCCCCTGTGCCCGGTGCCCGGCCTCCTCTGCCTGTGCCCTGCCCGCCCACCTCGGAATTGGAGAGGGGACAGAGCCACAGGGTCCCTGGAGATGTCCTAGCCCTGCCCCTCATCTTCCTCATCCTGGGCACTGGAGCTTGGAGAGTTTCTGGAGGTCCTCCCTGCATGGGGGAGCCCCGGGCCAGGGCCTCTGAGCTACACACACACACACACACACACACACACACACACACACACACACACACACGCACACACACACATTGCACCGCCTCCCCCAGACAGTGTGACCACAGCCCCCCTGCATCACCAGTGTAAGGCCCTTTAGGGGTGGTGTAAGCGCAAGTGCGAGCAGGGAGAAGAAACACACGAGGTCCACGTTTCCATCTTAATCCCCACTCCTGACCTGCCCCTAAGCAAAGACTCCCCCTCCCCGATCCCGGCCACTTCCTCCCGCCCCCCCCCCACCACCACCCCCCCTCCCGGGCGTAGAACTGGCCACGCGCCCTCCCTGGTAGCACAGGGACTATTGCTGTAGGCGTGCATGATCCGGGTCTTTTAGAGTCTATCCACATCAAGTTCTGGGGAGACCAGAGTGACCCCCACCCAATGCCCACTGCACCACCCCTTCCCCCTCCCCATCCCCCCCCCCGGAAGCCTCCGAGGCCAAGCGACTGAGAAGAGCACGGTGCCACGGTGGCACCCGTCCGGGCCTGGCTGACGCCGCCGCTTGCCCCCCTCCTGTCTGCCTCCTCCCTCCCGACTCCTCAGGGCCCCCCAGCATCCGGGCGATGAAGAACATCACGGCCGTGGCGGGACGAGGCACCCTCATCAACTGCAGGGTCATCGGCTACCCCTACTACTCCATCAAGTGGTACAAGGACGCGCTGCTGCTGCCCGACAACCACCGGCAGGTGGTGTTCGAGAACGGCACCCTGAAGCTGACGGACGTGCAGAAGGGCATGGACGAGGGCGAGTACCTGTGCAGCGTCCTCATCCAGCCCCAGCTCTCCATCAGCCAGACCGTCCACGTGGCCGTCAAAGGTAGGGTCCCGCCCCGGCCGGAGCCCCCCGCCCGGGTGCCCCCTGCCCCAGCCGGACACTCGCCAGGCAGCCGTCACGAGTGGGTGGAAGGCAGAGGGAAAGAGCCCGACGATCGGAAGAAAGGGGACAGGATGGAAAACTGTGAGCGGCTACGAGAAAGCCGGGAGCGGCTCTGCCTCAGTTTCCCTCACGGGCTTCAGGACAAGGCGGCTGAAAGCCCCAGGGACGCCGGGGCTTGGGTTAGGGACGGCATGCTGTGTGTTCAGCCCCTGGGTCAGGATGGAGCCACAAGGGACTCGGCCCGGCCCCCTCTGAGAGCAGCAACTGGGGGGCCGGAGTAGAAGGGGTACGTGCGGGCTACCTGTCTCTCTCTCCTGGGCACAGAGCAGCCACCCCTGGCTTGAGGGCAGGGTAAGGAAGGACCTTCCATCTGCTAGTGCCACCCGAGATCCAGAAAGCCGTTCCTCCCTGCCCCCCAACCCTTCCTGTGGACGGAACGCGTGAATATAAATAAGCAAAGGAGGAGATGCGTGAGCTCGTGACTGGCACCCTCGATTCTGGGGTTATGCGTGCGTGTGAGCCCCAAATGCATTCTTTGAAACCGAGATGGGACGGGGGCTGATCTGGGCAGTGCGTTCGAGGAGGGCTCCCAGGTACTCTGAGGCCCAGATGGGCAGGGCCGGGGGCCTCAGCTCACACATCCCCGGGAGGGGAGAGGGAAGGTCTGCTACCCAGGACAGGAGCGCGAGCAGGAGCCCGCACGCCGCCCGTGGGAAGGAAGACAAGATAGGGGTCCTTTGGGGTCCAAACCCCACAGGTCTCAGACCTGGTGCCGCCTTCTCTCTGAGACAGTAAGCGAGATGGGATGGAGACATGGTAGCTGGAAGAGGAAAGTTGGAAATGGTTGGGGGTACAGAGGCTGTGTTCGACGTGGGCCCTTGAAGCCGGTGATGAGGATGGGTCACCCAGGGAGGGGTAAGGGCCGGGGACGGCCGGGAAACTGACGGCAGACGCGAACAGCTCCTGGTGGGCCGGGCGTCGGTGGCTCCTGCCTGTAATCCCAGCTACTGGGGAGGCTGAGATCTGCAAGATGGCGGCTCCGAGCCAGCCCAGCCAGGCAGAGACACCTAGGAGACTCCGTCTCCCAAATAACCAGCCAAGAAAGCCAGGCTGGAGGCATGGCTCAAATAGCAGGACCCCAGCTAAGCAAGCAAGGCCGGCAGCTCAGAACTCCACTACCACCAAGAAAACACAAAGCCAAACAAAAATGGCTCCTTGTCACCCGGCGCCCCCCCCCCCTCTCTGTGTGTGTGTGTGTGTGTGTGTGTGTGTGTGTGTGTGTGCTCTGGGCCATGTCACATGCCTCTCCCTGTGATTCCCACCTGCCACGGTGCCAGACAGGGTGTGCTTGTTGAACTAAATCTGAGCCATTGAACTGGGGTGGGGTGAGTCACAAGAATCCTCGCCACAAAGCCCCCCGAGCGCTGAGGGGCTCCAGGACCCCTTAGGCCTAGGGAAGAAACAGGACACCCTGACATGGCGCACTCTCTGCTTCTCCAAGTGACACTGCAGGCAGGCTGAGGGGTACCAAGCCTCCCCCACTCACCCCCCGCCATGGCCTAACTCTCTGCCCAGCCCAGAGAGAACCCCACAACCCCTAGTCCATATGCCGGGCCAATCCACTTGGTGGTGGAGGAATACAGAGCAGCCTCTCCCTCCCTCCCCCCCCCCCCCGCCCTCACCGCCACGTCCCACCCCCCCGCCCCTCCCCCGCAGCATCCATCTCGGCCGCCTGTATCCATTTCTGTTACAAGCAGCTGGACCGCGAGCTAACCGTGTAAACAGCACATATTAAAACATCTAACCTTTGCTCCACTCCCTACGCCCCACGCTCCAGCGAGCATTTGGCCGCTCCGGCGGTCGAAATATAAATAAATAATAGCGGGGCTCCAGCGGGCCTTAAAGTACTCGGAACATCCCGAGAGCCGCTCTGCTCATCAATTATTCAGCCCCATTCAGGGGCCGAGCCCGTCCTCAAGAATTGAATCGTCTCCGTGAGGACGACGCGCTGGGCCCTGTCGTGGTAGCGCTGAGCGGGGACAAGTCTCCCGGCAGAGGTGGGGGCGGGGGGGGGGAGAGTGAGTGAGAGACAGAGAGAGATGCACGCCCCCCTCCCCCGCCCTGCCTTCTCCATCAGGACCTGCCTGCGAACTCCTAGAAATCCAGCCCCAGAAGGGAAGAGGCCACCTGCCTCCTCTTGTGCCCCCCGCCTTCACGGGAAGGCCAGAGGCCCGGCGTCCCCCCGCCCCCACCCCTTCAAAAGTCAGGGCCCCTGGTCCCCGCCTTCCGCCTTCCTGTCGACTCCCGCTCCCTCACCTCATTAGAATGCACTTTTGCAGAAGAACCCATCAAAGCTGATTATGATCACGCAGCTTGATTAGCGGCAGCGCTCTTCCAAGAACTGCGCGGGGCGCGGGGCGGGGGTGGGGGGAGGAGACGCCCTCTGGGCATGGCAAGGGGCCCTGACTCCAGGGAGGAAGGAAGGGGCTGGGCATTGTGCACGAGCTGCCCCCGTGTAGAGGCCGGGGTGGGACAGGACGTCGTCGGGAAGGCCGAGGGCTGGTGGGTGGGCCCGGCGGGGGCGGGGAGGGGGAAATCTATGCGGCTCTGTGATCTGGAAAGCGACCGCGGGCTCCATTCCTTCCAGGGGATCTCCCAAACCATGAGGAAGATCAGAACACACCTGCCCGTGTGTGCACGCACGTGTGCAGACCCGTGTGCACGCACAGGCACAGGGCACCTACACACGGCGCACAAATTCGTGCTCAGAGGAACACACAAGTCCCTTCACCCTCAAGCACACACACACTCACACACGTGTGTGAGCACTCACGCGTGCACAACCGCTTCGTCTGTGACTCCCCCCTCTTGCAAGGTAACATTCCCGAGTCACAAAAGGCCAGCTGTGGCTGGAAGGAACAGCGGGGAAAGCGGGCGAAGGACGCTCCGAGCACCGCCCGGGCTTGGCATGGCGTCGCTGGTTCCCCAGCTCAGCCAGACTAGACGGGCGGCAGAGCTTGTCTCCAGACTTCCAGAAAGATCCTTGGCAGGATGCTAAGAGGAGGGCATCCAGACCCAACCTAGACTTAGGGGCCTCTGCAGATGAAAACCACGTGGCCTGGAAACAACGGGGCACCTGGGCTAAATGTTTTCACCAGGGAGGGGAGGCTGGGGCCGGGGCGGGGGCCATTGGCATTGGTTCCGTGAAGAGACGGACAAAATGAAGGCATGGGGCACCTCCTGCCTGTGCTCAGCGAGGGCTGACTTGGGAGGTAGTGGCAGGTCCCCATGGAGAGCAGGCAGGAGAGGACACCTCACCCTACAGAGACATCCTTAACCCCTCCCACCCATCTCCCCCATACACACACACACACACACACACACACACACACACACACACACACACACACTTCTCCCTACTTATTCAACACACAACTTCAGTGAGGGCCCTATTCGATCCTGCCATAGTCCTAGGAGCCTGGGGGTCCTACCTCCAATCGGTGGATCGGGGCTCCCGGTGACCATCAACCTAAACCAGAGCCAGCTGCCTAACCAAATACCTGCTCGTTTGGAAGGTGCGGTACTGGCATCCAGAGGCAGGGGGCGCTGTCCACGGAAGGCTGGCACCAGCTGCTGACGCCAGCCACCGTCCCTGCTTTAGAAACGCGGGAGGACAGACAGACAGACGGGCCCCGGTGGCTGACGGTGGTGGTGGTGGTGTGAAGGCGTCCGGGAGCCTCCGCTCAGCCGTTCGGTGACCCTGTACCCCCACTCCATCCCGGGCACGACGTAGGTTCTGCCGATACAGCTGGGCCCCCCTGCCCTCCGAGGGAGATTTCAATATGGTGGTCGGAAAGGCCTTCTTCCCCAGAAGAGAGGATGCTGGTAAAAAAAAAAAAAGTCTGCAGTTGTGAGCGTTCCTGGAAGAGGAGCGTTCTGGGAGTTGGAGAGCCCACGCAGAGAGGGGCTAGTCTCACCTCTCCGCGCGGCAGAGGAGAAGACGGAGGCCCGGCCGCAGAGGCGGGGTGGTAGGGAGAAGGCCCTTTGCCCCGGGCGCCCCCCCCCCAGTAGGAAAGCAGGCCGCAGTGAGGTCCTGACTCCCGACCGTGCACGCCCTGCTCACCGGGGCAGTAAATAAAACGGCTCGGCCTCAAAGACAGGCGATGAGAAACCCCATAAAGCGTTTACGGGCCGGGCTTGGTGGTCAGCACTGCGTGACACTCCCGAGCAAGTGACTATAAAAGCGTTACGGTGGCGGGTGCCGCGTCTTCTCCTCCATCGCCGCCTCGGGCTGCACAGGCTCCCGCTCCCTGCGACTCTCCCCCTCCCTCCCCCTTCCCACCCCTCTGCAACCCCAGCTCTTCATTGAGAGCCCCGCCTCAGCTGTGGGGGCAGGGAGAGCGTCCGTGCCCTCGCGCCCCCCCCCCCCCCCCCCCGCCACCACCGCACCCTAGGGACCCCAGGCCAGTCCCCCTCCCCCCGCCGAGCGTCTCACGCCTGGGGTGGGTGCTGCCCTCTGCTCATCGCTGCAGGGAAGGAGAGCGCTGGGTGGCCGGGCTCCCTGCCGCGGCCTCGGCCTCCTCCCTCGAGCGTTCATGTTCAAGTCCCCGTGGTCCCTGAGACCCGAGGAGCAGCCCTCCAGGCCGGTCACGCCGCAGCACCTCACACCCCCCCGGCCGGGATCCCCTCCTCCCCCCCTCCCCGTCCCCCCTCTCCCCCCTCCCCCCCCTCACCCCCCGCTCCGTCCGTCACCCCAGCAGGCTTCTGCTTTCCCGGCCCACGACCCACGTGGAGCGCCATGCCTTCGCAGAGCCCGCGCCTCATAAATGGTCGAATTAACCTGCTTTCGTCACTTGTTCCGTTACCAAATCCCATCTCACGGCAAGCGAGTCTGCCCCTGCCGGAACTGCCTCGCCCGCCCTGCCTGGTGTTCTTCCCTCCACCCCCACCGCCCCGGGGTCACCGTCCACGCCCACCCCACCCACGTCCCCCGGGGTCACCGTCCACACCCACCCCACCCACGTCCCCCCGGGGTCACCGTCCACGCCCACCCACCCACGTCCCCCGGGGTCACCGTCCACGCCCACCCCACCCACGTCCCCCGGGGTCACTGTCCACGCCCACCCACGTCCCCCCGGGGTCACCGTCCACGCCCACCCACCCACGTCCCCCGGGATCACCGTCCACGCCCATCCACCCACGTCCCCCGGGGTCACCGTCCACGCCCACCCCACCCACGTCCCCCGGGGTCACCGTGCACACCCACCCACCCACGTCCCCCGGGGTCACCGTGCACACCCACCCACCCACGTCCCCCGGGATCACGGTCCATGCCCACCCACCCACGTCCCCCGGGGTCACCGTCCACGCCCACCCACGTCCCCCGGGGTCACCGTGCACACCCACCCACCCACGTCCCCCGGGATCACCGTCCACCGCCCACCCACGTCCCCCGGGGTCACCATCCACGCCCACCCACCCACGTCCCCCGGGCCCACCGTCCACGCCCACCCACCCACGTCCCCCGGGCTCACCGTCCACGCCCACCCACGTCCCCCGGGCCCACCGTCCACGCCCCGCCTCACCCCGGGTCCAGCTCTCCGGGTCCTCGCTCCTGCCCACACCCAGCAGGCGCCTTCTGTTTGGGGAAATACTGGTTAGAACTCGAGGCCTGGCACGGGTTAGGCGGGTGCTCTCCCACTGAAGCCACGCCCTCCGGAGGGGCTTTCTATGTCTACACCTGGCCTCTCTCCCAGGGGCAGCACCCCCCACGCTGGGCTCTGGAAGTCTGTGGGTGCAGGGAGCACCCCCTCCCCACAGGCCCTGATGGGGAGCGGGGGGGGGGGGGTGGAAGTCCTAGAGGAGAGAATCCAGGCTCCCAAGGAAGCGTGGGCTGCAAGCCCGGAGAGGCCAGAGGACTGTGGTCAGCCTTGTAATTTAATTATTTGGCTGTAGAAAGGAGATCTCATCTACCGGGTGCTCATCCTTGCTAAGCTAATTGTCTGTCTCCTTCACTCTCTTCTCCCCCCACTTGCTGGGGGGAGTCGCTGCAGCCTAATTGAGTTATCATAAAGATAATGGCTGATGCTCTAGCCAGCGCCGAGAAAGGAGGTTTCCTCTCCCAGCCACTTGGCTCCGGACAGGCCCTGCAGGGACGGAGAGGCGGGCCGTGGGGGCCGAGGCCGCATACGCCCGCCCGCCCGGGAGGGCTAACCCACCCAGCGGCTGTCTCGAAGAGGACGGGGTCCCCCTTAGGAGACAGCAGGGGTGGGTGATCCGGGCAGCGGGGGCTTTCCGTGCAGCTTGCACTTGGAGAGGCGACAGGCACGGTTTCAGGTCCCTCTTGTGCACAGGGTCAGCGCCCAGCCCCCAGCTTCTCACCTGTGAGCCAGGGGCCCGCGTCAGCGCGTGGAGCTGCTAGCCTGCCCTCGGGCCACACAGCCAGGGAGGGGACGGGGGTGGGGGGGAGGGGACCCCGGGGGAGGGGAGCCCAGTGGGAGGAAGCCCGGCAGCTGCCACCGGGACACCTCATCTCTAGCCGTCCTGGGCCACGGAAGGCTGGGAGACCCTCACGAGGGGCGTGTAGGCATCCGCTGAGCAGAGGGTCGGGAGACAAGGGGGCCGCGTTCGAGGACACATTGGAAGGTCAAGACCATGAACGAGAGAGAAGAAGAAGGGGTCCAGACAGGACGGCCAGGCACTCCCGAGAGATTCTGCGTGGCTGGGAGCACGAAGCCCCAGCGCCCGGCGACGGGGGGGGGGGGGGGGGGGAGGGCTCCATCCACGCCCGCCCCAGAGCCCCCCCCCGGGTAAGGCGGCTAGCTGACCGGGCCTGACGGCGTCCTCCTCCCTGTGCCGTCCCAGTGCCCCCTCTGATCCAGCCCTTCGAGTTCCCGCCCGCCTCCATCGGCCAGCTGCTCTACATCCCCTGCGTGGTGTCCTCGGGGGACATGCCCATCCGCATCACGTGGAGGAAGGACGGGCAGGTGATCATCTCCGGCTCGGGCGTGACCATCGAGAGTAAGGAGTTCATGAGCTCCCTGCAGATCTCCAGCGTCTCCCTCAAGCACAACGGCAACTACACGTGCATCGCCAGCAACGCGGCAGCCACCGTGAGCAGGGAGCGCCAGCTCATCGTGCGAGGTGAGGCGGGGGGGGGGGGGGTGGGGGGGAATGGGGGGACACCGCCCCAACGGGACCTGGAGTTCCACTTTGAACCTCAGGCTCCCAGGAGGTGGGCGCCTAAGGGTGGGGAGGTCCAGTTGGATGCGGACGGCTTGTGCCTGTAGCTCTAGGTCAGGAGGTTCACAGCCCGTAGGTGGGCACAGCAGCGTGGACCGGGCGCGCCAGGCTCCGCGGGAGGCTGAGCTTGGGAGGAGCAGGGTTCCCGGCCAGCCCGGGCGGACAAGTCCAGGGCGCTCCATCTCCACGGAGGAGAGCGGGGCATGGCGGCGCATGCCTGAGCTCTCAGCAACGACAAGCAGCCTCCACGTAAGTGGATCCTAGCTCAGGCGTGTGTAGACCAGGCGGGAAGCAAGACCGTGTCTCCCAAGTAACCAGCAAAGACATAGACCTGGAGGTAGGGCTCAGTGCTAAAACGTCAGCCTCGCACGTATGAGGCCTTGAGTTCAAACCCCAGTGCCACCAAAAGAGCAAAGAGACGACGACGGCGATGACAAGGAGCCGTCTAAGCCTCTTGTCTTCCAGGCGGGAAACTGAGTCCCAGAATGGAGGAGTCGGTTGCTCAGTCAGTGATGGGTGCGGCCAGGGTTGGGACTCGGGACTCCTGGCCTCTGGGTGTCAGAGCCGCCTGCTCCCGGTGTGGCGATGGTCCCCGTGGAAGGACATTAGACAGAAGCTGACCCCCGACCCAGGGAGGCCCGGGGGACACAGATGACACCGTGTCTCCCTCCCTCCCCTCTCTCGACAGTGCCTCCTCGATTCGTGGTGCAACCCAACAACCAGGACGGCATCTACGGCAAAGCCGGGGTGCTCAACTGCTCGGTGGATGGCTACCCCCCTCCCAAGGTCATGTGGAAGCACGCCAAGGGTGAGCCCAGGCCAAGGGGTGGCTCTGAGAAGCGGGGGGAGGGGGAGGGCGCGGGAGGAGGGGGGCTCTCTGTGTGCGATGCCAGGCCCTGGGGGAACCCTGGCTTCTGACCTTCGAGGACCCCTGGCTGTAAGTCACCCGGAGTCACCCTCAGCATCCTGACTCAGAAGTTTCCCCGTGGCTCCTTCCTCACAGACCTGGTCTCCCCCTTCCACCCGAAAGCTGAGCATCCAGCCACGGTTCCCAGCCCGCCCCGGGGGACCCAGGCCCCTCAATACTCATCTCCTCCGGGGTCCTGGTGCGGCTCAGAGCCTCGCCTCATCCCCAGGGGTGCACTACTCAACATCCTCCAGGCCCCGCGTCCTAGAACTACAGGCCCGACACTTGGGACGGAGAGGGGAAGGGGCGTAGCAGCCCCCCCCCACCAAGGGCACTTGCCCCTCGCTCCCGGGCCCAGCCCCCTACACGCGGGGGATCAGCGCGAGGCCACCCCCCACGGTGCTCAGTCCTCCCCTCCCCCCCCCGGCCCCTCTCACCGCTGCCTCCTTCCAGGGAGCGGGAACCCCCAGCAGTACCACCCGGTGCCCCTCACCGGCCGCATCCAGATCCTGCCCAACAGCTCCCTGCTGATCCGCCACGTCCTAGAAGAGGACATCGGCTACTACCTCTGCCAGGCCAGCAACGGCGTGGGCACCGACATCAGCAAGGCCATGTTCCTCACCGTCAAGAGTGAGTCCCACCCCCCCCATACCACCACACACCTCCCGGCCGCCCCGCCCGCCCTCCTGGATGCCGCTCTTCCACCCAGGAAGGGAAGGGGGCAGGACGGCTGCTCAGAGGTGGCCGTGGTCCCCCTGGGAGAGGACTTCCAGCCCCCCGCCCCGCTGGGGCTGCAATGCTCACAGGTTGCTGGGCTGAGAAACGTCACGTGGCATCCGTCGCGCTTCGATCCGTGGGGCTGGCGGTTCGATCTGAACGCTCCTATCGACTTGTTTCTGTGCCTGAAGTGATTTACTCTTGCTTGTGTATAATCTGCCGGTGGCTTAGACAGGAAGATTCCGTACGCGACATAGGAGATCAAACCTGGGGCGGGGGTGGGGGGGGGGTGGGCAGGAAAACTGGATTCCGAGTCCAGATCGGTGCCGATGTGGATGAGTCGCTTTGCCTCCCTGCAGTCTCCGTGTAGCTAACCAGCCAAAAGCTCGGGGAGCTCCCGGCCGGAATCCCCACCCCAGGGAGCACACAGCGCCGTGGCCTTAACAAGACCAGGCAATCGATGCACACCCCTCCGCGGGCCCTGCCGGCGAGAGGCAGGGAGGGGCGGCCCCTGCCAGCCGTGGCCCCGTCCGTCCCCTCGGGGATTCCTTCCTTCTGCCACTTTTAAGTTACAGGTGTGCCACGCGACCGTGGCTCCCGCCTCGTGCCCGTGGCCTTCGCCATGGAGATGAGGAGGGGGGGCGGAGGACAGCACGATTTGGGAGTGGGATTGCGGGAGGCGCCCGGCTGTCCTCAAGTTGCTCCATGACGGCCCGGGGCCCAGACAGGTCACCTCCGTTCCGGGTGCTGTGGCTTTCTTTCCTTCAAACCCAGGCAGCTCGGAGGAGGTACTGGGTGTGACCACAGACGGCATGTCATAAACCCGGGGCTTGAGCGTACAGAGATCTCACACGCGTGGACACACACGGGTGTGGACCCCGGCACACACACACCCCCGCCCTGCAGAATGCCGGGAGTCCCCTTACAGCCCTTCTGGGTCAGAGCAGACTCCCTCCCCGCCCCATTCTCTCCTCTCCCTCCCTCCCTCCTTTCCTGCTCCTTCCTCCTCCCGCTCTCTTCTCCTTTCCCCCCTTCTCCTCTAGTCCCTCCCTCTTCCCCTTCCTTCCTTCCCCTCCTGTCCTAATTTCAGCTGCGTCTCTCATTTCCCTTTGCTTCTCTCCCCAACAAGGCCCCCCACCATGCACGGCCCTGTGACACCTGCTCTCTCCCAAGCACCTTTGGCTCACGTTTCCCCGCTCGCCTGGCAGGCCCATCAGCCTGTCACCCATGCCCAGCCCCGACGCACCTCCCGCACACAAGGAAATACGGGGCTCCGATACAGCTCCACCTGGTCACGTGCCACACGAACCTTCCTGCCACTGTCCCCAAGCAGAAGAAAGAAAGGAGCCACGCCCGAGGCAGCCAGACGTTACAGAGAACCTTCCCGAGTCCAGCCAAGGAGGGTCTATTCCTCTGAACCTAATGGCGTCCAGAGATAACTGGGGGCAGGTCACAGGTCCGCGTTCAAACCCCAGTCGTGCCACTTGAGACGGCTTCAAAACGTGAGGCCACAGGCGCTGGGAGTCCCTCCATGCCCCTCCGCAAGTTTGGGATTCTAATACAGCCTCCAACTCGCAGGCTTTTCAACTTTACAGTGGCGCAGCCAAGCAACGCCCATTCATGGAGACGACCCTTCTCACTTCAAAGGTCGATCCTTTCTCGGGCCAATAGCTCAGCCCCCAGCATGTCACAGGGTAACGAACGTGGACAACCCACGTGGAAGGGTTCTGGGTGGCTTAGCTCCAACACGGTCATCGGGAGTTCCTTCCTAGACACGGCCACAGTGTCACCTTCCGTCCGCCCCTCCCACGCCACGGGCCACGCTGGCCTCTCGGCGCGTTCAACACGCAAGGTGCTTCCGGCTCAGGACAGGCTCATCGTGCTCTTCCCCACACTGCACGCCTAGGAGCGGCGTGGTAAGGTGCAAAGGAGACTGCACACCTACAGCCTTCAACCCGCCGGTTGGCATGACACAGCCGTCCGATACGTGTTAGTAATCGTTCATTTAAGGGGCTAGAATCCGGTGATGAGCAAGACAAGAGTTGTTGTTCTCAGGGAATTGGAAGATCACGAAGAAGAAATAGACACACACACCCAGCTCTCGGGCGTGAAATGATGCATGCCTGACGAGCTGCAAGCCAAGGGTCGGGGATGAAGTCATCGGTCTTTCTCCGAGAGTGAGCAAAGGCGATCAAGAAAAGCCCCACCAAAGCCAGGGCCTCTAAGTAGAGCTTGACAGATGAGAGGGACGGGGGACCCCGAGATAGCGGGGGTGCCATCCGGCCAACCCCGGGATGCAGAAGGAGCGCGCGCGAGGTCCCAGGCGAAGGCCGGTGTGGTGGGGGAAGGAGTGGGGGCGGGGCGGGCAGGGAGGCCGAACACGAGATGGCGCGGGCTTGGGGAGCGACATGTGTGGGCCCCGGGTGGAACTGATTCTGGACACCAGGCTCCAGATCAGGAACCCCGGGCACTGGCGGGGGACCGAGGTGCAGAACTCGACTCGGGACCTGGATTAGAGTGCTCAAGAGGAGTGGAACCAATAGGAGATGTATAAGTAGGTAGAATTGATAGGAGATGATAGGTAGGTAGGTAGATAGATGATAGATAGACAGATAGATGATAGATTGATAGATAGATGAAGACAGACAGACAGACAGAGTTGGGTGGATAGATGAATGGATAGAGATGGCAGATGATTTACTAGGCACCTTGGCTCACGTTACTACGAAGGCTGGGAATCATATCACAAGTCTTCTCTGCCAGAGAACCACATAACTAGTGTGTCTTCCGAAGCCGGGGCGCCGCTGGCGTGCGTGGTGGAGTCCAGGGAGTCTGGCGCTCCGTGTCCAAGGGCAGGAGACGCGTGTGTCATTCCCCGAGAGGGAAGGAATCACTTGGCGCTGCCTCCTTTCCTGTCTGGGTCCCCAGACGACGGAATAAGGTACCCCCACCGATAGGCTGATTTTTCCTACCCCACAGGCCTTATCTAGGCCTGTGGATGCTCAACCATCCCAAGCCCAGGGAGTTACGGGTTTACTAGAGCTGGCGAGTGATTGGCCAAGTCCTTGGCTATCCTTGATGACGGCCCCTCAGTCCCTCAGGCCCCACTGACCCCAGAGTCACCATGTGGCTGAGCTCCTAAGCACCCAAGCAGACCTAGCGCTGCCTCCTCCTCAGGCAAACTTGACCATTGGTGCGGCTCTGCCCACCTGCTGCCTGCGAGGAAAAGCGTCCAGAAGGGGAATCTATAGAATGGGGGCCAGTCCCGCCCTGGGAGCCACTGGCTGGGTACCCCTTCCCTTCTCTGGGTCTCAGTTTCCTCATCTGTACCGTAAGACTTCATCTGAACGAGAATCCACTCGTGCACTTACCCAAGGTCCCTTCCAGCTCTAAAAAGAAGCCAGGCTTCCCACCAGAGGCGTAACTTAGTGGGAAATAAATGCAACTCGCGGAAGGAAAAAAGGCCTGTCCACAAAACCACCTTTTATCTACCTTCTAAAGTTAAAAGAGAGAGATGAGGGTGATGATGAAGACCAAAGGGGGGAGGGGACAATTCCTCCTCCAACTGACACATGTAACATGAGGAGAAAGCAAAGCATCTTCAAAGAGAAGTCTTCGGCAAGAGTCAAGGGCAAGGCCAGGCACCTCACTCGGAGGCTGGCTGGGTTTTGAGAGCCCCGCCGGCCGCAGTGTCTCCTAGGACTGAGCTGGCCCCTTGTCCTGCTCATTGTCTCATTAGACAAGTTCATTACCTACCACCTCTAGTCTCTCCTCTACCACCCCAAAGGCCCAATGATTGAGCCACAGATAAAAGCCCCCTGGCCAGTTAAACCCACGAGGGCCCTTTGTTTGGTGTGAGTTTTGATCTGTTTGTTTAGCAAAATGTCAGACTGATTAAATGGAGATTCTGAGTCCTCAGCCAGCGGGCATCCTCCTTCAGCTCCAGGAAGAGGGGGAGAGGGGACAGAATTTGTAGGGGGGCGGGTGGGGATAAGGTGGAGTGAGCTTAGCCCTGTGAGAGGTGGAGGGGGACCCCTCCTGCCCCTCCCCAGGGAAATGGCCACCCAGGACCCACAAACCCCTTTCCTAACTACCCTCTCGATACCCAGGGAATCCCCTGCCCGAATCCCCCATGCCGGCCCCCAGGAGCACGCCAACTGAGGCACAGGAAGGTCAAGCAACAGGCCCAAGGTTTCCCTGTGTGGTAGCGCTGGGCCCTGTCTCCTCCCCGGGGGCTGGGCCCATCGGCCTCTCCCAGAGTGGCCGTTCTTGCCCCTGGCACCCAGCTCGGCCCAGGCCTTCCCCCGCTTGGCAATGGGGTCCTGGGAGTGACCAGCTGTCCCCCTCCCCACCCCCACCACACACCCCAGCCTGCAGGTCTGCTCTAACCACAACAGCCATCACAAACCACCCTCCACTCTTCCCTTGGCCCTGGGATCCCCTAATGCGATCAAGGTAGGGCATGGATTTCCGCCCCCCCCCCTCCCCGGATCTATAAATGATGAGGGTCAGGGATGGGGTCTGCTTTCTCCCCTGAGGTTATAACCACTTTCCAGCTCACCTGTTGCCCCGAAGGTGCCTACAAGGCCCCCACTCCAGCGGGGTGGGGGAGGGAGGGGGCGGGGGGCGGGGGGGAGTGGGTCGCACAGGGCGGGCCAGGGGTTCTTTTCTGCAGCTCAGGGAGGAGGGTGGGAGGGACGAGGGAGAGCCGCCGTAATGATTTCCACGGCGATCATCGTCCAGCTGGCTCCACTGGCCTTATTGATTTCTCGACTTCATAGAGTAAGGAGCAACACTTGTCCCCTGCTTCATCAAACAGAGGCAAGGAGAGGGGCGGACACAGCCTCTTACCCGGCGGCCCGGCTCCGCAGGCAGCCTCCTCAGAGGAGCAAAGAGCTAGCAAATTTCCCCCGCGCCCCAGGCACCCTTGGGGGTGGGGGAGGGCAAAACAAGCCGTTCGCTTAGGAGGCCGGCTGGCAGGGCCCGACCCCAGGGCGGGGAGTGACAGCTCTCAGACAAGGGTTCCCCAGCGCCCCCTCTAGAGGAACGGAGCCTGCACACCCGTTCCCTGGGACTCGGTTTACTTGGGTCACTTTCCCTCACCCGCACATCTAGGCCGAGCTCAGCAGCGGGCCCCATTCTGTAGAACCAACGCAGACCCGAGGGCTGGATGCCCTCAAACGCTGTCTTCCTGTTGTTTCTGTGGGTTGGGAGAAGGGTCTCTGATCGCTGGAGAGATCCTCGGGCCCGTGCAGACTCCAGAGGTCTCCCTGTGGACCAGTGCCCACAAGCCAGCCCCACGTCCTCTCGTCACCATAGCAACTCAAGCCCACCGTGCACGGGATGCATGGTGCTGTTTCCATTCCCAGTTCCAGTGTGGGCCCCAGGGGCCTCGTCAGCCCCTTCTCTCCTCAGAGCCTTGACGTGGTCACAAGGTAAAGGCAGCTGCCAGGACTCCCACCCACCGCAGAGAGCCAGGGTTACGCTGAGGGGCTCCAAGCAGTAGGTAAGGAGTTACAGGTGGGCAGAGAGCTGAGTGGCGCCCCCCGCCCCCAAGCCATGCCCCAAGTCAGGGAAGCCCGGAGCTGCTCCCCCAGCTAAAATGAGGGCGGAATAACTGGTTGCACCAGCCCAGCAGCACGTATGTTCTTCGGGGGTGGCCCGTGTGTCCGCTATGCGTCCAGGTCCCTGTTCCGGTCCATTTCCTATGGATCGTAACAGAATACTGCAGGCCGGGGGCATCTCAAGGAAAGGGGGCTTATTTCAGCTCATGGTTCCAAGACAAGATGTTACAGGGGTGGAGGGGGGCATGAAGAGGTACGTGCGTCTCGTCTCCTCTCCCAAGGCTTCAGTACTGAATCAAGGGGCATCTTATCTAGGGCCCCCTTCCTCCCCCAAAGTCTCATCTCTAAACTCCTTGGTCAGTTGAAGTTACTTGGATTCGAACTCAGAGCTTTGTGTTGCATAGGCAACCACGATTTCTTTGGCTTTCAGTCGGTTTGGTTTTCTGTTTGTGTGGGGTTGTTTGTTTGTTTGTTTGTTTTCAGCTAGGGCCTCACACTTTTGCCCAGGGCCAGCCCTTCCTCCCAGCTCGGCCTCCTACCCCACGCCCCAGGGCCGTGAGGGAGGGCGGCTTCATGAACGTTAACCACGGCGCAGGCGCGTAAGACGCATTCAGTGAGCGTTAGCCTGTATTATTACTGTCGTTTTTCCAGCGTTCACAGGCAAGCGGCAGGCCAGAGGCAGGCGGAAGCGTGGTGCCTGCTTCCTTTGAGAACACGTCCCCCCCCACCCTGGCGCTCCTCACCTGGGCGGGGGGGGGGGGGGGGAGGGGGATGATGGGCCCCATTTTACAGCCGGACACGTTAAGGTCAGGCAAGTCCACCCTGCAGGACGAAGGCCTGCAGTTCAAGTCTCCAAGGCCCTGCCCTTCTCCATGACCCTGGATCCAACTTCCACACGCCGTCTTCCCGTGGATTCTGTCGTGGGGCAGAGGGCTGCTAGGATCCTAGGGGACCCGGCTCCCCGGCACCTCCTCAGAAGCACCGCATGCAGGCCGGCGCTGCCATGCAACGTGAAGAATGACACCACCGTTGATTAACGGACAGCAAGCCCAAGTGGGTGGGAATCCAGTGTCCAGCCCAGAGGCCTGGCTCTTCAAGAAGGGGAGCAGAGCAGGCGCCAGAAGACACCCCGCTCCCCAAGCCTTTCCCCAGGGGCAGCCTGCAGCGGCTGCCACCCAGCCGAGCCGAGCAAAGCTGCTGGTACCCACTCCCTCGGGCCCGGCGCCCCACCCGCGGGCCAACAATGCCCCTTTGTGGCGGCTTATCTCACGCTGCCAAACAGGGCCTGGGCTCTTGTCAGACGCTTGTTAACAAGGAGCAGAGACAGAAACAAAAGGAGCCCCTGAGAGAAAGCTGCCTTCTCCTGACAAGGTGGGCTTGGCCAGCTCTGGGACCCAGAACACCTGTCCCCTCTCTTCCCGAGGACAAGGAAGGGGGGCCCGTTTCCCCTTTTACCGAGAGAGCTCCGTGAGACTCCTAGGGAGATTTCAGTGAGACTATCAGAAGGACTTCCTGGAAAAGCACAGGCCCTCATAGAAAGCACTCAGCGACTTTAGTACTCAGCAATCCTGGTGGCTGAAGGCGGCGGAAAGACCGGCCAGTACCCAGGAGGATGGGAGAAGGGTCAGCCCTGAACCTGGAGAGGGGACCGCCGTGTTGGGGGTGGCTCCGAAGGACTGCAGATGCCTAGACCAGCCTTGAGCCCACGAAACGCGAGCCTCTGATGGGTTTCCTGAAGGACTTGCCCAGCCGAGAGGATTCCATGAGCTGCGGCTGGGGAGAGATCAGCACATCAGCCCTCAGTGAGGCCTACTGTGCGCGGGTCACGTCGGCCCCCTCTCTCCCGCCTTGCTCTTTCATGACAGCGCTCCTCCAATTACTTCCCCCTCCTACGCCCTCTCCTCTGGGTATCGCAGGGCTGACGCCCCCCTCCCCCCCCCCGTCCCGGGTGGATTGGGGACTGTCACAAACACCAGCTGAGCTCCCATCACCAAGGGGAGGTGGGGAGGGGAGCTGATCACCAAGGGGGGGGGGGAGGGAGGGGGAGCTGATCCCCAAGGGGGAGGGGTGGGGGAGGGGCGCTGATCACCAAGGGGGAGGGGAAGGGGGAGCTGATCACCAAGGGGGAGGGAGTGGGAGGGAGGGGAGCTGATCACCAAGGGGGAGGGGGAGGGGGGAGGAGAGCTGATCACCAAGGGGGAGGGGGAGGGGGAGGGGGAGGGGAGGAGACCTGGCTCTTTGCCTCCTCTTCTGCTCCCAGGCCAGGCTGGCATCTCAGCCCCACCCACCCAGCCCTACTCCACTTTCCCGCCTCCTCCTAGACCCTGCACGGAGCGGAGAGGGAAAGTCACCCGGACCGGACGGCGGCAGGAGCAGGCTAGGCCAACACTGAAGGAGGAGAGGGCGCTGTGAACTGTCAGGGGCCGGGGGGGGGGGTTGGGGGGGGCGGGAAGGCCGCGCGCCGCCGCTCATCCACTGTGTGAGGTCAGACAAACCACTTAACCTCTCGGCGCTCCCCCGTTTCCTCCTGGGTGATGGCGGGGCGCAGAGGCCCAAGGCCGCCTCCTTAGCAAGAACCAGGCTTCCCTGCAAAGGATTCATCGTCGGCGCTTTGCAAAGGAAGGCGGCCCCAGAGGAAGAGGGAAACTGAGGAACACGGGAGAGGCCAAGCAGGTGCTGGGCAGTGTCTGGGGACCCGCGAGCTCCCCGCCTCCCAGGTCACTGAGTGTGTGTGCGGGGCGGGGGGGGGGGGGGCACAGAGCTGTCTCATGTCTCCTGGTGTTTCAAGAATCTATCAGCCTCTCACATCAAATTAAAATGTAAATAGCAGCCGGTCCGGGCAGGGCCGAGGGGTGACAGGAGACGGCCGGCCAGTAATTTCCCCGACAGGAACAACTGTCTTGTTTCTGAAATTGATTTCCTCTCCCCTTGGCCTGTGCCCCCCTCCGGCCCCCGGAGCATGGGGTGGGTGCCGCTCGCCAGGCCTGCCAAGATGGCCCCAGGGGAGCAGGAGCCAGAAGCCTGATGGGAGAGCCTGTGGCCAGCCCTGCGTCCGCCCCTCGAGGCACCCCCGCCCCCCCCCCCGGGCCCGGGCCTGGGGCAGGCCTCGGGATTCGCCATCCTTCCTCAGTGCCCTTGAGGCTGTTCCTTGAGGTGCTGGGCCAGAGCTGCCCCTGCTCAGACCAGCACCCCATGCTACCTGGACGGCCAGGGGCTCCTTCCTGCCCCCCTCCCCCTCCCCCTCAGGTCTGAGGGAAGTGTAACCAGGGGGAGAAAGAACAGTACAGCCCGGCTTGGGCAAAGGTCTAACGGAAGCCGGAAAGAGCTGGAGGGGGGGCTGGGGCAGTGGCAAGCCTACCTAGCACGGGAGAGCTGAGTTCACACCTCAGACCTGCAGAAAGGAAGGGGGGGGGGCGGGGGAGACAGGAGGAAGGGAAGGAGGAAAAGGAGAAAACCAAAACGGGGATGCGAAGGCTGCTCGTGGTCGGGTGGCGGCCAGAGGCCTGGAAGATGAATGGGGTCGCACAGGTAAGCTCCGGTTACTTCCATCCCAAGCATGGTGGACACAGACAGGCCGCCGCACCCAGGGAAGGTGCTAGAAAGTTCCTCCTTAGCCGGATGGGAGTTCTGCCCTTGGTCCTTTGCGCCCCTCCGGCCCTGCCCCCCACGGCTCTTGCCTTCCCGGCCCTGGCCTGCAGTGGTGTCAGTGATGTCTGCTCCCCTCGCTGGCCAAAGCCCAACGTTCAGTCAGGCAGAACTGGGGGGGGGGGGCAGGCCTCCCCCTGCGGTCCCGACACCCCACCACCACCACCACCACCACCCCCCAGCGGCAGAGTAGCCCCCCGCATCTTCTCTTTCTTGTGTCGGTTTGAGATTTCGTCTCAAACGACGTCCCCCAGGCCGGCCTCTACGGATGCTCCCCTCCCAGCTTCCCAAGTAGCTGGGACCGCAGGCGCGCGCCCCCGCGCCCGGCCCGCCGTCTCCCGGGGTAGACGACTACTGCTCACCTGCGGGGCGCCACGGGCAAGGCGCTCACTTCCCTTCGAAGCCTCGGTTTCTCCATTTGTAAAAGGAAGGCTCCTTGTAGGACGAAGTCACACAGTCAACTCAGTAGGTCTGACACGCCGGCGGGCGATCGGTGTAAAAATGCGAACGAGGTACCTCACACTCTTTTTACGTGTTGTTGTTGTTGTTGTTTTAATACAGGTGTTCATTTTATTCTCTCCGCAGCTGTGTCATGGCAGGGGGGTGGGGTGGGGGGCAGGAAGTCAATCTGATAAAGGCCAAATACCTGGTAGCAGAACCCCCCCCAGTCCTCACCCCACCCCCCCACCCCCGCCAGCCTTCAGGCCCCCTGCTCCCCCCGCCCCCAGGTGGCCCCGGGAGCCAGCCCCAGCTGTGGCTCTGTCAGCACTGGTTGCACAACCCCGGCGGGGGGGCCCCGGGAGCCAGCCCCAGGGGCTCTGAGGACGCTGCTGTCCCTGAACAACTGTGATTGGAAAGCACCAGAGAAAGCCTCGTGTGCTTTACCTCCATTCCTCGGGCTCTGATCCATGAGGCCAACCCTCAGACACACACACACACACACACACACACACACACACACACGGTCAGAATCCCTCCTGCCCACCCAGGGCCCTGAGACAGTGGCCTGGTCACTCCTTGTACCAAGAGCAGCCCCGCCCAGCCCAAAGGCGGCCGCCATGCAAGACTCGACTGGTTGATGTGGAAATCCTACTCTATATTCCAGCCAGGTCTCCACGAGTGAATTATGCAAATCTTTGATGGGGGGAAAAAAAAAATATCCCTGCACACATCCTTGAGAGTGTAAAACCTTAGTCAATAATTCATACGCCGATGTCTCTGACTGCGGGCTTTTTCTTCATTACGGCTTGCACCTCGTTATTTGTTTTTCGCGTTTTATTGTATATCCCGGTGTAATGCCGTGCATTATAAAATTTATCTGCTTCATTATTTGATGAGCCGGGTGCTGAGGAGTTGTGCAAGGCCCTGGGGCCAGGGCCAGCCCAGCACCAAACCCCTGGTACGAGCTGCCTTCACACACACACACACACACACACACGTGTGCCACTCACGCACTGGCTGGCGTCTCCCCTCACCCCCACTGCACATCCACAGCTCAGCTTCCTTCCTCCCACCCCCCACCCCCACCCCCAAAAAAAGCCAGATGACCCTGCCGAGCGTTGGCTCGCACCTGTAGTCCTAACGACTCGGGAGGCTGAGATCTGAGGGCCACAGTCTGAAGACAGCCAGGGAGGAGAGCCCATGACGCTCTCGTCTAACCATTTCCGAGCGGCCAGCGCGCAGTCTGCGCAAGACCTTTAAGGCGAGAGGAGAGGGGAGCCCAAAGTCACTGGAAGGGAGGAGGAGAAAGGGTTTCCTGCGCCTCTGGAGGGGGTGGGCTTGGGTGCGGGGGGAGGGGCGGGGACCCTGTGTGGAGGAGAGAGAAGGCAGAACCCCTCTGGCTCTGTGGCTCCAGGGAGCCGGGGTTAGGGCCTTGAAGAGCTGCTGGGCTCTACAGACCCAGGATGAAGAGGGCTCCGCCCCTAGGAGGGGCGTGGTCCTTGCAGCCAATCAAAGCCCTGCATCACTGGCCCCTTGGGCGGTCCCTCCAGGGACAAGGTCACTGGACACCCGTGTGACCCCGTCAAGGCCAGTCCTCCACCTGGCTTAGGCCCCTTGCCTTTCCTGATGATGGGGGTGGCCGGGTCCGGAGGAGAGCGATGGATAGTGGGAGGGGGTCTCCTTGGCTGTCTCTTGGTGATTTCCTGGGGTCGTGGTCAGAGTAAAGGGGACCCTGGGTCGCCATGACACCCAGTAGGGCTGCCTGTGGTTATTTTTTCGGTAAGACTAGGACACAGATAAACCAGGCTTCCCAGCAAGCTGAGGTTCTAGCTTCTGGGCAGACTCTGAACCCGGGTCCAGAGGCCACCCCAGAATTCTGCAGATCCTATTCAGCAGGGCCCTTGAACTTGCACGAATCACGTCTCACTAAGCTCTAACTGAAACGCAGTGTTCCCTCCCCACCCCACCCCCCTGTGAATGGAAGCCACACACCACAGCAGGAAGAGTCTGTGTGAGTGACTGTCACCAATAGAAAAGCCCCAGATAGTTCGTGTCATAGCACACCGGCTGCAGATAGCTCAAAATATCCTAGGTAGAGCATCACTGGCACAAAAGCCTGGTAACGGAAGACAGTAATTACAAGGCTCTGCTAGATCTTATTTCATAACGAGTAATGGAACACGTATTGATATGTGATAAAAAATATATATATATCCCTATCCAGTTTGCTTTTTTTATGTGCTTAATGCTTGGCATAAACATGTCTTAACAGTATCCGTTTCCTTTGTAACTTTATATATATTGTCAGTGTTTAAAAATAAATAATCTGACTGGGTGTTAGTGGTTTACACTTGTAATCCTAGGTCCTTCAGAGGATGAGGTCTAAGGATTACAGTTCAAAGCCAGGCCTGGACAGGAACGTCTGTGCGTCTCTTACCCCCAATTAACCTCCCAAAAGCCAGAAGTAGAGCTGTGGCTCCAGTAGTAGAGTGCCAGCTTTGAGTGAACAAAAGCTAAGAGGGAGCACTCAGGCCTTGAGTTCAAGTCCCAGTACTGTTACAGAAAGAAATAGAGAAAAGAGGAAGGAAGGGAGGGAGGGAGGGAGGGAGGAAGGAAGGAAGGAAGGAAATCCGATGCCTCGTGATACAAAGGGCCCAAACAAAGACTGATGATGGGGTGGGGAGCGGAGAGACTGGATGCAGAAGTGGAGCAGGACAGACAGACAGGTCCCCCGTTCCTGGCTCTCACCCACCCTTATCAGACCCTCTCCGAGGTTTGATGTGCTCTGTGTGTGGGGGTTCTGTATCCGTACCCCTCCCCCCTCTCCTGAGACCCTCACAGACCCCTCCCCCCCTCCTGAGACCCTCACGGACCCCTCCCCCCTCTCCTGAGACCCTCACGGACCCCTCCCCCCCTCCTGAGACCCTCACGGCCCCTCCCCCCCTCCCCCCTCTCCTGAGACCCTCACGGGCCCCTCCTCCCCCCTCTCCAGTACCAGCCATGATCACCTCCCACCCCAACACCACCATCGCCATCAAGGGCCACGCCAAGGAGCTGAACTGCACCGCCCGGGGGGAGCGGCCCATCATCATCCGCTGGGAGAAGGGTGACACGGTCATCGACCCCGACAGGGTCATGCGGTACGCCATCGCCACCAAGGACAATGGCGACGAGGTGGTCTCCACGCTGAAGGTGAGGGCCCGGCCCCCGGGGACCCTGAACTGTCGGGGACGGGGGAGCCAGCCACCTTACACTGGCATTCCGGGGCAGGTCAAACGTGGGAAGACCGGGAGCCCCTTCCCCACCCCCAAAAGTCCCGCCCCTTTCCCATCCATCTCTCTCCAGCAGGAGAGTGAATGTCACCTTAGCTCCTTTCTGACGGCCACCGTGGTCCATCGACGGACTCCCCGACCTCTCCTTCCTTTCTGGAGCCCTCCCGAGACCCCAGTCACCTCCCTCCTGCCCTCCTGCACCCCTCAACCCCTCCCTCTCTACAGGGACAGCTCCCCCCTCCCACCCTCGGGTCCCTCTAGGAGAAGCCCTTGACGAAGCCCCGTATGGGTCCCCTCCAGGAAGAGATGGCTTTGCTTGATCCCCCCGGAAATGCCCCCCCCTTCGGCTGACCAGCTCTAAAAGACTCTCCCCATTTCCTCCCTCTCCTGCCCCGCTGGCCACCGCCCAGCTCAAGCCAGCTGACCGCGGGGACTCTGTGTTCTTCAGCTGCCACGCCATCAACTCGTACGGGGAAGACCGGGGCTTGATCCAGCTCACTGTGCAAGGTGAGGCTGCCCCGCCCCCACCTGACCGCTGCCCACATCCGGGTCCCCCCTAAGAGCAGCTCACCCCAGTGGGAAATGACAGGAGAGCCTCCTCCCACCATCTCCTGCTCCAAATCGGAGCTAAAGACCCTTGCAGCCAGGCTTCAGACGAGCAGGCGTCAGGAAGAGCTGCAGACCCCGCACGTCCGGGAGTGGGTGGGCTCGGGGTCCTGCCCCCTCCCCTGCCCCTGGAGGTGTAGAAGGGAAAGGAAAGGTCACCAGGGAAGCCGCCCAAGGGGAAGCAGGCCACCAGACCCACCCGGCTCCGGCTCCTGACTACAGGCCGCGTCAACTCCCAGGGGCAAGGGAGAGGCCACGGCCCCGCCGCTAACCTCGCCTCTGTCCCTCCCCCGGCGTGCTGCAGAGCCCCCTGACCCTCCGGAGCTGGAGATCCGGGAGGTGAAGGCCCGGAGCATGAACCTGCGCTGGACCCAGAGATTCGACGGGAACAGCATCATCACAGGCTTCGACATCGAGTACAAGAACAAATCAGGTAGGTGCAGAGTTGGGGTGGGGCGGGCTTGGCCTGCGGCGGCCCCCGGTGCCCTGAACCCGGCCCGTGCCACTCTGGTGGGGCAGCCCTAAGCCACGCCCGCCGAAGGCAGGCACGAGAATGTCCTGCAGGGCACAAGGACCTGTGGCTTCCAAAGAGAGGCTGCAGCCAGGCTAGAAAGACAGCGGGCTGAGCTCAGGAGGTTCCGCTGGGGGAGAAGGCTGTCAGCCCTTCGGTCCAGGATTTCCTAGGCTCTCAAGGTGTCTCGTGAGAAGAAAAGGAGTCCCGGGCAGGCGGGGGGTGGGGGGGGCGTCTCTATGGGGACGTTGGGGGTTTTCGGGGTCCTCTGTCACGCTCCTTGACTGGGGAGATGACAGGTCGGTGGTCAGTGAGCTGGCTTTCCCAAGAACCAGTCTCTGGGCATGGGAGTCCTGAGAAAGCTCGGGCTTAGACACACACCCCATCCCCCCCAAAGCCCTGCTGTTAGACGATGCCGCTGCCCCGCCACTGTGGGGCGCTGTGGAGCACGCTGAGTCCCACCACGTGGGGCAGGAGAGCGTAGGATGAAAGGGGTGGGCAGAGGAACAGGACGGCCGCGCAGGGCCTGGAGGCACGCGTGAGCAGAGAACCGGGATCCTTGTGTACCTTTGGAATTGCACAGCGTGTGGGCGCCTGCGTTGGCTTCTGGAGAATACCTTGAAAATGAAGCATAGGAGCTGGGTGTGGATGACTCGGGCCTAGCGTCCCAGTTAGTCAGGAGGCCGAGGCCTGAGGATCGCGGTTCCAAGCCAGCCTGGTCAGGAGAGTCTGTGAGACTCTTACCTCCAACCAACCGCCAGAAAGCCAGGAGTGGAGCTGTGGCTCCGGTGGTAGAGCGCTCGCCTTGTGTTTCCTCCTGACTCTTTGTAGATCCTTCCTCTCCCGCTCAGGACAGCACGTAGCCCGTGGCTGGCTGTCCCCCCACCCACCCCTTGAATGGCCGTATCCTCTTCCCTGGTGGAAGTCCGGCATCCTGCACCGGGCCAGCCGCGTGGGGTGCCCGGTCAGTGGTACTGAGGGCGCTGAAGGGGCGGGGGGGGGGGTGGCGGGACTGCTCCAGAGCCACCCACCCCGACAGGCCCCTGACGTCACTGGCACTCCCGAGTACGTGTCCCCGAGAGCCGCAGACCGGCCGGGGGCTCCGAGCCTGGCACGGCCTCCCCGGGTGCCAAGCGAGGACGGGGTGCGGGCCTCGCGGGGCTGGGAGGATTCGGAAAGGCGGAGCCCCCGCCAAGAAACGTTAGGCCCCACTGGGTACCCGCGGCTCACATCCCAAACCACCCCGGCAGAAAAGAGAACATCCCAAATATATAACCAGCAAAAAGCAGGTGTGAAGGTGTGGGCCAAGCGGTCGAGGATCAGCTGAACAAGCCAACTGCGCAAGTGCAGGCTCCAGTCCCTCTCCCACCCCCCCCCCCCCAAATAAAAGAGGAACAAGCCACACGACGCCTCCCGCGGCCATCCAGAGCCCCGGAGCCCGGCAGGCTGGCGCGAGTGGGCCTGTCCGTCAGCCCCCCCCGCCCACCACGCCGCGTGATTTCCGCAGCATTGCGGCAGCCACGCGGCCGGGAAAGGAAAGGACACGGGCAGAAGACAGGACGCTGCCCCGGGCGTGCGCAGTGCCGTTGAAAAGAACGCGCGGGGCACACGCACGTGCACGCACGCACACGCTCCCACGCCCAGAACCCTGACACCGCGCCGTGGAGTGTAACGCGCCCCTCCTGTGTGAAGTGAGAAGGGGGGAGGGCATCCGAGGGAACAGAGGGGTGACCCAAAGGGAGAAGGGGTGCGGGCAGGCCTGGGGCCGCGTCTAAGTCCATCCGGAACCCACGCAACGGCGGCTGAGGCTCGTTCCCCACGCCAGACATTGGAGCCACGCAGGTGCCAGAACTCTGAGGCCTTCAGCCGGTCCTTTACACCGCTGGCGTCTCTTCATGTATAAAATGGACACCGAGACACTTCATTCTCGTGGATGGGGGGGGGGGGTGTACGCAGTAATGCCTGCCTCTGAGCCTCACACCCCGGAACGTTCCACGGGTGCCTGTCCTGTGCCCGCAATCCCCTCCCCTGGGCCTCCTGCCCCTGGCCACGCCCGCGCTCGGGGTCCCCAACCATCACCCCCCCCACCCCGTCCTCCACCCCGCCTGGGCCTCTGCCAGCCTCTCTGGAATCTTCCGAGGGGAAATGAGCAAGTCTGCCCTTTCTAAGCCCTCCCCCTCACGCCGTCTTCTCCCTCCCGGCCCCAGGCTGCGGAGTAATAATACACGAATGCTGAATGATAAATGGCGCCGTCCACACAAATCTATCAGATGACGCTGCGCACATTTTCTTAAAAAATGCACACGCCGCGTTGTGCCTCTGTTCTCCAAGCGCGGCGCGGGGACGGCCTCCCTGAGGACAGCCCTCAAAGCCCAGACGGGTGTCCGGCGGGCCAGCTCCTTGCCTGGGGGAGGGGTGGGGGGTGCAGTGGGGCCTGCCGTTCTGTGTCAGCTGGGATGTGGGTGCCGTGGGCTGTTGTTGTGACCTGGAGACCCTCTTCCCTGCACCACGGGGGTCTCAGAGGAAATCAGAGCCGCACCACGGGTCTGTTTCCCGAGCACCGGAGCTCGTGTTCCAGATGTGGCTTTCCTCGGGGGCCCGCACTGCTACTGTGAACGCAGCTCCTTAAAAAAAACGCACCCTCCCCGGCCGGCGGGCCATCTCAGCAAGCAGCCGCAGCTCGCGGGGGGCGGGGGGGGGGGCGGGGAGCGGACATCTCCCCAGCCGCTTCCTTAGTGTTTTAAGAAGAATATTCTGCATCATAAGCCCTTTGATGAAGAAAGGGAGAGAGAGCCCTTAATGAAATATGTTAATCTGAGCAAGCCAGGCTCCTATGAAAGGGAATATTAAAAGAGACAATATTCACCAAAGCCGGCTCGGCGCGCTGGGAGCTGGGAAGGGAAGGGAAGGACACGGCGCTCCCGAGTGTAGCTGTTCTGGGTCAGGAGATGGCAATGATCAAGTTTGGGGAACCGGCAAAAGCCCTCCAGATTTGTCTCTGGTGCATTAGTGTCAGAGGGTTGGGGGGCGGGGGAGAGCTGTTTTATACCAACATCATTCCTGTTCTCCAAGCACGGCGCGGGGATGGCTTCCCTGAGGACAGCCCTCAAAGCCCAGACGGGTGTCCGGTGGGCCAGCTACTTGCCTGGAGGGGGGGGGGGGGATGCGGGCCTCCAAGGCAGGGGGAGGGAGGGGGCAGTGAACAGGAACAAAATGGTTAGGAACCCAAACCCACTTGCGAACTTCCGGCAGAAGCAGAAAGGAAGGAGCTGCGGCCCGGGATGCCCTTCCCGCTCTGTTCTGTGATCGGCAGCTGAGCAAGGCAAGGGAGGGCAGGCAAAGGGGATTTCTTGATGACCACATGTAGAGGAATGTGCTCTGTGTGTGTGTGTGTGTATGTGCGCACACGCGCACGCGTGCACACACACGGGCTCACGCATGCATACGCACACACGGATGTGCTGATACTGGGGCTTGAACTCAGGGACTGGGTGCTGTCCCTTAGCTTTTTCCCCTCGAGGCTGGAGCTCTGTCGTGGGAGCCGTACAGCTCCACGTGTCGCTTTCTGGTGGTTAATCGAAGGTGAGAGTCTCTTTCCTGCCTGGCCTGGCTTCCGATCTCCATCCTCAAGTCTCAGCCTCCGGAATAGCTAGGACAACAGGCATGAGCCACCGGCACCCAGCTCAGAGCATTGCCTTAAGGAGCCAAGAGGGAAAAAAAAGTATTTTAAGAGACCAGGAGAAGGGCAGGCATTGAACCCCCTGTGAAATGGGTCGTAAGGAAGCGTGAGCGGTAAATGGTGAATATTTAAATCATCCATCAGGATACCTGGCCTCACCGGTGCCTGGTAAATGTCAGCGCCTCCACTCCTTGGCCCCTTTGATTTCAGACATCCCAGGAGGCTCCTCCCTCTGCCTGTGCTCATCAAAAATGAACGTGCTCCGCCCCCTGTCTCTCTCCCCCTCTCCCATACACGCAGGCCAATCAGATGTGATTTGTGAGCTGGCACCGGCTTCCGGGATGCCACGGAGGGCAGCGAGCACCTGCTCCGCATTGCTAGCCCGTCCCACCCCACACCAAAGGCATGTCCACAGCCGAGGGATGCCCACCGCCTGTGTACTGACCATTTCGGGTTTTCCCTGGCAATCGCAGAGCGCCTCTCTGGGTGGCTGAGGGAGTGTGGATAGACAAGAAGAAAATCGTGCGTTTCTGGGCCCCAGCGGCCCGCCATCTTGTCCCTTTGGCTCCCACGCTAGGGATTTGAACGCGGAACTCCTGCCGGGAGCGGGAGCTGGGCAGGCGTTCTTCACAGACGCTCAGGGGAGAGGGGAGCTTTCAAAAGCACCGAAGCCTCAGAGAAGCGAGGAGCCGGTGGCCCGTGCCTCCAGTCCTAGTAAGTCAAGAGGCTGAGACCCGAGGATCACAGTTCGAAGCCAGCCTGCGACTCTGATCTCCAATGGGTCGCCAAGCAGCCAGAAGTGCATCTTGTGGCTCAAGTGGTAGAGCACTAGCCTTGAGCAAACAAGCTAAGGGACAGCGCTTAGTTCCTGAATTGAAGCCCCAGGACTGGCACACACACACACACACACACACACACACACACACACACACACACACACACAGAGAGATCACCCGAACTTGGGGAAATGGGATTTTTTTTTTTTTAAATCTTATCAGGCATTAGCTTTAAGAAGACACATCTTCTTCCAGACTGGCCTTGAGTTGCTCGGCTTTCTTCCCTGCCTGAGGAATTAAACTAGAGGATATTCTTCAGGACACTCTTTTATTGGATAAAAGGCATAAAAAATGAGATTGACTAGTGACGCCCATCCATACCCAGGGAAGGTTTATAAGCACCGCTAGCAACTTGAAGTGTTAAAAGAAAAAGGAAAAGAGCCACCTGCCTCATGGTTCTGCGCTAGGAGGTCCTGGCTCATGCGGCACTGTCCCTCCCCCCCCCCCGCCCCCCTCCCCCCCGCCCCCCCCGCTTCCCACGCGCTCCCGAGCCCCGCCCCTGGGCGCCCGAGGTTCATTGTATTGAAAGAATGCCTGGCTCCCCGGAGATGCTGCGAGTGTTTGTAATCCCAGGATCCCCGAGTGGCATTTATCTAGCATTTTTCCATGTTCTACATTTGGTTGAACACGAGCCCCGGAATGGACTGCCCGTCCCCTCGGAGGCACGCCGAACACGTTCATTCTTTCCTGGGTTCCTGATCTGAAAGTCTCCAAGACGTGTTCCTTTTCCTGCTGGTGTGTGGGGAAAGGGGGGGGGGCTGAGGCTGGGCACCCGGGGCCCCGTGTCCGCCCCTGCCCGGGCCATGCAGGAGAGAGATGCGGAGAGAGGCTGGCTCTGTCCCCACCGGGATGGCGTTTCTCACAGTGGAGCGCGGTGCCCAGAGGGGCAGGGAGAGGCCCCGGCCAACCCCGTGGCTAAGCCCGGCCAGTCCTGAGCGACTGCTCGCGCCCAGGGCTGGGTCTTTGCGGGCTGGGTGAGGCGGACCCTGCCACCTCGGGCATCCACGTGGAAATTGGGATCTGTTCGCGCTAGAGGCCGGGGAGAGAGAGATCCTGGAACGCGTTGGCTGGTGTTCTGAAATGGGGAATGTGGCGTTGGAGCCGTGGCTCGGGGAGTAGAGCACCGGCCCATACGCGAAAGCATCGGATGCCGAGTTCAAGTTCCGCTCTCGGGCCAATGAAACGGGGGCGGGGGATCTTCTCTCCAGATTCCTGGGACTTCAAGCAGTCCACACGCAACATCTCCCCCACCATCAACCAGGCCAATATCGTGGACCTGCACCCGGCCTCTGTGTACAGCATCCGCATGTACTCCTTCAACAAGATCGGCCGCAGCGAGTCCAGCAAGGAGCTCACCATCAGCACGGAAGAAGCCGGTGAGTGCCTGGCCCTGGGGGAGCCCCCCCCCGGACCCAGCGGCCCCCTGCCCCCCCCCCAGCCCTGTGCATCCGCAGTGGACTTGGGGTGACGAGAAGAGAGGATTTCTGAGCAATCTCACAGATTGTTTGTCAGTCTGGCCGGTTGGAAGCTGCTTGGGTTTGGGGTGGGGTGGGGCAGAGGATTGGTTTTTTGGTTACTTTATTCTTTTTCAATGCTTTTCCAGGTAGAGCTCTCTCGCGCGCGCGCTCTCTCTCGCTCTCTTGCTCTCTCTCGCTCTCTCGCTCTCTCTCTGGCCTCTATCACAGATGCTTTCGTTTTGTTTGGCTTTGTTGGTGCCACACCTGGGGTTTGAACTTAGGGCCCAGGCACCCTCCCTCAGGTTTTTCACTCAAGGCTGGCACTCTGCCATGTGAGCCACGGTTCTACTTTCCCAGCTTCTTGCTGGTTCATTGGAGGTAAGAGTCTCATGGACTTTTCACGCCCGGGGCTGGCTTTGAACCGGGATCCTCAGATCTCAGCCTCCTGAGCAGCTAGGATGACGGGCGTCAGCCCCACGGTGCCCAACGATCCCAGGTTTTGAATTTTAAAAATTCAAAGACAGGTTTTTCCTCTTGCTTTTCTCTTATTTGGCATCGTGAAACAAAGCCGTGCCAGAATTGGTAGCAACACATATTGCGATATTTTTGAACAAGCAGCACGTTAAGAACTAGAGCCCCCCCCCCCCCCCCGTGCGGATGGCTGCGGAGCCGGCTGGGGCCTCGAACCCACCCTGGCTCTCCCCTGTCCTCCGCGAGCTCCTCTGCGGGCCCAGCCGCTCGTGGGGATGGGCACGCCGTCCTCTGCCCGTACCTGACTCACCCCTGCTTCTTTCGTCCCCCCAGCTCCCGACGGGCCCCCCATGGATGTCACCCTGCAGCCAGTCACCTCCCAGAGCATCCAGGTGACCTGGAAGGTAAGCGAGATGCCATCTTGCCCCGTCCGTCAGCCCTCCGGGGTTGAAGTCCTGACGGGCTCAGAGGTCTATAGCTTCCTATAGCACGCAGGCCTGCGTGCCACGAAACACAGTGAGGTGTGAGGTGTGGAAGGAAAAGGAGGCCAAAGGGCAGATCCCCCCCCCAGCTCGCTCTCCCCCCACCCCCGCACCTGCTGCCTGGCGGAGGGCTGAGCCTGGGGTGGGAGGAGCTGGCCGTGCTGAGAGGGGCAGGGACCTTCCCGCCACCCTGGCCCATCCTTAAACCAGGTGCTGTACGGGGTGGGGCTTGGATTCGACTCTACGATGATCCAGATGGAATCAGGACTTTCTTTTTCTAATACGTAGACGTATTCAATACCCATCCACTCGGGGATGGTGGGAGCTACAGAGAAAAGAGAGAGTAGTCTGTGCGTGCCGCCGCTCTCATTCCCAAGGGCTGAGAGCTGTGTGATCTCAGGATTGGCTGATGTATCTGTCACTCAAGTAATCCCTGTAGGCAGAGGCTTCTACAGGGACAAAGAGAAGAGGAGCACCTAGAGCTGCCTTCCTAGGCTGTCCTGACCCTGTTATGTGTGCTCCCCCCTCAAATGGAGATGAATGGGTACAGCCATGCCCTCCTCTGGCTTCCAGTGGACTTGTCTGCTCTTCTGCTCCTCGGGGGTAGCCAGAGAAGGCCGTGGGTGCGGACACAAGGTGACTTGTCTACTGTTGTTAAGGTCGAGACAGGCGTGGGATTTAAACCTACACAGCCCAGAGTCCCAGTTCTGTCTCCACCACAACCCACTTCCCAGACCGAACTCGGGGCCTGGGTGCTGTCCCTGAGCTTTCTCTGCTCAAGGGTAGGCACTCTACCACTTGAGCCACAGCACCACTTCTGACTTTTTTGAGTCGTTTGTTGGAGATGAGTGTCTCACAGACTTTTCTGCTTGGGCTGGCTTCTGATCCTCAGATCTCAGCCTCCTGAGCAGCTAGGACTCCAGGTGTGAGTCACGGGCATCCAGCTCTTAGGGCTCATGGCTTGTTCTCCCTGGAGCAAGGTTATCTCCACTGTGGGCCTTGTCTTCACAAGGAGCAAACCATCCAGGGTCATTGTCAAGACAAACTCCTCAGTGGAAAAGCCAAAGGGCATTAGCCTTCCTTCTAGACTCTTCAAGGTGAAGTTGACTATGGCTATGTGCTCAGGCACACACACACACACACACACACACACACACACACACACACACACACAGAGTCAGAGTCAGAGCCTGCTTCCTTCCATCCCTAGAGAAATGACCAGGTGGAGTGAAGGCCTGGACAGCTGGGTCTTTTTAGCCCTCTATAACATTCCCATTTCCTAGGCCTTAGGCTGAGAGGGTTTGGTGGTGGAGAGGTGGGCAGGGTTGGGGGAACAGGGAGCCAGTAACCGCATCAAACAGAGACATTTGCCACAAAGCTCTGACCCAGAGGTCGATACAAATTTAGAGTCAAATTTATTTCTCCAAAGTCTTATAATGAAAAAGAAAATTGATTAGAAAGTTAGAACTTCAGAATGAACCAGCTGGTCAATAAATTTTGGGACTGACTTCTCCAGGGAATTTTTTTTTTTAACACTGAGAAACAGATTAATGAAAAATAAAGATTCACTTGAAAGATAAGTCACTTCGTTTTAAGACTCCGCAAGATGGATACCGCCTGCTTTATGACATAAATTTGCAATCCGTCGTATTGATTTCTTAATGCTTCAGAGAAATATTGTTAAGATTGATTTAAAAGACTGAATGTATGTGTTGGGGGGGGAAAGATTGGGGAGGAGAAAGAGAAGAAGATGAAAGAAAGAGAGAGGGATGGAGAGAGAGAGAAGAGGGAGGGAAGACCTGTCACGATTTAAATATGTGAACATGTATATATATGACCATGTACATACATACATATATGTATATGTGTATGTGTGTGTGTGTGTGTGTATAACAGTGAGTGGGGCCGGGCGGGGGGGGGGAGGGGGGGGCGGGGATCCTCTCCTAGGCCTGGGTTGGTGTGTGCTGATACCATAAAATGGTGTTTGAGACATTATAAACAAATGCCTATCTGCGTGGCTATGTGGACATGCAGCATGTATTACAGGAGATCAGGCTCTGAAAAAATGGGGTGTCTATGTGTATGCGCGTGCACGTGGATGCATGCGCTAATACTGAGGCTTGAACTTGAGGCCTCGTGCTTTTGCTTGGCTTTCCTGCTGGTGCTCTACCCCTTGAGCCACACCTCCACTTCTGGCTTTCCGGTGGTCACTAGGAGAGAAGAGTCTCACAAACTGGCTTCGAACTGTGATCCTCAGCTCTCGGCCTCCTGGGCAGCTAGGGTTATAGGCGTGGCTGCTGGCACTGCGTTTGGAAGGTGTGTTTGTGTCCCTAATAGATACTTGAGTGTGCCGGAGCGTGGAGGCAGGCGTGAGAAGACAAAAGGCCCAATGCAGAAGAAGTCCCTCACTTCCAGCCAGCGCGCTGGACTGCCCACGTGCAGAGAGGCACATTAGTCAAGCAATAACCAAGAGCCAACGCAATTAAACACACTGCACACACACCTATTTAGTGGGTTCAAAACTATTATGTTAAATTAAAAACTTCATTTTATTGAGTTAACAGCGAGCTTCAAACTGCAGCTCATTTAAAACGTTCATTGAATTAAAGGGGGGAAAAAAAACAGTGGGGCCGTTTTACTAACTTAATTGTTTTTGAGCTCACTTTTTTTTTTTTTTAGTACAATAGAAAGTGGGCTTTTAAATTAACTTCATTGTCTTTACAATCCCATTCTAGCTGGTTTTGTAGCCAGGGGGAGGCGGGGTGGCTGTTCTGTCTCAATTTCCAGACGCACAGGTCCAGTGGTTAAAGGAGCCATTCTCTATTTGTAGGGCGGGTAGGAAGTGTTCACGTGTCTGAACATGTTTGTCTAGACATGGGAAGCTACGTCGTGGTGGCGGTCACGCCTCCGTGAGCAATCGCGCTGCCGTTTTCTCTCAGGACATGTGTGTGTGTGTGTGTGTGTGGATGGTGGGGGGCTGGATTCGTGCGACAACTCAAGCCTGCGGTGCACTTGCATTTCCCCACGTCACGTTGAGACGGGTGCACTGTCCTCTGTGTATCCAGCCCGCTGGTGTCGCCCTTCCTTCCCACCAATCCCTTCCCATCTCCAGAGGCACTGGAGGGCCCAGGCATGGTGATTTATAATCCCAGCTGTGCAGGATAGGAAATAGGGGGGCGGAAGTTCAAGCCCAGCCCTGGGCAAAAACAAACAAGCGAAGAGTTAGCACCGTCTTCTAGATAAGCAAGCCGGCTGTGTTGGCTCCGCGCTGTCAGCTGCCTATGAGGGATGGGTTGGGAGAATGAAGGTCCCAGACCAGCCTGGCAAAGGGAAGGTAGGAGACCCCATCTGAACAGGGAGCTCAAAAGCAAGCAGGAATGGGGGCATGGCTCAAGTGGTAGAGTTATTTTCTACCAAGCATGAGTCCCTGAGCGCAAACACCGGTAGTGTTAAACGGAAGTAAGCAGAGCAGTCGCAGTGACGCGCAACCGTCCCCACGAGCCAGTTCACCGTTTCATCCCTTTCCTGAGTGACTAATATTCCTCAGCATGGACATGCCCCATTGCTTTGATCTGTTCTTGGTCCCCGGAGCTAAGCTCCCCCTTCAGCTATGACAGGAAGGAACGTCAGAGTGGGAGCGAGCCTGGGAGATACAGAAAAGAGGCTGGGGGGGGGGGCTGCAGCTTGGGGTACCAGGGAGAAAGGAGGTGGTGGGTCGTGATGGCCACGGAGCCCCTGCCACGTGAGACCAGAGTCATTGGAGCACCGGGCACGGAGGTGGGGTGTGGCCGACCTCGGTTTCCTGGACGTCATCTCAGAACATCCCTGTGTCCCCCACCCCCCCCGCCACCCGCAGGCCCCCAAGAAGGAGCTGCAGAACGGAGTCATCCGGGGTTACCAGATCGGCTACCGGGAGAACAGCCCCGGCAGCAACGGGCAGTACAGCATCGTGGAGATGAAGGCCACGGGCGACAGCGAGGTCTACACGCTGGACAACCTCAAGAAGTTCGCCCAGTACGGGGTGGTGGTCCAGGCCTTCAACCGGGCTGGCACAGGGCCCTCATCCAGCGAGATCAATGCCACCACCCTGGAGGACGGTGAGAGCCAGCGGGGGGGGGGGGGGAGATGGGCAGGGGGGGGCCAGGCCAGGCAGAGCTGGGGCGGGCCATGGGGGGGGATGGGCTTCCCACTCACTCCCGGGCTCCTCCCGGCCTGGCGCGTGCCCTGGGCCTGTGGACAGCACCCTCCCCTGACCCTCAGGGCAGGCTTGGTCCATTCAGCACCCCCAGCCTGTCCTCAGTTTCTGGGGTTCTGCCTCTGCATCCCTGTACCCCATCCTTGCCCTCAGAGCCTGCGCCATCTCTCTGACCAAGCTCTTCCCTCTGCCTCCTGTGCCCCGTTTCTCTCCCTGCATAGCTTCTTGGGGAATGAGTGGGAGCCAAGCTATCCTCCTATCTCTAAGTCCGCTCTACCCCCCCCCACATACACACCCCAATCTGTTTTAGAGACCTGAGACTATAGAATTAAGCCCCAACACCCGTGGGGCAGGGGATCAAGAGCCCTAATTTTAACACTTAGTTCTGGGATGACAAAAGAGGATTTCACAGCCGGGCTGAGTGAACGAAGGGGCCCGGGCTTCTCTGGGGAGGGGGCGGGCTGGGAGGAAGCAGGAACGCACCTGCTGCCCCCCCCCCACACACACACCCCCAGAAGAAAACCCAGCTGCTCCCCAAGCCTACTACACGAGATCAGGACAGGAGACATGGCCTTCGTGCCCCCAGAGATGAGGCCACACTGGCCACAGCTCCCCCCCCCCACACACACACCCCGAAAGAGCAGAATAAAGAAGCAAAACATCCTTCAGAGCTTTGTTCCCGATGCCCCAGCTGGAAACCAGCGTCTGAGAGTGAGCGGCTCCGGCCGCGGTGGGAGCGTGCTCAGTCATGCCCAGCGCGGCAGAGGCCGTTCCCGGGCTTGAGCCGCAGCCTTGGCCTTCCTCCTCCTCTCTAGAGACGCCGCCCCTTAGTCAAGCCCGCACCCCACTCTCGAACTCGGGCTGCCGCTTGCAGTCATCCAGAAAGTCTCCGGAAGTCCCCGTGTCCCAACTCCATCCTGCCTCGCGGATTAAGCAGGGCCTCGGGGCTGGGCGGGCTCAGTGCTCCCAGAACGCTGGCCAGCTGCGGCCAAGGGGGAGAGGCGAGAGGAAAGGCACGCACACAGCAGAGAGGTGCCGCGCGCCCCGGGGAAGTGGGGGGCCCACACGGTAGCCGGCACCCCTCCACCGGAAGTGCTGACTGTAGTCCCAACAGCGGTCCCCGTGTTCCACCTCTCCGCTAGGCCCGGATGGATGGGCCCAGCCCGTGCCGTGCCCATCGGGCCAGGCATGTCCGTTCCTCCCCGCGTGCGTTCCCAGGAAGCCGCTGCACCTTTGAGAACCACAGACTCTGGCCAGGCCGGGGTGGCCTCCCGCCTGCCACCCCAGCTGCTCAGGAGGCTGAGATCTAAAGATCGCAGTTCCAAGCCAGCCCCCGGCTAGAAAAAGTCCATGAGATTCCTATCTTCAATGAACCAGCAAAAATAGAAAGAAAGAAAGAAAGAAAGCCACGAGTGGAGCTGTGGCGTAAGCGACAGAGTACTCGCCTTGAGCAGAAAAGCTAAGAGACGGTGCGCAGGCCTTGAGTTCAAGCCCCGAGAGTGACGCCGTAAATAAACGAACAAACAAGCAAGCTGGGAGAATCGCGGCCGTGAGGGTGTCCACGAGGGGTAGCCAAGGCTCTCGGAGGTGAAAAGACGGGCCCGGAGTCACTTGCCTAGTGAATCACAGAGCCCTGATCGAAACCTGGGCCTGCCCTGGGATGGCTGCCAGGCGCTTTCTGCTCCATCCGCTGTGCGTGGGAGCAAGATGGCGCTGCTCCCGCCCAGCCCGGCCCCCCCCCCACCAGCCTCACCCTAAGCCCCGGCGGGCGGCTGGGGCTCGGCCTCTGCCTGGAGCCAGTGTGGCCCCAGGATTTCTGACGGGGGGGGGGGGGGGGGCGGGGGGGGATGCCATGCCGCGGGCACCGTGCAGGCCTTTTGCAAACAAAGGAGAAAAGGGGGAAGAAAGTTCCCCAACAGCATTTGCTCAGCAGTTTTTCATACTTAATTAAGGCCCTCGTTAGCCTGTCAGGTCCTGATCGTTTCCTGGCAATATTAGCGCTCCTCCTGGGGTATTCAAGGGCCCCTGCCTTAGCAAGAGTGTCTTTTCCATAATTATATTACCTTCATTTTGTTCGAACGGGCGATCTGTATTAGTTTATTACACTGGGTCCCTAATTACATGGTGCTTATATTTTTACACCTAAGTAATATGAAACAATAATCCTTCTCAAAGAGGATCGTTAGGATGATGTATTATCATTTAAATGCTCATAAAAATTAGACTTGCCTCTTGTGGGGCAACCGGATCTAATTACCTTCCCTCCAAGCCTCTGCCTCTTTTCTCCCAACCGCGGCGAAGCAGACGCCTCCTGTCCTTCTGTCCCTGGCTTCGTGGAAGCCAGCAAGAAGGGCCCCGCCCCAGGCCTCCTTCTCAACGGAGGTCCCGGGGGCCGGGTGCTCCTGTGACCGGGAAGGCCATCTGCCCCCTGGCCAGCCGGGGACAGGGCCTTAAGTTGAACAGAACTCTCTGGAAGAGAGAGGGTGGAGGGCAGGCGGGCCCTCACGGAGCAGCTCTCCCGCCCGGCATTAGTGACAGCCGTGTGCAGAGACGGGACAATGAAGTTCTAGGAGTCCTAGAAATGCCAGCGGGCTCGGGGACCTTCCCCCTCCGCGTCAGGGTTCATCGAGATCATCTCCGTGTGCTTAGCACGAGGATCCAGGCGTCCCTGGGGTCAGACTTGGGGCGGAGAGCCGGGGTCAGTGGACAATGGGGCCGGCTTGGTCTTCCAGGCCTGGGCCGGGGCAGCGACGAGATAGCCCCAGGCCTGTGCCAGAGTTTACCTCCTTCCAGAAAAGAGCCGGAAACCTGCTGCCTGGAGACGTGGCGTGGGCCGCTGAGTCACGAGGTCCTTCGACGTGTCTGCCTGGCTGTGCTCCCGTCCCCCGCTAACCAGAGGATGCTTGGCTCTCCCCCTCCCCCCCCCACCATGCAGTGCCCAGCCAGCCCCCTGAGAACGTCCGGGCCCTGTCCATCACCTCCGACGTGGCCGTCATCTCCTGGTCGGAGCCTCCCCGGAGCACCCTCAACGGCGTCCTCAAAGGCTATCGGGTCATCTTCTGGTCGCTCTACGTGGATGGGGGTGAGTGTCCCGGGGGCCTGGTTAGAACTGAGCGGCTCCCGGTTCACACCCGTGGAGGCCACGCGGGGCGGGGGGGGGGGGTGGAGACCACACGGAGAGTGAAGGTCACTCCGCACGGGAGTCGTTTGGGGCACGGGTACTGTTCTCATTTAGCACGCGCGCGTGGGGAGACTCTCAGGCGAAGCCCCCAGAGCCGGGAGCGGCTGGCACGGCCAAATAAAGCCACAGAGAGAGAGTCGCCAGGGCCGGCACGCAGGGCGGGCAGCGGGACCGGCACCTGTAGGAAGCCAGCACTGCCTGCAAGAAGGGAGACAGGAAGCCAGCCCCCCCCCCCACCCCCCGACACCCCACTGGAGAACCGCAGGCAGCAAGGCGTAGCCTGGGCGGCTGGACAGCCCAGACCCTGCAAAGGGCCAGGCAGAAGAAGAAGGGGGAGCGGCCGGTCGAGAGGGCCCAGTTCCATCGCCAGCCTTTGGGGGGGTCAGAGGCGGTCCGGAGGTGGCGTCCAGTCACGGAGCTCAGGCTGGCGGAGGGGCGGGGCGGGGGGGGCGGGGGGGACCGTGGCCCGGCCGAGCCGCCCCCCCCGCCCCCCACAGCGGCCTCTCCTCCCTGCAGAGTGGGGTGAGATGCAGAACATCACCACCACGCGGGAGCGGGTGGAGCTGCGGGGCATGGAGAAGTTCACCAACTACAGCGTCCAGGTGCTGGCCTACACGCAGGCCGGCGACGGCGTGCGCAGCAGCGTGCTCTACATCCAGACCAAGGAGGACGGTGAGTGCCCTCCCCTCCCCCCCCGTCCCTGGGAGCCCCCCTAGGATGGCTCCCGGGGACTGGGGTCCCCCTTCAGAGGTCATGGCTGGCCACGAGACGTGGCCCGGTGCTCTGGGACAATGCATAAACCACCAACATCCACCGCCGTCCATCCTTAAAACACTCACCCGGGGGAAGGGGCGCTGTGGCTCGAGTGGTAAAGCGCTAGCCTCGAGCTGCAGAGCTCGGGGGCAGTGCCCGGGCCCAGGGTTCAAGCCCCATGACCAACCAAAAATAAAAGAAATACACAGACGAGACAGTCATCCGCCGACCAGGCCCCTCCCCCGGCCCTTGCCCACGAGGGCGGCCACACCTTCAACCAGCAAGAAGGGGAAGGGGATTTGCTCCCCCTGAAGCTGTGCACCCAAGCCCTTCCTCAGTGGTGGGGGGGGGGAGGGGAGCAGAATTGGAAGAAGGATCTAGGTGCGTGTTGAAAGGGTGGCCATCGTGAGCATTATGGCTTCTCTCTGAGCCTCAGTTTCTTCAAGGACTATGGAAACTTCCAGTCTGTGCTCTACCCACACAAGTCGGCAGAAAGTGCTGGAAGGATCGGGGGCATTGAAAAAGAGCAACTGGTCTGGGAGTTGCTGATGGGGATAAAAACGCACGTGCACCCCGCGTTCGGTGACTAGACCGCCTCCCAGCCTGCGCTAATCTGCCCCCCCGTTTACCCCCACCCCTTAAACCCTGAGCTCTCCAGTGTTTACCAACCTGCCTGCCCTACTTTTCCTGTCATTAATCCCCCATCCAGGCTTTCTAGGGCAACCCCAGGCAGAGCCACCTGCTCTGCCTGAGACGCTAAGCCGAGATGGTCCCCCCCGAGTCTGGGGGCCGCACAACACAGGCACCTCCCTGGCCTCTAGGAATGAACTCCCGCGGTCCTCGGGCTTCTTGCCTCCGACTTGGGCCAAGGCCACTGGTTTAACTGACCGGGAAGCCCAGAGGGAGGCCCGGGGGTCTATGGATTTCATCCCACCCTACCAAGCAGCTCTCGCCCCTCCACCCGGAGCCAGGAGCCCCGGTGTACAGGGAGCTCCGGCTCATTCCACAGAAGAACTTGTGCAGCCCCGTCGTTGCCCGGCCAGTCACTCCACCCCCACACCCCAGTTTTCCCAGGATAAAATGGAGACAGCGCTGCCTCGTGAAACCGGAAGAAGCCACCTGCCTGGAAAGTTCTTTCTAAGATGTCACAGAAAGCCTAACTGCAAAGAAGATGGAAGCATTTCGTGTCCCAGGGAACACGAAGCCCTAAGACAGGCAGCTCCGGGATGGGCTCAGCCAGCGGCTCCATCTTTCTGCCTTCCTCAACATGGCGGCAGTTTCAAGATGGCGGCCACTCCCAGCCTCCCACAGGCTAAGGCAGAGTTCAGAGAGAAGGGACGGGGCCGGCGGTCTCTTCCTGTCAGCATGCCTTTCTGGGGAGTGGAAGGAAGCCTTCCCCGTCATGGACAGGTTCACACGTCCTTCTCCTGGCTCCCTTGTGCTAGCCAAGCATCACAAGGACACGGACTCAGGAGGACACAATGATGATGGTCAAAACGGACCTGTGACCAACTTACACCCGTCCTCCAGTGCAGGTGGACAGAGACAGGGGAATCTCACCTTGGGTCTGAAGGTGGGGTGGGAGTAGGGGGCTGGGGAAGAGCTCCGGAACCAGAGCAAAAAGAGAGGTTCCATTTGCAAAACGGGAGGAATGGCAGCAGGTGGACAGTTGGCTCTGTTGGGGCTCGGGCTCTGCCGCTGGTGGCTGGAGTCATGGCGGTCAGCATCCAGCGGTACGGGAAGCGCGCAGGCCTGTGGTCCCTCTCCACCCCACTCCCCTGATTCCCACGGTCACAGTTGTGCATCTCTCCAGAGTGAGGGACCTCGGGAAACTTTGAAACAAACAAACAAAAAAAGATAAAGTGCCAACATGGAAGTTCACGTTCATTTACTGAGGGAAGATGTCTTAGCCCATACTTAGCTGGTTTGGTTGGACTCCGTTCTTGAGCTACAAAACCTTTTGCCCGGGCTGGGGAATATGGCCTAGTGGTAAAGGGCTCGCCTCGTATACATGAAGCCCTGGGTTCCATTCCCCAGCACCACATAAACAGAAAAAGCCAGAAGTGGCGCAGTGGCTCAAGTGGTAGAGTGCTAGCCTTGAGCAAGAAGAAGCCAGGGACAGTGCTCAGGCCTGAGTTCAAGCCCCAGGACTGGCAAAAAAAAAAAAAAACCTTTTGCCCACTTCTCACATCCCCTGTGAAACCCAACGGAACAACAACGTGGCCTCCCGGTAGAAAGCGGAGCTGCAATGGAGACCCCTTGGGAGGTCTCCCGTCAGGTGTGGTGACGCATAGCTACAATCCCAGGCCAGACTGGGCTACGTGGTATACTACCTTAAACAAAAAAGGGAATTAATTGATAAGTAGGCTTGCCTAGACTCATCTGATTGGACTTACATTTAGGAAGACTTACTTAAGATCGTGTTCAGGCAGGAGGCGGTTGAGGAGGAAGGCATTCGATGGAAGCCCCACTAGGGGCGTGAGTCACTGGAGGCGGGTCGAGGAGGAGTCGAGGCCCCGGAGGCCAGCCGAGCTGAGGGGCGGCCTCTCCCCAGGGCGGGAGGCTCCCCAGGGTGGCTGAGAGGCTCCGTGGTCCCGAGTTGCCAAGTGGAGGTCAGGGCCCCGCCGGGGGTGGGCGGCGTGACCGGCGGAAAGCGCCCTCGGGGCAGGGGCCACAAGCGACGTTGCAGCCCTTTCCCTACAAGAGAGAAGAAGAGTGGAGCCGAGTCCACGGCCCAGCCCCGGCTCACCGCAGGCCCGGAGCGCGCTGCCCACCGCCCGGGCGGCCGCGGCCCGTCACGCGCACAGAGGAATTTCATCTTTAGGAAGATGATGTCATCCGAAGCCTCGGATTATTCTATAAGCAATTTGGCAAACGCTGTGTCTAGCACACGAAAAATGGAGACAGGAGCAAAAGCCATCCAGGGGAAAAAGGAAAATGCAAGAGAACGGGCCCACAAGAGTTCCCCATTTAAAAAGATAAAGCATGCCCTTTACAATAATTATGCTTGACAAGATTGAAAAGTTCAGAGAAGCCATCGCATGGGAAAATATAAAAAAAAATAAAAACTAATAGTCTAAATTAAGAATTCAGTGGATGGGCCACGCACAGTGCTACACATTTATAATCCCAGCACTCGGGAAGCTGAGACAAGAGGATCATGAGTTCAAGAACAGCTTGACGGGCTGGGATATGGCCTAGTGGCAAGAGTGCTCGCCTCACATACATGAAGCCCTGACTGAGTTCGATTCCCCAGCACCACATACATAGAAACAGCCAGAAGTGGCGCTGCGGCTCACGTGGCAGAGTGCTAGCCTTGAGCAAAGAGAAGCCAGGGACAGTGCTCAGGCCCTGAGTCCAAGGCCCAGGACTGGCCAAAAAAAAAAAAAATTAAAAAAAAATTAGACATTAGATGTAACTGAGGAGGTAATTGTGATGTGGAAGATAAGTCAGGAGAAAATATCCAAATGAAGCACAAAACGATGAACAGAAAATAAAAAGGAGCAGGTAAGAGACATAGAGAAGAGATCATTAAGCTTTAATGTGTTCGCAAATCACTTGAGAGTGGTGTTAAAATTCAGACTGCGGTTGCGTGGGCTGCATTTCTGTCATGCTCGCAAGTGATGCTCGCAAGTGATCAAATCAACAAATCCCAGCGTGGAGACGCGGAGGGCACCGGGAGGGGGCGTCCCAAAGAGCAGAAAGAGAACAGGGCACGGGATCAAGTTCCTGAAAAAGTGAAAAGCCCATCAACGATATCAAGCCCCAAGTGTAAGAAATTCTAATCCTCTAGGCGGTGAGTCCACCATAGGTGCATTATGCTAGAGAGAGAGAGAGAGAGAGAGCACCTTTAGGATAATTATGCCTGACAAGATTGAGAGAGGGTAGAAAAATAAGCATACCATGCAAACTGTCTAAAAGTGGAATGTTACTATCCAATATAAGGCTGCAGGCATAGCTCGGTGGTAACGTCCCTGCCTAGCAAGTACAAAGCCCTGAGTTCAAAATCCCAGTTCTGTGCGCGCGGCGCGCGCGTGCAAAGAAATCATAATCCTCTGCTTGCTGAGCAAATAATTCTACATCCGTATGTATGCACAGCTTCAAACTAGGTAAAAATCAGCCAGGCATAGGGGTGCACACCTGTAAGCCCAGCTCTAGGGATACTAAGGCAAGAGGATTGTGAGTTCAAGACTAGCCTGTGATAACTAGACCCTTTCTCAAAGGCAAACATATAATATATATATATAAAACATGTCTAATATTTATTCATAAATAAACAGGATGGATTATAAGAAGAATGGATGCCCCTCTCAGTAACCGGTGGGAGGAAGTGTGCAAAGACAGACACGAATGCTGGGGAAGCCGCAGCCGGGAGGGAGGGAGGGAGGGAGGGAGGGAGGGAGGGAGGGAGGGAGGGAGGGGGGAGGGAGGGAGGGGGCAACGGCCTCCGGCTTGGGGCTCAGGCCCTGGTAGATGGCGAGGCCGGGCTTAGTTATTCTACCGAGGCAGGGCCGCCGCTGAGAGGCGGCAGAGGAAAGGCAGAGGGGGTCACCTGCCCCCGCTCTCCAGCGTCCTCTGGGTGCCCGGCGATAGGCCGGGTGCTTCCTTTTAATCGCCACGGATTCTCGCCAGAACCCGTTAGCGTGGCCGCGACGTCCCCGTGTGGATGGGGTCGCTGAGGCTGGGAGAGGCAAACGCCCGGAATGGGGGTACGGTTGCTGCGCACAGAGGAGCCCAGGAGCCCCAGGAGGCTCTAGAACAGACCGCAGAAAGGGCCTACCAGCACCCCGAGGACACGGCCCTGGACGGGGTGGGGACTTCGCAGGCCACAGAGAGCCAAGTGGCGGGTTGCCCAGTGAGGTGGGGGGCGGGGAGGGGTCCCCCAAACTCAGGCCTGTGGTGAGCGGGGGCATTGGCATGCAGGGGTTCTCGTGTGGTTTCTCTCTAGCCCGCCCGCCCGGGGTCCTTGGCCTCTGGCCGGGAGACCCCAAGGACCTCCAGTCACGCTTCCTTTCAGGCCCCAAACCACCACCTGTCCCCCCAGCCTGCCGAGCGGGCCCTCCAGCATGGGACCCGCGGCGCGAGGGCGCCCCCTCCAGATCGGGCTCGTTTCGCTTCCTTCCTCCCTTCCCCGCGCTGACCCGCTTTCCCCCTGCTCAGTTCCAGGCCCCCCGGCCGGCATCAAGGCCGTCCCTTCCTCAGCCAGCAGCGTGGTGGTGTCTTGGCTTCCTCCCGCCAAGCCCAACGGCGTGATCCGCAAGTACACCATCTTCTGCTCCAGCCCGGGGTCTGGCCAGCCGGTGAGTGGGACTCAGGGCCAAGCGGGGGGGGGGGGGGGGGACAGGAAAAAAGACCCTGTCGGGAAGCTAGGGGTTCCGCGTGCTGGCTTCCTGTCTGGGGAGCTGCCCGGGCCTCCCCGGAACCTTCCTAGCGCTCCTGTCGGTCCTCCCGTGCGTCTTTCCCGCAGTGCCCCCCCAGGGGAGGACTTGCGGGGTCACAGAGCCCTCGGGCGTCCGTTGGGAAGCCCCTCGCCACGGCTGGATGCCCGCCACCGGGGATGAGGGTCCCGCTGTCGCACATCCGCAGGCCCCCGGACCTTCCGGTCCGTGTCCTCGGCCGCGCGTGCACGCAGGGTCCGGATTCTCACGACAGCACCCAGGTGCCCACCGTGCCTTTCACCCCTCACCCTTTCATCTTCGGATCCCAGCCAGGGAGCCAAGTGCCGGGAACATCGTGGTCACTGATACAAGTTTGATGGGTGAATAAGGCCAAACAAGAGCCTCAAGTCCTGAGTTCAAGCCCAGCACTGGCACAAACGAGGATGGGTTTATTTTGGCTCACACTCGCAGTCCATGATGACTTGGCTTCGAGCACCTCCGGGCGGAAGCGAGATGCTCTCCCTCCTCATGGTGGAGGCTGGGAGACCAGAGGAGAGAGGGCCAGCCTGGGCGACGTAAAGACCTCGTCTCAAAGAGCAGAGCGGGGACAGGGCTGGTGGCTCACGCCTGTAATCCTAACCACTCGGGAGGCTGAGATCGGAGGCTCTCGGTTCATAGCCAGAAAGCCTAGAAGATTCTTATCTCCAGTTAACCACCAAAAAGCTGGAGTGGAACTGCGGCAGAGCACTAGCTTGAGGGGGAAAAAAAAAGGAGAAGCAGCTCAGGGACAAATTCTATCACACACACACACACACACACACACAATGGGGAAGAAAATAAAAAGGGCTTGTCCAGTCCATGGTAGTCTTCTAGTGCTTGATCAACATATTCACAGGCTTGGGGTGGTTTTAGGAGGGGGTCGTGGTTGATATTGTATAAAACGTAAGGTTTGATATAATCTGCCTTCTTCACATGATTCAGGCAGGCGGGTCAGCCAGGGTTCTGCTAAAGCCCACTTTCTGTGGGCAGTACAGGGCTATGAACTCGGGACCCGTGCTTGCTTCGCGGGCACTCTTCCACCTGGGCCGCACCTCTGTCCCCTCTCCTTTGGTTTTTAAGATGATGTCTTGGGGCTTTTGCCCAGGCCGGCGGGGGGACCGGGGATCCTTCGATGCATGTCTTCCACGTAGCTGAGATTATGGGTACATACCACCATGCCCAGATGACCTGTCGAGCCGGAGTCTCGCCGGCTTCCCTAGGCTGCTCCTAAACTGCGATCTTACAGGCGTGAGCCTCTGCACCGCAGCTGGGACAGGGTCTCAAACAGTCATCGCTACGCCGTCTATTTAGCAAATACCGTAATAGTCTATACTTAGGTATATTTTCGCCCCCACCAATGCTGCTTCACCGAACAGTCTTCACCAAAGCGAGCATGAATGACGGTAGCGTTTCCACAGGTGTTTTCTAGGAATGCCCGGATCCCACAGGAAATGTTTGAAAGGTTCTGCGTAGACTCATTCACGGGTTTCCGCAGGCTTACTGCGACTTAGGTTCCACAAGAATGTCTGTGTTCACAGCGTGGATCCCTGTGGTCTGACGTGGGGCACCCCCATTGTCCTTTCCATCTGTGCTAATCCTAAGTGTGCTTTTGTTTGGGTTTCTTTTTGCCATTTGGCTTTTTTTTTTTTTAAGGGTCTGATTCTAAGTTTCCTTTCTCTAATTATTAAGTCGGTTGTTTCATATACTGATTCACTATATTTATCTCCTTTGGAGAATTGTGAGATCATGACCGTAGTCCAATTTTTTTTGTTGTTATTTTGATTGCTTATGCTTTTTCTTAGTGGTTTGTAAGTGCTTTTTACATATGAAGAATAGCCTTTTTCTAACATGCGAGCCGAAAGCATTTGCCAGCTCGTTTCTTGCCTTTCTGCTCCCAACACTACACAGTATTTCTCCTCAAAGGATCCGAACTGATCATTTCCACTCCCGATTTCTCGCCTTTATTTTTATGATTAGAAAGGCATAGAAATATTTACCTACCGCGTCTCCTTTCATAATTTGCCTTTTCCTTTTATGCCTTTGATCTGCTGGGACTTAATTAGTTGGAAGTGATTTCAAGAGATGTCTAGGAAGTCTAGATGAAAGGGAGGCCCGGGGATGCGGGTCAGATGCCGACGTTGTCACGGGGATCGCAAGTGTGTGTGTGTGTGTGTGTGTGTGTCGGTGCCAGGGTTCACTCGCTCCGGTACACACGGGCACACAAGCTTTCTCACAGGTGCAGGAACCTGCTGCCTGCGTGTGCACGCGCGCGCGCACCACCACACACACACACACACCTCTATCCGACTCGCAGGACTCCGCAGGGCTGTGCGCCTACCCACCCCCCTTCCCCCCTCCCCCCCCCGGGGCGAGGCAGGAGGCAGAGTCGGCCCGAGGGGGTCCGGCTGCAGGCAGGGGAGGGGGGCGGTGCCTGCCCCCTAATATTTCCCCGCAGATGGCCCAGGGCCAAAAGCCATGCTTTTTTGTTGTTGTTGTTTCCCCCTCTGGTTCCAAATGAGCAGACTTCTCCATCCCCCCCACCCCCACCCCGCACCCGCACGCAGGGCGCCAAGAACGCCCCTCTCCCGCCCCGTGTCTGCCCCGGGGCCTGCCCCTCCGCACGCGCACGCGCCCGGGTCCGCCGCACGCGGACGGGCGTGCGGGATCCTGTTGCTACGGAGGGAACTAATTACTAGCTCCCTCTGGCCTCGGGCCCCCCATCTGTTCTAGGGGCTGTCTCCCCCTCTCCTTGGACTTGGCTGCCCTGATTTCAAAGAGACCCCGGAGCTCTCCTCCCCTCCCTCCCCACAGCTTGCCAAAAAAATAAAATAAAATAAAATGAGAGTCGGCCCCATCCAGCCGTGCCGGGGAAGAGGCTGACAGGAAGGCTACAAACGAGCGCTTATCAAAAGCTCCTTCTCAAATTCATTTCAATATCTGAGCCTCTGGTTTCCAAGGCAACATAATCTTTTCATCAAAGCAACTGGTAAAAAAAAAAAAAAACCCACTGGGATCTGATATTGTTTTGTTGGCAACTTATCAAAACTGTCATTTGGTTAAAAAAAATTTATAGATTTATGAAACCCACAAATATAGATGGCGATCTATACCGCTAATAATCATTAATAAAGTGCTGCCCAGCAAAGCTTATGCGGTTCCCTTGCCTGCCCCTGCTTCCACAGGAAGAAGAGGAGGGAGGAGGGGGGGAGGGAGGGAAGGAAGGAGGGAGGGAGGGAGGGAAGGAGGGAGGGAGGGAGGGAGGGAGAGAGGGAAGGAGGGGAAAGAGGGAGAGAGGGGAAAGAAAGAGGGAGGAAAGAGGGTGGGAGGGAGGAAAGGGAAGGAGGGAAAGAGGGAGAGAAGGAAAGAAAGAGGGAGGGGAGGGAGGGAGGGGAGGGGAAGAGGAAGGGAGGGAGGGAGGGAAGGAGGGAAAGAGGGAGGGAGGGAAAGGAGGAGGGAGGGAAAGAGGGAGGGAGGAGAGAAGAGGAAGGGAGGGAGGAAGGGAAAGAGGGAGGGAGGGAAGGAGGGAAAGAGGGAGGGAGGGAAAGAGGGGAGGGAGGGAAGGAGGGAAAGAGAGGGAGGGAGGGAGGAGGGAGGGAGGGAGGGAGGGAGGGAGGGAGGGAGGGAGGAAGGGAGAGAAAGAGGAAGGGAGGGAAGAAGGAGGGAGGAAGGGAGAGAAAGAGGAAGGGAGGGAGGAAGGAGGAGGGAGGGAGGGAAAGAAAAAGGGAGGGAGGGAGGGGAGGGAGGGAGGGAGGGAGGGAGGGAGGGAGGGAGGGAGGGAAGGAAGGAAGGAGGAGGGAGGGCGGGAGGGAGGGACAGACTGTAATTAGACCGCAGGACTGAGAGGTGACTGAGAAAGGGGACCGGCCAGGGGAACCGTCTACAACCCTCATAAGGCAAAGGCAATAATGGAGCTCCTCGGCTTTTCTCTGGGTTTTTGGTGGGACCCTTTGTCCCCCATTCTCCATTCTGGGTCCCCTCATTGATCCCTCAAGACACCACACTCCCTGGCTTGAAGCCACAGCTGCCAGAGTCTGGGTCCCTCCGAGAGGTAACTGAGGCTAAGCCCTGCCACACACGCCACAGGCCGGACAGTTCTGTCCACTCCCAGAGGCCAAGCCCAGCACAAACTCTGTCCACTATGCTTCAAAACTTGCCCCGGGGGCGGGGATATAGCCTAGTGGCAAGAGTGCCTGCCTCGGATACACGAGGCCCTAGGTTCGATTCCCCAGCACCACATATACAGAAAACGGCCAGAAGCGGCGCTGTGGCTCAAGTGGCAGAGTGCTAGCCTTGAGCAAAAAGGAAGCCAGGGACAGTGCTCAGGCCCTGAGTCCAAGGCCCAGGACTGGCCAAAAAAAAAAAAAAAAAAAAAAACTTGCCCCGGCCCCGGCCATCCCCTCCTCCCGGCCTGTCCCCCCCCCCTGCCCCGGCCATCCCCTCCTCCCGGCCTGTCCCCCCCCCCCGCCCCGGCCATCCCCTCCTCCCGGCCTGTCCCCCCCCCCCCGCCCCCCCGGGGCCTGGCCGGTCCTCTCAGCCCGGCTGTGTGCCGTCCTGCAGGCTCCCAGCGAGTACGAGACAAGTCCGGAGCAGCTCTTCTACCGGATCGCCCACCTGAACCGCGGGCAGCAGTACTGCTGTGGGTGGCCGCCGTCACTCCGCCGGCAGGGGCAACGGCAGCGAGAGGGTCACCATCGAGCCGGCCGGCAAAGGTGAGGAGCCCGAGGGGGGCCGCGCTTCCAGAGTCGGGGTTCTGTGCCCCCTCGAAGCGCCTGTGCCCTGGCTGTCAGCACGGGGCCTCTCCTGCCCTCTGACTCGGGAACGCTCGCAGCCAGCCCAGGCGGCTCCCGCACCCCGCTCCCATCGGCTACAGAGGGGGGTGTCCCCCCCCCCCCGGGAAGCGTTCCGGGCGCTGCTCGTCTCCCCTGGGCTGGCTGGGGTGAACGCGGCCTCTGGAGGCAGCCCCCCTCGCTCCCTGACCTGCGCTCCTCCGGGGCAGCCTGCAGGTGCACCCCACTTGTCCGGGCCCCCAAGCAGCCATGGGCCAGCTCGCCTGCCTCCCCGCCAGGGCCTCCCCCCACCAGCCTCGGTGCCTTCGTCCACCCTCTCCGGGAAGAAGGGGGCGCAGAGCCCACAGTCCTCTCCCGATGGCGGCCACCTGGCCCGCGGGCGGGCACCCCAGGGGAGCCCCGCGGGCACTAACTCCAACACATTCCTGCAGGGCACCGTCCCCCCGGGAAACGCGTGTGCGAGGCTGTCCTGCACGCGCGCGTGTGCACACACGCACATTCTCACACTGGCAGCAACTGTGCAAGCACCCCACAGACACACACACACTTCTGCACACACATCACACGCACTGAGGCTAAGACACACCCAGGCTGCACCCGGCCCTTCCTCCCAAGCCATCTTCCCTCGGGGCCCCTCTGCCCCACCCCCCCCTCAGGCCATCGGGCAGCCCCAAGTGCCTGGAACCCCGCCTCGGGCCTTCCCTGCCCTGAACAAGGGCCCTGGGCCCTGGCCCCGCCCCCGGGCCGGGCCCCGCCCCCGGACCTGGCCCCGCCCCGGCCTGGCCCCGCCCCCAGCCCTGGCCCCGCCCCCAGCCCTGGCCCCGCCCCCATGACCTGGCCCCGCCCCGGTCCTGGCCCGGCTCCGCCCCCAGCCCTGGCCCCGCCCCGGCCCCGCCCCCAGCCCTGGCCCCGCCCCCGTCCTGGTCCCCGCCCCCACCGGACACCAGCCCCCACACTTGCCTTGCACCCCAGGGGGGCAGGCGGGGGGGGGGGGGGCCGGGGGGAGGCAGGCCGGGGGCGGGGGGGGGGCAGGCGGTGGGGCGGGGGGGTGGGCAGGCGGGACGCACACGGCCCTGAGGTTCAGCGCCTCCCAGTCGGGCGTCACTGTGGCCACTGCTTTACCCGCAGCGCCCGCCCTCTTCAGCCCGGGGGGATTCCTGGCCTCCTCCGTCCTGCTTTTGGGTGACCCCAGGGGAAGGAAGCCAGGGTGTTAAAGGGTGCCTGTGGGGCGGCCCCCATCCCCTCTCCCTGCAGCCCCAGCAAAGATCATCTCCTTCGGAGGCACCGTGACCACACCCTGGATGAGAGACGTCCGGCTCCCCTGCAACTCCGTGGGAGACCCGGCCCCTGCTGTGAAGTGGACAAAGGACAGGTGTGTGCGGGTCGGGGAGATGGGGGGGGACCCGGCTACGCCTGCCCCCCACCCTTCAGGAGCCAAGGGTCGCTCTTCCCGGGGCCCCAGGGGTGGTATCTTGGGGTAGCCCACAAGCCACCTTCTTCCCCACCCCCCAAACTCTATTTGCTCCCACACGGAGGGAGGGAGCCAGGACTAGAGGTGCTGAGCATAACACGCCCCGCCCACCCCCGGCCTGGCAGTGAGGACTCGGCCATCCCCATGTCCCTGGACGGCCACCGGCTCCTCCACTCCACGGCACCTTGCTGCTGCGCGCCGTGAAGGCCGAGGACTCGGGCTACTACACCTGCACGGCCACCAACACCGGCGGCTTCGACACCATCATCGTCAACCTCCTGGTGCAAGGTGAGGCCCGCGGGGTCGGTAGTGAGACGGAGGAGCGTGGTGGGAATGGAGGAGGGGGGGATGAGGGGTCCCCCGCTGCCAGGGTGACTTAACCTAACCCTTTGTGCTGGGGGGATGGGCTCTCCCACCGCAGTTCCCCCGGATCAGCCCCGCCTCACTGTCTCCAAAACCTCAGCCTCGTCCATCACCCTGACCTGGATCCCAGGGGACAACGGGGGCAGCTCCATCCGAGGTGAGGAGGGAAGTCCTGGGTCCCGCGTGACAGGGTCTCTCCCCCCCCGGAACCCCCAGGAAATGCCACTGACCCGGGTGCATCTGACGTCCACCTGCATCTCCTCCACCCCCCAAAGACCAAAGGGCTGGCCCCCGGCCCGTGCCCCGCCCTCGGTAGGTAGCCGGGGCGTCCGGCCCCGCCCGCCCCCCTGAGCCGAGCCCCCCGCAGGCTTCGTGCTGCAGTACTCGGAGGACAACAGCGAGGAGTGGAAGGACGTGCTCATCAGCTCGGGCGAGCGCGCCTTCAAGCTGGACAGCCTCAAGTGCGGCACGTGGTACAAGGTGAAGCTGGCCGCCAAGAACAGCGTGGGCTCCGGACGCATCAGCGAGATCATCGAGGCCAAGACCCACGGGCGGGGTGAGCCCGGCTCCCGGAAGCCACCGCTCGTGTCCCCGTGGGGACCGGGTAGAGGGTGGCAGCCCAGGCGTGGGGGGGCTGGGGGAGGGGGAGGGGCTCAGCCTCCTTCCCATCCCAGATGACCAAGGCAAACTGCGCTTGCTCCCCCGCCAGAGGACACAGCTGAGCCCCCTCCTCCCCCTCCCCCTCCCCCTCCCCACCTGGGCCACCCCTGCTGCCCATGAGCCCTCTAACCCCCCTCTCCCCCACTCTGCCCCCCCCCCCAGAGCCCTCCTTCAGCAAAGACCAACACCTGTTCACCCACATCAACTCCACACACGCTCGGCTCAACCTGCAGGGCTGGCACAACGGCGGCTGCCCCATCACCGCCCTGCTGCTGGAGTACCGGCCCAAGGGCGCCTGGGCCTGGCAGGGCCTCCAGGCCCACAGCTCCGCGGAGGTGTTTCTCACGGAGCTGCGGGAGGCCACGTGGTACGAGCTCCGCATGAGGGCCTGCAACAGCGCCGGCTGCAGCAACGAGACCGCCCAGTTCGCCACGCTGGACTACGACGGCAGTGCGTGGGGAAGGGCGGGGCATGGCGGGGCATAGGCGGGGCGGGGACGACCGAGATACAAGGAGAAACGGAGGCACGGAGGCAGCAGGGCCGCAGGCAGGCAGGGCGGCAGACAGGCGCGCCGGTGACGGTGCAGGTAGGCTGACCACGGCCGGAGCACTAAGGATGGAGAGGCCTTTAGAGAGGCGGAGATCGAAGGATGGTGGTTCAAAGCCAGCCTGAGCAGGGAAGTCCATGAGACTCCCATCTCCGATGAGCTGCAAGAACATCGGAAATGGCGCTGTGGCTCAAGTGGTGGAGGGCGAGCCTTGAGCAAACGTGCTCAGGGACAGCGCCCAGGTTGGAAGTGCGAACCCCACAACTCACACACACACACACACACACACACACACACACACACAAGTAATTCTTTCTCTCCCTGGCTGCATGAGAGAGAGGGAGGGGGAGGTAGAGACCTGTGTTAGCCAGGGTAAGACAGTCCATGCCGCCATGACGAACAAATGCCTGTGGGAGGCGGGGGGGGTCTTAACCTAGGGGAGATTTTCATCTTGTTCTCATAAACTCTGAGGAACAGTTGGCGGCAGCCACTTTTTAGCTCTGCTGTCTTCCACATGGAGCCTCCAAGCCCCCCCCCCACTCCCTAGAGAAAGAGGGGGACCCACGAGTTCTTAACTGCCTTGGCCAGGGGGGTCATGCTCCCAGCTTCTTCTCACGGTGGCCCAAGCCCGGCTCCCATCCAGCCGCAAGGAGGCCTGGGAATGCAGAACACGCCTCCGTGAGCCTCGAGCTGACGCCCACCGCCTCCACGTGTGCGCACGCGCGCGTGCACAGACACACCCCGAAGGCAGCTAGGAGGCTGAATTCTCAGAAGCCCGCTGTCAGAAGCTACATGAAGTCTACCTATGTGATAAGGAAATAAAGTTGAAGTATCGGGCTGGGAACATGGCCTAGGGGCAAGAGTGCTTGCCTCGTATACATGAAGCCCTGGGTTCGATTCCCAGCACCACATATATAGAAAACGGCCAGACGTGACGCTGTGGCTCAAGTGGCAGAGTGCTAGCCTTGAGCAAAAAGAAGCCAGGGACAGTGCTGAGGCCCTGAGTCCAAGCCCAGGACTGGCAAAAAAATAAACATAAAATTGAAGTAACCTAAGACACAAGAAGGAAGGCTTTAAGAAAGAACCTGGGAAACAGACAAGGACCAGGTCTTGCCGAAGGTTGTGTCGGGAAAATCGTGTCTCGGGGTCTCCTTCCTGCGAGCAGCCAGTGTCAAAGGTTATTGTCCATGGAGGAGCAGCCGGGAGCCGACGCCAGGGTTTTAGTCCCAGAACCCCAGTGCCTTCCTACGGTTCTTCCCCTCTGCTCCCTAAATCCCCAGCAGGATCTAAGCCCATTTATCCGTCCTCTGAGATTTAAAACCCCGGGACCCCGGCAGCAGGAACCAACCCTGAGAGACTCCAGGACAGGACGCCTGAGTCACGGGAGGCAGGCGTCTTCTCGGGGCGGGGACCGGGCAGAGCTCTGGGCCTCCCCCCGGCTCCGGAGGACCCCTTCATCCTCTGCCTCACCCCCCCCCCCCAGGCACCATCCCACCCATCAAGTCTGCTCAAGGAGAAGGGGACGACGTGAAGAAGCTGTTCACCATCGGCTGCCCGGTGATCCTCGCCACCCTGGGGGTGGCCCTGCTCTTCATCGTGCGCAAGAAGAGGAAGGAGAAGCGGCTGAAGCGGCTCCGAGGTGAGCGCGCACGTGTCCGGGGGAGGGGGTTGACTCCCGGCCACGCTGGCCACCCTCCGGGGGGGGCCACGGTACCCCCCTGGGAAGGAGCCAGTGCCCGGGCTCCCACCCGGAACCTTCCGAAGCATCCGCGGCTGTTGGCTGCGCAGTGTCTGCGTGCGCCACGTTGGTTGTGAACACAGGGAAAGCGTCTTGTGTTGCCGATGCTTCGCGTTAGGCCCCTGTTCAGTTCCGACCGGGAAGTTTCCGTGTCGTGTCCCACGTTAAAATAGTTTGAAAACTCATCCCCCTTGGAAAACCACACCTAAACCTACAAGTGTGGTATAAATGGGCTTCGTGGGACTCCATTTGCCAGGTCCTAAAACAGTATCTGCCTCCTGCTAGTTGCCAGTTGCTTCATAAACATTTGCTCGCTAGAGAACCTTGAGTCTGCTGCGAAGATGTGGCCAGACTTTAGAAATACAGGAACAGAAAAGGACATGTCCGCATCAAGTTCGCAGCCTAATTTAAGAAGTCAAGGGCCAATAGCAGCACAGAAGAGGCAATAGCCAAAATTCCGTGGGGCGTTCTAGAACCGAGTGGGGGAAATGACTGGACGATTCGATGGACGGATGGATGAGCGGTTAGGGTGGTTGGTTGGATGCTTGAATGGCTGAATGGGTTGGTTTAATGGAACCCATTGGATGGATGGATGGATGGATGGATGGATGGATGGATGGATGGACAATTTGAAGGCTAGGTGTGACAATATGGATATTTATATGGTTGGTTACGTGGAAGGCTGGTTGGATGGATGCCTGGAGGGGGGGTCGGCGTGTAGGGTTGGATAAATAGATGGTTGGATCGTCGGATGGTCAGGTGCGTGAGGGCAGGTCTCAGAACCATGTTGATAAGACCCGGAGGTCTAACAGATTCATGGAGCCCTTCCAGCCTCCTCTCCCCCAACCCTGGAGTCCTGACCACACTCAAGACCCCTTGGGGTGAGCCAGGGATTCTCAGATCTCTCCATGGATACTCGGGGCCCCTATCCCAGAGGAGGGGGTGAAGCCTCTTGATGGATTTAGCCACCAAGGGCGTCCCACCGTCCACCTGGCCCTCCCCCTCCACCCTCCTCTTCCCAAAAGATAACTGAGGCCAACCCCCCCCCCCACGCTCGGGTCCAACCTGCCCCTCGGGAAGCGGGTGGGGCCTTTCCGGGCCCCTTCTCTCTTGAGAACGATCGAGTGGATAAACACCTGAGGGAAAGGCACACCGGCCTGAGCCGAACCCCGATGGGAGCCACAAAAACCTCACCCCACTTTAGGCCGCTGGGTAGGCCCTGGGCTTTCTCCTCCCGTTTCTGGGGGCCCCCACCACACCTGTTCTCATCCTCCTCCGCTCCAACGCCGCCGTTCTCACCCAGCCCCCCTGCCCCCCCCACTGTCTTGCAGATGCGAAGAGCTTGGCAGAGATGTTGATAAGGTGAGGAGACCTGGCTGCTTCCTTCCTCTTTCACCCTGCCCGTGGCCCCTGCAGTGCCCGGGAGCCCCTACAGCTGAGCCTCTCCCCCCCCCCGCCCCCCACCCGCCCACTCTCCTCCTGCTGAGCCCGCCCCGCCCCCGCTTCCCTCCCCTCCACAGCAAGAACAACAGAAGCTTCGACACCCCGGTGAAGGGCCCCCCCAGGGGCCCCGGCTGCACATCGACATCCCCAGGGTGCAGCTGCTCATCGAGGACAAGGAGGGCATCAAGCAGCTGGGTGAGTGGCGGGGGCCACGGGTTCTGCGCCCCCCCCAGGCGGGCTCCCCCGCCCCCACCCTGTGGGGGGGGGGCCGGCGCCCAGCGTCTCTCCCGGGCTGTTTGTCTTTGTTCCCGTCCCCTGGTGGGAATTTGGGGGGTGGGGGTGGAGAAGTGTGGGGAGCCCCCCCCCGTGACGCTCCTGCCCCCTCCAGGCGATGACAAAGCCACCATCCCCGTGACGGATGCGGAGTTCAGCCAGGCGGTGAACCCGCAGAGCTTCTGCACCGGCGTGGCGCTGCACCACCCGGCGCTCATCCAGAGCACGGGGCCGCTCATCGACATGTCCGACATCCGGCCGGGCACCAGTACGCACCCCCCCGCCCCCCACCCCCACCCCCGGACAGCGTGGGCCGGGGTGACGAAAGATCCAATGAGGAATCGCAGTGGACTGCATTGGAAGAGAGAAGAAGCGAGAAACCCCACTGACGAGACCCCCCCACAGGCCTTGCCGGCAGGAGGGAAACCCCACTAGAACGAGATCCCCCAATGGCCTTGCCGGCAGGAGGGAAACCAACCCCACTGGAACGAGACCCCCCCGCAATGGCCTTGCCAGCAGGAGGGAAACCCCACTAGAACAAGACCCCCCCAATGGCCTTGCCGGCAGGAGGGAAACCAACCCCACTGGAACGAGACCCCCCCCCCCACAAGGCCTTGCCGGCAGGAGGGAAACCCCACTAGAACGAGACCCCCCCCCAATGGCCTTGCCGGCAGGAGGGAAACCCCACTAGAACGAGACCCCCCCCCAATGGCCTTGCCGGCGGGGAGGGGGAACTCCACTGGAATGAGACCCCGAAGGCCTTGCTTGGGGGGAACCCCACTGGAATGAGGACCCCCGAAGCCTTGCCGGCAGGGGGGAAACCCACTGGAATGAGACCCCGAAGGCCTTGCTTGGGGGGGAGACCCCACTGGAATGAGACCCCGAAGGCCCTGCCGGCAGCTCACTAGCTGTGGCTCTGGGCCTGTGGCTCACCCCGGAATTCTGAGCGCGGGTGGGGTCTGCTTGCTCTCTGGCTGACTTCAGCACCCAGAGCTGGCGTCCGGCAAGGACAGCGGGGAAGGGACGGTCGGGAGGACGGGGAAAGACAGGGCAGGCGGGGCGGACAGCGCGTGGCCCAGCACAGGCCCTCCCCGTCACCCAGGCCTGTCCTCCGGGGCCCGCGGGGGCTGCTTGTGCCCCTGCCTTCGCATGAGGTCCCAAGCGCCTCTCTGGCTTCCCTCGGCACAGACCCCGTGTCCAGGAAGAACGTGAAGTCGGCCCACAGCACGCGGAACCGGTACTCCAGCCAGTGGACCCTCACCAAGTGCCAGGCGTCCACGCCCGCCCGCACCCTCACCTCCGACTGGCGCACCGTGGGCTCCCAGCACGGCGTGACGGTCACCGAGAGCGACAGCTACAGTGCCAGCCTGTCCCAGGACACAGGTGCACGGCGCCGCCCCCTCCAGATCCCCGGGACGCGGCCCCCCACCCCCCCCCCGGGGCTCCCGGCTCACCCCAGCCCTCCGTGTCCCCCCCAGACAAGGGGCGGAACAGCATGGTGTCCACGGAGAGCGCCTCCTCCACCTACGAGGAGCTGGCCCGGGCCTACGAGCACGCCAAGATGGAGGAGCAGCTGCAGCACGCCAAGTTCGAGATCACCGAGTGCTTCATCTCCGACAGCTCCTCCGACCAGATGACCACGGGCACCAACGAGAACGCCGACAGCATGACCTCCATGAGCACGCCCTCCGAGCCCGGCATCTGCCGCTTCACCGCCTCGCCGCCCAAGCCCCAGGACGCCGACCGCGGCAAGAACGTGGCCGTGCCCATCCCTCACCGGGCCAACAAGAGTGAGTGCCCCGATCCCGCCCCCCCAGACCCCACATCCTCACTCAACCTGCGTGGCCTTGGGCGAGCCAGCGGAGCCTCTCTGGTGTTCACTGCGTCCCTCGCAACGTTGAGATGGCGCTGCCCTCTCTGCACTAGCAACACGAGTGGCTGTCGTGACACGCGTAGGAAGAGTCACGGAGCGGGGGCAGAGCCCTAGTCCCGAGCTGTGAGGGACGGAAAGAGGCCGGGGGGGGACGGGACGGGCGGGGAACACCGCCCCCTGGCCTCAGCTCCGTTTGAACTTACCCCAGCGGAGCAAGGCCAGCACCCTTGGGTGCAGTAGCGCACGCCTGTAATCCCGGCTACCAGGGAGGCGGAGGTGGGAGCAAGGGGAGGAATGAGGACCCATGGGTGTGGGGGGGGTGACACCCCAGGGAGCGAGCCCTTCCCTCGAGAGGCAGCCGCGGAGGAACGCGGTCTCACCCCACCGAGGCTCAGGGCGGCCTAGGGCCTGGCGGGGGTCGGGGTGGGGGGGGTCCCCAGGCCTCCTCCGCCTCTGACCCGCGCCCCTCCGCGCCCGCAGGTGATTACTGTAACCTGCCCCTGTACGCCAAGTCGGAGGCCTTCTTCAGAAAGGCGGACGGCAGGGAGCCCTGCCCCGTGGTGCCCCCCCGAGAGGCGTCCATCAGGAACCTGGCTCGGACCTACCACCCCCAGGCTCGCCACCTGACTCTGGACCCCGCCGGCAAGCCCCTGGGCGCCCCCCACCCCGGCGCGCCCCCCGCCGCCGCCGCCGCCGCCGCCACGGCCACCTTACCTCAGAGGACCATGGTCATGCCGGCCCCCCGGCGGGCACGGCGCCCCCCGCGCCCGGCCCGCCCCCGCGGAGCCCCCCACGGCCCCCAGCGCCCGCCCCTCCGGCCCCCAGCACCGAGCCTCCGCGGGCTGGGGGCCCACACACCAAAATGGGGGGCTCCAGGGACTCACTCCTCGAGATGAGCACATCGGGGGTCGGGCGGGGCTCAGAAGCAGGGGGCCGGGGCCTACTCCAAATCCTACACTCTGGTGTAGGGGTGCAGCGCGCCGAGCAGCCTCCCGCGGGCCCCCCGGCCCCCCCCCCCCAAGATTGGACCTCCTCACCTCCGGCCTCCTCCACCAGCCGGGCTGTTTCCTGCTTTCTTTCGATTTAACAGACAAAACGACCACCAACGGCAAGAAGAAACTCCCCAAGTCATGAACGCCTGTACATAGAACTCTTTGTACAAATCAAACTATTTTCTTCTTCTCCATGAAGCCAGGGCACAAATCAACCCCCCCCCCCGCCCCTCACAATCCGCGTGGAGAGATAGATACATATATAGAGAAGTGGGGACGCAGCAACAAACTATATATCTATTTATTTCTCTCACCTTCTTTTGAGACAGAGGCACAACGACAGCAATTCTCCCCCCCCCCCCCGTCCTCACCCCCACTTCCGACGAGGTGGTTTTGACAAAGACCAAAATCCCAACTCAGAGACACTGCATGCGATTTTACTGTTCCAAGAAAACCAGGAGTTGCTTCAATTTGCAGATGCTTATGTGTTAATACCTTTTTCTATGAAAAAAGACCCAGCGCCGTGGGCAATAAAGGTTATGTTTCTACGTGGTGGCTTTTTTCCCATCTGGCGAGGGCCAGGAGGGAGGGCGGCGGGCTGAGGGGCTCGGCCCCCGAAGCTTCGCTAAAGCTTGGCAGTGAGCTGGCGTTACGTCGTGGAGGACGTCTGCCTTTTCTCCTCAGATCTGGTGCTGGGTTCTCAGCGGGGACTCGCTCTGTGGCTTTGAACACGTGCCTAAACCCTTCCTAGTCCAAGTTTCCTTATCTGTCGACTGGAGACCCGCGTGGTTCCCCATGAGAGCGAGGAGGAGCCTGGGGGGGCGGGGGGAGGCGCTCCTGCCTTCTCTCGTCCAGAAGGCACAGAGCAAAACCACTAGCAAGCAGTGGCCCGAGAGAGGGGGCGACCAATCGTGACAATCAACCAGGGCCCACAGTTGTGGTCGTGCCTATCATCCTAGCTCCTCAGGAGGCTGAGATCTGAGGATCACAGTTCGAAGCCAGCCTGGGCAGGAGAGTCCCCGAGATTCTTCATCACTAAAAGGTCCCAAGTGGCGCTGTGGCTCACGTGGTAGAGCACTGGCCTTGAGCACAAAGGCTCAGGGACAGTGTTCAGGCCCTGAGTTCAAGCCCCAGGACTGGGCAAGAAAAAAAAAAGGTCATTGGAGGTCAGCAGGTACAAGGGGCTCAAGAGGAGGGGAAATGGAGCTCAGCCCCAAGAGTCAGCCTCGAAGGGCACCAGGCACCGCACCGTGTTTGGGAGGAGACAGCAACTAGGTTGCGAGACGGAGAGGTGTTCCGGAAGGACCGGGTAGGGCTGGGACGCAGCAGCGCCATTTCTGGAGACAGAAGCCCCAGGGCATCACAGGAAGGCAGCGCTGGGGCCGGGCCTCCACGCTCGTGAAGGCCTGGAGAGACAGAAGCGGGGCAAAGGGGCCAGCAAAGGCCCAGGGCACCAAGTCCCCCGCCCAGCTGCCTGCCCTGCACGGGACCAGGATCCTAACTAAAAAGGAAGCGCGCGGAAAAATGCAAACGGAGCACCCCAAGTCCAGGCTGGGTTCTAGGTCTGGAATCTGGGAGGAAGGTGAGTCTGGGGTTTGCTATGAAAGCAACTGGGAAAGGGGCCCGTGGGCGGGGTGGGGGGTGGCAAGCAGGCCATCGTGCTCACCAGCCTGGACCAGAGACCCTAGCCGGAATGCAGGACCTGTAGCAGAGGCACCTCCTCCCTCACGGGGCAACCCACGACGTTCCCTGAGCCCCCACATGGGCAGGTAAGGGCGGGAGGAGCAGAGACGGGGCGGGGGGCTCCACCATGAAATGCCCCACTTCCACCCGGACTCACAGACCTAGGGCCGTCCCTGAGACCCAGCTAACCGCACCCGCATACCCAAGGCCCCGCATTCCAGACACGGGTGCGAGCGCCACTCCAGCCTCCGGGAGAACGAATGGGGCTCCTCCCAGGGCTACGCGCGCCATCTGCAGGTCACTCTCGGAACTGCAGGCAGAGTGCCCGATCGTCGGAGCTCTGCCTAGAACTTGAGTGAAAGGGGCCCCAGCTCTGACCGTCTCCCCCACACTCTGAGACACAAACAGGAATCAGACTCAACGCCAGCCAGCACAGGGGATGAGCAACTCACCAGAGGCCAAAGTGGATGCAAGATGGCGCCGCCCACTAAGGGGCTGCAACCGGGACAATGTCATGAAAACTCCATCGTGCAGCCCTGTACTTGTACCAGGTGCTCACACGGTCTTACAGTCGAGGTGCAGATTGGGGTAAAAGGCGTCACAATTTCCATGGCCGGGTGAGAAAGCTGGGGATTTAAGGGGGTTGGGCAGCTGGTCCACATTAGAGGAGCAGGAAAAGATGGAATCCGGCCTTGAACTCCTGTGAGTCGCGTTCTCTGAAAGTGAGCCAGATCGCCAAACTTGGCTGCTCAACGCTTGCGTTTCAGTTCTGCCCAAAGATGCTACCAGCTGAGGGTCCGCCAGGCCCAGGCGAGCAAGCCAGGCTCGCAGGCAGGTAAGCATTTGATCTAGCGCTGTTAGCAAACAGTTCAGGGAGGCGAACCCCCGACTTCAAAGGCGGAGAGGGACAGGGAGAACTGATGTACTTTTCCCTGGCAGCCATAGAAAGGAAGACGAACCCCAGGGAGTTCTGAGAACGCCTGGGGCCTGCAGAAGGTTGTGGGGGTCAAGAAGTATTTTGAAAGAGGCATCAGAAAAGCAAACTATGAGCCGGTTGGAACTTCCATTCAACTGGGCCCCTTATATAAAACTCGACGTCTGGAAATCGAGATCACGTTGTTCAAAGTCCAGGTGGTCTTACTTGTAAATAATCTAATCTTGCTATGTTCTCTTAGCTAGCCCAGAAGCCTGCCTGCTTGAACTATACCCGGAAGCTAGTTACCAAAGCAATGAAACCCTGCTCTTGGCATCCATTCTCAGAGGTGCAACATGACCAAATGTTGGACATCTCCATTCCAGATCTCTCCCTTGTCTGTCACAGACAAGGCCGCCTTGAGAGTCTTGATCCTCAACACGTGATCTACAAACTGAGTGTCTGCATCACAAGGTGTTGTGAAAATGTAAAAGTCTCAGGTCCTCCCAGACCACTGACTCAGAAGCTGCATTTTATCAGCATCCCCAAGGAACGCACACGAATGCTAAGGCCTGGGCATCCCCGGCTTGAACACCATCAGAGAGATGACCCCTCCTACTCCCCTATCAAAACCCTCCACTAGATTAATGGACCTCAAACCTAGCTGCCCACCACACTCCCAGGGACAGCTTGTTTAAAACTACAAAAGCCTAGATGTCACCAATCCTAACTGAATCCGAATTTGTTGGCATGTAGCCCAGGCCATATGTATTAGTATTTTTATGACGGTGAGAAGATACCATTAGAGTTAACATTACAACCATTTTAAAATGCATAATTTGGAAGCAGTAAGTACACTCCCCTTACAGAAAAACCATGATCATTACCCATTTCCAGAACACCTGCATCATCCCAAACAGAAATTCTGTGCCCCATGATGCCACCATCCTGCAACTTGTGCCACCAACAACTCCTGTCTCTCCCCCAGCTCCTGGCAATCACTCCTTTCTGTCCCTCTAGTGTTTCCTGCTGTAGGGACCCCATGAAGAGAGAGTGTACAGTACAGTCCTTCTGCCTCTAGCTTATTTCACCTAGCAGAATGTCTTCAAGCTTCATCCGTGTTGCAGCTGATTGCCAGAATTTCCTATTTAAGAATAAATATCCTTATATATTTTAAATATAAATACGTAATATATATTTCATATGTAATATATTGTTATATATGTAATGTCTTATTATATACGTATATATGTATATATGTGTGTATATATACATATGTTTCTACCTTCTGACAGCTCTGAGCAGAGTGGTTTAAGTATGTTTGAGTTCCTGCTTTTGGTTGTTGAGTTGCTACATTATGGCATATCTGTTTAACCATTTTTTTGTGGGGTTTTTTTTTTTTTTTTTGCCAGTCTTGGGGCTTGGACTCAGGGCCTGAGCACTGTCCCTGGCTTCTTTTTTGCTCAAGGCTAGCGCTCTGCCACTTGAGCCACAGTGGCCACTTCTGGCCTTTTCTATATATGTGGTATTGGGCTTCATGTATACGAGGCAAGCGCTCTTGCCACTAGGCCATCTTCCCAGCCCGTTTAACCTTTTGAGGAGCTGCCAAACCATTTCCTCCAATCATCTGTACTTCTAACGCGTGTGACGATAGCCAAGCATTTGTCCCTTTGCCAAATACCCCAGCGTCCTTGCAAGGCACTGAGCTCGGCATTGGAGATGCCAAGGCGGTGGCTCTCTCCTCGCCCTCCCTGGGGTGGGCGGAAGCCAGGGTGGGCGTGGACAAAGCATGGCTGGCAAGCGGCTCCAGGCCCCTGACTTCCGGATGGGCCGCCTAGGCTGCGGGTGCGGGCTGCGGCCCAGGGGCTGCGGGCCAGTGCGTGAGGACCTCCCTGGCCGCCCTGGGCCCGGCCCCGCTGGGTGCGGAAGGTACCTAAAGCGGCGGCGCTTCCTTCAGCCTGGGCTCCCGCACACCTGTTGGGCGGTGGGACCCTCACCAAGGCTAACGGGGCTGCGCGGGGAACAAGAATGAACTGTGAATGCAGGAAGCCACTGCAGTGGGGGGGGGGGTTATGTGGACGTCGGCTAGCACCCCGACTTAGCTCCCGCAGATGAATGGACCTCGGCTGTCCAGGGAAACCCTCCCTTGGGAGCCAGGTCCAGCCTTCCCCCCTCCATGCGGCATTCCAGCCCAGGAGAAGCTGAGGAAGAGCCTCGTCCTGCGGCCTGCTGGGTTTCCACAGCTCTAAACGACCAGCTCAGGCGGAGACCAGCTCACCCCGGCAGCTTCCAGCCCGATCCTGGATGCCTCTGTCATCCGCGGCGTTGTCTGGCTTTCACCTCCTCCTGGGGTTCCAATGTGCCCCCCACTGCCACGTTGGCCCTAGACGCCGTTGAGCAGTATTTGGAAGCGGGCCTTTGGATGCAATGAGCGGCCCTGAGGCGAGCAGCCCCGACGGCAGCCGTGGCCTTGGAGAGGAGACCTGAGCTGGCCCGCCTGCCGACTCCACGTCAGGAGACTCGAGAAGACCCACGCCCGATGCCCGGCGGAGCCTGGCGCTGCGCGCATCTGGGCTCCCCCGGTCACGAGCGACGAAGCATTTCTCGTTTGCAAGTGACAGTCTCAGGTGTCGCTACCTCAGGACGCAGGCTGGGAGGCCGGCTGAGGCGGCGCACCTTTGACAGCTCTGCTGGCCACGTCTCCCTTCACCAAGCCTGGGCCCCAAGGCTGCTACTGCAGCTCCTCCAAGAGCCCCAAACCCCCTGCTCCCCACGGCAGCCCCGCAGGACCTGGGAACGTCGTTCCTAGCTGCCCCCCCGACGCACTGGGAGCGGAAAGCGTGGCATAGCTGCGGGGATGGAGACTGGCCGGACGCCATGCCATACCCACCCCGCCCCCGCCCTGGAGGGCAGATCCGCAGCACGCCAGGTCCTGCCTGTCCGGGGCAGCTCCGCCCCCCTGGCACCTGAAGGGTGGGCCCGTCTTCCTCGAGGCCGCGTGTCCGGCAGGCCTGGCTGCCTCTGCAGGGTCGTGTCCCCCGCTGGGTCCGCGGTCTGTGTGGTGGGCCGGATGGGCAGGGCCCCCACCCCGCGGCGCTCCACGTGAGGACACCGTCTTCAACCTCGAGCCCCAGCACCCAGCCGCACCTGGCCGGGCCTCCCCACGGCAGACGTGACGGAGCAACCTCGCTGCTTCCCCTGGAAGTGCACTCAGACTCGGACCAGGGAAGTCAGGCCCAGAACGAGAGCCTCCCATGAAACTAGTATTCCCGCCCCACGGGCCCCCCCCCCCCCCCGCCTTCATGTGTGCGCCTGGGCCGGCCCCAGACCAGGCCAAGGCCTCATCAGCCCCCCAAGCAGTCTTTAGTAAAATTGACTTTCATATGTAAATCCACGACGCATGCTCAGCTCGGTTGGTCCTAGTAATTTTGTTTTTACAAATCCAAGATTCTATAACTGCTTGCATCACTGGAGTAGAAAAATAAAGTAACAACCTAACTTTGCCCAGGGAAGATTTTAGGGGCAGGGGAGTGGTCTTTATCTGCATTCCCAGAGGCTTTGGGGAATGGGCGCTGGTTAGACATGGACGGGACGGGATGGGGGGGCGTGGACGGAGGTGGAGAACACCAGCACGTCCTCAGCCAGCTGGCCAGGGGCTCTAGGAGAGCGAGGAAGGAAGTGGACGGCTCTACGCCTTCAAGTCAACTTCCGTTTCTGCTCCTCTATAAAAACGGAGCTGAAAATATCCCTAGCAGTATCTACACTGTTAGGACGATTAAATCAGATACCCAGGAAGGCGCTGGTGAAGAGTAAAGCCTCCCTCCTCCCTCCTCCCTCCTCCCTCCTCCCTCCTCCCTCCTCCCTCCTCGGGAGGAAGCGTTCCGAAAGAGAGGCCAGTCACCCGGCGGCTGCCTTGCTGCCTTGTACAGAGCAGGCCTGCAGAGATTTAATTGATGCGGAAACACAGGATTGTCACCAGACTTGGTCGGTCGTATCACATGAGCTATTCCCAAGGCGCACAGAAGGATCCAAACAACAAAATGGATTTTTTTTTTTCTAAAAACTATCTGAGGAGGTAAAGAAACCAATCGGCTCACAGTGCCTTATTCCACGGCAAAGAAACGAGCAGCAGGGACGGCGCTTTCTGTGGGTTGGAGGGCAGAGGCGACCCCGCAGCTCTGAAGACAAGGAAAAATGGGGACATTTTGTCTAAACAATGGGACAGATGTCGGCGCACACGGCCTGCCACCGAGGAGCCTGCTGGTGCAAGTGCGGCTGCGGGGAGCCGTGCCAGCCGGCAGCAGCTCCACCTGGCACCGGCCCTCCCTCCAGTGCCAGGCACCAGCCCAGCCCTGCCCGCCAAGCCGAGAGGTGGCGGCGGCGAGACGGGATGGAGCGGCACAGGTAGAACAGACGGAAACAGAGCCCTGAACAACAAACAACAAGCCAGGACCAGAAGCCACTCAGGTTTTTCCTATGGCTTTTTGGCTTCGGGGGGGGGGGGGGTATTTGAGACCTGAGGGGGGCCAGGAGGCCCCGGCAGGAGCTACAGGCCCCATAAAGCACAGTGCGGCACAGGAGAAAGGGCGTCCTCAGCAGGGCTCGGGCGGCTGAGGGCAGGCCTGAGATAGTCGAAAGGAAACACCAAATGCACGAGAAAGGAGTCATTTAAAAAATAAAAGATTAAAGAGGGGAAACGAGAGAGGAAGGACGGGAGGCTGAGGTATTGGACAGCTGAGGCAGGTCCAGGCCCGGAAGAGCCAGGTCCTAGGCACAGACGTGTTGGGAGGCCTGGCCCTCCTAACCAAGGGCCTCACCTCCGTGGAGCCCCAGGCAGGGGCCTGAGGGCAAGGGCCCCACCCCATGTGTCTAACGGCCGCTCCTCCAAGGCGACCCTGGCTCCCAAGGGGACTCAGGTCCCAGAAGCTCCTGGAAGCAAACACTTGTCCTCGATGCCACCAAGTTGACACGGGAGCTGACACCATCCACAGCGGAGCCACGACGGCCTGGTCACAGGGCGCAGCTGTCTCCAGCCCCGGCACCCTTTCCCTCCAGCCCGGGGTGGCGTGGTTCCTCTGCATCCCGGGCGGGAGTGCGTGGCGAGGGCGCGGACGAGGAGGCTTCCGCGGAGGCGCTGGGCGCGGGGAGGCGGCCAGCTGCCTCGGGCCTCCAGGGCTCAGTAGCGATACACGTTCAGCCGGTCGTTCTCGTCCAAGCCCAGCTGCAGCAGCTCCGCGGTGCCCATCGGCTTGGGCACGGAGAAGAGATGACTGGCCACGAGGTAAAGGAAAACTGAGGAGAGCCGCGCACATCTACATAGGGCCAGAGACGGGCCAGGTGCTGAGGGGGGAGGGCAGCAAGGAGGGAGGGGGCGTGGGAACCCGCCAAGAGGATACGTCTGGGGGTTGTTCTTGAAATTCTCTAGCCACTTGCGATTGGACTCGATCATCGTCTGGATGTCGGTGTTGCTCACCTCGGGGACTCGGGAATGGGGGCGCTGCACGAGGCGGAGCTGCTCACTGGGCGGGGGGGGGGGGGAGAGGGAGGGAGGGAGGGGAAGAACAGGCCTGGTGTCAGGGGTGGGGGCACGCACAGCAAGGCGCCTCCCCCCTCCTCTCGCGGGGCGGGGTCTCCCAGGAGGGAGGGTGGGGACGGTCCTTCCGCCCCTCAGCGCTGCCCCATGCCCCCCATCTACTCCCAGCCGCCCGGCCAGCCAGGGACTATGTCAGCTCACACGCCTGCCCGGCCTCCACTCCCAAGCGGGCCCAAAGAAACAGGGGTGTCCTTGGGGGCGAGGGGTGGGGCAGAGGCAGAGTGGGGGGATGTATTTGGCAGGAAATAATGGGAACTTGGAAACAGGTTTAAGTAATCGCCTGTCTGTCTCCCACGTGGGGGTCCTCCTCAGTCCAGATGTTGCTGGGCAGGACTTGGCGAAGGGGAGGACTGTGGCAAAGGCAAAGGCCGGCGCCCAGGGCTGGAGGGGCGCTGGAGGGGCGCTGGGACGGGCTGCCGCTCCAGGGCAGCTTCCTGGAGGAGCTGGCTGGGAAGCGCAGCCCCCACACTGGGTCTCGGCAGCAGGGGCTTGGCTGCTCCCTGGCTGTGGGCTGGGACCTGCCTGTCCCCCTGAGCCACAGGGGGCCCCCCCAGCCTACAGAGGCGCGGCCAGCAGCTGGACTATGAGGGTTCACCCCAAGCCCACGGCGCCACTTACCTGACGGGCACATAACCCATTCGGTTCTCCAGGGACGCGGGGCAGCTGCTGAGCAGCGGGATGCCAGCTGGAGGGCAGAGGGCAGAGGGCAGAGGTCAGAGCAGCCACGGGCGGCCGGGCTGCCCAGTCCTGGGGGCCACCGCCCTGCTCTGTCACCCCACTCATGCACACGGCAGCACCCCCAGAAAAGACACCCAAAAGCAGAGCGCGTTTCCATGACTGGAAGTGAGGGACAGGTGACAGACAGGAACTGTCCTACTTTATTTCTAAACTTAAATGTTGAATCGTGAGTGGGCCAAAGGAAGAGATCTTTCCACATCTGCCCTGAAATGACTGCCTTTGTCGCTTCTCGCATTCCGCAGCCAGGACTGGGACCGAGGGGGACACCAGGCCCAGGAGGCAGAGGGAGCCACACAGCCAAGGGGTGACGAGCAGAATCCTGGGGTCACAGACACGTGGGCTCAAAACTCAGGTTCTGACTCGCTGGTAATTTTGCTGAGCCTTACCTACATGTCTGTAAAAGGGGGACTGATCACACCTCAGACAATGATGACACGGTCTACGTTAAAAATATGTGTATGTCGGGCTGGGAATATGGCCTAGGGGCAAGAGTGCTTGTCTCGTATACAGGAAGCCCTGGGTTCAATTCCCCAGCACCACATATATAGAAAACAGCCAGAAGGTGCGCTGTGGCTCAAGTGGCAGAGTGCTAGCCTTGAGCAAAAAGAAGCCAGGGACAGTGCTCAGGCCCTGAGTCCAAGGCCCAGGACTGGCAAAAAAATAAAAATTATTTTTAAAAAATATGTGTATGTACTTGTAGTGTGTGTGTGTATACATATATGGAAGTATATGTAAACACACACACACACACTACACCGCACAGGATGATAGACATTACAGTGGTGACAATGGCCTTTTATGTTCTGCTGAGCTCTAGAAACCACAGGGAAGACCCCAAGCATCTCAGCCTCCACACGATGCCTCCTGACCACAGAGCCTCGGTCGGGCTGCAGGATTCCAGCAAGGTCTTCATGATCAGGGACCCCAGACAGAGCCAATGGCTCTAGGATGAGCGCAAGGTAAGGGGTAAGGGAAAAAAAAAGACCAGGAGGAAGAAGGCAGAAAAGGAAAGGGGAAGAGGAGGGATGGGGCGGGGGGGGGGGGGGGGGCAGCCCAGAAACAAGCATGAGACTTACAGGGAAAATACTTGCGCCATTTCTCCAGCAGGAAGTCATCCACCGACTGAGTGCTGCTAGAGGAAGAGGGCCTGGGCCCCTGGCCTGGGCCCCAGGCCCACTGGGTGGCCATGGGCGAGGCAGAGGTGGAGGAGGAGGTGGAGGCTCTGGTCGAGGAGGCGTAGGTGGGCGTGGGGGCGCTCTTGGAGGAGCGGGGTGAGAACGGAGCTGGGGAGGAAGTCAGGAAAGGCAGCGGCTGCGAGTTGAGGCTGCCCAGCACGCCAAGGACGCTGTTGAGCTCACTGCTGATCCGCTGCAGCGAGCTGCTCAGGTAATGGATCTTGTTGGGGGCGATGGGACTTGGAGTCAGGGTGTCTGGGAAGAAAGAGGCAGATGGTAAGAAAAGCTCGGGGCCTGGCGTCTGGGAAGTCATGGGTCCTGCTGGCACTACAGCACACGCTGGGGTTCCCCAGCTTCGTGGGGACACTGAGGGATGGCAGGGCTTCTGTGTTCCAGACAGTGCAAGCCACAGGGCAGGGGGCCGGCAGAGAGGTAAGGAAGGGAGAAGAACCTGCTCAGCCTGCCGGCCAGAGAACACAGTGCAGGGACAGGGACCCCCTCCAGGAAGCCTACGAGAGGCACAGTGTACAGTGCTCTGCAGCACCCCAAATGTTTTCCCTGGCCTTCTTAGGCTTCATGCTACCAGCTCACCCCTCTACCCTATAGGACTAAGCAATGCTGACTGGACATACGTCCCCACACTCCCCCCTCTTCCCAGACACTGGAGGCTTCACCCCGTCTCTCGCTCCCTCCTTCCACCACTTGCCGTGGGCCAGGAAACTGGATTCCGAGCTCTCGCTGTTGGTGTCTTCTGTGTCACTGAGGTCGAAGGTCACCTTCTTGGCGGAGGCTCCCCTCAGGGTTTCCTCATCCGAGGCCTGATGGGCAGAGGCAGCTGTTGGTCCCACCCCTTCCCACAGGCCTTCTACCTGCTTGCTGCCCTTTCTGCCTGCAGCACTGAGGCGTCAGCAAACAGTTGGCACCAGGGCCGTTTTACCAGCCAAAAGGCCAAGCAAGCCGCCACCAGTTCTGGACCCTAGAGGCCCAAATCCACCTGGTCCAGAACCAAGAAGCCAAGCCCACCCCAGGAGCAGCAGAGGGAAGGGAGGCTACCTCCTCCAGAAGCGAGGACTCCAGCTGGTTCAGCTTCTCCTCCTTCTTCTTCAGGAGGTCGTGGCCCCTCCGCATGATGGACTTCATCTCATCCAGCTGCCTGGTCTCCTGCAGCCAGAGGGGAGAGAGGAGGGGAGGGAAGAGGTGACGCACGGCAGACACATCGGCTCCATGCTCGTGAACCAATCAGGTTGTGAGACGTGAATCAGATAGGGTGTGGTACACGTCTCACACCATGCCCACGCCAGCCAGGAGTGGGTGGTGCATGCCACGCAGGAGGCACAGAGAAGGAGGATGGTGGCCTAAGGCCAAAAAGTCTAATGCTGAGATACTTTGTGTCCAAAAGATTTTCACTCTGAAATCCTCAGCCCTCAGTCATATTCCCCCCCATCTGGAAAACGGTATCTTAATACACAGCGGGGGGGGGAGGGGGCATCCCTGATTCGGAATGCATACTGGAGCTTTCTTTCTATCACCTGGTACGTTAGCGTATGGGTAACGTGAGGTCCAAACCGTTCACTACGAGGGAAGGTGTTTGCACCAATGCACTGCCACACCTTGGGGGACCCCAAAGGTGAGCCCCCTCCCCCCCGAGTCAGCGGGTCAGCGGGCTCTTGTCCAGGCTCCTGACCTCCTCGAGGTTCTTGCGCACGTCTTCCAGGACTGTGGGACCAGGCAGGTCTTCGGGCGACTCCGGGCTCCCGGACAGCTCGTGGTGCCAGTGCTGCTGGGCGGCTTTCAGGGCCGTCTGCCGCTTCCGCATGGACCGCGTCTGCCGCACTAGGAACTCCCTGGCATTGCGGACGGCTATGCTCTCGGCGGAGAGGTAGTGGCGGACACTGTGGAGGCCAGGCAGCGGAGAGGAAGAGAGAAGATGGGAAGAGCCCTGCCCTGGGTCACGGGGATAGGCCTCCAGCAGACGTTCACCCAGCACATACAGCAGCTACCGGGCTGGGCAGCCCACAGGCAGGGACGCCCCGGTTCAACACCTGCAGATGGGACACGTGGGACTATCTGTCCCCAACCCTGACTCTGAGAGGAAGTGCGCCTGCGCCTGCAGACAGATGCCAGAAACTCCCAGCAAGCTGACCCTCAGCCAGAGGTGGGCGGGAGGCAGCAGTTCGGATTGGCAGAGAACACTCCTCCATCCCTGGGTGTCCCTTGTGAGCCCAGCCCCATGGTGGTCACTATGGCTTCTGCTCCGTGACACAATCACTCACCCCCTCGTGGTGCCCTCACCCCAGAGCGCGACCAGCTGCAAGACCCACCTGTCCGTGGGCAAGTCCGTCTCCTCCTTGCTCTGGGAGAGAGCAGACACTTCCTGGGTGTGGTTCTATGGACACGTGGTAGAAAAGACCCACTGAGGGGCGCAAAACCAGACCCCCTGCAATCTCAAGACCCTGAAGCCCCTCCCAGTGTCCTTGACAAGGCCTCTGCCAGAGGCCAGACCCCTCCGCTTGAAACCATCTGATTGGTGAAGAGGACAGGAGGAGGAGGAGAACAGAAGGCCGGGTTGTGAGGAGCAGAGCTGGGCCCCCTCCGGATCCTCCCCCTCCACCCCGCCTTCCCCTGCCCACCCCCACCCCAGCCCCAGGCCCCTGGCTCACAAGGGATTTCCTCAGGTCCTCAGTGCGGAGTTCTGGCTCAAAATGTGAGGAAGCATTACTTTCCTCAACGGCCAGTTGTTTCAAGATGTCCTTCTTCCGCTGAGCTTCGGCCTCCAGGCTGCTGCGGTGGGAAGGGAAAACGTGGAGCCGTGAGGCCGGCGCCGGGGTCAGCTCCGCGTCCTCCCTCCCACGGGCAGGGTGAGGGCTGGCTTTCAACTCAGGCCCTCCCTGAGCTCCACTCATCGGGCCACAATGATGGGGCCTGAGTGGAAGCAGGCAAAGGCTGGGGCAGGGGGGCAGAAGGCTAAGGGGCGGAGGGGTGGGGCAGGGGGGGCAGAAGGCTAAGGGCCGGGGGCAGGGGTGGCGGAAGGCTAGCTGCGGGGGGTGGGGGGGCTTCTCCACCTGACATGCTTCTGCAGCCTCTGACTCTGGGCCTGCAGCAGATCCACCTGGGACTCCAGATCCAGCTTGCGGGCGCGCAGCTCCTCCAGTGCCCTTCGGAGCTGCCGCTTTGACTCTACCAAATTCATGTGCTCCTTCTTCGCATCCTCCACGTGCTGCCGGGTGATGGTGGCTTCCTGGGGGCAGAGGGAAAGATACAACACCCAGAGACACCTAGGGCAGGGCCAGAGCCACTGAAGCTACTGGAGCAGGGGGGCTGCAGGGTCTACAGGCCCCCAGCCTCCCACCTCAGCCCGACTCCTTGAGGTTCCCAAGATGGGTCCACAGGGTAGCATGGTTTGTGGAATACAGGCCAACAGAGTTTGGCGCCAGTGTCCTACGCACTGCAGGTGAACACAGCGTGGGGCACGGAGGAAAGCAAAGGGACGGGGAGGCAGACAGACCTCCCTCTCCAGCGCAGCCCGCCTCTGCACCTCCAGCAGCTGCTGCTCCTCCTTCCGCACCGTCTCCTCCTGCGGGGATACGGAGATGGGCCCCCGCGGACGGCAGAGCCCCAGGCTGGCCTGTGCAGAGGTTCAGACTCTGCGCTCCGGGGCGCCCTGAGGCAGGGCACATCTATCTACCCAACTCCCTCACCTGGACACTCAGCTGAGCCAATCTGGCCTTGATGTCTTTACTTCTGGTTTTAAGTTCCAGCTCTAAATCTTGAAGTTTCCGTTCCTGCCCCGAAGTGTAATGAAAGACACAGATGTAGAAAGAGCATAAAGTGTGAGCTGAGGAGCAGGAGGCTGATCCCGAACTCGCTGTAGCACACCACAACCTCCAGGCTGGCTCAGGCCAAGCACCCACCTTGCCAATTCCCAGAGGGCAAGGAGACTCAAGCACACACACACACACACACACACACACACACACACACACACACACACACACCTGCCGCCCCAAAGGGGCTCACCGCCCCTTCAAAGCGTGAGCATGCTCCGGGGCACAGAAAACACAGGCACAAAGATGTCCCCACGCTCAGACATGGCCCTTGTGAGATGCCCGTCCTGAAGATGTGCCTGCATCGATCCCCAGCAGGGAGGCGGCTGAGGAGCAGCCCAGCCCGGGCCTCACCTGCTCCCGGTACCGGTGCCGCAGGTCCTCCAGCTGCTGGTCCTGCTGCTGCCTCACGGTGTCTAGCTCCCGCTCGTGGACGCGGCGCAGCCGCTCGAGCTCCCCAGTCAGGTGCCCCAGGAGGTCGGCACGCTGCTTCCTCTCCTGCAAAGAGGGCAGGGCTGCCAGTGGGAGCCGCAGTGGCTCCTCACACCCCGAAAATCAAGTCTTCCCCACCCTGCAGCCTTGGGGATCTGCAAGGTCAGAGTCATCGCCAGCTCGGCACCCCAACATGCCCACCCCCCTCCTCCCCACAGCTGCGGGAGATGTTGGCCAGACACCACGAAGGAAGCCCCCTGTGGAACAACTAGTCAACTAGCACTAGACTTTCGCAGGTCAGAACTGATCCGGGAAGTGATGTGGCACAACTTCGTCCTAGGGCCAATTCTGCTCTGGAAGATTAAAGAACCAGTCCGGGATATAGACCCCAGGGACTGAAACAGAGTCTCCAGGACCCTATGGGGGTCAAGCTGTGGGCCAAAGCCACCACCTCACTTCTGCCCACTACCCCTACACAAGCCAGCCAAACAGGCTCGAGTCCACTCGAGTAAGCCTCGGGCCAAACTGAAGCGGGGAAGGCTTTCACCTACATACTGTTTGGCTTGTGCCCTTCAGTATCTCCTGACCCCTGGTAGCACAGGGCTGGAGTGACCAAAACGCAGGGCTCTGGAGCCCAACAGCTGCGCCAGAATCCTCAGTCTTCGTGTGGTCTTAGGAAGCACGTGTGTTCTCCGGGCCTCTGCCCATATCTTTGACGGCTAGGTAGTGACAGTGCCCACCTCTCAAGGCTACCAGGAGGACAAAGCAGGAGATGAGGCCTAGAAGCCCAAAGCAGCACTTGGCCTGCAGTACAAGCTCGGGGTCTGTCAGCTGTTACTACCACTGGAGGGGTCTGTCAGCTGTTACTACCACTGGACGCACCTCTCAGGGGAGGGGCGTTTTTAGTAAAAAGCCAAGCAGTCACTTTACCACGGCAGGGAACCACAAGGAAGGAAGGCCTCCCAGCCCCCTGCCCTGCGGCCAGCTGGGAAGAACCCCAGGACGGGTGCGCAGGTGCGCGTGTACACACGCAGACCAGGGGTGTGGCAGAGCTACCTCGACTTCATACCACTCTCTGGCCTCGGACATCACTTGCTGGTGCTCCTCCTTCATCTTGTCCATCTTCCTTTCGTGTTCCCGCTCCACTTCCTGACGCTTCTCTCGCAGGAGGCTGCTGAGCTGGAGGGGAGGGAGGCAGCGGGAGTGCACCACGCAAGACGCAGGGTGGGCCGCACCCACGGCCTGGTCTTCCAGGTGCTGGATGGGGTCCCTGGCCTAGCACCACACACACAGCACCGAGGCACAAGAACGGCCGGACCTCCGCGCCACGGCCCTGCGGCACGCAGGAGTGGGGGTGGAGGAGAACCTGGCCTTGAGGGAGCACGGGTGGCGTGGTGGAGGCAGAAATGCCCGCTCCTACTGAGCTGCTCGCAGCAGAGTGCAGGGCACTGAGGTGGACAGCCCGGCAGGTCAGAACGGAGCCACAGACCAGGACTCACCTCCTGCTCGTACTCCATCACCTGGTGGACCTTCTGGTGGGCTCTCTGCTCCGCCCACCCATGGCTCTCCCCCAGCCGAGCCTCTTCTTTCTGCTGAGCTTCCTCTACCTTCTTCTGGAGGCCGGAGACCGCCTGAGGAGGGGCCAGCACATGCAGCAGCCAGGCCTACCCCGCAGGGACGCCGTCGTCTCAAGGCCGAGGGGGAGGGGAGGCTCGCTCCACAGTGGCCAGGGCGGGGGCGCAGCTCTCTGCACACCACTGAGAAAGGGGGTCCTGGGATGCCCAGGCTTGGCGCCCGCCGCCCCAACGGGCCGTGTCTCACCTCCTGGTGCTTGGCCTCCAGCAAGGCCTGGAGCCGCTCCAGCTCTGCCCTGTGCTCTCTCTCCAGCCCTGCCACCGCCTGGGAAGCAAGAGACCTGTGAGGAAAGCCAGCAGGAGGACCCCGAGACAGAAAGCCAAGGGGAATAGCGGGTACGTCCTCATCCTTCTAAAATAACTCAGGTGCTCGCTTCGGCAGCACATATACTAACACTGGAACGATTCCTAGCATGGCCCCTATGCAAGGATGACACGCAAAGTCATGAAGCATTCCCTATTTATAAAACAAGAATAAAATGGAGTAACTCAGTTCCCAAGTCTACAGATGGCAAAGGGATACAACCCAAAAGTGGAGGACATCTTCAGGCGGCAGGTTTCGGCTAGCCATAGGAACACAGTGAGCTCCCCAGCCGGGGAGCGCCCGAGATCTGAGCCGTCCTGTCTCGCTACAGTTCTAACTCCGTCCTTACCGGAAGCAAAGCTCTGCCTGGCCTGCTCCTCCAGCATGTGTCCCTGGGACACAGATGGGGAGCTGGAGGGAGGGCAGGAGGACAGAATGGAAAGCCCCTCCCATGCCAAGGCAGGGAGGAGGCCTGGGAAAGGCGGGCAGGCTGCCGCCTGCAGGGGCACAGGGACGGGGCACCCGCAACTCAAGTCCACCAGTCTGGGAAGCATCCCCAAACCCACAGGATGCATACCGTCTAGCTTCTGCACCCCACCCCCCACCACTGACAACGTCAGCTGCTCCCACCATCCAGCGCTACCCTGAGGAGGCCCACGGTACCCTGCTGGATCCTGCCAGAAGGCCGGGCAAAGGGACCCAGTCAGCTCTCCCTCCCAGCCTGTCTGTGCACACCACCATCTAGGGCTCCCCCCGCAGGCAACCTGAGCTGGGGGTGGGGCTGCCCCCACGTGACTCACTCACTTCCTTCCTCTCCTCTTCCAGCTGCTCCTTCAACTGCTGCAGGGCCACGTCGCTCTCAGCTTTCAGGACCGCACAGGCTCTCCTCTCGGAAGCCTCCAGCTCCTCCCGGAGCTGCTCCAGGGCCTGCCTGCTCTTCTCCTCCAGACCAGCCCTCTCCGCCTTCTGCTGGGAGGCTGCCTCTTCTCTCAACCTCTGCAGTGAAGCCTCCTGCTCAGCTCTGGGCAGACAACACAGTGGGAACCACGCGATGCGTGTGGGTCCCCTCCAGGTACTGGGACACTTCCAGTGTATTCTTACCTCATTCGGTCCTCATCTGCTTCCGCACTGGATTGGACTTGAGCTCGAAGCTGGGACAGTCTCCGGCTTTCCTCCTCTCTCATCAGAGCCTCCTCTTCCTTAGCAGCTTTCTGCAGCTGCTCCTTCAGGGCTCTGAGCAAAAAACAGCAAGGTGGGGTGTTTCTTGGAGGAACCAAAGGTCTTGCCTGGTCTACTCCAAGTCCCTGCCTCTCCCTCCAAGAGCACCACAGCTTGACTGAAAAGTAGCCTATCTTACAGCTAGGTCTAATTTCAGCCTCTGGGTGCGCGCTACCTCCCAATGGTGCCTTCACGGGGTAATGAGGGACCCAGAAACTCCACTACCCTTTGCCAGGGAAGCACACTGCAGGCTTCAGGGTCCTTGGCCCTCCCCCCCACAAGACCAAGGGATATGCTATCCACGTAAGGGATTTAATGCTAAGGAAAATACAGTTCAAGCCAGGCTCTGGTGGCTCACGCCTGTAACCCTAGCTTCTAAAGAGGCTTAGATCTGAGGACCATGGTCAAATACCAGCCTGAACAAAAAAGTGCATAGACTCTTATCTCCAATTAACCACCAGTGTCCAGGCCCCAAATTCAAGCCTCAGGACCAGCAAAAAGAAAAATAAAGTAACATTTTGACCCAAGTATGGTGGTATATACCTATAATCCTGGTACTCAGGAAGCTAAGGAAGGAAGGTAAAGTGTTTGAGGCTACCTTGAGCTATACTGCAAGATCCTGTCCCAAAACAAAACAAAACTCTCATGAGTTTGAAGCCAATTTCTTTGAAAAGCTCCACAGAAAATTCCAAAGCCAAAAAGATATAGGATAATATGCTGCATTGCAAGTTATCAACACAACTGCTCTAAGAAAATCTGAGTCAAGCAAAAATCTTTCCTTCTAGGCTCCCTAGAAACACTTCCTCTTTTTCCCATGGTTAAATGTACAAACAGATGTTAGAGCTGGCAGGAATATTAGAGGTGAAGTCCAGTGCCCCCATTTGACAACTAACCCAATTGAGGTCAAGCCTACTTGCCTTCACTTTAAAAAAAAAAAATCATTTGTTACAAGAGCAGTCATGGCTTTCTGCTGCCCAGTGCAGGTTCCCCAGCAGAGAGGGGGCCCCACCCCTCAGAAAGGCTCCGGTACAAACAAACAAGATTCTTGTAATGAACTGCTTTGAGGAGAGCCAAAAAAGGTTTTATCCACAGAGAAATCACTTTGTGGAGACTAACTGAAACTATATTGATTTCAACTGAAAATAAATGCAAGTGCTGCCATTTATAGAGCAACTACCACGTTCCCAGCCTCAAGTCAGATCATTCTGGCATGACAGTCTCCACCACACACTGCCAGAGCTCACAGGAGACCCCCCTCGGTGCAGGATGAGGGGGGAGTACAGAAAACACAGCTCCAGACCAAGGTCAGCAAGATGGAGGAGCCACCAAGACTGCCTCCACAGTACTGCATGGGGAGGTCTTTTGAGGGCATGACAGAAGGACTCTGTATCTGCACACCCCATGTTGCACTGAGGAAATTGCTCCTGACCTTATTCTCCAAATCAGGCATAAAAGTTTCAGCCACTCTCTGCTCTGTATATCTAAAACTAGTAATTCTCTACCACGCTTGGATATTCTGTCCTAAAGGACAAGATTTAGCCTCTAGTTAAACTGTCAACGAATACAGTACTGTTGTTTTGAGCTCCTTTCCCACCCTTGGACTGTGACAGGTTGCTCACTCTCTTGACTATGTCCATTTGACCTTTCTTCTGAACTAATAGTGCTCTGGTTTTATTCTGGCACAGAAGGAATAAAAAAAAAAAAAAAAGAATGTTTCCCAGGGTCTCCTGCAACTGAGGAACTCCATGGGATACCAGGGGGAGGTACTGACTAAGGTCTCTAGGAGCATCCTAGTGGGGCGCAGGGCGGAGGAGGGGGTCCCCTCGCACCCCACATCATTCTGCAGGGCAGGAGCAGAACCTGAGGGTCCTCTCCTTCTGCTGGCGAAGCTGGCGCATCTCCTCCTCCTCTTCTCGATGCAGCTTCTCCCGCAGCTGCTGGATCTTCTCTTGCTGCAATCCCAGAAGCCGCCTCTGTTGGTCCTCGAGGTCCTCGGCCGCAGCCTCTCCCGTGGCCTTCGGTGCTGCCTGTGAGAGCCGCTTTAGGGGAGCGGCAGGTTCTGTGGATTGCCTGCAGGGATCACCACACGGTAATATCCACTCAGCTACACATATCACAGAGAAACCCCAATGCAGGGCTCATAGACAAGAGTCTCATATGCAAACCAGGCCACACAAAGTCAGGCAATCAGATATAGTCAACACCTATGATACGGGACAATCCCCCCCTGTAGGAGAGTAAGGCTGAGGAGAAGGGCTGCCCACGGCCAGCTGTCAGTAGACCTGGTAAGGTATGGCCTGAGATCAAAACCTAAAGCTGTGTCAAGAGCTGGCAGCAGAGAACATGAAGCTCTCCATGTCTCCTCCACTAGAGCCCTGCCCACCTATGCCGGAATTCAGAAATGGTTCCCAGCTATTGCTCTCTGCCTCCCAAACTGAGCAGGCCAAGACAATAAAAATGAGCTGATAGAGAGGTAGTAACGTCCCCTCCCCTTGTACCCAGGGAGCCAGACTCTTTACTGAGCCAAAAATGGCGGGAGGTTTTCACTCGTTAAGAGTTAAAGGTTTGGGCTAGGAATATGGCCTAGTGGCAAGAGTGCTTGCCTCATATACATAAAGCCCTGGGTTCGATTCCCCAGAACCACATATATAGAAAATGGCCAGAAGTGGCGCTGTGGCTCAAGTGGTAGAGTGCTAGCCTTGAGCAAAAAGAAGCCAGGGACAGTGCTCAGGCCCTGAGTTCAAGGCCCAGGACTGGCAAAAAAAAAAAAAAAGAGTTAAAGGTTTGGAAAGAGGCGAAAGAAAGTCAGAGCTGACCTGAATGAATGCACAGGCGAGTGGGAAGGGATAATGGCACTACTTTACAAGGTGTTTACAGAGTAATCAGGACTGTCATTTTGCTTGCTTCTGGTTCTTGAAAGAAATACCCAAATGAACATTTGAGAAAATGTGAACAACGAAGGCCTAAGCAAGATAAAGCATTCACCTGCCAGGATGACTCTCTTAAAGGCCAGTAGGTGTGAGCACTGCTGGGTCCCTGAGCCTTGTGTTAGAAATTGATACTGGCGCACAGCCAGCACCCTTCAGTACAGTGCTCGGACACTTCAGGCTGGCACAGTGGCTTAGGAACATGTAGGCAGGGACTGAATCAAAGAGGACTGAGCAAAAGTCAAACGGGTGGAGCCTGCTTCACACAGTAGCAAATTGAAGGGAGTAGGCAGGAGATCAGAAGAACAACAGCAACAAAAAAAAACTTAGGGGTTGGGGTTCTAGTTCAGTGGAAGAGCACTTGCCTGGCAAGTGCCAAGGCCCTGATTTTGGTCCTCAGCTCTGAAAAATTAAAAAAGAAAGGAAGGAAAGGAAAAGAAAGGAAAGGAAAGGGAAAGGAAAAGAGCTTGGGAATCCTATTGAAGCCCCTTGAGGTCAGAGAGAGGCTACAAAAGAAGCTGAAATGCCATTAAGACTCATCCTTCCCTCTTTTCTAAAAGCAGAATCGGATCAGAAAGAGTCTTGCGGCATATCTTCAATTCTTTTCAGCTCCCACCTCCTCCCTCCTTCCAAACCCTGGCTCCCTCTGAGCCCCCAGACACAGCTTAACTGATTCAGACATACGCAACGTGGCTGTCATCTCCTCTGAGACGCTGCCTTTGGAAAGGGTCTTCCCCTCACAGCTCTTCGCCTCATCAACCCCCCAACTCATTTCCAACCTTGGCTGAAGACATCTTTTTTCCCCTGTGATGGCACCTCTTAACGGCCGACCCCCTTATGGGCTGTGCAGCCATGTGGATCACCAGGGGCTGGTGGTCTGGGAAGAAGGGCACTGGCGGCAGCACGCGCCCAAGCACCAGTAGGCCCATCTGTGCACCTGGCACGCAGGCTAACAGAGCTGGCTCCTCCCTCTCCCATTATTTCAAAGATACCCAAACACCCCACTTAGGTCCAAGGCACTGAACTATGTCTGAAAGTTCTAGAAGAAAATGGGAAAGCTTTGTACTCCAAGGGTAACAGAAGGCCAACCCCTCAGATATCAGCCTCAGTGAGTCCCGGTTTCCAACCAGGACAAGGACAGTGGAGGCTCTGCAGGTAGCTTGGAGACACGTGAGTAAGGGAAAGGAAGACGGGAATGCTGGGAGGAAGAGGAAGGAAGGAGAAATGGTAGCCCGGGAATGCCCTCAAGTGCGTGACTGACCTGGTCATGTGGGTGAGTGACTGACCTGGTCTCCTGTCACAAACCACTGATTGGTACTCACCTACCATTTCACTGCAAATCCTCGCCAAGATGCTACAGTGAAAAAGGGAGGACCCTCAGGGTGCCCAGTCTCAGCCTTCTGGCCACACGGCCTGGCCCTGCCCTCTCTAGCGCATGCTCTGCTCCTCACCCTTCAGATTTCAGCTGTCAGAGGTACTTCCTAAAGTACCCTGAAAACCACATGGCCCCTCATACAGTTATGACCATTAATAACAAGGAAGTTACGGGGCCCAAAATACTTATTAGGAAAGGCAGGAGTGGGATAAACAGGGCCAGCAAGGTCAGGGAAAGTATCTGGAAATCTGGAAACCCTAACAGACAGCACTGTCAGAGTAAGGAGGAAACACAAAACCAAGGCACCATCCAAAACACTGGGGGAGAAGCCGGAGACTGTGCTCCCCTCCAAGGGTCCAGAGAAGACAGCCCCTGGCCTCTGATTAGCCTATCCTCTCTGAGGCTTCTCTCCTCCTGGAAAGTGCCCTGACCTGCCTGTCAACGGCCACTAAGGAGACCTGGGAAAGCCACTTGATTCTGTGGGTCATAGCACCATCTGACTATATGAGGATTTGAGAGCGTGAGCACCAGTGCCTGGCAGTCGTTGGTGACACTTCCTTATTCATCATCAGTGTAGGATCCTGTCTCTGCTCAACAGAGGAGAATATGAATAAATAAATTTCAGCACTGGTCTTCCTCCACAAACAAAGTGCACTGGTTGTACACCGGAAACCAGAAGTAGGGTCTAGTAGGGTCTAGTCCTATGAAGTTGTGGCTCAAGTGGTAGAGCACTAGCCTTGAGCAATAAAGCCCAGAGAGGGCACACAAGCCCTGAGTTCAAGCCCTAAGACTGCCCCCCCAAAGGAAGTATTAGTATGGGAGGAAAGAAGCTAGATGACTTCTAAATTGCCACAGTTCTTGGCACAATGTAAGTAAATCAAATACACACTGAGCTCTGAACCCAGCACATTTCCCAGTCCCAGCACATTCCATTTATAGGAGGGTGGAGAACTGGAAAAATTAGCCTACAGGATGGAAGCCAGAGCAGAAAGGCACTAAGTGGTGGAGAAGAGAAGGAGGAAATTTTCCAGAAGGATGGAAACATCCTGTGTGTCATTAACCTGAGGGGCTGCTGTGTGGCATGCACACAGGCAGACACCACTGAATGGGACAGTTCCAATTATAAACCACAGTGCATTTAAGTACCTCAATAACAATGACTTAAAAAGAAAAAATTAGTGCTTGCAACATGACTGACCAGGTTTCTGCAAATGAGAGAAGGTCTGTCTGTCTAGCCCTCAAATCCTGACCAAGAGTCCCCAGGACCTAAGCTAAAGGTGTGCAAGGATCAGTGACGGTGACGGCTGCTGGCAGGCTCAGGCGGATGCGCTCCGCCTCCCCCTCCGCTGCACTCCCTGGCCAGAGACTGAGCACTGCCTCCCAAACCACACAAGGGAATGGGCACTCAAGCCATGCACACCAGGGAGGGACAGGGAGACACATGAAAGTGGCCCTTACACCTCTGGAGAGACTGGCGGGGTGGGGCTGGCCGCCACCTTCTTGGGCTCCTTGGCCTCTTCGTGGCCAGGGCCCAGCTCCGGGGCCTGAGAGTGCTGCTGCTCCTTGCCCCTCTCCAGTGCAGAAGGTGGGCTTGGGGCCTGCTCCCTTGAGAGCAATAGGAAAGCACGTTAAAGCCAGCAGGAAGGCAAGAGGTTCAATTAGCGCCCCATTCCAGGTGAGAGACCTGAGGTGGGGATGGGTGGAGCAGGACAACCCCAGAAGGCTTCCCTGCCTCGACTCCAGCCCCCTCCCCTCGTGGCCTCCCACCCCTAGAGGAGAAGCTCTCCACACAGCAGGCATTCAGGGCATGCTGCTGACGAGGACTGCCACGGCTCAGTCCCCAGTGGCCCAATCCACCCAGATGGACGCTAAGACCAGACAGACCGCTCACCAGGGGCGCAGGGGCACAGGGCCTTTAGCAAATGGGAGGCCTGCCATCTGGCTTCAGGGCTCTCCCCATTCCCACCCCCCTCTCATGGCCCACTCCATCTTTCTCAGCTCCAGTGCACACACCAACAACACCCAGAGGGGCTACCACACCCAGGGGCCCTTCTCCTAAGACCTTACCCATGGAGGGACACCAGCAGGTTGGGACGAGCTACAGAGTCCTCCCTAGGCTCCTCTGAGCCCTTACACTCAGACTGCTCCTCGGGGACCTGCAGAGAACCCTCTTCACTGGCCTTGCTGTGTGGGGGACTGTGGAGCTGCTGACCATGCAGAAGAGGAGGAGATAACCTGGTGTGGCCAACAGAGCACCAGTCAGGACCCTCCCTGTGGCCAACAGGAAGAGGACTCGGAAGGACAGTGGTCCCTGGGTGGGTCTCTCCTCAGCCAGTCCCTCACCTGCCCGCACCCCCCCCCCCCCACAGAGCCGCGGGCACGCAGCTGGATGCGCAGCAAGGAAAGATGCTCTCCTGAGCTCAAGGCTCAGCTCCCTGCTTAGTCTACTAGGACCAGCAGAGGTGGACACGCTCACAAGGGGTGCACTCCCAGAGTTCACCATCACTGGGCCAGAGAGGAATGGAAGAGCTAAGTGGAGACTAGGCTCAAGTGGTCAGCCTACAGAAAACGCACGAGGCTGCAGCAGTAAGAAAGTGAAGATCCAGAGAGCTTTCTGAGGTTCAAGAAAAGGATGACTATTTCATTCCACTTCCAGGTGTGGGAGGAGTCCCTCTCCTACCGGGGGAGCCCCTCTCCTACTAGAGGACCCCTCTTCTACCAGGGAAGCCCCTCTCCTACTGGAGGAGCCCCACTCCACTGCAGATCAAGGTGAGAAGCAGGAAGCCTGGTCAGTGTCCCTGTCGGTATCTCTGCCTCCAGTCCCTGAGAGCTGCCCCCCGTGTACTGTACCTCTTCAAGCCTTTGGACTCCTTGCTCTGCAGCTCTCCCGGGATGGACTGGCTGTCATCCTGCTCTTCTCTTCCTAACCCCTGGGCCTGCGGGCAAGAAGCAATGAAAAGTGTACATTACAGAGTCTGGGTTGCCCTGCTGAGTCCCATACTTAGCAGCCCCAGAAGAAGCCCTCAAGAAGATGGAGGTCCCAGGGGACACCGAACGGAAGGCTAGCCTTCTGTGAAATGCAGCTCCAAGAGCTCTGGCTAAGCCTCAGGCTTATAGCTGAAGCAGGGGGCAGAGGATCACAGCCACTGCACGTAGGGTCAGAAACCAGGGGCAGGAGAAGAACACACATGAAGAAATAATCCCAGAGCCTGGGTTTGATGGCTCACGCCTGTAATCCCAGCTACTCAAGAGACTGAGATCTGAGGATCGCAATTCAAAGCCAGCCCAGGCAGGAAAGTCTATAAGACTCTTATCTCCAATCAACCACCAGAAAACTGGAAGTGGTGTGTGGCTCTAAGTGGTAGAGAGTGCTAGCCTTGAGCAAAAGGGCTCAAGGACAATGCCCAAGCTATGAGTTCAAGCTCCACAACTGACCAAAATAAAAAGAAATCCTGGCTTCCCAGTACTAGAAACCTGCACTGCTAACTGCAAAAGGAGAGAAGAGTGATCCGTGAGCAGCCCAAATCCATGGAGGCACAGGTCAGCAGTGTCAGCAATACACAGGGTGCTGAAGTTAAGTGGACAGACTGAAGACAGCAGGCAAGTACATTCAAAAAGAGTAATTCTGGAGAGCAGGGATCTCGATGAGGAACGAGAAAGCTGTGCCCCAAACCAAAGGGTCTCCACCTGACACCAGGAAGGAGGGACACAGTAACCTTCTTTCCACTGCCCCCTTCCAGGCTCACCTAAAGACATGGGTCCCATTAGCAGACCAGAATGTCCCCTTTCCAGTCTAGGATTATATCATCCATTCAAAAATAAAATCCCCAAAGCTTATTTTAAGTCTCAGTATCTAGGCAAACTTAGCAAGCTGATGAGAAAAAGACAGTGAGAGCAAGAGCGAGAGAGAATTCTTAACGCTAGCAAGTGTTTCCCGCAAGGGTACGGTGGTGCAGTCAGCCTGGGCCATTCTTTGCTCTAGCACTTCCTGCCTAGAAGTCCAACTCCTTCCTGTACAATGGGAGGGAAGTTCACAGGTGAGGATTAAATGAGATCAAGTACGAGAAGCCTGGCTCCAGGTCTGAAGAAGGCGTGCCACAAATGTTACCGCCTCCTCACTTGCCTCTCCCTCTCACTAGCCTGCGGCAGTAAGGAAAAAGAAAAGGCTTTGCCCGTGCTGGTTCCCATTCTAAGACTCGCACTCCTTCTGTCACCCCAAAGGGAGCCCCGTCTGTTCCGGGACACAAGGGTCAACAGGAGAGGAGGAACAAGAGACAGCTCACTCTGTCTTCCCCGTGGGGTCCCCAGCCCTGTCCCACCACCCTCACGCCTCTCCACTGGCAGCCTGAGCCCCAACAGCTGTGGCTGACTCTGCCATCTGGATGAACGAGGAAGGGCAGAGCTTGAACTAAAACCCAGTTCCCCCAAATTACATTAAAAATAGCAATGCCGCCTGTGAGCACCTCTCAGAGCCTGCAGCAGAAGGGCTCCCTGCCAGAGCTGCCAGTCCTCATCGCATCAGCCTGGGCAGAGCCTGCAGACAATGCCAGGGGCAAGCAGCCCTCCTGCCCCACCTCCTTCCCCTTCCATTGTTCAACTTACAACATGGCTTTACCGCCACACCAGACAAGCTCTCAAAATGGCTCCTTTTCTCTCTTTTCAAGGAAAAATTAGTAATAATCACACAAGCTGGGCATTGGTGATTAATAGTAATCACAAAAGCCTATAAATAGGCTCAGATCTGGGGACCAGGGTTCAAAGCCAGCCTGGGCATGAACGTCCATGAGACTCTTATCTCCAATTAACCACCAAAAAGCTGGAAATGGAGCTATGGCACAGATGGTAGAATGCCAGCCTTGAGGAAAAAAGCTCAGGGACAGCATCCAGGCCCTGACTAGAACACACGCATATGCATATTCTCTCTCTCTCTCTCTCTCTCTCTCTGTGTGTGTGTGTGTGTGTGTGTGTGTGTGTGTGTGTGTGTCACGGGTCAACTCCACTTAACACAATTAAAGACCAGGGATAAAAATTGGGAAATTAAGGTGAGTCAAAAGAACTCCAGGGCTTGATGCTAAGTGCAGGAGCAAATAAGCAGGAAGATTAGAGGTCTACACAGCAGTCTAGGTCTTTCTGTCTGCTCTCATCTTGTTGCATCTTCTTTATTTTTACAGCAAACTGAACAAGCTCCCATGGTATAGTAGAGATACAGAAAGGAGGTCCTGGGCTGGGATGTAGCTCAGTAGCAATGCTTGCCTAGCAAATGCAACATCCTGGGTTTGATCCTCAGTACAAAAAAAAAAAAAAGAAGAAAGAAAGGAAGGAAGGAAGAAAGGAAGGAAGGAAGGAAGGAAGGAAGGAAGGAAGGAAGGAAGGAAGGAAAGAAGGAAGGAAGGAAAGAAGGAAGGAAGGAAGGAAGGAAGAAAGGAAGGATGGAAGTCCTTTATATAGGTTTATCTATCCCTTAGACCTTCTTGAAAAAGAAACAAAAGCCAGGTAAGTAAAAGTAGCCAGCGGGGTCAGCACTGTTCAGAAAGGGGAGATAGAAGGCAGAGAGTAAGCCTCTGGCTTAATACTGCTCAAGATACTATGTCCCCATTCCTAACTCAGCTAGGGGACACAAAGAGATGTTTGTGGCACTAGGGATTGAACCTAGATCCTCATGTGTGCAAGGCAACTGCTCTACCGCTTGAGCTATACCCCCAGTCCTTTCATTGTGCTTCATTTTGGAGAGAGGTTCTCATTAACTTTGCCTCAGCTAGCCTTGAATTCTACATCTTCCTGCCTCCCCTCTATAGGCATCCATTGCAACACCTGCCTCAAAGATTTTTGTTCAAGATCCAGTCCAAGGTGAAGGGGAACAAATTCTCGCTGAAACTTGCAGACATCATGTGCCAAAATCTCTCTTCTATCCATCAAAGAAAAAAATAAAGCTCTTCTTAACTTGGACTCCTAAAGACAGGGGGTCTGTGTTTTAGTCATCCTACTTGTGTCAGAAGTCCTCAAGCAACACCGAGCTCACATCTGGCAAGGCAGGCAAACAACCATAAAACAAACGAAGAAGCCTCAAGGAGAGCAAAGGAGGAAACAATTCCCCCTGCCTGGAGGAGGTGGCATCGGAAGTCGGCCTCCATGACCAAGAAAGAATTTGCCGGACAGAAGGGGAAGCAGCAGGTAGGCAGAACGTAATGGAGGTGGCGAATGTGCTTGAGGAAGAGTGAGTGGCAGGCCCAAGTGGGGGGTGGCGGGTGGGCTGAGCAGGAGGCTGAGGGAGGGATGGGCCAGGGAGGGCAGTGCCTTCAAATCCACCATCACCAAAGTGCTTGCACATGAGCAGGGGGTCAATCCACAGTCACTGAGCCAATCGATAAAAGGATAAATGCAGAGAGAGAAATGCTTCCATTCACAGCAGAAACAGGACAGGAATGGTGAGAAGTACCATCAAAGGCACAGCCAGTCCAGTGGCTTATGGAAGGAGAAGGGAGAGGACGTCAGGATTGGGCAGGGGTCGTCCCTGGGTTATTAGGAAAACACCCGGAGACTCACCTCCCAGCGAGCTCCATCCAGGACTGGGGATAGCATGTCGCCATCTAACAGCTGCTCACAGATCCGGCTGCGAAAACCAAAATCCTGGAGAGAGTGGGAAGGGGAAAGCCCGCTCTGGCTCTGCCGCAGTTTGTGCTGACCGGGCCTTTCCACCCACAGCCCACCAACAACAACCCTCCAGAACACCGCCTACTGTGTGCAAGGCACTGTGCTAAGCGACCGCATTTACCCATTTCATTTTTAAAGTGACTAGATTGAAAGATATAGGAGAAAGGAAGTATGCTAAAATATGTGTCACAGATACATAATGAAATTCCTTTACATTTTTCTACTTATTTAAAACTTGTCATAATGCATAAAAAATAACCCTAGAACACTGAAGCTCTTGTCCTCCTCTCACAGATGCTGCGATAGGTTGAGGTCACAGAGCCGATAAGCAGATCGGCTAGGGTCAGGTGGGCCCTTAGGCTGACTCCAGGACACATTCTACCAAGTAGCATGTCACTTTACAGCTTACGGCTGTCCCTCCCTGCTCAGTACCCAACCAGGACACCAGCAATGCCAGAAAACCTGTGGGAAGTTTGGGGATGAGGACTGGTGGGCTCCTTCCGGCTCATTCCTTCCCCCTTCCTCATACAGGTGTCCCTCTGGATGATGGAGATTAATTGCCAGTGCTTTCTCCACAGGCTTCTCTTGGGGCCAGGCAGCAGGCGGCCGTACCAGGGTCGGCTCCTTGCTGCCCTTTAGCTGCCACACGGCTACACTCCCCCCCCCCCCCCCGACCTTGGGAGCCTAAGACGCCTGCTAGCAGGGCTAAGTGAAGGATGGCTACCTGACAGCACGCGGATGGGGACAGTTCTGTCATCCGCCTGATAAATGGCGGGACTCCCAGAAATGGTCTGGTCCTGCTGTCCACGGCCTCCTCTCCTCACTCTCATCAAGAAGAAAAATGCTGATGGGTGTATTTTGTTAAATGGCATCTTTTCTGGAAGAGCCAGACCCTTTTGCTTCCAAGAGTTTGGTAACATGGCTATTCTTCATGCGTGGTTTTTGCCAACAACATGACTCTTTCTTTCCCTTCCCAGCTTGTGGGGCTTTTTAATTTTTTTTCCCTTTTTCTTTCTTTTGTGGCATTTTCCTTGCAGTTTGAGTCCTACGCCACCTAATACAGCTGCCATCTGTCTCCTAAGCCCAAAGCTTGGTGTGGGGCCAGAGCACACAACCGCCTAATTCCTGTGCACCCCTCATATCATCACTGTTCATCCTTGACCCTCTCCTGCTCATCCCTTCCCTGTCATCTGCCTCCTCCAAACAGATGGACGGTGGCTTGGAGGAATAACACTTGGCCAGAAAGCACCAAAACCCCTCCCCTGAGCCTGAGACCTGGCAAACAGAATCAGGACACAGCAGGCTGGGTGGAAGGTCTGGGACAAAGAAACCATGGATGCTGGCAGTCCAAGACAAAGCCCTAACTTTAAAAGGAAAACCACAAGTCAGGCACCAGAGGTACAGCCTGTAATGCTAGCCACTCAGGAGACTCAGACTTGAAGGTTCACAGTCTGAAGCAGCCTGGGGAAGGAGTTTCTGAGACTCCATCTCCACTTACCTCACAAGATACTATACTAGAGTCATGGCTCAGGTGGTAGAGCAAGAAAAGTTCAGAGTGTGACGCTCTGATTTCAAGCCCCCAGTACCAGCACACACACAAAAAGGAAACAGTCCCCCTGGCCAGAGTCTAGGGACCCATCCTTACCACAGCTCAGTGATCCTAAAAATGTACTAGCTTCCTCGGTTTGTGCACTGGTCCTGCTAGAGCTCTGAGGCTCATCACATGACCTCACAGACAAGTCAAACAAAAGACATAGCTACATTGAGTGTTTATATACTCCAATTTTTTTTTTTTTTTTTTTGCCAGTCCTGGGCCATGGACTCAGGGCCTGAGCACTGTCCCTGGCTTCCTTTTTGCTCAAGGCTAGCACTCTGCCACTTGAGCCACAGCGCCACTTCTGGCCGTTTTTTGTTTTTTTTTCCTGTATATGTGGTGCTGGGGAATCGAACCCAGGGCCTCATGTATACGAGGCAAGCTCTCTTGCCACTAGGCCATATCCCCAGCCCCCTATACTCCAATTTTATGTACTCCTATTTTACATTCTCTACCCTACTCTTCTCACAGCAAAGCTATAAAGTAGCGTTATGTTTAATGAGTAAAAAACTATAGCTAACAAGATGTAAGTGTTGAGTTCTAACTTGCTCACTTACTAGCTGTATGACATTACTTATTTAACCCTGAGGACAAAAAATTCAACCACCACACACTTCCCCTTACTGCAAACTCACCAGGCCACAGAAAGACTTGGAGTCAGAAGCCACAGAGTCTGAGAGATGTTCCTTCACGTGTTCCATGATCTCTGACACCTGGGGAGGGGGAAAAAAAAAAAAAGGCACCAATACAGAAGTTTGATGCTATCCCCAAAGTGTGATGAGCCAGTCACCAGTAGCTCATACCTGTAATCCTACCTACTCAGGAGGTTGAGACCTGAGCAGTGTAGTAACAAAGCTACCTTGGCAGGAAAGTCCATGAGACTCTTACCTCCAATTAGCCACCAAAAAATCCAGAAGTAGAGCCGTGGCTCAAAGTAGTAGAGCACTAAGCCTTGAGTACCAAAGCTCATCAGGGACAACACCCAGACCTTGAGGTTCAAGCCCCAGGACCAAACAAACAAACTAAAAGCTTGGATGATATCTTTTTTTTTTTTGCCAGTCCTGGGCCTTGGACTCAGGGCCTGAGCACTGTCCCTGGCTTTTTTTGCTCAAGGCTAGCACTCTGCTACTTGAACCACAGCGCCACTTCTGGCCGTTTTCTGTTTATGTGGTGCTGAGGAATCGAACCCAGGGCTTCATGTATAGGAGGAAAGCACTCTTGCCACTAGGCCATATTCCCAGCCCTTGGATGATATCTTTTCCATGAAGTAAATGTTCTTTAAATAAATTCTCTCACTCTCTACCTAGAAAAACAAGATTCAGAGTAGGAAAGTTGACAATGCTGAAGGCCCTCCACTTAGACCTACATCTGCCCACCTTGTTTACCGGCCTTGTCTTGTGAAAAAATACCACTTTCATGTTCTGTGAAGATCCAGAAAGAACCACAGAAACAGATGTGAAGAGTCTTCCTATAACCTAACCTGTTCAGCAGAACACTCCCAACTGTGGTAACCTTCGCCTTTCCTTGCATATATGCACACACACACAAACACACACACACACACACACACACACACACACACCCCACACACAAACAGCTCCTTATAAGAACTTACACCGCTGCAGCAAACCAAGTCTAGAAGCAGAAGGTGGAGGTAGGGAAAGGGAAGGGGAAGTAGGAGAGAAGAGCATGAATATCCCAGGAGGGGGCCAACAGTAAAGCAGGTTTCTGCTCTGAATTTCCAGTGCCAGCAGGTTTTCAGTTTTCGTTCAAGGTTTTACAGCCTGCTGGGTCTGGGCATATTTGTCACAATTAAAGGTTCTGGCTGATGCTGACAGCCCAGTGCAAAACCTGCAAATAAATGAAGCTCTTGACTCGGTAATAAAGACATGACGCTAGGAAGCTGTACAAGGCTGGAGAGAGCAACAGAGGGTGACAATCCGGCAAGAGCCCAAGGGACACAATAACATACCTCGCTGGCATCAGACCTGCTCTCTTTCATGCCAGATGCCTCCTTCTTGGTCTCTTTTGCTACCTCTTCCCTCTTGGAACCCTCCTCTTCTTTATCTACCAAATCTTCTGGTGGCTTCTTTTTAGAAGGCAGGCTTGTTAGGGCAGGCTCATCCTCCCTAAGCTTTGTTCCAAAGACCACTGGACTCGTGGGAGCCCTAGAATCAATCTTCTCATCCTCTTCTTTGTCTTGGGGCCAAGGACTCCCTCTTTCCTTCTGCTCAGTGCCATCAGCAATGCTCAGGCTGCTGTCCGCACCTTGGCTGAAAAGGTTGCCGGGAGAGGGGGGCCTGGCAATGTCTGGGTCAAGAGAAACATCCTTCTTCTCCTCTGGCTGACTTGATCTTGGAGAATCCTGGAGAAGGGCAGGCCACATCAGAAAGGAAGATGTAAGGGATGCAGGAGAGGATTTTAACATGCTACAAGACACAGTTGCCATTCCTTAACTCTCATGGGACAGTGTTTGAGCTCTGACCCCAGTGGTTTCCTAATACACAAGTAGCTTTTTTTTTTTTTTTTTTTGGCCAGTCCTGGGCCTTGGACTCAGGGCCTGAGCACTGTCCCTGGCTTCTTCCCGCTCAAGGCTAGCACTCCGCCACTTGAGCCACAGCGCCGCTTCTGGCCGTTTTCTGTATATGTGGTGCTGGGGAATCGAACCTAGGGCCTTGTGTATCCGAGGCAGGCACTCTTGCCACTAGGCTATATCCCCAGCCCAGGAACTGTGTTTTAAAAAGCTACTTGTGTGGGGCTGGGGATATAGCCTAGTGGCAAGAGTGCCTGCCTCGGATACACAAGGCCCTAGGTTCGATTCCCCAGCACCACATATACAGAAAACGGCCAGAAGCGGCGCTGTGGCTCAAGTGGCGGAGTGCTAGCCTTGAGCGGGAAGAAGCCAGGGACAGTGCTCAGGCCCTGAGTCCAAGGCCCAGGACTGGCCAAAAAAAAAAAAAAAAACAGTTCCTACACACACACATGCATGCACATGCATACATAGCCCAGATCTACTGAATCAGAATTTTACTGGTGACACCAACTGAGCCCCCATCCACTACTGGGCCTGAAAATCACTGCAGCTCAGTCCTCTCTCGCATGTCCTGCAATGATAAATCTATCTCACTCCAACAACATTAGCCAGATCATAAGACTGCACACTTAGAAGCCAATAATTAAAGATGAAGATGGACAGTCAGGTGAGAGAAAGGTGGCAAAGCCTAACATTTCTGGCTTTTTTTTTTTCCATAGGCAGCAGGGGAAAACAAAGAAGGTGCCCTTCTCTCCAAAGCCTGCCTATACATGCTCATCACTGCAACTGTGCAGATAGCATTCTCTGTCCAAGACTGTTGGTTGACCTGAGTCCTCGGAGCAGCAGATGCTGGGAGACAGCTGGATACTCAAAAGGTTTATTAGGGAGAGACCTAAGGCAGATAAAGGAGGCTGAGAGGGCTTTGGGAACACAACATATGACCCTGTCTATGACAGACAGGAGGAAGCAAGTATAACACAGTCCAGTAAAAGTACTGGCCAGTTCAGTACAATTCCCAAGCCATCACAAAAGACCCTCATTTCTGAGATGGTTTTTTTGTTTTGTTTTGTTTTGTCGGTCATGGGGCTTGAACTCAGGGCCTGAGTGCTGTTCCTGAGCTCTTCTGCTCAAGACTAATGCTCTACACTTTGAGCCACAGTTCCACTTTCTTCTGGTGGTTACTTGAAGATAAGCATCTCATGGACTTTCCTGCCTGGGCTGGTTTGAACTGCAATCCTGAGATCTCAGCCTTCTGAGTAGCCAGAATTACAGGTGTAAGCTACCAGCACCCAGTGACCCTCTTTTCTGAAAGAACCACAGTCTTGGCATCAGCCAGGAAAGACAGAAGGGCAGCAGCCAGCAGCTCTCATCTCTAAGCCACCTTCAACGGGTGGTGTGTGTGTGTGTGTGTGTGTGTGTGTGTGTGTGTGGTACTGTGTGTGTGTGTTGGTACTGTGTGTGTGTGTGTTGGTACTGTGTGTGTGTGTGTGTGTGTGTGTGTGTTGGTACTGGGACTTGAATTAAGTCCTGGGCACTGTCCCTTAGCTTTTCCACTAAAGTCTAGCACTCTACCACTGGAGCCACATCTCCACTTCAGGTTTTTGGTGGTTAAATAGAGTAAGTCTTGAGGATTTCAGCCTCCTGAGTAGCTAGGATTACAGGCATGAGCCTGGCTCAGTAGGATCTTTTGAAAAGAGATGTGAGGACACTTGCCAGTGGCCACACCCTGCTTCTTCTACACACACTACACTCTACAGACTAGTAAAAACCCAAGAATGCTTTTCCCTAAATTCTTTCGAGTTGACCAAAATAGAAACAGAAAATCTTCTCTTGGAAATATGGCCAGTGATCTCCCTGGGGCTCAGGCTGAGAAGCCTCCCCCCAGAAAACATCTGTGCTAACAACACTTAGGCTGACAGGCTGAACAACTTATGTGAGGGATTTTCAAGATTCCCTTTCCTAAAAGGTCAAACAAGAAGCATGATTAATGCAATGGTTTGGATCTGGGAGGGCCCCAAAAGGCCTGAGTGTTGGATGATTGGTGCCTGGGGTGGCACTATTAAGGACAGAACCTTTGGGGAGTGAGACTTCATCTTATGTTATTGGGAGTGCTCCCTTAAAGGGGATTGTCGTGCCTTAGTCCCTTCCTTTCTTCACTCCTGGATGTGATGCAAGTCATTTTACTCTACCATATACACCCACCAGGATGTGTAGCCTCACCCCAGGCCCAAGTCAATCATGGATGTGTGCTTCCAAAACTGTAAGCCAAACTTAACCTTTTTTTTTTTTTTTTTTTTTTGGCTGTTAATTCTTTCAGCTATTTCATTATAGTGACAGAAAACCGGCTCTCACATCTAGAGAGCTGAAAGGTCAAAGGAGTCACCCAAAAGAGAGTATCTATTTATGCTCTCTGATAGTGTCTGTGAAGCCCAAAGACATGGCCATTGCCTGCAGGACTGGCCACCCACCTACAAGTGAACCCAAGCATCAGGGAGAGTGGAGGCAGTAAAGCAGCATGGTTTAGAGTCAACTTTGGAGACAGAATGCCTAAGCTCTGATCTTAACTCCATATTTGTGGATAGAGAGATGCAGAAAAGGCTCTTAATCTTAAGCAGATCATTTCACTTCTCTGTGCTTCAGTTTCTTCTCTTAAATACAAGGATCTAAGTAGTGCCTACCTCACAGGGCTGATTAGAAGATTAAATAAGCAAGCACTAAGTTCGCATTCAATGGAACTGTGCCTGGTATGCTGTCAGTATCTCATGAATGTTAACTCATGTTTAATGATGAGACTCCCTCATTCATCCACTCAGCACCATCTATGGGCAGAACACCACCTTGAGGAAACTAAGTATGACCAGACAGATCATGCCCTCAGGGAACTGAGCCAACTCTGAGAAAAGTGAAATGTTCCAGATGGGTCTTGTTATGAGCCTTGACTGCCCAATACAAAGAAGCTCCAGACGTAGGGATGGCATTATCACCAGCTCCAAGACTGACCCTGGAAGAAAATCAGCGGGGAGGAAGTAGAAAAGGTGGTGAAGAGCCAGACTTTGAAGTCAGGCCCCACTCTACCACGCAAACCTGAGATAAGCAGGCCCTGTGAGCAAACCCAGGACAAGCTTATTAGGGCCCAGCCGGTCAAGAACTCTAACCGCTAGGAATGCTTAACTCTAACCGCCCCCAGAATGCCTCGAGCCCTGAGCCAATCAGATTTGTACCCGTGTCCTAATCTTGCTTGCTTGAACACCGGATGGCTGTAACTTTGTTTTTTTGTCTTGCTTGAACACCTGATGGCTGTAACTTTGTTTTTTGTCTTGCTTGAACACCTGATGGCTGTAACTTTGTTTTTTGCCTTTATAAGCCCTGTGCAATCGCAGCTCGGGGCTTCCTCCTAACCTCCGCTGTGTCGGGTGGTAGGATGAGGCCCGGGCCGTGGCCCGCTTGAATAAAGTCTTGCCTTGCTTTTGCATTTCGGAACATCTGAGTCTCGGTGGCCTTCTTGGTGGTCGTTTCGCACCTTGGCATAACAGTGGGTACCACCCAGTGCCACCTCCCTGCATCCCAAGCTCAGACGGAGTAAGTCTGCTGTGATCACTGAGCGACGCAAAGGGGAACAAGCTCCTGTCCTTCAGACAAGTACCTTCAGGCTGTAGCCAGGCCTCGTTCCCAAGTCCGCAGCAGTACGCAGCACTCAGCCCTCAACAGGAGTCTCCAAGGAGGAGGTGGAAGTTTCTTGGGGTAGTCAAGGGGTGTCTGGCCGTCCACACTCCTCACTTAGCAAGGAGGGACAATCTAACCTGGCCAAGTGCATGCTGGGCCAAGATTAAGGAAGACTTTCTTACTTGAAGCTGGGAATGAAGCCTGGCCCAAAAAACACTAACTAGCAACAGACCTTGGATAAGGAGGCAAGAAGAGGTGTCAGGGACAAAGGCCACACCTCCTCACTTGACCCAAGGCATTTCCTGCCTGCTGCTCGGAGCTTATTTCCAGCCATACCCTACTCATATCTTCTTCTGCCTGCGGCTAAATGTCATGGTATTTAATGTCAAGAATATGTTAGGCACATTGTTGTTCTGTTTGGGGTTTTTTGTTTGTTTGTTTTAGTGGTTTCGCGACTTGGCACAACACAGAAAGCGGCCAGAACTGGCGCTGTGGCTCAAGTGGTAGAGTGCTAGCCTTGAGTAAAAAGAAGCCAGGGACAGTGCTTGGGCCCTGAGTCCAAGGCCCAGGACTGGCCTAAATAAATAGATAAAAACAATTAGTTGAAAGAAAAAAAAACGAGTCTAATAGACTTTCCTGCCTGGGCTGGGAGCTGACTTCAAAACATAATCTTCAGATCTCAGCCTCCTGAGCAGCTAGGATTACAGGCAAGAGCCACCAGCACCTAGCTCCAATTCTTTTTTATTGACTGATTTGGTACAACCTGGGGCCTTGCATATGTTAAGCATGTACTCTATCACTGAACCAAACCTCCAGCCCTCAAAACAAAGTCTCTCTCTACTCCGGGCCCCACTTCTCTCCTAACAAATGGCCACTGGTCCTCCACAGCACTGCCTCCCCCAAAAGCCCTGATTCCTGGGCAGAGTCTTGCCCATCCTCTGCCAGTAGCTGTATTACAATTGCTGGTTGCTGGTATTCTTGTCTGTTTCCCTCAACAGATTAGCACCCTCTTGTGCTCAAGACCTGGCACATAGCAGTATAAAGTCTCATTGGCTAGATGCTCTTAAATGAATGTGTAACAGAGATGTAGGAGTTGAGGCTTCCGTCTCTGCCAAAGGGAGATGTAATATTTATGCATCAAGGTCATACAGAGATTAGACTATTTGTATAGTGAGTATGAAAGGAACAAACATCAACTATTCATTAACTATTCAAAATGATGAAAAACACAAGTAGCCCATCAAAACAGTGGCATCAGTGCTGGAGTGTGACTTAGCAGTAGAGTGCTGTCTAGTATGCCCAGTGCCCTAGGTTTGAGCCCCAAGGCAGAAGAAGAAATGAGGGGGGGAAAAAAAGGTTATACTTGAGGAAACATTCATCTGGTAACATTCCATTGTCCGATGATAAGAACCTTTGCTCAGCCAAGTGTGGATTGCTCAGGCCTGTAATCCTAGCTACTCAGGAGGCTGAGACCTGAGGATGGTGGTTCAAAGTCAGCCCGGGCAGGAAAGTCTGTGAGACTCTTATCTCCAGTTAAACACCAGAAAATCAGAAGTTGCACTGTGGTTCAAAGTGGTAGAGCGCTAGCCTTGAGCAAAAGAGCTCAGGGACAGCACCCCAAGCCCTGAGTTCAAGCCCCACAACTGAAAAAAGAAAAAAATCATTGCTCCAGTCCATTCAACTCTCAAGGTTAAATCCTCAAAAGATTTTCAGCTTGGGATACTGTTTATTGGTAGAGTATGTACTTAGCATGTAACAACAAGGCCCTGGATTTGGTCCTCAACACCCTCCAAAATAGATTTTTTTCACATCCGGGGACTGATCTTAGCCTGCCTGCCTGAAAAGTTGTTGTTGAAACATAGCTCATGTTAAAATAAATGACTTCACTTTCTGCACATATGCAGACTAATTTCAGTCATCAGTCTGAGTCATACTCTGAAAGAAGAGGGAGACTAATACCGGCCACGGACTGTCCACAGCTGGACGTGAAGCATCGCATCTGACTCCGTGCTTATCTCTCCACCCACGCCCACAGCTGGAAGCCCCTGACCACCACACACACTCAGGCATGTGCACAGGTTTCTGTCCCAGGCTCAGTGGGTACACAGCTTTGCCCTGGGCCCAGCCATGCTCACACTCCTCGGTCTCCTGCCATACCCTCAAGCTTTAAGACTGTGCCATCTGCACAGAGTATGTGCGGAGAAGTCCGTAAGAACCATTGCATAAACATAAATAATGAACATGCCCCCAAAGCTATGAGCTCTCCAGGCTCACGGCCACCTCCACCCTCTACCCAGGACAAAAGCGGGGCACCTATGATCCTAACTGCACAGGATGGGGTAGCAGTTCAACACACTGTCCATGCGTTGACCCTGCTCTGGGGAGAACCCCACCAAGCCAAACATCAACTCTCGTGCTCATCCAGTTGGTCTCAATTCTTTGTGTCGCTCACACTTCCGATCACACTGACATCATCCTGTGATTGCTAAGCCCTGGCTCCTCCCGCTCCTCCCACTCCTCCGGCCAGCTGATGGGTTTTCATCAGCACCACATGGCCATACACAAGGCCTGCTTACCACCCCTCGGCCTCCCCCACTCGCTCAGACGCGTTCTCGGTGCCAATTCCAAGAACCTTTCCCTGCTGGTTTGTAATAGACTAGAAATGGATTTGACATAAGAGGGAGAAGGAAACAGAGCTCTATTTTTGCCATCCTACTGCCCTCTCATGGAATCCTGTGCAAAGTGACTGCTCAGTGAACCCGAGGGGGAGAAAGCAAACCCATGAAGGATGCTCTGTCACGGTCTGCCTGGGACGGCCAGGGGCAAGACAAAGTGGACAGCTCAGAGGAGCCAAGGACTTTATGCTGAGATGAAAGCCATTTCAGAGAACAAGGCCCAAACAGGGACAGCTTTGCCTGTCCAGAACCCCACAATCATCCCCATCACTAACCTCTCAACAGAAAAGCTCTGTTCCTGCCTAGTTCCTCCACAGCAATACAAACACCCCCTGTGGTGAAAAGAAAGGAATCTGCTAGATGCTAGAGACTGGGATGAACAGTGCTGTGAACCCTGTCCTCTCTGCACCGTAGTACCAAAGAGGTCATGAGAATGTTTCAAAGCTCCCAGTCCCCCACAAAGCACATATCATTAGAGAGGTTGACAAGTCCAAGACACGTCACAGACGTGCCTTTTTTGTGGACATTCGAAATTCCTTATGAAGTAAGGTTAGCCCAAAGTCAGAGTGAATCTGGGATCTTCAATCCACCAGCTGATAGCAGTACCAGTACCTACTCAACTCAGAAACTGAGAAAGAAAAAGGATGGGGAAAAAAAGCCACACAGTCTACCTGGATACTGCCCACCCCATCCCAGTGTGGCTCACGCATTCATTCTCGCAATTGTTGAGCAAAGCATACCAAAGCACGTCTATGTTCTAGGTAAGTGGGCTACGTGCTGGACATACAGACATGAATGAAGCCACCCTCAACTTGCTGAGTCGCTAGAAAATGCAAGACTTTCCCCAACACTTCTACCCATGTTCATCTTCCCAGGCACAAAACCAAGAACATTACTTTTCATTCCAACAGTCCATCTATGTTGATTAGTGGCAGGTGATAAGAGAACAAAGTTATCACATCAGAGAACTAGGAAACCAAACACATTCTCTGTGTGTGTGTGTGCGCGCGCATGCGCGCACACGCGTGTGACTTGAACTAAGGGCCTCATGCTCTTGCTTGGCTTTTTTCCTCAGAGCTGGTGTTCCACTTCTGGTCTTTTGTTGGATAATTGGACATGAGAGTCTCACAGATTTGTCTGCTCAGGCTGGCTTTGAACCACATTCCCAGACCTCAACCTCCTGAGTAGCTAGGATTACAGGCATGAACCATCAGCAGCTGGCTCCAAACACACTAAATTCTTTACCCCAACCAGACCAGGCCCCAATCAGAAGGAAGAATTTCAAAGTAAGAACGTATCAGGTTGATGATAGAAATGGGACATTCAGGGGAAAAAGTGCCATCTTTGGTAGAAAATGCTGAAGTCACTATCAAAACATATCTGACTATGCCTAACCAAAAAGCTCGGGGACAGCACCCAGGCCCTGAGTTCAAGCTCCAGGACTGGCACACGCACACACGCGCACACACGCGCACACGCATACACAAAGTAATGAATCAGACATTAAACAAAGAACACATAGTAGGGAATCTTCCTTTCCAAATACAAAAACAAAGTTATTACAACTGACAAGATGAGTTTTACTGTTCTTTAAAAGAACGGTCTGGGGGCTGGGGATATGGCCTAGTGGCAAGAGTGCTTGCCCCATATACATGAGGCCCTGGGTTCGATTCCCCAGCACCACATATATAGAAAATGGCCAGAAGTGACGCTGTGACTCAAGTGGCAGAGTGCTAGCCTTGAGCAAAAAAAAGCCAGGGACAGTGCTGAGACCCTGAGTCCAAGCCCCAGGACTGGCCAAAAATAAATTAATTAATTAATTAATTAATTAAAAGAACGGTCTGAGCTGGGCACAGATGTTTCATGCCTGAAATCCCAGCTACTCAGGAGGCTGAGATCTGAGGATTGTAGGTCAAAGCCAGTAGGAAAGTCTGTGAGACTCTCATCTCCAATTAACAACCAGAAAACTGCAAGTGGCATGACACTGTGGCTCAAAGTGGTAGGGCACTACTACCCTTGAGTGAAAAAGCTCAGGGACAGCACCCAGGCCCTGAGTTCAAGCCTTATGACCGACAAAACAAAGAAAAAAAAAACCATTTTGGTGGTAATAGAGAACAAACTACAGAGAAAAAGGATTTGAATCTTGATAATAATAAATGGTTGATACACGAATAAACCAAAAATGCCCCAAATCCCAGAAATCCTGAGCAAGGCTAGACAAAATGCTTCTCTTTCCAAATATGCCTCCCACTGATAGAAAGGCCCAGAAGGAAGGAAGGGCACAGCGGCATATGTTTATCAACAATCTCAGATCTTACCTCATATCCAAAGTTATCCCCCAGGGCCCCAAGGTCCAGGTGCAGATTCTTCAGAAGCTCGCCGGAACTTCGGACACTCTGGAAACAAGTGGTTACAAGTAATGAAGTCCAGGGGGCCAGGTGAGCCCAGGTGAGGGGCTGCAGAGGGAGGAGAGGGTAGGACTTTGCCAGCAGGCAGTGCCCAGGCAAGGGCTCAGAGGACTCCAGGGAAGGACCTCTTCTAAGGAGGCCTCACCTGTGTGCACAATGCTTTGTGACAAGCAGCTCCTGTTGGTTCTGCTTTCTGGATCAGACCTAGGAGGTGTATAGACTGATCAAGAAAGGAAGCTGTGGTCTGGAAATCCATTTTTACTTTGAGATTTTCTGAGCTTCCTACTTGCTAAGCTAGCATTCTACAACTTGAGCCATTCTGCTGGTCCCTTTTTGTGTTGGTATTTTCGCGATAAAAATCTTGCTTTTTGCCCAGGCAAGCATGGACTTGGATCCTCCTATTTGTGCTTTCCTTTGTCTCTGGGATAACAAGCTTGTCCACTGCACTGAAATAACATGCACGCCACTAGGCCTGGTCATTGACTGAAATGGAATCTTGCAAACTTTGATGCTGTGATCCTCCAAGCCCCACCTCCCAGCTGTGACAAGCACACTCATTCATTTTTACTTTTTTTTTTTTTTGGCCAGTCCTGCGGCTTGAACTCAGGGCCTGAGCACTGTCCCTGGCTTCTTTTGCACAAGGCTAGCACTCTGCCACTTGAGCCACAGCACCACTTCTGGCCATTTTCTGTATATGTGGTGCTGGGAAATTGAACCCAAGGCTTCATGTATATGAAGCAAGCACTCTTGCCACTAGGCCATATCCCCAGCCCTCATTTTTACTTTAAAACAGCATCATGCACTTGCCAACAGATGAGTGGGTAAGCAAAATATGATATACATTGAAGTATCATTCAACCTTCAAAAGTGGTGACATTTTAATACATGCTACACAACACGAACCTTGCAAATACGCTAAGCAAAAGATGCCACACAGAAAGAAAAATATTGTTATGATTGTGCTGATATGACATCTCTCAAACAGGTAAGTTCACAGACTAGATTAGAAATCACCAGAGACTGGAGAGAGCTATCATTTAATGGATACAGTTTCCATCTGGCATTATGAACAAGTTCTGGAAATGGATAGCAGTGATAGTAGCAGAACATTGTGAAGGTATTTAACACCCTTGAACTGTACATTTAAAAATGGTTAAAATGAGCCAGGCACTGGTGGTTCACGCCTGTAATCCTAGCTACTCAGGGGGCTGAGATCTAAAGGATCATGGTTCAGAGACAGTGCAGGTAGGAAAGTCTGTAAGACTCTTATTTCCAATTAACCACCAAAGCCAGATGTGGAACTGTGGTTCAAGTGGTAGAGCACTAGCTTCAAGCAAAAAAGCTCAGAGATAGTGCCTAGGCCCTGAGTTCAAGTCCCAGGACTGTCACAAAAAAATAAAATAAAGGTTAAAATGACTGGGTGCTGATAGATCATGCCTGTAATCTAGCTACTCAGAAAGCTGAGATCTAAGGATCCAGATTCAAAACCAGACCAGACAGAAAAGTTCATGAGACTTTTATCTCCAATTCACCAACAAAAAGCCAAAAGTGGAGATATGGCTCAAGTGGTAGAGAGCCAGCCTTGAGTGAAAACACAAAGCAATGCACAAAACAAACCATTAATTCAAGTCCCAGTACTAGAACACACGAACACGAACACACACACTAAAATGGCAATCTATCTTTTAAAATGTTATATAGCACAGAATGCTTATAGGCCAGGGAGAGGACTTGAACATTACCTGGTTGTCACTGTCCCCTTCATCCTCCTCGTTGGTCTCCTCCCCTAAAGCCAAGAGGTTGAGAGCATTCTTGTCCTGATGGATGGCGCTCAAGAGACCCCTTGCACAAGCAGAAGTCTTAAGAGGCTGTGGAGGCTCCAAAAGAGAGGAGGAACATGTAAGAACCCAGCCAGAAGCCCTTCCCAGTGACCCCAGAATGACTTCCCCACTTCCTTTCTTGATGGCTCCCAGCCAAGTCCCGCCCAGTCTATGAAACTGAACACAGACTCCAGTTCACCAGACTCCCTTCTCCAACTCCGACTGACTGGGCTATGTGGGCAAGAAGTCGAGCAGTACATCCCTAAGGCACCATAGTCCGCCTTTCTCCTGCCCACATCCAGAATCCACATCCAGCACCATATAGGCAGGAGTACTCTCCTGAACTAGATTGTGAACTCAAAGATCCAATTTAGGCTCTGTTTCTCCTTAGTGAATCACTCAGTGTGGCACGAAGGAGGCTTTGCAACAACTAAACACACTGCCCAGCAGAAAAAGTACTCACCAGTGTGAGTTCTCCAAGCTGACCTGACTCAGCTGCGCTACCTGGGCTCATGCTTTGAGATCCACGCACAGCAGAGGGAGGGACATCCGCATGACCTCGTAAAGGCCCCAGGCCCCACAGAGGAACATGCACTGGGGCCAAGGAGGAACCCAGGGCCTGGGCAACAGAAAACATTTTGTTAAAAAAAAAACCAGAAATCATGTGACTCTGGAAGTGTTGGAGACAGATATAAAAATAAAACATCTAAATCTTGCCCACTCAAATTTAAACCGCCTCCACTTGGAGGCTGCTAATGAAACACAACATCCAGAAATTATCATTGTGCCAACTGTGTGAGAAATCACATAACTCGAATGCCATCTCACATAAACAGTTCTCTCACATCTGGCAGATGCTGCATGGGGTTCTGTTCTCCTTCCAGAAGCCATAGAGGAGTATGCGGGAAGGAAAGGAGGAGACAAAACCCTCAGCTACCAGAAGTTCCAACAGATAATGGTTAAAACTGATGCATCAAGAAAAAGCAGTCTCAGCAAATGATTACCAAAGATGGAAGTAAACACCAGGAAAAAGGAGGAGGCTTCTGAGGAGGACGGCACTCACCGAGGACTGCTCTACTTTAGTATATGCCTTTGAGTGCTCTTTGGCTTCAACGATGGGCATGTGTGCCTTTAATCAAAGTAATTAACTGTGGAAAGTACGCTTGAGCAACAAAAAGAACTCTTCCCCCTCTCCAATGATGAGGAAGGGGGCTAGAAGGAATCCTGCACAGGGGAAGGAGCCGCAGGGGACTGACCAGGTCTTCTCTGTTCTCAGTAGGGCCATACAAATGCTCCATACTAGTGAGGAATGAGGGAGAGGGGGTCCAGGATGGGATCAGAAGGTGTAAAACTCCAGTTTACTAATCTACCAAGGTACCTGCCATGCCCTGAGGTTTGCAGAGCTGCTCCAGTCAGATGAAAGCCAAGGGGCCTGCGTGAGCAGTCAGGGCCATGTCAACATTATGGCATTCACACTGTGATCATCTGGGCTTAGCAGAAGTAGAAGCCAGGATAGCATCCTGGGACAATTTATGAAAAGCTCTTCAAAACTCTTTCTCAAATTAAAAATGCATAGAACAAAGCAAAAATTTCATTCCTAACTGGTGTTGGTGGGCTGAGAGCTATGGATTACAGTTCAAAGCCAGACCAGGCAGAAAAGTCCATGAAACTCTTATCTCCAATAAACTACTCAGAAAAAGCGGGAAACGGCCCTGTGGCTCAAGCGGTAGAGCACTAGCCTTAAGCTAGCACTGGCCTTACGCTAGCAGTAGCCTTAAGCTCAGGGAGAGTGTCTGGGTCCTAAATTCAAGCTCCAAGACAGAAATGATAAAAGGAAAAAAGCCTTTATTCCACAGGGACTAAAGAGAGAAGGCGGAAATCTTTGTTTGGGTCAGCCATCTTCTCCACCTCAGCTTAACCACCAGGCTGGCCCCAGTAAAGCCTGCTTCTGCACAGAGAGGGTTTCAAGGCTCGGGCAATGCCCAGTGCCTGTGGCTCACACCTATAGTCCTAGCTGTTCAGGAGTCTGAGATCTGAGGATTATAGTTTGAAGCCAGCCCAGGCAGGAAAGTCTATGAGTCTCTTATCTCCAATTAATCACCAAATAAAAAAAAAGAAGAAGAAAAAGAGGCAGAAGTGGAGCTGTGGCTCACTCAGTAGAGTACTATCCTTGAACAAAAAAGCTCAGCTGAAAAAAAGCTGAGCTCAAGCCCAAGGACACCCCCGCCACACACACACACACACACACACACACACACACACACACACACGCGCTCAACTGAAAGAAAGGTGAGAGGAGCCCCACTCCTGAGCCTCTGCAGATCCCTCATTGTATGGCCTGTTGCAGAAAAGGCACTGACAGGGACAAATGAGGAAGGCTTGAGCACCAGCCACTGGTGTGATGTCTCATTTTACTCTCACAACAACCCGAGGCGGGTAAGGTCATCAAGAGTCCAAAGTCACAGGGTCACAGGGGGGCAGTGATGGAAGTGAGCCCTAGGTCATCGCGAAGACAGTACTTCAGGCTGCCTTCTGAATGTAGAAGGATTAAAAAGCCAAGGAAAAGCTTCTGTGAGTGAACCACAAGCCAAGGGCCGGCTCCTCCCATCTCTAGCCCTTCCAACAGCCCCAGCGTACCAGCAAGCAAAATTCTTCCCACATTGTATTTATAGAAAATTACAGACTCCTAACATGGCTAATTTGCAAACGTACTGGGGGCCTGAGCGAGGGAGACAGGCATGCTGAGGGCTTTGTTCTCCCGGGCCTTTACTAAATCAGTGGTTAGCAGGGAAATTATACATTCCTGGCTTCTAGCTGATCATCTTCTATAGCTGGCCATTAACTGAGTATGGTGCTGTGCGTGGCGTTGTCCTTCCAGAGCAGATAAACTTGCTGCCATTGGGCTAATTAAAACTTTCAGGATAATCTGCAGCTTATCTGATATTTATAGTGCTACAGTAGTTATTAGTGCTAACAGAAAACCAGTTCTGCTGGCAATTAGGAACCAGAGGGAACAACTGGGTAAAGCTACAGCTGGACCATGGCAAAGTTCACACTGATCTCCTTGGTCTCTGATCCAACTTGATTCCTTCTGAATGAAGAGTATGGTTACTTTTCAAAGGGACAAAGACTCAGAAAGACAGGGCAGCCCAGCCCTTCAGCAAAACCCAGTAGCAAAGGAAAGGCAGTCACAAATATGGTCTATACATAATGACATGGGTGAGCCATGCAATTTCCAGACCCTAGGAGACAAGGACAGGCACAGCTGACTAGATGACAGAGGAGAACTGTGGGCTTTACTCCTTTGTGAAAATATTAACTCTAGTTCTCTATGCCTCCCAGAAAGGCCGAGTTCAGAGTGTGAGGTAGGGTGCGTCTCTCTCTAGAATCAACAAAAGGGAAAGGCTTCCCAAATCCCCGAGGGCACCCCTGTCCTATGTAAAGGCCACCCTGTCCACCCTTGGACTCAGTCACCTGCAAAGCATGTGAGCCGCCCATGAATTACAGTTAGATGCAAGGAAGGGAAATCATAGGTACATTCAGTTCTACCTTGCGGGTAGCAGAGAGGAACTAATTTGAAATACCTATCATCCCATTACGATGGCACCTGGGGAGTTAGGAGATCAATAGTTAGAACAGTTAGCACAGTTACCAAGGGAAGGGAAGAGGGAAGCAGACCGGGTGGCTGGAGCAGACATCAGCTCCAGCAGCTCCACCAGCTCCCCCGCCCAGCTCAGGCCGCCGAGGCCTGGGGCTTTAGGCACTCTCTATCTGAAAAGCCTACCTGGTTAAGAAGCTTCATCTCGTCCTGCTCTGCAGTGAGCCCCGTGTCGGAACTCAGCTCTACCAGACTCTGCTGGGGGAAGCCGCTGCCTGGCTGGCAATGTGCCTGCTGAGAGGCCTCCTGTCCATCCGAGGCCAGGGCCAGCCCCCGAGGACACTCTAGCAGCTCTGGGCCCCAGGTTAGAAATCTCTCTGTGGCTCTGACCGCCTCGTTCTCACCCTCACTGGACATCCTGGAAGACTCGGCGGCCATGAAACAGACCATGCTGGCGATGTCTTTGCACGGCGCTTCCTGCGTGCTCTCGGGCAGCCCCAGGCCCTCTAGCCGCCTGGAGATCTTGACCATCTGCAGGATGTGCTGGTAGAACCTCTGATCCTCAGAGTAGTCTTCACTGTGTGACTGCTCCTCAGCCGAGCTCTGCACCAGTGACAGCTCCGGCCCCAGATAGGGACAGGAGTGTGGATCTCTGGGCCCCGGGCCTGACTGACCTGTGACTGCCACAGACGCCCAGGAGCTCTGCAGGTCCCAAGGGATATTGTGCACCTCACCCAGGATATGAGAGCCCAAGGGTGAGGCCGGGCTGCCGCAACTGCCACTGCTGCTCTCCAACACGCTAGGATTCCTATCTCCCCTGAGGGTCTCTAGAGACTCTTGGGGGTGTCTCTTCCTATTAGCTGAATGCCCGGCAGGGGCGCTCTGAGCGGGTTCTGAAGCCAGGGCATCGGGTGGTCTTAGTAAAAGGCACTGGGGTGGGTCTTCAGCTCTAGCCGCCCCTGGAGCCACAGAGGCCTCAGGCTCTGTTTCTTGGCAACCTCCTGGGGTGTCCTTATTGACAAGCTTGGAGATCTGTCCCATCCACAGTCCTGCAGTCTCTCTCCTTCGCCTCCCCCAGCCCAGACCCCCACCTTCCCCAGGAACTTGCTGCCAGCTCAGGTCTTCAGCTGGGCTGCTATCTAGTAAGAACTTGTACTTCGGAGTGGGCAGCATGTGGTCAGAAGAACAAAGGGACAAAGAGGGCTCCTCCTCAGGGGGTGGCAAGGGAATGGGACTCGGACCCTTGTCCCCTCCTGGGCCACTGGCTATGCTGTGGCTCTGCTGCTCCCCTTTCGGCTGCAGGTCATTGACGGTATCAGAAAGCTTAGTGAGGACAGGGGTCTGGCTCCGGCATCCTAGCGTATCTTGCCCATCTTGGAGAGGCCCCGTGTTCTGGGGGCCCAGGAGACCAGGTTTCTGCTGTCTGGCCCTTATCTCCAGCTCTTCTACTTCAGGGTTGGAAAACCCCAGGTAGATTTTCTCTGTTGCCTTCTGGGGTACCTCCAGACCCTGCTGATCACCTAATTCTGTCCTACATTGCGCTGGAGCCCTGCCTAAGATTTTCTCCACGTCGTCAAGTACCGGGTGGGTTCTAGAAGCTTGGCCTTTGGAGAGTGGCTGCAGCTTGCTAGGGAGGGCACCCATAAGAGGCATACATGGGCTCTTCCCTTTCTTAAAGGAACCCTCACTTTTAGCCTGTATCTCTTGGTCTATGTCCAGATCAGCAAGCCCAGGTGCTGGGAGAGGGGATGGGCCACGGAGAAAGAGGGAAGCAGGCAGAAGTCCCTGCTCAGGCTGTGTTTCCTAGATGGGCATACAAACATGCAGAGAAAACTAAGAGAAAGCATTCCAAATGCACTCCCTCAGCCCTTGAGAAGCCCTTGACAGAAAGAAACCCCTCCATTTAAAGTAAAACAGGAATCAAAGGGAGAAGAAAAGCTAAAAACTCCCCCGGGCCAAACATATGTTATTTTCTGGGCTCCAATTTCTCTCTATAAAGAGGAAGCTCCACTTGATCAAAGGCCTGCACCCTTGCCCCATGGAACCTGGGGGCTCAGCATAGAAGGGGCAGCAATAGTGCGTGGGGGACAGAAATGTCATGACCCACATCCCCAGGGAAATCAGGGTCGTTTCATTTCCTTTTTTTCATAAGCTAGACCTCTACAGAGGAACTGATCTGAAAACGTGGGCTTTACTGCCAACAAAAGCCTGAAAAGTAGCAAAACTAGGTTATCCCTAAGGTACCATGTAGACCTTAAGTTCTTTGGTTACTTTTATAAAACCTGCCATGTTTATGGAGGGCTCCCAGAAATTTCCTAAGAGGGAAAGAAGAAGAAAAGTACAGCCAGTGGCCTGAGCTTTCAAAATTCAAGTACCCTTCTACCCAAGGCCTAAGTTGGTACTTCTGTCATGTCCAGTCATAGAATCTTGAGGCTAGGAGAAAACCCTAACAAATTCAACCACACCCTGAACATATTCACTTGTAAACCTTACTCAGCCGGGAGCACACACCTTCAGAGGCCCAAACCACCTAACCCCAGGCAGCCCGCCTGCTTCACACCTATCCCTGCACCAACTCAAACTTGAGGCGCTCCATCTAAATCCTCAGAACCAGCCTGCTGCGAAGCTATCCAATTGTCCTTATTTTCCAAAATCACAGAAGGGAGCATTTCCAACAAGGAACTCCAGAAACTCACACTCAGCCAGGACTGGGAGTGTCACCCAAGTCTAGAACCCTCAGTTCACTCCCTCTTCCTCTGTCAGTCATGCCAGAGCCTCTCAGGTTCTTGCCTATCATTTCAAATAATCCTGGGCTAGGGAAAAGTCTATCGGCCACCTTATGCCTTTCAAACATAGAACATTTTAAAAATTCAACCTATTTGGGAACTCACCTGCCTCCTTTTCTCTGTCTGGAAGAACAGGCCTTTTATCTTGCTTCTTAGATTCATGAGTGATATGTTAAGGAGAGGAGGGAGGGGGAGCAGTAACAGTAAAATATGCCAAATGAATCAACAACTGTTCAAAGCAATAACTGATACCTTAGGAAAGAAGACAGGGCTGAGTATGTAGCTCAGTAGTAAGGTGCTTCTAATGTGAATGAGAGCTCGGGTTCATCCCTAGCACCATCAAAAAAAAAGAGGAAAGAAGCAAGCAAGGAGGGAAGGAGAGCAGCAGGCAGGCTTAAACAAATTCTAATGGGAAATAAAAACAGAAAAAGGACAAAGGAACAAACAACTAGGCCATTGAGAGGATGGAAAAAAAAAATCCAGGACTCGTCACCTGGCTGAACTGAGTTCAGTTCAGTTCCTCACAAGGCCACCAACCCCCCTCTTGGTTTGGCCTCCCACCCTCAGCTGGGCAAGGGAAATGAGGCATGTCCCCCCCCCCCCCCCACACACACCCCCCAGCAATCAGCAAGAGCCTGGGTCTCATGTCAGTACGGCCACCACTAAAATAAGGGCAATCATTACCACCTCCCAGTTCACACATGCTATGTGGATAAAAAATAATGGGTAAGAGTTCTCTGAACTCAGTATAAAAACTACTCAAAGACCACAGTGAGCAGGCTGTAATTCAATGTCAGTTATCTATCACTAACCAAGGACACTGGCCACAAGGACAAGCCACAGAGGAGGGAAAGCCTGGGGCTCTCATTTGAATCCTGAAGGCATGGGTGTTCTGATAACGAAATTCACACCACTTAAAGACAAACATGAACACACACCCGCTCACCTAGGCACACGGGCCTCATTGGCTATTCCGGAATGACAGAAACCACCTCATCCCAGATTGCTACAGAACACCATCCTGGACAGACTGTGCTATATCCTGTTATGTAACACATGCTCCCCAACAAAAGAAATTATTTAAAGAAGGTAACAATCACCAGAAACTGAAGAGAAAAAATCAGCTAGAAGATAGGCAAAATTCAGACAATGTACTATCAAAAAATTTATTATTGGGGTTTTCTTCGGGGGGGGGCGGTGTTTTTGTTTGAGACAGGGTCTCACTACATAACCCAGGCTGGCCTTAAAACACCTGCCTCAGCCTTCCGAGTACTAGGCTTACAGGTACGGGCCACTACAGCTGGATTGCACCTCCTCCCTGCTACAGACATCTAGAGATAGCCAATACCCCTCAGTTTTCAACCCTGCCTCTCTGGAAGCTAGCACCCGCTGACTCACCCGGAGACTTTTGGTGGTCTCTTTGTCTTTCTTGTTCTTCTTCTCCTTCTTCTTTTTCTTCTCTTTCTTCTTAGTGGCCCCAGGAGTGGATAGCTTCTCCCGCTCCTGGATCACCAAGTTCCGATAGTGCTCATCACACGGATGGTCCCACATGGACTGCCCATTGGCGAAGTTGAAGTAGTAAATATCACCGGTGATGTCCTGGCTGGGGATAAGCAGAGTTCAAAAGTTTGTCTCTGCCCAGGTCCCAAAGTACTCAGAAGAAAAACAGAGAAGAGGCAGGAAAAGAACACGAAAGGGTTAGATAGAAAGTGGGGAACAGGATTAACAAGAAATTGAAGATATCATTGATACAGAATAAGGAGCTAGTTATGTGTCAGTGGCTCATGCCTCTAGCCACTACGGAGGCTGATATCTGAGGATCACAATCCAAAGCCAGCCCAAGAAGGAAAGTCCTTGAGATTCTTTATTTCCTATTAATCTCTACAAAGCTGGAAGTAGAACTGTGGTTCAAGTGGCAGAGTGCCATCCTAAAGCAAAAAAGCTAAGAGAGTGCCCAGGCCCTGGGTTCAAGCCCCAGTAGTAGCACAAAAAAATATACATAGGTCTATAGGTAGATCTAAAAGTGTACTGTGAAAGTTTTGTTTGTTTTTTGCAGAATATTCTAAGCTCCTAAGAAGTGACAAGTCACTCTATCAGGAAAAGGAAATAATGTAGGAGAAAATGTGTATCAACAAGGTAACCACTCATCTACCACCCTAACTCCACCCCATCTCCACTAGGATAGCTAACAGGAAAAAGAACCCACTCACAACAGCAAAATTGACAATAAATCCAAAATGTGTAAAATCTTTGCAAAACTTCACAGTTAAAGAGAAAACACACACACACACACACACACACACACACACACACACGAGCTAGGCATCAGTGTCTTAGGCTGTAATCCTAGCTACTGAGAAGGCTGAGATCTGAGGACCATGGCTCAAAGCCAGTCTGTGCAGGAAAGTCTATGAGACATTTACCTTCAACTAACCACCAAGAAAGAAAGAAGTGGAGCTCAGAGACAGCGCCCAAGCCCTGAATCCAAGCCCCAAGATCAGCAGTCCGTGTTTCTGAACTGCAAGACCCATGGGGCTGAGGATATGGCCTAGTGGCAAGAGTGCTTGCCCCGTATACATGAAGGAAGTCCTAGGTTCAATTCCCCAGCACCATATACACAGAAAATGACCAGAAGTGGGGCTAGGGATATGGCCTAGTGGCAAGAGTGCTTGCCCCGTATACATAAAGCCCTGGGTTCAATTCCCCAGCACCACATATATAGAAAATGGCCAGAAGTGGTGCTGTGGCTCAAGTGGCAGAGTGCTAGCCTTGAGCAAAAGGAAGCCAGGGACAGTGCTCAGGCCCTGAGTCCAAGGCCCAGGACTGGCAAAAAAAAAAAAGAAAGAAAATGACCAGAAGTGGCACTGTGGCTCCAGTGGTAGAGTGCTAGCCCTGAGCAAAAAGAAGCCAGGGACAGTGCTCAGGCCCTGAGTCCAAGCCCCAGGACTTGCAAAAATTTAAAAAAAAAAAAAAGTAACTAAACTGGAAGACCCAAATCTGACAAAATGTCAAATGAATGAACAAATCCAATACAATCCCACTCAGGCTCCCTATAAATCTGACACACTGAGTCTTAATTCAAATAAAGGAGAAAATGAGGAAAACATTAGAAAGGAAAGAGAGTTATGTGATGGAAGTGGTTTGTCCCTCAAGAGTTCATGCACTGGAAGTTTGGTCCCCAGTGTGGTGATGCTAGGAGACGACGGAACCTCTGGGAAATAGGGAGCGGGACTTGGGAGGTGGCTACGGTTGTTGAGTGCCTAGCTAGCACTCTTAGCCTAACCAGCGCATGAGCTTTGGCGGCTCATGACTCTAATCCTAGCTAAATGAGAGCTAAAGTTCGAGGACAAGTTATGGAGGAGCCCATCTCAACCAATAAAAGGCTGGGTGATATGGCATATGCCTACCGTCCCAGGTATGGGAAAAGCATATATAGAAGGCTCGTAATTACCACGTCACGCTAGGCATCAACGAGACACCCTATTTGAAAAGTAACAAGAGGAAGCGGGGAGGAGGGAGCAGATGAGAGGAAAGAGTAAAGTGAGAAGAGATGGCCTAAATCTTATATCCATTAAAGAAACTGTGTTTGTAGTTGGAATCTTTCCCACCAAGAAAACCTTAAGGCCCAGACGACTACATCAGTAAATTCTATCAAATATTTAAGGAAATAATACCAACCCTACACACGCTTGTCCAGAAAAACAAACGCAGGAATTCACAAATCATTCCATAAAACCAATAGTGTACGGAAACAAGACAAAAACATCATAAGAAAAATGATACTATAGACCAATTTCCCCCCATGAACACAGAGGCAATAATATTTAACAAAATTTTAGAAAATGAAATACCATAAAACATAAAAAAGGATAATATATCATGACAAAGTGAAGTTGATCCTAGGAATACAATTGGTTTAACCTCTGAACATCAATCAGTACAACTTATTACACGAACAGACTAGAAAAAGGGGAAAAAAATTACTATGATTCTATCAGACGTAGAAGAAAATATTGTGAGACTCTCTCTTAGAACAAGGCAAAGATATGCTGTCGGTATCTGTATTTATAAATAATACCAAAGGCTCCAGCCAAGGCATTAGGGAAAGAAACAGAAATAAGAGGTAACCAGATTAGAAAGGAAGCAGTAAAAATGTCTCTATTCCCAGAAGACATAACCATCTCTAGCAATCCTATAGAAAAAAAAAGGGGGGGTGGAGGCTATTAGACTTGACATAATTGAGTTTAGCAAGGTTGCACACTGCAAGATCGATATACAAAAACAATTTTACCTCTGAATAAAAGCAAGAAACAACTGGAAACTGAAAATATATCACTTGTAGAGGCATCCAAAATATGAACTATATAGGAATAGATCTGATAAAAATAAATGCGACATGTACATAAAAACTGTAAATTATTTCTTAGAGATAATAAAGTCTAACTGGAAATAGATCACATTCATTGACTTAAAGATCCAACATTGTTTAAGATGTCAATTCTCCCCCAATTTATTTACACTACATGATTTCAAGATGTATTAAAAAGCTACAATCGTCAAGACAGAATGTGAGCCAGGCACTGGTGACCCGTGCTTGTCATCCGCTACTCAGGAGCCTGAGATCTGAGAATCAAGTTCAAAATCAGCCCAGGCGGGAAAGTCTGTGAGACTCTTACCTCCAATTAACCAGCAAAAAGCCAGGAGTAGAGCTGTGGCTCCACTTGAACAAAGAAGCTAAAGGACAATATCTAGGCCCTGAGTGCAAGCCCCAGTAGCAGCACACACTCAAAAAAAGATATAGATATAAATACAGGCAGAATATGCTTGTATAAAAATAAACAGATCAATAGAAAAGAGCAGAGAATCCAAAAATAGACCTTCATAAATACCCAAATCTCCTTCAGTGTAACAGTAGTTAAGCTGGGCATGGTGTACACATCTATGATCCCAGTAATCAGTAGTTTGAAGCAAAAGGATTGTACTAGATTACAGTGCAAGATCACCTTAAAAATCAAAGCCAGCTGGGCGCCAGTGGCTCATGCCTACAGTCCTAGCAACTCAGGAGGCCAGGATCTGAGAATTGTGGTTCCACACCAGCGTGAGCAGAAAAGTCCTCAAGATGCTTACCTCCAATTAAGCAGCAAAATGCCAGACTAGAGGTATGGCTCAAATGATAAAATGCTAGCTGTGAGCCAAGAAGTCAAGCAAAATCATAAGGCCCTAAGTTTAAGCCCCAGTACCAACACAAGAAAAAATAAGGTAGAGTAAGACACAGTGGTTCACACCTATAATCCCAGCACTTTGGGAAACTGAGGCAGAAGGATTCTGAGTCCAAAGCTAACCTTGGCTATAGAGCAAGACCCTGTCTAGGGCTGGTAGTGTGTCTCAAGTGGTAGAGTACCTTGCCTTTCAATAGCAAGGTCCTGAATCCAATCCCTAGCACCAAATAAATTAATCCTTTTTTTAAAAGACCCTGTCTAAACAATTAAAACAGGAACGAAGTGGACTTCCATCCTCCTGCATCTACTGACATGGAAGAATAGTGCCTATAATATAGCACTTACATTTAAAGTGTGTGTTGAACAGGTCTGAAAGGAATTTACCAACTTGGAAAAGGGACTAGGGTGGAAGATGGCATGTACAAGTAAGCTCTTAAGCTTTTTCTATTATTTTTAACAATGAAAAATAGAAAGCAATGGAAGAGGTGACATTGTCCAGAAAAGAAATGTACTCATTACCTGACTTGCGAAATGGTAACCTCTCTGTGCAACACCTTACTAAGAACAGTCAAATATTTTTAAATTTTTAAAAATAAATAAACAGGGGGCTGGGAATATGGCCTAGTGGCAAGAGTGCTTGATTTGTATACATGAAGCCCTGGGTTCAATTCCCCAGCACCACATATATAGAAAACGGCCAGATATGGCGCTGTGGCTCAAGTGACAGAGTGCTAGCCTTGAGCAAAGAGAAGCCAGGGACAGTGCTCAGGCCCTGAGTCCAAGGCCCAGGACTGGCAAAATAAATAAATAAATAAATAAACAGTTCATGTTCTTCCTCCAGGACAAGGGAGGGTGAGCGCCCATGGGTGCCTGGAGGCGGCTGGCACAAAGCCTGTCACACAGCCATCCGGTAACCGTTGACAGCTCCCCAGTACCCTGTAGGCTGACCCCACAACCACCACCAGGCGGCCCGAGCACTTGAGCACTTGCCATGCAGTGTGCAGTGCCCCCGGGCCTGCCACAGGAAAGAGGTGAGACTGGAAAGGGTCCGCAGCAGGCAAGGCCGTAAAAAAGCTCTAGAGAAGCTGGAAGTGCCGGTGGAAAAAAGCTAAAAGGATTAGAATCCTTCAGCTGAGAAGAGTGAAATGACAATCACAGTTACTCTGAAGGACAGCCAACATGTTCAATAGTACGGCTAAGAACAGGACAACTTCACCTTGCCCACCAAACCTTGTCTTCCTGGCCTGAGAGGGGATCCCTGACACCAGAAGACAAGTGCAGGACAACCACACTGTACGCACTGTACGCACTGTATGCACACTGTACGGTCAAAAATAGGCGTATGGCTCTTGCTTGAGGGAGACAATTTGGAGAGAGCGCTGTGCATGAGGGGAGGGAGTGGTGGGGAAGAGAAAGCAGAGCCACAGGTGGCATCAGTGTCACACTGAGGGGGAGGGGTGCGGCCCTCGCCCACGCCATGGAGTCTGCAGCACGACACACCGTAGCGCCTCACTATGAACCTCCGCTTTCCTGAGAGAACCTGAATCCAAAGCACAATAACTGAACTCGGAAATACCCAAAAAAGCAACGATGAATATGAAGCTATTCATGACTAGGTTGCAGGAATCCACGGCTGCCAAGGGAGACAGAAACCTTCTGCAGGTCTGTGCAGACTCACCACAAATCCCTCTGGCACCAGTGTCCACCTTGGACATGGTAAGGCGGCCCAGATATTCCTCTGAGCGTCAGAGTGTGGGAATATCAACGGCCCCTGCCCTCCTCAGCACAGCCAAACCAGAGGAGGGCACCAGGGGATGGACCCAGAGCAGCAGCTCTGTGTTCCGAGGGTAAATGCTGGACCCACAATAGGGACGGGCAAGTCAGCCTGCCTCGGGCCTCCTGGCGGAGAAATGGCACGGTGCTGTCCCTGATCATGCCGGGTAGCCTTGCTGAAGGTCATCTCCGGGGCCAGGCCCCGCTGCTTCTAGCAGGCTAGGGAAGCCACACTCCCTGTCACTCACCATGGTTTCCATTCCACAGGCAGCGGGGCAACAATGCCTTCCCGAGCTAGCCACATCAGTTCTGGTTCCTTGATGGGATCGATTCCAATCTCTCGGGCGAATTCAAGAATTTCTGCAAAGAGAAGGAGAGGCAGGAGAGTGAAATGGCAAAAGACATGGAAGGGCAGGAAATGGGATGGAATGAAGAAAAAGAAATCACAGTCCTTTACCAACCTTGTCTTTATGTTTCAATTTTTTGTTCAGTAGGAAAGTATTTCTTGCTGAAGAAAACATAAGCAATATATAGGTATCTGTTTCCCTACATCCTCATTTATAAAGGGCACACATGAATCGTGTCATGCTATCTTCTCCATACTCCCAAGGACACAGTCTGAAGCCAAGTCTAACAAACGCAAAAAGAAAGAAAAAGAAAAAAGAAACCAAAGCTTCATGGTGCCCAGGGCCTCAGGAAGAGACCAAAGCCACAGGCAAACCATCCAGGAAGCGGCGCCTTGCCAAAAGGAGATAAGCTCTCCTGAGATTTGCAAAAGCCTCTGTCCCTCAAACAACTACATCACTAGAAAAATAGAAAGTTCAAGGCCAGCCTGAGTTACATACTAAGGATGTCTTAAAAAATAAAAGTAATAATCAGACTCACTGAGGTGTTATGGGGGTTGTAAGGTAATAGAGACTGATACAAAATATAAAACAGAGAATGATACATAGTAACACTAAATGGCCATAATCATGCCACTGCATAAAAAAAAAAGCTCATTAAAAAAAAAAAAAACTCAGTTCTTAAGAAACTAGGTTTAGGGCTGAGGATATGGCCTAGTGGCAAGAGCACTTGCCTTGTATACTTGAAGGCCTGGGTTCGATTCCCCAGCACCACATATACAGAAAATGGCCAGAAGTGGCGCTGTGGCTCAAGTGGCAGAGTGCTAGCCTTGAGCAAAAAGAAGCCAGGGACAGTGCTCAGGCCCTGAGTCCAAAGCCCAGGACTGGCAAAAAAAAAAAAAAAAGAAAGAAAGAAACTAGGTTTAGGGATCTTGGTTTGAGGCCAGCCCCAAGAAAAAAGTTATTTAGACTCCTATTCAAACCAAATAACCCACAGACATGGTAGCGTGCACCTGAAGTCCCTGCCTGGTGGGGTATAGGTAGGAGCATCTTGGTCCAGTCCTGTCCTAGGCAAAAATACAAGGCCCTATATGAAAAATAACTACAGCATAAAAGGGCTAAGGCTGGAGTTCAAGTAGTTAGACAACATGCTCAGAAAGTACAAAGCCATGAATTCAAATCCTGGTACCACCAAAACTGAGTGGTCCTGACTTCAAGACACACTGAATTTCATAAAAATCCCCTATATGTTTTCATTTAAAACTAACCACTCATCTAACTCAGGAACAAATGTTTTCTGGGAAGGAGCGGAGAGTAAATATTGCAGGCTCTGGAGGTCTTTCTGTTATAACCACTCGACTGTCAAAGCATGAAGGCAGCCACAGACAACAGAGAAACAAGCGTGGCTGCTTTCCGATATAATTTTATTTACCAGAACAGCTAATGTGGCAACTTAGGCCCATGAACTAACTTGGAATATGCAGAGCGGCGCTGTGCATGTGTCAGACATAAGGCCTGCCCTCAACGCACTGCACTCGCCTCTCACCTTGCTCACTGGGAATGTAGGTCTCATCATAATCTTCCTCCAAAACCAGCTGGTCTCCTATGCGGATAGGTCGTCCGGCCATGGCTGGTCTGGGCTTGAATACCTACACGGACCCCACCCAAGAGAAACACAGTGAGCGCGGTCACAGAGCACCAGGGTCAGCCCAGCCGCAGCCAGCCAGCATGGCCAGGGACTCGCCGCAGACACAAAGGGTTGGGAGAGGAATAAAGCTCGGAACTCAAGCCTTACACGCGCCACACTAGGAATGTTCCCCCAAGATGTCCCTCCCAGAAATATGACCCCCAGGAAGGGGGGAAAAAATAGCACACAGAACCCCAAGTGGAAAAACCCCAGAGGCACCAAACCATCAGACCCCTCCCCATACCTGAGCACCCCAGAGTGCATCACACCATCACACCCACCACTGGGGAGCATTTACACTGGGAGAAGACGCAAGGGGACAAGGCTCCTGATGGGGGAAGCGCTGACAAAGGGCACCACACTCCGCAGGAGGAGGGGGAAAGCGTCCTAGACAGAGAGCTCCCTCTGGCCACATGTGGGGCACATGGCAGGGGCTGGCACGGTGGGCCTGTAGACTGTGCCGAAGAGCCCTGCAGCACAGCAGTCGCTGGGGGCTTCGGGGAAAAGAGACACACGATCTGTCAGGCCAGGGACTCTAATGGGACTGGTGTGGCTAGACGGGAGAAATGAGAAGCTGGTTTTCTCAGGAAAACCACTTGAGGGGGCTGCCATCCAAGGGCAAGAGGATGAGGCTTAAACGAGGGCAGAAGCAGCAGCAGGAACGGGGAAGGGACTGACTCCATGGACACAGGCCCAGGATGTAGGGAAGGCAAGAGAGAAGTCTCAATGGTTGTGTCCTTCCAAATACTGAAACCCTGTTTTGCAATGTGGCTTTGTTAAAGGTAGGGTCATTAGGAGGAAATTAAGGATTAGTGGTCTTATAAGAAGTTGTTGAGAGCCAGTGTGGGTAGCTCATGCCTGTCATCCTAGCTACTCAGGAGGCTGAGATCTGAGGACTGCGGTTCAAAGCCAGCCCAGGCAGGAAAATCCGTGAGACTCTTATCTCAAATTAACCACCAGAAAACAGGATGTGGTATTCTGGTTCAAATGGTAGAACCCTAGCCTTGAGCTGAAGAGCTCAGGGACAGCACCTAGGCCCAGAGTTCAAGCCCCATGACCAACAAAAAAAAAAAAAAAAAGGAGGACTGGGAACGTGGCTTAGTGGTAGAGAGCTTGCCTAGCATGCATGAAGCCCTGGGTTCGATTTCTCACCACCGCATAAACAGAAAAAGCCAGAAATGGCGCTATGGCTCAATAGGTAGAGTGCTAGCCTTGAGCAAAAAGAAGTTATGAACAGTGCTCCGGCCCTGAGTCTCAAGCCCAAGGACTGGCATATATATAAAATTTGAGAAATCAGAACTTTCTTTCTTTGCCAAGTGATAACAAGGGAAGAAAGCAGGAACTAGGATTTCTGTTGTATAAGTTACCCTGCATATGATACTGCTATAGTAGCCTGAAGAGTCTATTTTAAATCCAAGGTTTCTAACTTCAGGGAGGGGATGGCACTAGATTTCTAACTGACAAGCTGGTACAATTCTACATTTGTGCTAGAATCCTACATAGGAGGATTGTGGTCCAGGCAGGAAGGGAGAAAGAAAGCAGGGGAGAGAAGGAATGAAAGACCCTATCTGGGGCTGGGAATATGGCCTAGTGGCAAGAGTGCTTGCCTCCTACACATGAAGCTCTCGGTTCGATTCCCCAGCACCACATATATGGAAAACGGCCAGAAGGGGTGCTGTGGCTCAGGTGGCAGAGTGCTAGCCTTGAGCAAAAAGAAGCCAGGGACAGTGCTCAGGCCCTGAGTCCAAGGCCCAGGACTGGCCAAAAAAAAAAGAAAGAAAGACCCTATCTAACAAATAGCTGAAGCAGAAGGGATGGATGCATGTCTTCAGTGGTAGAGTACCTGTCTAGCAACATGAGACCTTGAGTTTAAAACTTCAGTACTAGTCAGGCAGTAGTGGCTCACATGTGTAATCCCAGTTACTCAGGAAGCTGAGATCTGAGAATCGCGGTTCAAAGCCAGCCCATCAGGAAAGTCTATGAGACACTTATCTCCAATTAGCCACCAGAAAACAAGAAGTGGAGCTATGGCTCAAAGTAGTAGAGCACTAACTAGCCTTGAGCAAAAGAGCTCAGGGGCAGCTCCCAGGACTGGAGTTCAAGCCCCATGCATAGGTTGGGGACAGGGGGCAGAAAAACCACTACTGTGCCTCCCCTTTACAAAAACAAAACCATAGCAGAAACAGACCTGGAACTAGTGCAGCAAATGAGGTGTACGACCTCATATCTTAAGGAGCCACTTGAACCTTTAATCCTCTTAAGGAGAGAGAGAGAAAGAGACAGGAAAGGTGCCCAAGGATAAAGAGGACTGGATAGTGACCCAACACTAGGACAATCAAGCACTCTACAAAAAGAATTGTATTACCTATGGCAGAGAATGTGAGCGAAGTCTGCATCTTGAGAAATATCACCTATCCTTAGAAACTTCCCACCTGGAAAGCAGGCCTAATTAACTATGCATATAACTATCCACAGTGAATAATTATTAATGGCCAGGATGAATATAGAAAAGTCGGGTTTGTGGATTATCCAAATTTCAAACAAATCTACCAGGAAAAACAAAATTTTAAATGGTCAACTATATTCCACGTTCTTCCCTGGCTTCCGGGAAGATAGGAGCAAAAAGCTGCAGGAAAGAGGAGTTTGGCTAGTAGAAGCTACTTAGTTGTTGAAGTTTATTTCTAGGCACTAGCAATGCAGCAATGACTAAACAGACGCTGCCGTCACTCCCCTGAGCTACAGTCCAGTCTAGTGAGGACTGCTTGACCAAACAGTCACAGACAAGTGTTTCATTAGAAATGGGAGATGGGCACTGGTGGCTCACACCTATCATCCTAGCTACTCAAGAGGCTACAATCTGAGCAATGAGGTTCAAATCCAGCCCAGGCAAACAAATCCAAGAGATTTTTCTCTCCAATTAACTAGCAAAAAGCCAGAATTCAAGGTGTAGCTCAAGAAGTAAGGTGCCAGCCTGAGGGGAAAAAAAAAAAAAGCTTAAGCCCTGGTTTAAAAAAAAAAAAAAAGTACAAGCATTGAAGAAATGAGCCTGGTGAGATGATGCCTATGCTGAGAACTGAAGGATGAGTAGGGAGTCACATGACACCAAGAAAAGGAAATGTGGCCTAACAGCCAGAGCAGCTGCACGTGCAAAGGCCCTTAGGTAGAGAGCATGAAGAAGCAAGAAGCAGCATAGCTAAAAATAATGCTTTAGAGGCAGGTAGAAGCCAGGTCAGGCCAAGGAGTTGGCCTTTATCATAAGGGAAAAGAGGCTAGGAAGTTTTTCCAATGTACATTCTAGGGAGGCGGGGGAGGGCTCTGGAAGCCATTGGGATTATGAAGTAGAAAGGAGGCCAGCTGAAAGGAGATCAGTAGCTGTGGAGAGCTGATATGGGAAGCCATGAGACAGTCTAGGTCAGAGCTGGTAGCAGCTTGGACTAAAGTTGTAATGGAGAGGGCAGAAGAGTAAGAAGAGCCAGGTGCTGGTGGCTCCCACCTGTAATCCTAGCTACTCAAAGAGGCTGAGATCTGACAATCATGGTTGGAAGCCAGTCGGGAAAGAAATATACAAAGGATTCTCATCTCCCATTAACCAGTAAGTGGAGGTATGGCTCAAGTGGTAGAGCACCAACTGTAAGCAATAAAGCAGAACTGAAGCCCAGTACTGGCGAGAGCATCCATACACACGTGTGTATGTGTGTGTGTATATATATACACACATATATACACATATATATGTACACACATGAGAGGGAAGACCTTAGGTAACTATGACAAATAACAACTGTGGGAACATTTCCCTCCACACTTAGGACTGAGAGGAACATTCTAGCCAATCATGTCACATAGACAATGGCCTCAACACTGTAGTGCACGTAGCAGTCACCAACAGATCAGATGACACCTGATGGGGTATATATACTTGCTACCTGCCTGGACCGTGCCCATCAGGAGCTTTAAGAGTTGTTGGGGAAGGTCTCTACACTGCACCTCTCCATCCAAACATCTAGCCGAGGAGTGGTACACACACACACACACACACACACACACAGCTCCTCCAGGAGACTGAGTGGTGAAAGTTCTTGAGAAATGGAGAAAGACGAACAGACCCGTGGGCCCAGAGGGGTTGAGGATGATGCTCACCAGGCTAAACTCAGAGCTAAGGTCTGGCTGGGGAGGCTTTGGCTGAATACACAGTGATGGGGTGGCGGGGAGAGGGGGGGCGGGGGGGAGGGGGGAGTGGCTGCCAGCTGCCAAAGTTTGGGGAAACCGAGGAGCCTTCAGTCGCGGAAGGCGGGTGGCGGAAAACGGTTACAGAAAGGGAGGCAGGTTCTTGAAATCAGTGCGAAGAAAACGGAAGAACAAACGCAAACTTTCCAACTGTCCCAGCTGGCAGCCAATGGCGTCGGGCCGGGCTGGCCCAGGGCTGGCGGACGACCCGGAGAGGAGGACCCCGCCCCACCCACCGCCCCCCTCACGCACACGCACACGCACACCGCCCCACGCCCGAGAGCAGCTCTCCGGCGAGGCCACAGGCCGGGCCTCGCTCCCAGCCTCGCTCACCCGCCAGGCCCCGGCCTCGCGCCCGCCCGGCCGAGGTTTGAACCAGGCCGGCCCGCCGCCGCCGCCGCCGCCGCCGCCGTTCCCGCCCGTCGGCCCCAGTTCCCGCCCACACTCGTGCAAACCCCTCCGTGGGCTCGCCGAGCGCCTCCTTCCCCCGCCACACCCCGCCATGCCACCGCACCCCTGCCCCAGGGGCTCCTCACCTGCCCCCCTCCCGGGGAGGACCCCGGAGATAAATCTACGCCGCCTCCCCGGCACCACCCCGGCTCCCCGCTTCCAGGGACGCCGGGGTGTTGCCCCGTGGCGACCAACAACCACTTCCGGAAGGATGCTAACCTAGCAACGGAGAGTCCCGCCCCTAGCCGGAGCCAATAGGTAGCTGGCTGAGAGCTCTGGTAGTGGATTGGTTTGAGGTCCCGTCAAATTACGCAGAAATGCGGCACGTTTTCCCGCTGCACGATGGGAGTTGTAGTTCAAGTAGTTGATGGGACTAGCCTCCACTAGGAGTAGAGTTCTGTATTTTAGATGTGGGAATGTCTTCCAATTCAGAGAAGGACTATTCATAATTAATAGCAACATGAATTATCCAAGGAAGTCTATTGATCATAGCTCTCAGAAGTATTGTTAATATCCAATAAATATCTAGGAAATAGCACTGCCTAACAAAAATCAACCCATTGACTGGACTTTTAATAAACCAGAGAAATGTGACTGTAAGGATCTCAAGACCTCCCGACTCCATCCCTATCCCTATTCCCTAACCCTCAAATAAAATACAAAAGCTGGATCACCTGTGCTCTGATTATATCAATGAACTCCTGACCAGGAAAATTAAGAGAACTAGTTTCTATTACCCATCTTTTCACCAGAGCACAGGGCTCAGTTTGCCTTTCTACAAGATAGGGATAATAAAGTCTGTCATATTTATTTTAGAATCTACAGAATAAGAAAAAAGTGGCATAGTGTATAGACAACTCGTGCCACGTATCCTGTCTGACAAAAGAACTGGTACGAACATAATTCCAAAGAGCTTCCAGTTTGCTTGCATGGGGGGAAAAACACAAAACTCTTTTCTCTCCTGTGTGGCCAGTCTCCATAATAAATAGAGCAAGGACAGCTTCGGACACTTTGTCAATAGGAAAATAGGAACAGAAAAGTGGAGATGTCTCATTGCTAGTTGAAAGGGAGGCAATTGGCCAAGTACCTGATAGCCAAGACATGTAGGACTTGAACTCATCACCTAGGCACTGTCCCTTTGATTTTTCACGCCAGTCTAGCACTCTACCTAGTTCCACTTATGGCTTTTTGCAGGATAACTGGAGATAAGAGACATAAAAACTTTTCTGTCTGGGCTGGCTTCAAGCTGTGATCATCTTCAGATCTCAGCCTCCTGAGTATAATCAGGATTACAAGTGCGAGCCACCAGTGCCCATCTAGGATATGTGTTTTAGCTTCAGACTTTTCTACTGAAGTTCAACCTGTTCTTCCTCTAATCCACTGCCGTTAATTTTTTTTTTCAGATTATTGGTCCTCCTTTCTGTCCTCACTCCTTCAAAGTCTCACTGAGGCCCTGAGTTCAAACCACCTAAACAAACAAACTTACTAGACACTGTGTTGAAAATGAACTACACAACTTGTAGGTTGTAGATGGGAGGGAGAAAGTGGGAGATAGCAAAAGAAGAGATGACATTGTCAAAAAAGAAATGTACTCTTTACCTGACTTATATAACTGTAACCCTCGGGCTGGGGATATGGCCTAGTGGCAAGAGAGAGCTTGCCTCCTATACATGAAGCCCTGGGATCGATTGCCCAGCACCACATATATAGAAAACGGCCATAAGTGGCGCTGTGGCTCAAGTGGCAGAGTACTAGCCTTGAGCAAAAAGAAGCCAGGGACAATGCTCAGGCCCTGAGTTCAAGGCCCAGGACTGGCAAATAATAATAATAATAACTGTAACCCCCTCTGCACATTACCTTTACAACAGTAATAAATAAATAGTCTCCCTAAGGGACCAATGGAACCACTCTGAGCAGTCCACATCCACTACAGACCTTATAAATCAGGGACTTCAAAACACCATTTTTATCACCCTATATCCAAAAGCTTGCCACCAATTGTGTCCGTTTTAATTGCCATCAAAATGCTTAACTTGAAGCCAGGCACTTAGAATCCTAGCTACTCAGGAGACTGAGACTTGAAGATCTCAGTTTGAAGCCAGCCTGGACTTATCTCCAATTAATCACCAGAACCCCAGAAGTGGTGCTGTGGCTCAAAGTGGTAGAGCATTACTAGCCTTGAGCACAAAGCTCAGAGGCAGAACCCAGGCCCTGAGTTCAAGCCACATAAACAGAAAAGTTAAAAAAATAAAATAAAAAGCTTAACTTTTTCAGGTATGATGGTCCATACCTATAATCTCAGCAACTCAGAATGCTAATGCAGAAAAATTGTCAACCTGGGGTACACAATGAGATCTGAGTAAAAAATAAAATAACATGTAACATTTGTTCCTTAACATGGATTCCTAGCATTATAATAAAACACAGGATGCGGTGAGATCCATGGGGTTACCCACACAGAGAAGCAATGCGCATTTTATCAGGTTTCTCCCACAGGTCCATACTTAGAAATGTGAGCCTTGGGGCTGGGGATATAGCCTAGTGGCAAGAGTGCCTGCCTCGGATACACGAGGCCCTAGGTTCGATTCCCCAGCACCACATATACAGAAAACGGCCAGAAGCGGTGCTGTGGCTCAAGTGGCAGAGTGCTAGCCTTGAGCGGGAAGAAACCAGGGACAGTGCTCAGGCCCTGAGTCCAAGGCCCAGGACTGGCAAAAAAAAAAAAAAAAGAAATGTGAGCCAATTTATCAAGCACCCTCAGGCAAACATATAATTAAGAAAGTAAATCTTTGGGGGAACATAGGGAAAAATGACACATACCCGAACCTATGAGGAAGAGAGAGGTTCTCACTCATCATAGATCATCTATTAAGATTTTCTTTGTTTCTTTCTTTCTTTCTTTCTTTCTTTCTTTCTTTCTTTCTTTCTTTCTTTCTTTCTTCCTTTTCTGCCAGTCCTGGGGCTTAAACTCAGGGCCTGAGCACTGTCCCTGGCTTCCTTTTGCTCAAGGCTAGGACTCTGCCCCTTGAGCCACAGCGCCACTTCTGGCCGTTTTCTATATATGTGGTGCTGGGGAATCGAACCCAGGGCTTCATGTATAGGAGGCAAGCACTCTTGCCACTAGGCCATATTCCAAGCCCCTAAGTTTTATTTTTTACTTTTTTTAAGAAAACCTTAATAGGGGCTGGGAATATGGCCTAGTGGCAAGAGTGCTTGCCTTCTATACATGAAGCCCTACGTTCGATTCCTCAGCACCATATATATAGAAAAGGCCAGAAGTGGCACTGTGGCTCAAGTGGCAGAGTGCTAGCTTTGAGCAAAAAGAAGCCAGGAACAGTGCTCAGGCCCTGAGTCCAAGCCCAGGACTGGCCAAAAAATTAAAAAAAAAAAAAACTTAGGCAACACACAGGCTGGACTGATTAAATATTTGGAACGTCTGTAGAATCAGAAGAACCCCATCATTGTTAGTAGTCCAATTCTGGCTCTTCGGCTTAGTAGCTGGGAGCCCACCGGCTCATTTCTTAACCTTCCTATGATGTCTCATTTCCTAAATTGCAAAATGGGATAATAATAATATGACTTCAAGATGTAAGAAAGCAATGAAATAGTCCATGTAAGGCTCTTAGAATGGTGTGTGGTATGTTGTAAATTTCAGGTGTACCCGCACCAGTATTTGGGACAGACCATTCTTTCCTTTGCTCTGCGTCACTAATAAACTTTCTTCGTTTCTATCTTACTGTGTCCTAAACTTCTCCCTTACAACAGCATCAGCACCCCATACCCAAGGGCTAGGTAGAGGCTTCCTCCCTTTGAAAGAACTCCCTGGACCTCACTGGTTCTTGTAACATATGAATGCCACACACACACACACACACACACACACACACACACACACACACACACTGCATGCTATAGATTGAACCCAGGGCCTTGAACATGCACAGCAAGAGCTCTGCCTCGGAGCCACACCTTAGTCCCTTAGCTGGAGTCTTGTCACATCATTGCTAGGATTTTCCTCTCATATCATATAATCTGCAAATAACGATCCTTTTGCTTTCCAATATTTATGCCACTTACTTTATTTTCTTATTGTATTGAGTTGGCCAGACCAAGCTAAACCCTGTGGAATAATAGTAGTGACAGGGATCTTCCTTTTCTTAAGCCCAACTTCAGTGAGACTAACCTTAGCATTCTTTTTGTTGTTGTTGTTCTGGTACTAGGGCTTCAATTCAGGGCCTGGGTGCTGTCCTTTAACTTTTTCACTCAAGGCTAGCACTCTACCACTTAAGTTTTTTGAGCTACACCCTCATTTCTTGTTTTGTTTTTGTTTTTTGGTGGAAAATTGGGAATAAGAGTCTCACAGATTTTCCTGCCTGGTCTGACTTTGAACCATTATCCTCAGATCTCAGCCTTCTAGTAGATAGGATAGCCAGTATAAGCCACCAGTGCCCAGTCTCTCTCTCTCTCTCTCTCTCTCTCTCTCTCTCTCTCTCTCTCTCTCTCTCTCTCAGAATTTGAACTCAGAGCCTCAGCATCCTGAGTAGCCAGGATTGCATAAGCCATCAGCAGCAAACATTAACTTCCTTTTCTTTTTTTCCTGGCAGTCATGGAGATTGAGCTCAGGGCCTAGTGCTGTCCCTGAGCTCTTTCACTCAAGACTAGTGCTCTACTACTTCTACACTTTGAGCCACAGTGTCACTTCTGGTTTTCTGGGGGTTAATTGGAGATAAGAGTCTCACAGACTTTCCTGCCCCAGTTGGCTTTGAACCATGATCCTCAGATCTTAAGCTTCTGAGTAGTTAGGATTACAGACATGAGCCACTGGTGCCTGGCTAGCTTTCTTAACATATTATGTTTCCTATGAGTTTCTATGCTCTATGTTCTCTATGATTATTATTATTATCATTATCACTATGTTGGGTTGTTTTGTTTTTGTCCAAGACCAGGATGCAAACTCACCATCAGATGCTTGCTGTTGCTCATTGTCTGGGCTCTACCACCTGAGCCATGCCTCCAGCCCCTCCCCGTTTTTTTTTTTCTTTAAATGAGAACGACTACTGATTTCTTAAATGTAATTTTATTGTCATTATGACTGCTGGATTTTATCCAGGTCTTTTCATGCTTGATGAATAATAGGATGACACAATCCTACAGCGTTTTCTCCGTTAAGCTATTGGAGCTCTACAGCTCTTCATCTTAAGCTCTTTTTCAATTAATACGCTGGCGCGTCTTGGAGGGAGCGATCACACTTCAAAGCTTTCCACAGCCATTTACCCTTGGTCCGGTAGACTGACGGGTGCAGGAAGCAGGGAGGGTGGGGCAGGAGGACTCACTGCCCGGGAGCCTCGAGGGCAGCGGCAGACTCAGCCCCAGGAGCCTGCGCGGGCTCCTAGCTGCCCGCAGATTGCAGTGGGGATGGGGGGGGGGGGTTGGTGGGGGGGGGCAGACTGCGCCTTGGTTTGCTGTGTGAAACATCCATGCACCCCTTTAACCCTGCTCCCCCCCGATCGCTGCTCCCCCATCTACTCGGAATGAACTGCCAGCTCCTCCCGCGGCCTCCTCCCAGGCTCTCCCAAACCCCACAGGAGGCCGCACGGCGTGTGCGTAAAGCCCCGCGGTGGCCGGGATGGCTTCGTGTCCACCCCCCCGCCCCCTCCCCCGGGGAACCGGGGCTGGGGTGCGCGGTGTGGCCGCGGGCGGGGCCGGCAGGTGCGCGGGGCGCCGCGCCCCCTCCCCCCCGCCCCCCGCCCGCCGCCCGGGTGGAGCGGGGGAGGGGGGGCCTGCAGGGCGGACTCCGGCTCGGCAGAGGGCATCCCAGACCCCTCTCCAGCTCCGGAAGCCCCGGGAAGACTACACTTCCCAGCGACGCCAGGGACGCGCGAGAACCCCGGGCTTTGACAGCCGCCGCCGCCAGTCTTTCCGCCTCCCCGGGCCGCCTGGGAGCCGGAGCCGGAGCGGGGTGGCGGCGGCGGCGGTGGCGGTGGCCTGAGCCGCCGGAGCCCGGCGACCCCGCGGGGAGGACCGAGGACGCAGCCGGGCGCCCCGCGGCCATGGCCGCCCCTCCCAGCCCCCCGGGGGCCCCGAGCCCCCCGCCGCGGCCGGCCGCCCCGGCCCCGCTGTAACCCGCGGGGTCCCCCCGGTGCCCGCCGCGCCCTGCTCGCCCGCGCCGCGCGCGCTGCGGATTTCTCCGGCCCGCTTCGCTTCCGCTGGGCCCCCCGCGAGCGAAGTCGACTCGGCGCAGGGACCCGGGAGATCGTGGGGGGCGGGGGGGTCCCCCATGCCTCCGGGCCCCGTCTCCTGAGCCCAGCCACCAGCGCCGGGACTCGGGGCAGGCGCGCGCCCACCAGGCCCGGGCGCACCATGGCCCCGGCCCTGCCCTGGCTCCTGCTGTGGGTGGGCTGGGGCGTCCTGCCGGCCCCCGGCACCCCGCGCACCCCCGCGCACCCCGCGCGGCGGCATCCGCCTGCCCCTGCGCAGCGGCCTGGCCGGGGCTCCGCTGGGGCTGCGGCTGCCCCGGGACACCGACGAGGAGCGCGAGGAGCCCGGGCCCAGGGGCAGCTTTGTGGAGATGGTGGACAACCTGAGGGGCAAATCCGGCCAAGGCTACTACGTGGAGATGACCGTGGGCAGCCCCCCGCAGACGGTAAGGGGATGGGGCCGGCGCAGCCCTCCTTCCTGGGGACACTGGGGGACAGGCCCCGGAGGCAGCAGCTAAGGGGGGGGACTCCTCCGGGGACCCCCCCCCAGGCCGTTCCTCCTGGCCGGTCCCTTTCCCCTCTCCTCGCGGACTCCCCATCCCCGAGGCCAAGCCACCCTCACCTCCCTGCCACTCTGCACGGGTCCCCTCGGTGCAGACTGGGGGACAGGGGACTGAAGCCGTTCCGTGGGGTCTCCTGAGTTAGGGAAGGGGCCTCGGGGGGCGCTAACAGGTGTCAGTCTCTCTCATGCTGGCCAATTCTTGACTCTCCCATCTGTCACCCTCTAGCTGCTGGCCACCAACTCTCCTTTCCTCCCTTATCCCCAGGCCCTCCCCCACCCCGGGCATTCTGCACTCCATCCCCTCCCCCACCCGTGCCTCCACACACAGCCAGAACTGAATTGAGCCTGTGGGGAAAAAGAACTGTAGGAAAGGAACACCCCATTCCTTTCAGGAGTGGGGTCCCTGCGGTGGCAAAGGGCCTGGCAGTGATGGAGAAAACACCCGTCCACTCCTCCCAGCCCTCCCCACCACCGTCAAGGTGGTGAAGGTTGCGTGGGGCCCTCACCTGCCCACCTGGCTTCGGGAGGGTGGGCCGGCGTGGCCCTGCATGCGGGGTGCCTGGCTGGCGTCGGTGAGCATCTGCCTCCTCTGTGGGGGAGTCTGTACACCAGGCACTGTGGGTCTGTCCAGGCCGGTTCGTGTCACCTTGAATCTGATCCTGGACATCTCTGTGAGCCACCCCCGGATGTGTGTCATGTCCATCCACAAAGCTTGTCCATGGAAGGTGTAGAAAGCCAGACCTAGGAGGAGCGCGCTATCCAGGAGCCATGTATATTGAGCACCCCATTCCCCCTCCTCTTCCCTACTAACTTTCCAGAAGTAGCATGGATTCTGTGCAGGCCCCGGGCAAACACGATGCTGAGGATTGTCTGGGAGCGGGAGCCGTGTGGAGACAGATCTACTCTCCTCACTGTTAGTGCAACCGCACAGACTGCACATGACATATCTCAGGATATTCTGGGCTTGCCCTGCTGCTGAGCCAAGAAGACTAGGAATGTCCAGGTTAGCCAGTAGCCCCAATAGCTTTCCCTTTTCCCAGTAGTGTGGCCCTAAGGTAACTTATGTAACCCCCCTGAGGCTGCGAATGGGACGCTAGCTCCCTCGAGGAGATTCCGTGAAATCTTGTAGGTGCAAGCACCTTGAACATAACTGACCGTCAGGGAAGTATTACCTCACTTTCTCCTTGACTGGTCTGGCGGCTTCAACTTCTTCGGTGCTCTCCAATGAGGTGTAAACATCCGGATGGCTGAAGCTCCCTGTTTGACCCATGGGAACTGGGGACCCACTACTGTACTTCCCGATTCTCAGCCCCGCACCTGGCAGAGTGTGCTCTGTGCTCTTTCTAGAAGCAAGAGAAGGGGCCTGGAGATGGCACATCACCCTAAGAGCCAGTGCCTGCCAGCCCTCGGCCCAGCTCTTCTGTGGACCGCGTGAGGCTCCTGTTGGCAGCCTATGCCAGCCAGTTTCTGTTCTGTGAGCTGTCTGCCCACCTTGGATTCAGTCCCTAGCAATGTGTAAGAAGGGCGGCGCTCTTTCTCCCTACCTGGTTGGAGGCATCACATGAGAAACAAAGAAAATGTAGGCAGCCAGTTTATGTTTGGGGGCTGATCCACAAATGTCAAACCTAAGGACCTTAGCATGGCAATGAAAGTAAGGGTCAAGGGTCAAGGTCACCCAGAGCTGTAATAACTCTGTGTGTGTGTGTGTGTGTGTGTGTGAGAGAGAGAGAGAGAGAGAGAGAGAGAGAGAGAGTCAATACTCAATACTGGGGCTTGAACTCAGGGCCCAGGTGCTGGCCCTTAGCTTTTTCACTCAAGACTGGTGCTCTACCTCTTGAGTCACACAGCTCCGCTTCTGACTTTTTAGTTGTTAATTGGAGACAAGAGTCTCACAGACTTTCCTGTCTGGGCTTGATCCTCGGATCTCAGTCTCCTAAGTAGCTAGGATGACAGGTGTGAGCCAGTGGTGCCCCACATAGACAATAATAATGAAAGGGATTGTCTGTAGGTCCTTACCATGAAAACCTGCTGAGCGCTTACGTTCTCTAGTCCCCACTAGCCCCCAGGAGTCTCTGGGAACGCTTCTGGAGCTGAGCTGTGGAAGCACAAGGGGTGAGGGTGAGGGATGAGTGTTTCAAGTATTCTGGAGGTAATGAGTTCACCTGGGAAGGCTTCAGGGAGGAGGTGTGCCCTGAGCCAGGGTCTGAGGGGTGGTTAGGAGATGGCGGCTCCGATTCCTCTCTACTGTAATTGCACTCTTCTGGTCTTCCCACCCTCCCTTCATAGACGAGGCGAGGCCATACTGAATGAGAGAATAAGTTGTGTGTGGTTGGGCTCGTGTATGTTTGTTCAAGAGACAGGAGAAAGCCAGACCAGTTAATATTACAGCTTTATGCTGAGAACAAATACATTTGGGTAAACAAAATAGAGCTAAATTGCCCAAAGCCTTAAATGTCAAGCTATAAGGTTTGGACTTTGGTCTTCAGCTAATGAGGCAAACATTGAATTCATTTGTACTGGGGAAAGAAATGAAAGAAAGCCATCTCTTAGGAATTACAGGAAGAATGGGATAGAGAGATCTGGGCGGCTGAAGGCTCTGTTGGGCCAATCCAGGTGTGAGATTGTGATAAGACAGACAGGAAAGGGAGGATGAGGGTGTGAGCAATGTTCCAAGGCAGGACCTGTGACGCTTGTGTGAAGGACGAGGAAGACTTCCTAGGAGAGTCTGAGTGGGGGGGGGGGGGGGGGGGGATGGTGGATGGCTACTGATGGAATGGAAAAGTTGGCAGGTGAGTATAATAGGACTGATTTACTGGTTTGTTCCAAGTAGATGCAAAGTTGGTTTTATGCATTCTATGTGTTTTCTTTTGTTCGTCACGGCGGTCCTGCCATATACATATGCATACAGTTGGTATTCAGCTTCCAGTAGAATACATGGGTTAAGTAGTTGATCAGGAGACGGCCAAATGAGCTGAGAGCCTGTCTCCTTGTTCTTCCTACTGTGCTGTTGTCTTGCTGGGGCATAGCTTATCCCGAGGGTCCCTCTTCCATTCTCCCCTGACACCTGCTTGCACCCTCTTACAACAGTGGCTATGATGTGTTATCACTGATTTGGGTTCCCACATAAAACTTCAAGTTTGTAGGGCTGGAAATGAAGCTCAGTGGAGGGTGCATGCCTTGTATGCAGAAGGGTCTGGGTTCAATTCCTAGCATTGCAAGAAAAAAAAAAGTGAGGGGAGAATCATATTCTAACAGCTATGACATTGTCAAGCTTAAAATATTTTTCTCAAAAATGTTGGATGAGCCTATTATCCTTGCTATTCAGGAGGCTGAGATATGAGGGTCAAGGTTTCAAACCAGCTTTAAGGCTCTAATCTCCAATTAACCAGAAAAAAGCTGGACATGGAACTGTGGCTCAAGTGGTAGAATGTCAGCCTTGAGTGGAAAAAAAAAACAAACAAAAACCAGGCTACAGCTTGCAAGACCTTGAGTTCAAGTACCCCAAGTGCTGGCACACACACACACAAAAAAAAAACCAACTGTGGGTAAGTGAATAAATTGCAAGAGATCTAAGCAAAACTGCTGATGGGCAGTTGTAAATGTTGAAGTAGAATTCCTAGAGACAGTATTTTTATTCTTTTCATTTAAAAGGATATCATCTTGTGGGGGGAGAGGGGAATGAGGGAGGAGGTAACAAACAGTACAAGAAATGTATCCAATGCCTAACGTATGAAAGTGTACCCTCTCTGTACCTCAGTTTGACAATAAAAATTTAAGAAAAAAAAAAAGGATATCATCTTAGGATAACATGAGCATCACTGAGCCAACACAGAGTAATAATATATGTGTTATTAATGAAATTTGGAAATAGTCAATTCAGGATAACAAATAGTTATTGAGACCTATTGTGTATAGAAGAGAAAGATTTTTTTAAAAAGGAGAGAAAGATAATAAATAATAACATAGGGCTGGGGATATAGCCTAGTGGCAAGAGTGCCTGCCTCGGATACACGAGGCCCTAGGTTCGATTCCCCAGCACCACATATACAGAAAACGGCCAGAAGCGGCGCTGTGGCTCAAGTGGCAGAGTGCTAGCCTTGAGCGGGAAGAAGCCAGGGACAGTGCTCAGGCCCTGAGTCCAAGCCCCAGGACTGGCCAAAAAAAAAAAAAAAAAGAAAAAAAAATAATAACATAGTCTTAGCCCTTGGCAAGCCCACCGTTTGATGTGAGACATAGACATACAAATACACAAACACAACAATCATTCCAAATCAGGCGCACCTGTTTCCCAAGAGCAATAGTTCTTGGAAGTGCTTGGAGAGGCACGTGTGTGTGTGTGTGTGTGTGTGTGTGTGTGTGTGTGTGTGTGTGATTACTGGTACTACAGTTTGGACCCAGGACCTTGCACCTTCCCTTAGTTTTTTCACCATTTGAGTTGCGCCTCCATTTCTGGCTTTTTGCTGGCTAGTTGGAGAGAAGAGTCTCACAAATGTGTATTGCCCAGACCGGCTTCAAAAGTGTGGACCTCAGATCTCGGCCTTCTGAGTGGCTAGGGTTATAAGTGTGAGCCTCCAGCTCCCAGCTACTTCTGCTTCGATGCATTCTCATTCTGTAAACCTGCACATTCCGAGAGGATACAGGCTTGCTTGGAAAGGAAGTATTTCCTGTACAGCCTTGGTATTTGACTCTGGCTTTGAAAGATGCTGAGAAAGCTGCGCTGCATGGAGAAAGATGTGGGAGGGCATGCCTTCCCGTGAGCGGCGATGAGAAAGAGGCTGGAAGTTGTAGTTGTGGCGGGGTAGAGTTTGGGTCTTATTCTGGAAGCCGTCAGGAGCCCTAGTAGATATGAGAAGACGGATGGTGGCATCTAATTTTGGGTGGAGGAACATGACTTCAGTGTGGAGGAGGACTTAAATAATCCTGCGCGTGAGACAAGGAATCCAAATGCAGGAGGTGACAGAGAGGGCAGAGAGGCGGACAGGTTTCACTGGGTGCCGGAGTTCACAGCTCAGTTCAGTCTTTCTTGGCCTCTGATGAGATTTAAGGGGTGAGAGAGAAGGGTGAGGAGATGGCCTCTTGTTTAGTCTCTGACTTGTGGGTGTCTGGGAACATATCAAAAGGAGCAAGCTCTGTGTCTGTGTGTGCGTGTGCACGCATGCGCACACACCCGTACTAGAGCTTGAACTCAGGGCCTGGGTGCTGTCCCTTAGCATTTCCAGGCTGGTGCTCTACCACCTGAGCCACAGCTCTACCTCTGGCTTTTTACTGGTTAATTGAAGATTGGTCTCATAGACTTTCCTCAGACTAATGATGAGCCAGGATTCTTAGATCTCAGCTTCCTAAGTAGCTAGGATTACAGGTATGAGCAACCAAGGCCCAGCATGGAGTAAGCGTTTAAAGCACACTATAATTTACAAGTTCTGCATTTATTTTTTGCTGTAATTATAAGGATTAAGGTATTTGTCATATGTCTTTTGGTAATTAAAAAATATGGCTTAGGGCTGGGAATGTGGCCTAGTGGTAGAGTACTTGCCTAGCATACATGAAGCCCTGGGTTCAATTCCTCAGCACCACACACATAGAAAAAACCAGAAGTGGCCACCGTGGCTCAAGTGGTAGAGTGCTAGCCTTGAGCAAAAAAAGCCAAGGACGGTGCCCTGAGTTCAAGGCCCAAGACTGGCAAAAAAAAAAAAAAAAAAAAAAAAAGAAAGGAAGAAAGAAAGAAAGAATTCTTTTTTTTTTTTTTTTGCCAGTCCTGGGGCTTGGACTCAGGGCCTGAGCACTGTCCCTGGCTTCTTTTTGCTCAAGGCTAGCACTCTGCCACTTGAGCCACAGCCACTTCTGGCCATTTTCTATATATGTGGTGTTGGGGAATTGAACCCAGGGCCTCATGTATATGAGTCAAGCACTCTTGCCACTAGGCCATATCCCCAGCCCCAGAAAGAAAGAATTCTGGCTTAGAAATATTTAATTGGTTGGGCGCCGGTGGCTTACATCTGTAATCCTAGCTACTCAGAAGGCTGGGATCTGAGGATCACAGTTCAAAGCCAGCCTGGGCAGGAAAGTCCATGAGACTCTTATCTCCAAATGACCACCAGAAAACCAGAAGTAGCACTGTGGCTCAAGTGGTAGAGTGCTAGCCTTGAGCTGAAGAGCTCAAGGACAATGCCCAGGCCCAGAGTTCAAACCCATGACTGACAAAAAAAAAAAAAAAGATTTGTCTTGCCCAAAGTTACTTGCTAGAAGAACTGAGCTGAAGTTTCATTCTTTAGACTGCAGTTTCTAATACCACGTTTACAGTCCTAGACATTGGTTGACACTGGGGCTTGTGGTGGAAGGCTAGCATAGCTCTTCAGATTCTTGCTTAGGGGTCCTAGGTGAGGTTGAGATAGGTTGGGTTCTGAAGTCTAAGGCTTTCTTTTGGTAAGCTAAAGATACCTTGTTCCTAGATCTTTGTTGTTGACCCCAACTTGTCGTTAAATAAAATCTTTCTTGAAATATTGAGTGGGGGGGGGGTCTCATAGCCTTCTTGTGAAAGGCCTTGACCTTGGTAGGCTATTTTAATCTTTTTTTTTTTTTTTTTTTTGCCAGTCGTGGGGCTTGAACTCAGGGCCTGAGCACTGTCCCTGGCTTCTTTTTGCTCAAGGCTAGTACTCTGCCACTTGAGCCACAGCGCCACTTCTGGCCATTTTGTATATATGTGGTGCTGAGGAATTGAACGTAGGGCTTCATGTATACGAGGCAAGCACTCTTGCCACTAGGCCATATCCCCAGCCCGGCTATTTTAATCTTAACTGAAGCTTTAGTTGTGAGTCTCAGAGACCTTGTGATCACTTCTTCCATTCTAGGGTTCCGGTGCGTATCACTAACACTACCTACAGGCTGCTACCTGTGAGGCTGGCCATGGTACCAGGAGGGCACTTAGGATGGGAAACATAGATTTGGAAGTTACCCACCATGGCGGTTGTAGAAGTCAAATTAGCTAATAAACTTGTTCTGTAAGAGAATGGAGAGCTAAAAGAGGAAAATGGTTAGAGAAAGAATAATGAGTCTAGGCAAGGAAGCAGGTACACCGCCAGAGAATTAAAGCCACGAGGCTCAGGATCTCAACCCAAGAAGTGGTATTTCTTACCCCTGCCCCTCCCGTGTATGTGTACGTGTGTGTATGTGTACGTGTGTGTGTGTGTGTGTGTGTGTGTGTGTGTGTGTGTGTGTTGGTTGGTCCTGGGGCTTGAACTCAGGGTCTGGGCACTGTCCCTGAGCTTCATTTTGCTCAAGGCTAGCACTCAACTACTTGGAGCCATGGCATTACTTCCAGCTTTTTCTGAGTAGTTTATTTGTTTTGGGTTTTTTTTTTTTTTTTTGCCAGTCCTGGGCCTTGGACTCAGGGCCTGAGCACTGTCCCTGGCTTCTTTTTGCTCAAGGTTAGCACTCTGCCACTTGAGCCACAGCGCCACTTCTGGCCATTCTCTGTATATGTGGTGCTGGGGAACTGAACCCAGGGCTTCATGTATACGAGGCAAGCACTCTTGCCACTAGGCCATATTCCCAGCCCTTTTCTGAGTAGTTTATTGAAGAGAGGAGTCTCGTGAGCTTTCCTGCCCAGGCTGGCTTGGAATTATGATCCTCAGATCTCAGACTCCTGAGTAGCTAGGATTACAGGTGTGAACCATAATGATTTCTTTCTTTCTTGGGTTTTTTTGTTTTTGCCAGTCCTGGGACTTGAACTCGGGGCCTGGGCTGTGTCCCTGAGCTCCTTTTGCTCAAGGCTAGCACTCTACCACTTGTGTCACAGTGCTACTTCTGGCTTTTTCTGTGACTTAACTGGAGATAACAGTCTCACAGACTTTCCTGCCCAGGCTAATGTTCCATCCCGATCCTCATATCTCAGCCTCCTGAGTAGCTAGGATGACAGGCGAGAGCCACCAGCAACTGGCACAGATTCTAAACTGCCTCGCAGAGTAGTGGCAAGAGTTCTCCAAGGCAAAAGGGAAGGTCAAAAGAAACATGAGCCAGCAAAGATCTCTTTCTATCACTGAGTCCTCCATCCTCTTATCTGTCTTGATCCTCCTCTTTATTATTTTACACTGTGGACTTTTAGGTTAAAAAAAATATCATCGAAGTCAAAGAGCCATTCTCCTAACTAGGCAAAGCAGGCAACGATTCCAGCTGTCCAAGTTGCCTTCCTAGCTGGCTGGGCTTTGTGTGGCAAGCAGGCTGCTGATTGGGCCCCTCTGTCCTTTCCCATGCTTCTCTGCTGCCTCTCCAGCTCAGGGGAGGTTTACCGCTTACCAGAGTAGAAGGTCAGGCCCTCCTGGAGCATCTCCAATAAAGAGCCAAGCAGAAACCTGGTGGATAATCCAGGAAGAAGACAGACTTCCCATCTCTGACAACGTTTTTTTCTACTGGAAGCCCCTCCCCCATCTCTCTCTCTCTCTCTCTCTCTCTCTCTCTCTCTCTCTCTCCTCTCTCTCTCTCTCTCTCTCTCTCTCACCTGGGCAGCGGAAAGGTCTGGGGAGGAGTCAGGCATTCACAGGGGTCCCACGCAGGTGGGGAGGAGTCAGGCATTCACAGGGGTTTCCCACGCAGGTATAACCCGCCAGGTGCTTCCTGAGAGTGGGGTGGGTGTTTTGAGGAGCCTCTGTATCTTCATCCCAGGGGCATTTGGACACAGGAAGTGGAGACTTCTGGGTCCCTTTCTCCCCCAGCAGACACTGCCAAAGCCGTGGCGTGCTAACCCAGCTCTGACTTCCTCAGGCCAGCGTCGGGCCGCCCGACCTGCCTTCACCCTGTGGTTTGTCTCCTCTGCTGCCCTCTGTATCTGCGTCGTGTCCAGCCCGGAAGTCCTCTCACAGGACTAATAAACACCACCACCTCTCCCTTTCCAGAGCCTGGGGAGATACTGTTCCCCCAGGAGGCCCGAGTTCCTGTGTGACAAGCCCAGGTACCGTGGGGGCAGTCAGGCAGAGGCCAGAGATCTGCTTCATTTTCCACTGGGGTACGCCACGACAAGATGAAAGCCAGTCTCACTTGGAGTGGGACCAAGTAAGACAGCAGGAAGGACTTACTGTCTGATAAGGAGAAGGTAGCTGATAAGGTAGCTAGTAGCTCCTGTAATGCCTTACAGATAGAGGTTTTGCCTGGTAGAGTCCAGAATGTCGATGCTGACACCTGTAATCCTAGCTACTCAGGAAGCTGAGATCTGAGGCTCACAGTTCAAAGCCAGCCTGGGCAAGAAAGTCTGTGAGACTTTGAGCTCCCATTAACTACCAAAAAACCAGAAGTGGAGCTGTGGCTCAAGTGGTAGAATGCTAGCCTTAAGCATAAAAAGCTCAGAGACAGTGCCCAGGTTCTACCCCAGGACCAGCAATTCCCTCCTCCCACAAAAGAAAAAAAAAGGCCTCAGAAGTCAGCAGGGCAGCTGTGCACAAGGTGGTGCTCAGTGGTAGAGAATACTAGGTTAGCATGCATGATGCCCAGCTGCTCCTCTACCCCTTAAAATAAAAAATTGTCTTGGATGTGTTAAGAGCATGCATGACAGTTTTCAAATGTCCCCATCCATCATCTCATCTGAACTCTAAGCACTGATAAGTGGTACTTGGGCTGGCATGGGGGTTGGGAAGAAAAGGAACAGCCTGGCTAAAAGAGGGAGTAAGTTTGGCTTAGGGTGACCCAGCTACTTTGTGATTCCTTAGATTGTCTGGTGGGGGTACACTGTGGGGGGAGGTGTGAGTGGTACCAGGGACCCTGCCTTGTTCTCCGGTCCCAGCTGCAGCCTGAAGAAGTGAAAGGTAGAGGACGCATTTGGGAAAGGGAGCCTATTTGCCTAGGGTCAGCTGTTTGGTTCAAGGTGGAGGAACCTGGACAAGGCCCAATCCTGGTCTCAGTAACAGGCAGGACCTGCTGTTGGCCATAAGCCACTCCCAGATGCTGCCTTTTGGCTCCCCATGTCCTTTCTTGCCCCTTCTCTTAGCCTTGGACCAGCTCCAGACTGGGCAAATCTCCTTAGGAAAGCAGATGGAACTGACTCGGAACTGACTCCCGGGGCTTTAAGAACCAAAGGGCTTCAGGCAGACATCGGTTACTGGGCTTGAGTTTGGAAGGTATCAGTTGTCATGGTGACTGTGCCCAGTGGCCATGCAAAGTGCCAGTTTGAGAATCACCCCTGCAAGGGCCCTGGGGCTGAGAATTAATAGCCAGTGTCTGTAGGCTCATTGGGAGCCAAATAGAGAACGTGAGGCAATTACTGTCAATTAAGAAAAACCAGTGTGGAGCACCTACTCACCTACTGCAGTTAGGGGAAATTAGGTAAGAATGCCAAGGGCTCCCCTCCCTGAAGGCTCCAAGGGAGGGCACAGACAGATGACATTGAATGAGGGATTCAGGCTTGGGAAAGGGCTAGCCAGAAAAGCCTAGGGGCCACTGAGGAGCTTGCCTGAGGCATCAAGATGAGACTCAGGAGACTCTGGCTGTTTAACCAAGCAGGAAGCCAGGTGCAGGTAGATGGCTTGTGTCTATAATCCTAACTACTCAGAGAGCTAAGAGTTTGCTTTGAATTCAGCCCAGACAGGGAAAGTCCATGAGACTTTGGAGACTAGAATCTCTAACCACCAAAAAACCATTAGTGGGGTCAAGTGGTAGAGTGCTAGCCTTGAGCAAAAAAAAACTAACAGACAGCACCCAGGCCCTGAGTTCAAGTATCAATACTATAGGAAGGGAGAGAAAGAGGGAAGAAGGGAGGGAGGGAGACAGGGAATAGGGCACACAGGAAGAGAACATTCCAGGCAAAGGAAAATCATAAGCAACACTCCACGGGTGAGGTCACGAACCTCCTAGGAAACTTTACAAGCGGCAGGGTGACTGCAGGTGGTGATCCTGGCTGGCCTACGGCTGATCAGCTGTCCCCAAGGTCAAGGGTCTTAGGACCTAATTCATGGAGTCTGTGTCAGTTACCCGAAATTGGGTAACGAACGATGCCAAAATACAGTGGCTTAGGCCCAGCCACTCGTCAGGACTCTGTGGTCGGCTCGTGGGCCTTCCACTTGAGCCCACTGACGTGGCTGTTGAGCTGGCGGGCCAGCCGGGGCGGGACTGAGCCAGGTCTGCCGGGCTTCTGGCTCTGAAGTCATTCAACCTCAAGGAAGCCAGGCTGAGCAGTTACATAGGACCTCAGGGCAGGGTTCCAAGAGGGCAGTACCTCCTTGTGTTTGAGGGTGTCCTGTTCATTTTGTTATGCCAAGTGGCGAAACGACCACCAAGAAGGCCACCGAGACTCAGACGTTCCGAAATGCAAAAGCAAGGCAAGACTTTATTCAGGCGAGCTGCAACTCGGGCCTCATCCTACCCACCCGACACAGCGGAGGTTAGGAGGAAGCCCCGAGCTGCGATTACACAGGGCTTATAAAGGCAAAAAACAAAGTTACAGCCATCAGATGTTCAAGCAAGACAAAAAACAAAGTTACAGCCATCCGGTGTTCAAGCAAGCAAGATTAGGACACGGGTTCAAATCTGATTGGCTCAGGGCTCGAGGCTCAGGGCTCGAGGCATTCTGGGGGCGGTTAGAGTTAAGCATTCCCAGCGCTTAGAGTTCTTGACCGGCTGGGCCCTAATAAGCTTGTCCTGGGTTTGCTCACAGGGCCTGCTTATCTCAGGTTCACGTGGTAAAGTGGGGTCCGCGTGGTAAAGTGGGGCCTGACTTCAAAGTCTGGCTCCTCAATTTAAGCAAGTGTCGTGCCCACCAATCTACACCCTGTGCCCCAATGCCCAGCCTAGATTAGTCACGGAAGACTCTTCAAAGCAGGAAAGATGCCTGCTGAAGTGTTATTCTCATCCAGAGGGATCCGAACTAGCTCTGTCTGCTGGAGAAAGTTGGGGTCAAGACTGGTATGAGAATGCGGGGGGAACAAACTGCTCCTCAGGCTCCATACCTATTTCACTCTCCGAAAGCTATGGCTGATCACAGAGCATGAGGCAGGGCAGGTGTGCCGTTCCCTGTGGGGCTTGTTAGCTCTGCCCTCCGGGCCCCCGGGGGGCACATTTGTTTATTAAGTGATTGGCACTGACCTAGCCCTGACCCCGGGCCACAGCCTCCTGGGCATCTGACTTGTGGGTCTGCCTGAGCCAGGGGACCAGGAAGATGGCTGCAACGACCAGAGGCAGCCTGCTTACCACCTCCCTTGTGGGGGCCTGGGGGGGGGGGGCCAGGTGTGAGCTGGCGCTATTCCTACAGCCTACAACCACTGGAGCACACCCACCACTACGAACAGGGTAAAGCTCTCCCACCTCCTCTCTTCCCTAGGCAGTCATCCATTCAAGAAAAACTTATTTCCAAGCACTGTGGTACATGCCCTCTGGGACCACTCCAGGAATTTAAAAATGCCATGTAAAGGGGGGTGAGCATCCGAGCGGGGAGCTGTGAATAAGGGAATGGGACCTAGGCTTTGTCCTCCAGGAAGCCCCCTTTCGGCTCAGACTGAAGGAGGAGGGATGAGCAGGCACAATCCAAGTGAACGGAGGGTGGTCCAGGCAGAGAGCGCGCGCGCAGCTTCGTCTGTAGAGAACACAGGTGTTAAGGAAGTGAAATGAGGCCCCGGCGGTTGGTGGAGGAGGAAGCTGGGGTGGGGTGGGGTGGGGTGGGGGGGAACGAGGACAAATGGAGGCTGGGCGAGCTGGGCCCGCCCAGGGGGGCAGAGTTTGGAGGACACCGAGGCCTGCGGGTACTCGGGAGGAGGCGGATTGTCCGGGATGCGAAGAGGAGGGTGTGAAGATGTCGCTGAAGTTGCTGCCCACCCAACAGATGGGGCGCTGACGTCACTCACTGGGCCGGGGACCTGGGCAGGACAGTGGCGGAGAATCTGGCTTTGAGGTGCTTGGAGGGAAGGAAAGGATGAGCCTTAGAAGTTTAAGGTCTTGGGGCTCCGGGGGAGGTGCTCAAGGAGAGTGAAAAGGGGGGAAGCTAAGGCCAGGCTGGGATGTGAACCTATGAGAAGGGGAGAAGTGAGAGGTGGGGTGGAGACCGACTCGCAGTGGGGGACATGAAATCACGGTGAACTCTAGTAAGGGCTGCTTGCTAGTAGAGGGATCTTGGCAAACCCAGTTTTAGAATAGGTTGAGGAATGAGTGGGAGGTGAAGAAATGAAGACAGCTTGGCTGAGAGCTTGGGTTGTGGAGGGGAAGGAGAGAAGGGCACTGGAGGCGGGTGTGAGGGGAAGGAAAGGTTTTTTGTGATTGCTGCTGCCGTTGTTTTTTTTTTTTTTTTAATGAAGAAATTCAAGCCTTTGTAAATGCCAATGGGAAGAATCCAGTTTGGTGGTACTGAGGGGAGGGGGCAGGATATACCTGAAAGAAAATTAATCATTACTAGTCAGGTGTACGGGGAACAGAGGCTCCTGCTTGTAACCCGAGCCACTTGGGAGAATCTTGGTTTGTCACCAAGCTAGGCATAAAGGTATTCATATCTCATCTCAACCAAACAAAGCAGTCATGGTGCTGCTGCCTGCCTCTATCATCCCAACTATGCTGGAGGTATAAGTGAGAGGATCTCATTCAAGGCTGGCCCTGGGCAAAAAGCAAGACCCTATCTGAAAAAAAATAACCTGAAAAGCAAAAAGTGGGGTAAGACTGAAGTGATAGAGTTCCTACAAGAGCCTGAGCTCTAACCCCAGTACTGCCAGAAAATGGAAGGGAGGGAGGGAGGGAGGGAGGGAGGGAGGGAGGGGAGGGAGGAAGGAAGGAAGGAAGGAAGGAAGGAAGGAAGGAAGGAAGGAAGGAAGGACCTGAAAGTGGAGGAGGCCAGACTCCTGATTCTAGATGGAAACAGAGGCCTGAGCCTGGAGAGACTGCTGAGGGTAGTAGCGGGGGCAGCCGCAAATGCAGATGAGGGGTTGTGTAGGGGTCCCCCTGAATGGCCCCAGCCTGGGAAACTAGGAGGTGAGGTTTCTGTGCATATTCCTATCTCCGGGCTCCCGAGGGCCACGTTCCGCGATGAGCAAGCCCCGTGCGCGGCCCAGGCCGCTGCGTTGTGAGCCGGAGAGGGGCTGCTAGGAGGTTCCCATGGAAACGCTGAAGGACAGCAGTCACTTCTCAGCTTCAGACATTTCCTGGGAGGGAATCTCGGTGTTTACTCTGGTCTCCCATTTTGTGGTGGGGTACAGACAGGCTGAAGCAGAGGGCAGCGAGAGCCTGAAACCAGGGATGGGAGCCAGACAGCTTGTTCTTTCCTGGGTTTGGCCTCTTTGGGGGTGGGAGAAGGAAGGCCAGAGGAAAGAGGACTGGGCTGGAAGGGCAACAGGAGTACCTGGGGAGAGAAGCCCAAGCTTGCAGAGAGGAGAGGGGGCACAGGGAGGGGGCAGCAGGATTCCACCCCCGCCCCCCAAAGGCTCCATGCCACTGTAAAGGCACGGCCATATTTGGTAGAGCTGGCCAGTTACACACACTGCAGGCAGCGCCTGGCTCTCACCGGGCTGCAGGGACGGTGTGGTGAGGCCTTCTTTCTTTGAAGTCCAGTAGCAGCCGAGGAGGCCCCTCCCGGTGCTAGGGAAAAGGGGTCTAGGGAGGGGAAGGGGAAGCTTTTTTAAATCATTAACCTAGTTGATTGAAATCAGACCCACGGAGCCTCCCAGCCCTATCGATTTTCTCTGAAAACCCAGCAGCTGGAGCTGGTGGCTGCCCAGAGACCTGGGAGAGGGACCGGAGGAGCGGTGGAGAGGGGGGAAGGGAGGCAATGGGACCGGGGCCAGGAGTGCAGGCTTGGGGAGGGTTGGCAGCCAGGGCCCAGGGGTCTTTGGGGACAGGAGGGCGGCCAGGAAGCGCGAGCAGGCACTGGGGGAGTGGCCAGTGCAGCCGCACAGGCCCTGCAGCGAGAGCGGAGGAGCTGGCAGACAGGACAGAAAGCAGCACAGTGACCTGCTCAAGGTGACAGGGCCGGAGGCTGGCTGCTGACTTCCGTGCACTGAGGCAAGGGGACAGAAAGGAAGGCCCTAGGTCAGAGCGGAGGCTCCAGAGATCTGAGACACAGACGGTGGGCTTTCGGAGGCCAGGACCCGCCTTGTTTTGCTCACAGAGATGCAGCGGAGGGCTAAGGGAGGGCCAGGCCATTGGCAGGCCCGTTGTGTCTTCTGTACAGTAGGCCTGTCACTAAAGTGACAAGCTTTGCAAAAGTTTATCTATGATAAGTATATCCTGTACGTCAACCAAAGTGATCTGTGTGTTTTTTTTCACTCAACACACAGTGTATTCTTTTGCTTTCAAGCTACAGCTCAGACTTTTTTGTCCACCTGTCCTAAACTTTACCTTTATCCCTGTTACTCTAAATATCATCCTCCCTATTTTCTTCTCCTCCTCCTCCTTCTTCTCCCTCTCCTCTTCTCCCTGTCCTCTCTCTCTCCTTCCCCCCTCTCTTAATGTGCACTCACCAGAACTGGGATTTGAACTCAGGACCTGGGCACTGTCTTTTAGCTTTTTGTGCTCAAGGTTGGTGCTCCACTTCCTATTTTTTGGTGGTTACTTGAAGATAAGATTCTCATGGACTTTCCTGCCTGGGCTGACTTAGAACCTCAATCCTCCATCTTTAGAAGGTCAAAGATATGAGCCACCAACACCCCACCTAATTCCTAATTTCTTTTTCCATGATATTTTTTGGTGTTAAACTTCCATCGAATGTATAATTGCTTTTGTATTTCTCTACTGGATCCTAAATTCTATTAAAAATAAAATCTTTATTTAATGAGAAAAAAAAAACAGTTTATCTATGAGGTGACTAAATATGAGGATAAAGAGCTCCCAGACTCAAACCTGCCTCTCTGAGGTGAAGGTTTATGGGCACTGACAGGGTAAAGAAACACGGCTTGTGTCGTTTTGAATTGTCCCCCACGTGTTGAAGGCGTGGTCCCCAGCTTGGTGCTCCTGGGAGTAGTACCTGTAGGAGGTGGAGCCGAGCAGGGGGAAGTTAGGTAATTGGGGGAGGGGGGTGTCCTTGAAGGAATGTTGGGAACTGAGCCTCTTCCTGGCCACTGAGAGTTGACCAAGCCTGCTCTACCAGGCTATAGTGTGCTGCCACTGGCCCAAAGCAGCATAGCCAAGCAACCATGGACTGGAATTAGAAGGCAAAACCGTCCTTCCAAGTTGCCTTTCTAATCTCATTACAGACATAGTTAGAGGAGGAGGAAGGGGAACAAGTCAGAAGAGATGCTGGGAGGACCTCAGCAAGGACCACAGAGAAAACAGCCGAAACAAGTGCTGTCGAGATGGGGTTTCGCCAGGACATGGTATGGGGCTCCTGGCTCTCCAGAATGTCTAACGGTGGCCCACATCGCTGAGATCCCACATTCTGGTGGGCAGGTCACACAGGTGCCTCACGAGCCATCCTGGCCCCCACAACTCCACCTGCGCCCAGACTCTCTCTTCTGAGCTGGAGGGAACGCAGCAAGCCTCTTCATGGAAAAGCCAGGAAAGAAGGGGAAGATAGACTCTGTCATCTCCACAAAGGGCTGAGGCTGATGGCTCACACCTGAGTAACCCTGGCTACTCAGGAGTTTGAGATCGAAAGATCATGGTTCAAAGCCAGCCTGGGGCAGAAAGGTCCCCATGAGTCTCTTTATCTCCAATTAACCACTCAAAAATCAGAAATGGAGCCGTGACTCAAAGTGAAAGTGTATTATCACTTTGATAAAGAGCTCAGGGAGAGCGCCCAGGCCCCAAGTTCAAGCCCTACAACTGACCAAAAAAAAAAAAAAAAAAAGCAACAACCTGATGGTTAGAGACACACAGACACACACACACAGACACACAGACACACACACAGACACAGACACACAGACACACACACACACACACACACACACACACACACACACACACACACACACAGGCTCCAGTGATAGAAAATGTTAGGATTCCGGAGACAGAAGCAGACATGAAGTTCTGAGGCCATGCCAAGGGCAGAAGACCCAGAGTTGTGGCTGTGGCCCAGCAGGTGCCGGCCTGAGCAGCCCTGCATCGCAGGACACTCCAAGAGGAGATTATGGCTGTGGGGGACAGGCCCAGCAGGCTGGTGAGTCCAAAGCTGTCTGTCTGTTTATACTCTTCTCTCCTTTCTGATAGCTCAACATCCTGGTGGACACAGGCAGCAGTAACTTTGCAGTGGGCGCAGCCCCTCACCCTTTCCTGCATCGCTACTACCAGAGACAGCTGTGAGTCACGGCGGCGGTGGGGAGCCCCGGTGGGGAAGAGTCTTTCCCGACAGGAGACGGGGGAGGGGGTGAGATCGCAGGTCCTGTGGCCCTGCTGGGAAAGTGGAAGGAAAAAGCAGCCAGCCGGAGTGAGAAGGGTTGGAGGACCCATAGCACAGTGGTGGGCAGCCTCCCACGAGAGGGGATGAAGAAGAGCCAGCTGCCCCACGCCTCCCAGGGCACTCTGCCTGTGCACACGACGGGGACTCACGTCTTCTCGGGGGCTTGCAGTTTTCTGACACCAGCGGCAGAGTCGAGGCTGAACAGGCTACAGCAAGGAGCTCCCTTTGCTCTGCTTTTACCCAGGGGCCACCCCATCCAGGTGGCTTCTAATCATCCAAGGATGTGAAGGAAAGAATCTTCTCCTAACCCTCTGGGAGGGCTCTCGTGTCCAATGTCTCTTCTGTGGACCACTGAGTACCAACAGCTGGAGGCAGGGTGGGTTCCCGTGGGTTTTTAGGTAGGAGAGGCGGGGAGGGGTGATCTGGAAGGCCCTCTAGGCATAAAATCAGGACAGCAAGGTGGTGAGAGGTTGTCTTCACATCTGAGGGATCTGTGTGTGACAGAACGTGAGCACCTTGCACTTCCAGGAAGGTGTGAACCCGTTCCCCATGTCTTGCCTTCTTTGAGCCCTTTGCCTTGAATCTTGAACATCCTTAGCTAAGGAAACAGTTGGGGAGGGGAGAGAGGGCAGGACCAGACTCGGCCTTCCTCCCAGTCCCGCCCTAGCCCCCGCCCAGGCCCAGGTGAGGGGCGTGCCACTTGGATGAGTGTGCTTTCCCACGAGGAACGCAACACCTCCCTGCTCTGGTCCGATGCCTGTGCGAATCTCTTCCATCTTTGCCCTGCCTGGTACATTCGCCACCACTCGGGTGGCACCACCAGGCCCCAAGGCAACATGACCGTCAATGGCTCCTTTTCTCCGGGAGCTTGCTGCAGTGGGGGAGGAAGAGATGTCCAGCGAGCTGTCCGTGCAGGAGCAGCAGGCACAATGCACAAAGCCCAGCTTGTTCTTCCCAGGCCTGAGCTCCAGACCCAGGAATATGAGCTACAGACAGGAGAGCAAGCCCCAGCACCAGTTCCCCCACCCCCCTCCTCTCGCAAGGTCATCTTACATTCTGTTCTGGGAAACGGAGCAGACTCTAGGACGCCCTGGGGGATGTTGGCATTGGGAGGTAGGTTTGATCCTGGATCCCTAGGCCTGTTGTGGGTTGGCACCCACAGATCTCTGCTTACTCTCCACAGGTCCAGCACGTACCGGGACCTCCGGAAGGGTGTATATGTGCCCTACACCCAGGGCAAGTGGGAGGGGGAGCTGGGCACCGACCTGGTGAGCATCCCTCATGGTCCCAACGTCACTGTGCGTGCCAACATCGCTGCCATCACTGAATCGGATAAATTCTTCATCAATGGCTCCAACTGGGAGGGCATCCTGGGACTGGCATATGCTGAGATTGCCAGGGTAAGGAGAACAAGGCCTGGCCCTCCTCAGGGTCTGCACCCTGCACACCGCGTGGGACAAGGGGAGGGACTGGGAGAAAGAGAGGAAGTGGGCTAAGAGGAAAACACGTGAGATGGCAGGATTATTGAACAGAGCTAGGATGGCCGTCTTGAGAGCAGCTGTGACAGGCGCTGGAATGATTAGATCATGATTTCTATATATCTTAGGATCTTTAAAAGGCCTTGTAAATCTAAAGTACATTAGGTTATGGGGAAGAAAGACTATGGTCCTGTATTTTCCCGTGTGCATTGCCAGTGTGCTGGCGCTCTCTCTCTCCCTCCCTCGCCCCCCTTCTCTGTCTCTCTCTCTGCCAGAGCTTAGTATCTCAAGGTAGCCTTTCTAACGAACACTCCCGTTTTGCTTACGCCCTCCAACACAAGGGAGGAATCTGGCCTCATTCGTCAGGACCTCCACAAAAGGACTCACTCCTTGTCTCTTTCCGCCACAGCCTGACGACTCCCTGGAGCCCTTTTTCGATTCCTTGGTGAAGCAGACCCACGTTCCCAACCTCTTCTCCCTGCAGCTCTGTGGCACGGGCTTCCCCCTCAACCAGTCTGAGGTGCTTGCCTCAGTTGGAGGGAGCATGGTGAGTATGTCCCGAGGGAGGCAAGGCCCTGACATCAGAAGAGATGGCATCCATGTGCTTGCCTTCCTCGGTGTCATGGCGCTCTTGGCTCCCCCCTTAATGTCAAGAGAAGCCATCTCTACTTGGTCCCCACTCTTTTCTTCCTTGCATTTGATCTCCCTCAAGGCACTTGAGGGAAAAGTCAGAAATGGATTAGGAAAAATTCAACGGAAATGAGAGTAAGACCTACTAAATTAACGATTTTTCAGTCTGATAGTCAGAAGGCAAAGATGTAAGGAATTTAAGTCTATTTATTGACTAAGACAATAGTGAAAGATTCAACAGGCAGAGAAAAATCAAACTTATAACAGAAGTACATAATAATTCATTCAACATTTATTGTGCCAGTGTAGGTTTTAAATAACTTATATCAAGGGCTATGGAACTCTGAAACAAATAATTAAAAATCCTGGACAGTCTCTTCCCTCAAACACACTTAAGAAACTGTAAGTCACTTGAGGGCATGATTTGATTAGAAGTCGGAAGGTGAAAACAATGATGTGTAAAGGGCCTTCGTGGGCAGAAATGACGGAACTTATTGCTAGGTCTGCACACGGGCTGCTCTATCTCTGGGGCAGGACACGGCTGCGAGCTCTTTCTTCCCTTAGATCATTGGGGGCATCGACCATTCGCTGTACACGGGCAGCCTCTGGTACACACCCATCCGGCGGGAATGGTATTATGAGGTGATCATTGTGCGGGTGGAAATCAACGGACAAGACCTGAAAATGGACTGCAAGGAGGTAAGAGCCCCGTGGGGGAGCTGGCGGGGGGGAGGGAAAGGGGAGGCATCACAGTGAGGAAGTGAAGGAAGCTGGGGCTGTGCCCAGAAGCTGGAATGGAATGGTCACATTAAGCCTGACGGGCTGGTGGTGCTTCGTGGCCTAGGGAAGCCATTTATCGGGCAGGATGGAGTCACAAAGACCTGAATTGGAGTCTAGCTCTGCTCTTTACAAGCTATGTGCCCTCTGGGCCGATTTCCTCATCTCAAAAACTGGTGAAAACAATTCCTTCAGGGACTGTGGAAAAGATTAAAGTTCAAAGTGTTAATCCCCGAGGGTGGCAGTATCCAAGGAGTGCCAGCTAAACCATTTGGGTCTCCTTCCCTAGACTCTTATGCACGATAGATCAGAAAAGGAGCACTTTCCAGGTATCCATATTCTAGAACCGAATAATGCCTGCCCACCCTAGCTAAGAGTTAACATTTACTGAGTGCCTCCTAGCTGCCAGGGACCATTCTCATTATTTAGTCCTCACAATAACCTTTGAGGTAGGGACTCCTAAGAGCCTCATTTTGGAGATGAGGAAACGGAGGCACAGAGTTGTTAAGTAACTTGCACAAGGAGGTTCGCAGAGGCAAAGCCAAGAAGCCAACCCAGGGCTGGGGATATAGCCTAGTGGCAAGAGTGCCTGCCTCGGATACACGAGGCCCTAGGTTCGATTCCCCAGCACCACATATACAGAAAACGGCCAGAAGCGGCGCTGTGGCTCAAGTGGCAGAGTGCTAGCCTTGAGCGGGAAGAAGCCAGGGACAGTACTCAGGCCCTGAGTCCAAGGCCCAGGACTGGCCAAAAAAAAAAAAGAAGCCAACCCAGGCAGGACGACAAGCAGCGAGGCTCATGCTCCAACTCTCCTCAGAGTGGGGCATCCTCAAAAAAGCTCTTCTCACCCTCTCCTCTCTTCTTTAGTACAACTATGACAAGAGTATTGTGGACAGTGGCACCACCAACCTGCGTTTGCCCAAGAAAGTGTTTGAAGCTGCAGTCAAGTCCATCAAGGCAGCCTCCTCGGTCAGTGGACTAAGCGTGTGGGGACAGGGATGGCACGGTGGCAGAGGAGTTGGCGACAGTCACGTTCCTTGCAAGAGCCAAGATGCTTTCACTTGAAAACCTATTCTTGCAGCTGGGCGCCAGCGGTTCATACCTACAATCCTAACTATTTGGGAGGCTGAGACATGGAGGATGATAGTCTGAAAGCCAGCCTAGGCAGAAAAGTCACAAGACTCCTCCATGGGGCTGGGGATATGGCCTAGTGGCAAGAGTGCCTGCCTCATATACATGAGGCCCTGGGTTCGATTCCCTAGCACCACATATACAGAAAATGGCCAGAAGTGGCGCTGTGGCTCAAGTGGCAGAGTGCTAGCCTTGAGCAAAAAGAAGCCAGGGACAGTGCTCAGGCCCTGAGTCCAAGCCCCAGGACTGGCAAAAAACAAACAAACAAGACTCCTCCAATTAACCAGCAAAAAAAAATAGGCTGGAAGATGCCTCCAGAGGTAGAGTGACGGCCAAGCAAGTTCAAGTCACTCAACTCAAACTCCAGTACTGGTGCCAAAACACCACCACCCCCCCCCCTGCCCCCAAAAAAGCGAAAAACTGTTCTTTATGAGTCTCAATGTATGGTGAGTACAATGTATGGTGTCCCCCTAGGACAAAATGGTTGTTTTTGTCTTGTTTTGTCAGAGTCTCACTATCTAGCCCAGGCTAGCTGTACACTCATGACCCTTTGGCCTCAGCTTCCTGAGTGCTGAGATTACAGGTGTGTACCATACATACACCTGACTGTCCTGGTACAAATTCCTCCTGCTCTCTGTCCCTGGCTCCTGGGTTACAGAGTTCACCTTCCTTACTTTGGGTATTTCCCTGGAAATATGTAAAGCAAATTAAGAGGCCGGTCAATGTTATATGAAAACTAAGCGGTGAAATGGTGACAGGCAGGTGACTAGTCATCTATTTCTCCCTGACACAGACAGAGAAGTTCCCGGATGGGTTTTGGCTAGGGGAGCAGCTGGTATGCTGGCAAGCAGGCACCACCCCATGGAACATCTTCCCAGTCATCTCACTCTACCTCATGGGTGAGGTCACCAATCAGTCTTTCCGCATCACCATCCTTCCACAGGTACGCACCACCCATGGGCACGCGTGGGGACGGCAAGCCCGGGTGGCCTCTCCAGACTTGGAAGACAAAATAGACAAGGAGGGCCAGTGGTAAAGGGGTCTTGGGAAACCCAAGCCCTCGGGGCTCAGGAATGGCCCTGGTGGGCAGAGGTGGGGTGAAGGGTGGAATGAGGTGGCCACCCTCTGACCATGCACTCTTCTTCTCCTAGCAATACCTGCGGCCAGTGGAGGATGTGGCCACGTCCCAGGACGACTGCTACAAGTTTGCCATCTCCCAGTCCTCTACAGGCACTGTCATGGGGGCCGTCATCATGGAGGGCTTCTATGTTGTCTTTGATCGGGCCCGAAAACGAATTGGCTTTGCCGTCAGTGCTTGCCATGGTAAGAGCACCAGGGATCATGGGGCCAGTCTATCCATACTCTGCGGGTAGGCTACCTTGATCCCATCTGTTTGGGAGGTAGTAGTACATGCACACCATATGCAAAGCTGGTGTCAGTGCCTGCCTTTTGTATCATCTGTTCTGGTGCCCCTGCCTGGCTCCTGAAGCCCTGGGGCAAACCTAGAGCGTTAGGGGAGGCTGAGGCATTGACAAGCCCTAGATGGAGAGGCAGGAAGCTGAGCCTTTAGCTACCCCACAGGGAGGATGAATGCTAGCAGAGGTGGCAGGGTTCACAGCTGGACTTGCACAGTGGCAGGTGAGTTTGCTATGGGTGTGAAGGGCTAGCTTGGGCTAGCTTATTAACTTGGAAGGCCTCTTAGGTATCTTACTACAGGATGGGTAAACGGGGAAGGGTGGCTGCATCAATGCCCCTGGGAGAGACAGGTCACCCACCCGACACTGCTTTCCTTGCCTGCCCCTCTGGCTGCAGAGGGGTGACCAAGCAGCTTACAAGGGCATACTTGGTTTGGAGTGTCGCCATCAGGAAGTTCTTTCTGTTGTGTGACAATGACAGCTCGCCTCCTCTCTGCCCTCTCCCCAGTGCACGATGAGTTCAGGACAGCGGCAGTTGAAGGCCCTTTTGTCACTCCAGACATGGAAGACTGCGGCTACAACATTCCACAGACAGACGAGTCCACCCTCATGACCATAGCCTATGTCATGGCTGCCATCTGTGCCCTCTTCATGCTGCCACTCTGCCTCATGGTGTGCCAGTGGCGCTGCCTCCGCTGCCTGCGCCAGCAGCACGATGACTTTGCCGATGACATCTCCCTGCTGAAGTGAGGAGGCCCGAAGGCGCAAGACAGAAATTGCCCGGGACCACATCTGGGTGGTTCACCTTGGTCACAAGTCGGGGAGACGCAGGTGGCCCTCAGGACCCTCAACCACCCACCAAATGCCTCTGCCTTGAGGGAAGAGAAGGGCCGCAGGGGGATTCCAGGGCTTGTACCCAGAGGAAACAGGAGGGAAGCAGCAGCACTCTGCTAGCAGGAATGCTTTCGGTCACCTCAAACTCCACTTGGGAAATTCTGCTGCTTAAACCTTTAGTCCTGAACTTTTGCCCACCATCCCTTTAGGTTTTCCAACCCAAAGTGTTCTTTCCTTATGTCTGGGAGTACTTGCATCGCGCTCAGGCCACCCTGGTACGTATCTCTGTGGTACCCTGGCAGAGAGAGGGCCAACTTCACTTTTCTGCTGACCTAAGTCAAAAGATGCAGTTTGCTATTTGCTTTAGAGATAGGGCCTGCAGAAACAGCCTACACTGGTGCAAAGACTGTTCCTGAATTAAACGAAGAACAATGAGATGAAATATTTGTACTTATGGGGGGTGGTCAGAGAGAGAAGAAGGGGGAGGCACGGCTCAGCGGTAGAGCACCTACCTGCCTAGCAAGTGCAAGGCCCTGAATTCTAACACAGTTACCACCACCACCACCCCCCCAAAAAAAAGAAAGGAAGAGAGGAGGAGAGAGAATAAAAACACAGGGAACAGTTGGTAGGAAAAGCTAGGAAAGGCAGGAACACAACACTTGCCAACCCCAGTTTTAGACCTCATCTCCAAGACACAACTCCATGTCCTAAAATGGTGTGGCTCCCCCCAGTGTTTAGTGGTAGAGTGAGATGACAAGAAGGCTTACCCAAGCCAAAGAGCTCTCTTCAGTGACAAGTACCCACCAGGAAGCTCACGTAACCAATTCCTACCTTATTAATCCCACTTGTCTCTACTCACACCCTTCCTTCCATGTATGATAGTGGCACTGAGACATCCCAACCACCAGAGCCCCGGTTCCCTGTGGGAGGACAAGTGGAATGTAGCAGGGCAGGCTGGACACTGTCTTCCTGATCACAGGTTCACTCCTCCACACAACTGATGGCTCTGGAGCTTTGCAGCTGAGGTGCTAAGGCTATAGAAAGGAGGTCTCTCCTACCTAATCCTAGTGAATCCTGAAAATTCATTCAACAGGTACAGGTTGATGCCTATATCTCTTCCTGGATTTCTTCTGATCAGTGGTACCAAGTGGTAAGACCTTTAACCCAGTACTGAGCAGTTCCACTGCTTTCTCTCCCTAATGGTCCTCCACTTATTTGGCTAATGCATCCATACACTGGCTAGTATTACACCACGAATGTACAGACTAGAGGGCTTTCTGCCTTGGTAACTGTCTCCAGTATCAAGGCTACCTAGAGAAAGAACAGCAGCCTCAAGGCTTCCTGGTTTCCTTCTCTACCTTTCCCAGATGAAGGCCACCTTCTCCCCCTATCCTGCTTTCTGCTCCCCACTCCCTGTAGTACATGGGTACCCAGGCTGGTTCTTGGGCTAGGTCGTGGGGCCACGTTCATTTCCTCTGTCAGTTCAACACTGTGGCTCGTGTGAATGGGAAGTTAGCTGCTGGATAGCCTGTTCCTATCTGGTCTGCACAATGCCTCCAGGTAGGGACCTGTCAAGGCAGAGAGAAATGGAAGGAGGGCCTCTGGAGTTGCTGGTCTAAGCCAGCTGCCCACAAGCCATAAACCAATAAAACAAGAACACTGAGTCACAGTTTTTATCCTGTTCTCTTCATTCCCACTGCACTTGGTGCTGTCTAACTGGGAACTCCCCATGATTCTAAAAACTGACAGACTGGAGACTGGCTGCTTCCAGTTCAGAGCTTACAGTGTAAATCACCCAGAACTGCTGCAGGAGGAAAATGACACATTCTGCTTCATAGTTTATACCCATGTTGGGGAAAACTAGCTCTTTCCAGGGCACAAATCTCAATCCAAACATTAGTAACTCTTGTTTCCTATTGTTTGTTTGTGACTTGTTTTGTTCTTTAAAGAAAACTTGCATTTGTCTTGTCACAGTTACTTCATTTCTACCCTGAAACTATGAATTCTAAATGTAAAAAAGATCTTGACAACAGCTTCTTGCTTGTAAAAATATGTATTCTATATCTCTATTTCTAAATTCTATTCCTGAGACTGTCCCATCTCCACACACTGCGCTTGGGGCCTTGGCCACTGGTCTGCACAGCTTGAACCACTACCACTGCAGGCCAAGAAGCAGAGGGAGAAAGAACAGAACGCCCAATGCTTCGGCGTGGTATCTGACTGATCCGGCCTCCACTCCCATGTACTCTCCAGAATACTTGCCTCCCGCCAGAAGTGGCTTTCTAGGGCCTTTCACAGGGAGCTCTGCCTCCTACTCATCTCATTTTTTTCTCTCTGCTCTTTCAGCTTCAAAGGTTGTAATGGGGAAAGAAATAATATTCTTTTTTTTTTTTTCTTGTGGCCAGTCCTGGGCCTTGAACTCAGGGCCTGAGCACTGTCCCTGGCTTCCTTTTGCTCAAGGCTAGCACTCTGCCACTTGAGCCACAGCGCCCCTTCTGGCCGTTTTCTATATATGTGGTGCTGGGGAATCGAACCCAGGGCTTCATGTATACGAGGCAAGCGCTCTTGCCACTAGGTCATATTCCCAGCCCCAAGAAATAATATTCTTTATGCCAATTTCTGAATATTTAGGAGGCACAGGTAGCTCAAGGCTGGTGCAAAGTTGAAGAAAGGGAAAAATCTAAAATTACAAGATAAAAAGTGAATCCTCCAAATGAAAGAACAAATGAACTGGTCTTCCATTTTTGCTTCTTTTCCTGTTCATGATAGCACCAAACTGGAGGAAGTAGAATTTCATTAAGCAATGAAAAGTATGTCCTCTGACCTCTAAAGAGTTGGTACTGAGGCCATTCTAGTTACTCTACAAGATGCCAAAGTAGGCCAGGGAAGTTCAGTTCTTTAGGCTGATGCTGGTCAGTAAACCTGGGCACATAAGGCAAGAGCAAGAGAAATCTGTCCAGGAGCTAACAGGCAAGGATGAGTGACAAAAAAGAAAGATGGTAACAAGAACAGAGAATTTAGGTGGATCTGAAAGGAAGACTTTGCTGCCCTGATACATATTACTAAAGCCAATAAACTTTTCCAAGTCTCAGAATGGGAAAATGCGATTGCTAAAAATAGGGATACTGTTCCCCTAGAACCATTAGCACTTTATAGTTACTTAATTCCAAAGGAGAAGGGAGCTAAAGCCATTTCCTGTAGGAATAAAAAGGAAAAGATTTAAAGCTCTATTACATTGCCTTCCCAGGTATAAAACCTAAAAAACAGAAGTGCTCAATAAGCAGAGGTGGAAAAATGACCCAGTTCCAGATTAACCATAAACTCCCATACCACCCTTTTTCAGCACTTTGGTTTCCATTTTTCCCAGGACAGAAAACATACCACCCCCTGCCCATAGCTTTCTTGCTCCAAAAAGTAACACAGTATCCCAAGGTTAGTCTGCAAGTAACTGCACAGACATCTCACCCCAGTGCCTGTCAGGAGCTCATCCAAGGTCACCCAACTACTCGGTTGTGAACCAGTTGCCTTAACCTTTGAGGGGAATGGGGGTTTAGCCAGACTAGCAGACCAGAGGGATGGGTAGAGGTCAGGACTTCACAAGGCTGGGCTTCTAGACCTTGAGTGGAAGCCAAGCCAGTGACGGAAAGGAATGGCTTAGCCCTGGAAAAACCTGTGGGTTGCCCAGGAAGGTGGGTGGACCCAAGTGTGTGGGAGAAATGGGACCTGGTTATATTGTTGTTCTTGGACTGTGAATTTGGTTGATGTACAACAATATTCTGTAAACCTGATGTCTATGTATAAATAATGAGCATTAACACAGTAAAATATTCAACGAGAAGTCAATTAGGATTACATCTTTCCCTTCAAGAGTCTTATTTTATCTGTTCAGAGTGGAGCGGCTACAACACTGAGGCTTCCAGAGGCTCTCCGCAAGCAAGGCATCTGGTTGGACAGCAGGTGAGCACCAGGCTGCAAATCTGCACACATGAGCCTTAAGAAAATGGACTAGGGGCTGAGCCAAACCAAAGCAGGATGGCCTTAGAGCGACAGCAGCTTCCTAGATGTATTTGAAAACAAGATATTATAATTCCGAGACCAAACTAAACAAAATCTTCTCTACAATCTGCCTCCCCCAAAAGGACTGCAAGATGAGGGGGAAACAATGTTTCTGCGTTATATACATATTTTCATTTACGAACAGCTGAATACAGACTTTCTATACACACATTACCTATAGAATAAAAATGTACATGGCATGAGTATATATCACTGTATAAATATAGAGTTTTAGAAATCTCCAACCCGCGCTTCCTGCTCACATCAGTTCCTCCTCTTCTTCCTGATCAGACAGGTCGGTCATTTAAGAGTTGGACAAAAGGGACAAGTGTCATTTGTGTTGGTCTGGGCCCAGAATTTAATACACTGGAAAGAGAGAGAGAGAGAGAGAGAGAGAGATACCTCAGGTTTATCTGGGAAGATGAAGGGAAGGATGGACAGATGACAACTAAGCTTCACAAGGTCTAATTCTGAAGCACTCTGACTAGGGAGACTAGCAGAGCTATTTCAATGGCTCTTACTCCCAAAGAATCTCTACAACAGGTGAACTGGTTCTTCTCATGAGGACCAAGAACACTCAGCTAGTCAGGGTGCTCAGGAAGCTGCTTTTGTGGAGTAATGTGGCTTGCCTCCTCATGATCATCTGGCCTAAGATGAGTTTCACTTAATATCTTTTACTCCAAAGTCTTATTCAGGGCTTTAACAAGAATTTAGGTATCAGTTCAGTTTCTACTCTTGGAATAACAAAATGAACAAATCAAAATCATTACAGAACAATCACCCTTGCTGCTGAGGAACTTGCCTCTGCCTAGCAACACACAGAATAGGACCGACCAGAGTTAGTGAAGACATCTCACAGGTGGTCCTTCAAGCTGTTGTGTTAATGGAGTTGCTGATCTCATAGTCAAGCTCCTTATCCACTCCTCTCAGCTAAACCAATTCTCCTGACAGTGTATATTCAAAACAACCGCTACACATGGAGAGCTCTCTCTTATTGGCAGCTTTCCAGTGCCCAAAAGGAACTGAGATGGAAAGAAGCGGATACTAGCTGCAGTATTCTGCATTCTGCTGATGTTCAAGCTACAATTTACTGAAAACCTTGTGATGTTACTGATGAGAAAACCAAGCCAGTAAAATGCTCAAGAGAAATGATCTCAGCTGTTGGAAAAGAATAGGAAACGAGGGGTCCATAATACCCACCTCCTTGTGCAATACATGAGTACATGCCATGGGGTGCAGCTCACTGGGCTGGACAAGTTTCTGGCACATCAGACACAGCTTACAGGTGGCGGGAGCCTGCAGAAGAGAGAAGTGGTTGGCCACAAGGTCACCTTGCCTTTATGCCCATGACTCCATCTGTTATTTCCATGTAGACAGAAGGGTCTTACACCAAAGCAAAGAAAAGTCAAAATATAGATTCTTGCCTGAAGTATTTGTATACTCCCAAGATGGCTGCCAACAATGCAGCTGAGTGATGGTTTCCTCCTGCACGCTACCTGTAAACCCGCGCCTTCCTCACCCTGAGCTGCTGCATACCCTAGTATGCAGAGAAAGAGTCATACCTGTGAAGACCTTCCAGAATATGAAACCTGGGCAGAGGGCAAGAACATCGGGGTACTGATTTGGGTCAGGGGGGCAGGATACAAGGCCCGGATCCGACCAAGTGGCTGTGGATAAAAATAATTTAGAGTAAGAGAAGTCTGAGTAACACGGCATGCAGCAAAAAGACATCATTTTCTTCCAACTCCAGCAAAGCAAGAAAGTGGACTAGAAACCCCAGCGATGATGCTTCTGCCACCCCAGCTTCTCTGGAGTCTGCCTCTCGGCCTCTCAAGTGGCAGGCTGCTTGTCTCACCTGAGTACCTGCTGCTGCCCGCTCATGCTCTGCCAGCCGCGCAGCTACCAGCTGGATCAGTTCCTCCATCGTCAGGCCAGCCATCGTGGTGCGTGCTGTCTTGATCTGCTGAAGAATGTTGGTCAGCTGGGCCCTAAGAAAGAAAAAATGTTGAGGGAGGAGACTCCACACTCCGTCCATGGGAAATAGCCATGAAAATCATGAATGAATCCTTACACCCACTTACTTATTGCACTGTGGGAACCGTGTCAGCAGCTTCTCCAGGATCTTCTCCAGTTTGTCTACTGGTTGGGGCCTGGGAGTTTCAGTAGAGGCCTTAACACCGCCCAGGCCTGGGGGAGGCGGGATGGAGGCGGCAGGAGGCATGTGTGGGCCGTGGGGGCTGACAAGGGAACCCAGACCAGGGCTATTTCTCCCATGGGAGCCAGGAAGGGGTGGGGAAGGCTGGTTGGACTGTGACAGGGTAGGATTCAGGATTGGGAAAGACAAGGAACGAGGATCTGCACTGGGCATAACCATGGGCATTGTGACCTGCCCAATGGAGAAGGGCATCCGAGGAGCCAGGGAGGGACTGGGTTGAAACACTTGAAGCATGAAGTCTGTCTGCAGAGGGGAAGAGTGGAAGGCGAGAGAGATAAAAACAAACTCTAGGAATCTAGAGCAAAATGAATGAGCAACTCTACACTAAACAAGAACAAACCCAATATCTTTATAAAAAGAAAAAGGTAGCAGGGCGCCAGTGGCTCAGGCCTGTAATCCTAGCTATTCGGGAAGCTGAGCTCTGAGGATCGTGAATAGAAGCCAATCAGGGCAGAAAAGTCCCCTGAGACTCTTTAACAATTAACCACTCAAAAACCAGAAGTGGCACTGTGGCTCAAAGTGGTAGGGCATTCGCCTTGAGCAAAAGAGCTCAGGGACAGTGCCCAGGCTGACTAGAAAAAAAGAAGAAAAAAAAAAAAGAAAGAAAAAGGAGAAGACTTTGGCTCTACCATCAACACAGAAAAGTAGAGTCCCCAAAGCCAACTCTCTTACCTCTGAGGGGGGCGGAGGCAAAGTGGGGGTGGGGATTTGAGGAAGGCTGCTTAGCTTGGCTCCATTCCTCACTAGCTGGATGTGACTATTAAATTGGTCCTAGACAAAAAAGCAAAAGAAAGAATCATCCTTCACTGTGAGTGAAGTGAGCCCCTAAGGAAGCATAATATCGACTCTCATAGAAACCCAGAACAGCAGGCAGACTCAAAGTGCAACACAAAGGCTGCCTCCCTAATGCCAGAAGAGCTGAAGAACAAACAAACACTGACTAATAGCTACCTGTCACTACACTTACACGGACATTCTTCTTCATCATCCGAACTCCATTCAGTCTTGTCTCCCACTCCTGTTTGGAACGAACTGTCTCCAATGTTGGAGGAGTTGACCTTTCAAGAAACCAACAGGAATTTATGCAATTAAAGAAAATCCCATTCCTGATTCTCTGAGATAGCAAAAGAGTTTCTGGGTAATTGGCCTTGAGAGAAGAGGTAGGAACAGGTGCAGGAGCAGCCTGGGAGTCTAAGCCATCTGTCTCATTAAACTCTACCATCTTTTAAGGGAAATATTGGAGAGAGAACTAACCCAGAGAGAAGGTTCTGTCTGCCCAAAAATGCCCCAGGGCTCATCTGAATTCCACAGCAGGAAAAGAAAAAGTGGCCACCTAAGACTCAAAACTCCAAGGCCTTTGTTATTTTGACAGCTTGACAGATCGTATATATATACATATGTGTGTATATGTATATATGTGTGTGTATATATATATATTTTTTATTTTATTTTATTTTATTTTTTTGCCAGTCCTGGGGCTTGAACTCAGGGTTTGAGCACTGTCTCTGGCTTCTTTTTGCTCAAGGCTAGCACTCTACCACTTGAGACACAGCGCCACCTCTGGCTCTTTATATATGGTGCTGAGGAATCGAACCCAGGGCTTCATGTATACAAGGCAAGCACTCTACCACTAGGCCATATTCCCAGCCCCTGACAGATTGTATTTATTCAAGTGACAGCAATATAATAAAAAGGGCAAAACTTTCTTTTAAAATTTATTTTGTGGGGCTGGGAATGTGGCTTAGTGGTAGAGTGCTTGTCTACCACACATGAAGCCCTGGGTTCAATTCCTCAGCACCACATAAACAGAAAAGCTGGAAATGGTGCAGTGGCTCAAGAGGTAGAGTGCTAGCCTTGAGCAAAAAGAAGCCAGGGACAGTGCGCAGGCCCTGAGTCCAAGCCCCAGGACCAAAAACAAATAAAGAAAATTTACTTTCTTATTAGCCTGCATTAGTTATACAGGGGTTTGGAGATTTCATTGTTACCTTTCCACATATTTCATTGAATTCAAATCAATCTCACTACCTCTACCACTCTCCCTGCTTATATTGTATTGTATTAAACTATACTGTACTATATTATATTGGCAATGTAGTTTATGCCTATAATCCTGGCTACTCAAAAGGCTCATATGTAGAGGACGGTGGCTGAAAGCCATCTGAGGCAAAAATCAGGCTCTGTCTCCAAAATAATAGCAAAACCAAACAAAAAGCACACTCTAAAAGGGAAGAATGAGGAAGTATAGAATGGAGTATTTGCTGAGCAATTACAAGTGCATAGACAGAAATGGCCTTAAAATTCTCATGAAGAGGGGCTGGGGATATAGCCTAGTGGCAAGAGTGCCTGCCTCGGATACACGAGGCCCTAGGTTCGATTCCCCAGCACCACATATACAGAAAACGGCCAGAAGCGGTGCTATGGCTCAAGTGGCAGAGTGCTAGCCTTGAGCGGGAAGAAGCCAGGGACAGTGCTCAGGCCCTGAGTCCAAGGCCCAGGACTGGCAAAAAAAAAAAAAAAAAAAAAAAAAATTCTCATGAAGATAGGGTGCCAGGATTGCTGGCATAGGGATTCAAACACCTAAACAACAAGTACAGTGGCAATGTGGCTCTAAGTGGTAGAGCACTAGCCTTGAGCAAAAAGAGCTCAGGGACAGTACCCAGGCCCTGAATTCAAGCCCCACTACCGATAAAAAAATAAAATTAATTAATTAATACAGCGTTAGAATGAGAAGATACTTACTTGAGGTAAGTAAGATGAAGCTCTGCTTCTTTTTCTGCTTCTTCTAGTTTCAATACCAGCAATTCTTTCCGACTCTCTAGTGATAAGATCTAAGGAAATCACACAGACACACACACACACACACCTCTTATTAATTTTACATACACAAACCACCTAGATAGTTAAATGTTTATCAGCTGTTTAGTACTATACCCAAAGTGTACCATCTGGGAGCCCCAAAATAAGGCTTTCAGGATGTCAGTTTTTCTCACCTCCGCTTTCCAGGCTCGTTCTGTCTCTTCCATAATGTTACGATTAATTTCACCATCCTGATTCTTCAGTCTATCCAGTTCCATTTCCCACACTTCTCTGTAGGATAAGAAATCAAAAACAGGCTGAGTGCAGGTGAAGATTAAAACAATGAATTCTCTAGAAGGTGACTTAGCCAAGGTTTTTGTGGTCGAACAGCACATGAACTAGTCAGATGCTGGTGGCTCACATCTGTGATCTTCACTTTTTAGGAAGCTGAAATCTAAGAATTACACCCAGCCTGGGCAATAGAGTCCATGAGACTCTTATCTCTGATTAACCACCAAAAAGCTGGAAGTAGAACTGTGGTTCAAGTGGTACAGTGCTTTGAGTAAAACAGCTCAGAGACAGTGTTCAGGCCTTGAGTTCAAACCTAAGGACTGGCACAAATAGTAACAGCATCAAACAACACAAGTTCTTTAATACCAAAACAGTACATACACCAAAACTGTTATCAATCACCATTTGCATTCATTCAACCAGATGGAAGCGAAATCAGAGACACACTGTATAAAAAGTACACATCAAGGGGCTGGGGATATAGCCTAGTGGCAAGAGTGCCTGCCTCGGATACACGAGGCCCTAGGTTCGATTCCCCAGCACCACATATACAGAAAACGGCCAGAAGCGGCGCTGTGGCTCAAGTGGCAGAGTGCTAGCCTTGAGCGGGAAGAAGCCAGGGACAGTGCTCAGGCCCTGAGTTCAAGGCCCAGGACTGGCCAAAAAAAAAAAAAAAAAAAGTACACATCAAGCTCGGCACCAGTAGCTCACACCTATAATCCTAGCTACTCAAGACACTGAGCTCTGAGGATTGCGGTTTGAAGCCAGCCCAGGCAGGAAAGTCCCTAAGACTCTTCTCTCCAATTAACTACCAGAAAACCGGACGTGACACTGTGGCTCAAAGTGGTAGAGCAAAAAAAACTCAGAGACAGTGCCTAGGGCCTGAGTTCAAGCCCCACAAAAGTACACATTAAAAGGAACAAGAATAAAATCACAAGCCCATCTCCCCAGTGCCTACTCTTTAGGAGCTCTGCTAAGCACCACATGGACACGTCCGGGAATGTGCGTCATCCTCCCCACACAGACCATGAAGACAATGCAGAGACCGTGCCGCTGTAGGGCTGTCAATGCTTGGCACAGTGTACTGTTCTGCAGTACTCTACACCACCGCTGGGACTGACTCATCTCCTTATCACACAGTGTGAGACTAGATTCTCAACAGAACAAATGACTGCCCGGTAGGTCTTCTCCCCAATGTTCTCCTCATAGGAAGCTTCCAGTTAGTTACTTTTCTCAGACTTGAAAGGTGATTCAGCAAATAGCTCACTACTCGTAACTTCACTCTCTCACACTTTTGCAGAAGCCAAGATTTTCTCAATAAACATGCATGTTAGAGAATTTGAGTAAAACCAATACAATATTCAAAGCTAATTTCCAAGCAGCTTATTGTAAGAAATCTGGGAATCCGACCAAATTCTAGGCCCACCTGGGTCTTCCCGCAGCACCCAGATGATCCTCTCATGAATAACTTACAATGTTACTTTCTAAAATTGCTTTTGGTGCTGAATAACATACATCTTATAATCATTCAAAATATTCTCATGGCCTAAGTTGTTTTAAAACTTTGGGTTATAAAGCTAGTGAAATAGGTGCTGGATGCCTATCAAATTGGTTTGTTTTCAGGGACTTGCCCTTGTTAAGCAGGAGCTTTGCTGTTTAAGCCACACACCTAGTTACAGTAGTTCTTTGTCCAATAGTATCTTGCATTTTTGCCTGGGCTAGCCTGGACTGTGATTCTCCTCTTTGTGCTTCCTGCATAGCTGGGAGGACAGGTGTGTACCAAGCCCAGGTTTTATTTGTTGAAAGAGGGGTCTCGTTAACTTTTAGACCAGGCTGGCTTTGAATCTGAGCCTCCTAATCTCTGCCTCCATAGAATTATAGGATCCTACCAAGCCTGGCTCGAAATGTTGATCGTAATTGGAACCCAACAATTAAATGATATAATTTCTTCTTTAATATTATTTTTATTAGCATACATTAATAGCACAGAGATTTCATTGTGATCTTTCCATAGATGCATGTAGTATACTCTGAACAAATTTACCTCCTCTATTATATTCCTACCCCAGCTTCTGCAAACACAAAGAGAAAGTGAGATTATGAAAACAGTTGAAACTTTTTTTTTTCCTTGCCAGTCCTCGCGCTTGAACTCAGGGCCCGAGCACTGTCCCTGGCTTTTTTTTTTTTTTTGGCTTTTTTTTTTTTCCTTAAGGCTAGCACTCTGCCACTTGAGCCACAGCGCCACTTCTGGCCATTTTCTATATATGTGGTGCTGGGGAATTGAACCCAGGGCTTCATGTATAGGAGGCAGGTACTTTACCACTAGGCCATATTCTCAGCCCCCAGTTAAAACTTTTTGTTTCGTGCCATTCCCAGGGACATGAACTCAGCGCCTGGGTGCTGTCCCTGAGTTTTTTCACTCAAGGCTAGCACTCCACCACTTGAGCCACAACCTCACTCTGGCTTTTTGGTAGTTAACTAGAGGTAAGATTTTCACAAACTTTCCTGCCCAGGCTGTCTTTGAATCTCGATCTTCAGATCTCAGCCTCCTGAGTAGTAGGAATACAGGCATGAGCCAATGGTACCCAGCTTGAAACTTTTCTTATAACATAAGATGCTGAGAATACTTGAGTGCTTGCTTTATTAACACAAACTACATTAAAAGCACAGAAACTAGCTGGCCACTGATAACTCATGCCTGTAATCCTAACTGTTCAGGAGGGTGATATCTGAGGACCACAGTTCACAGCCAGCACAAGCAGTAAAGTTTATGAAACTCTTATCTCAACTGGCCACCGAAAAGCCAAAGCAGAGCTGTGGCTCAAGTGGTAGAGTGCCAGCCTTCAACAGACAAAGCTATGGGATAGTGCCCAGGTCCTGAGTTCAAGCTTCAGTATTGACATGACAAAAAAAAAAAAAGAGAGAGAGAGAGAGAGAAAGAAGAGAAACTAGACTGGTGGCATACCCCTGTAATCTCTGCACTGGGGAGGTTGAGATAAGAGAACCACAAGTTCCATTCCAGCCTTGGATAGTGAAGCAAGCACAAATACAAGTGGGACTGGGGGGCTGGGGATATGGCCTAGTGGCAAGAGTGCCTGCCTCATATACATGAGGCCCTGGGTTCGATTCCCCAGCACCACATATACAGAAAATGGCCAGAAGTGGCGCTGTGGCTCAAGTGGCAGAGTGCTAGCCTTGAGCAAAAAGAAGCCAGGGACAGTGCTCAGGCCCTGAGTCCAAGCCCCAGGACTGGCCAAAAAAAAAACAAGTGGGACTGGCCCATTATGCACATGTGTGTACATGTGTGTACATGTGTGTAAGGGTTTATTCTTTTTTTTTTTGGCCGGTCCTGGGGGCTTGGAGTCAGGGCCTGAGCACTGTCCCTTGGCTTCTTTTTCATCAAGGCTAGCACTCTACCTCTTGAGCCACAGCGCCACTTCCAACTTTTTCTGTGCATGTGGTGCTGAGGAATCGAACCCAGGGCTTCATGCATGCTAAGCAAGAATTCTACCACTAAGCCACATTCCCAGCCCCAGAGTTTTATTGTTAACAGCATCATTACATTACCTTCTGCCTTTCTCACAAAGCTTCTCAATTTCAGCTTTCAGATCCTGCTCCTTCTGCAAAAACTCCTTCTTTTCTTTCTCTATTTTCTTCTTTGTTTCTTCCCGCTTTATGGTCACATCCTGAATAGCCTTCAGTATCTCCTGTAGCCCACACAATTATAGTCATACACAAAGAAGGAAACAAATTAGTTCTTTTTTCTTTCTTTCTTTTTTTTTTTTTTTTTTTTTTGGTCAGTCCTGGAGCTTGGACTCAGGGCCTGAGCACTGTCCCTGGCTTCTTTTTGCTCAAGGCTAGCACTCTACCACTTGAGACACAGTGCCACGTCTGGCTATTTTCTACATATGTGGTGCTAGGGAATCAAACCCAGGGAGGGCTTCATGTATAGGAGGCAAGCACTCTTGCCACTAGGCCATATTCCCAGCCCCAAATTAGTTCTTTTGATCTGAAAGTCTTTTCTCTCCCTCTTCCCCTCCCCCACCCTTTTTTGTGGTGCTAGGGTTCAAACCAAGTTCTTACACATGTTAGGTCTTAAATTCACTATGTCGCCCAGGCTGGCCCCAAACTCTCAATCCTCCTGCCTCTACCTTCTGAATGCTGGAATTACAGGCCTGGGCCTGACAATACTAATTATCAGTAATTTTTCCAAAAGGTCATCCACAAATCATATTCTTCCCAAATAACATCTGAAGTTCACTTTACCTCACCCCTAACAACTCACTTTATATATAGTTTATTTATAGTTTCTGAGATTTCTGTCTTGCTTAAAATGACCCCTTACAATATGAAGTTTTAAATATTCTAATTTACCATTTATTTATTTATTTCCAGTCCTGGGCCTTGGACTCAGGGCCTGAGCACTGTCCCTGGCTTCTCTTTGCTCAAGGCTAGCACTCTGCCACTTGAGCCACAGTGCTACTTCTGGTCGTTTTCTATATATGTGATGGTGGGGAATTGAACCCAGGGCTTCATGTATATGAGGCAAGCACTCTTGCCACTAAGCCATATTCCCAGCCTCTAATTTACTTTTTTTTTTTTTTTTTTGCCAGTCCTGGGCCTTGGACTCAGGGCCTGAGCACTGTCCCTGGCTTCTTTTTGCTCAAGGCTAGCGCTCTGCCACTTGAGCCACAGCGCCACTTCTGGCCATTTTCTATATATGTGGTGCTGGGGAATTGAACGCAGGGCTTCAGGTATACGAGGCAAGCGCTCTTGCCACTAGGCCATATTCCCAGCCCCTCTAATTTACATTTTTATATGCAGATTTTTAATCCACTTGGAACAATATTTTTACATGTGAGGTAGGAGAGTAAGCAAGAATTTCCCAGGTGGTTAATTATAAGTAAATTAGTTTTTTCTTTCTTTCTTTCTTTTTTTTTTTGTTCATTTGTTTTTTGGCCAGTCCTGGGGGCTTGGACTCAAGGCCTGAGCACTGTCCCTGGCTTCATTTTGTTCAAGGCTAGCACTCTTCCACTTGAGCCATAGAACCACTTGTGGCCTTTTCTATATATGCAGTGATGAGGAATCGAACCCAGAGCTTCATGTATATGAGGCAAGCACTCTTGCCATTAGGCCATATTCCTAGCCTATAAATCAGTTTTTTCTACATGAGCAAAACAGGAGTAAGACTTTAGACAAGAGGGCTTCAAAGCTTTATATCCTTAAGCTGGGCATGGTAGTACATGCCTGTAATCTAGTACTCAGGAGCCTAAAGCAGGAGAATTCAAGCCTAGCTTGGGCCACACAGCTAGAACCTGTACAACAGCAACAAGAATCATTAAAAAGTAAATACTGAGCCTTCTAAGGAAATGGAAGGACTTGGAAAAAATTATACTAAGTGAAGTGAGCCAGACCCAAAGAAACATGGACTCTATGGCCTCCCTTATTGGGAATAATTAGTACAGGTTTAGGCAAGCCATAGCAGAGCATCACAAGGCCCAATAGCTATACCCTTAGAAACACATAAGATGATGCTAATTGAAATGAACTCCATGTTATGGAAACAAGTGATATATCACAGTTGTAACTACTTTCAACGTCCTATGTGTATGTGTAGTTTCTATTATTGATAATGTTTTGTATCACCTTCCTATGTTTGTGCCTACACTATCTCTGTAATCTTATCTGAGTATATTGGAAACCGTGTTTACTGGTATTGGAAGTAGGAAATTCAAAGGGAATACCAAATTCGAGAGACACAGGGTAAAAAAAGAGAAATAACTACAAAAGCAATACTTGCAAAACTGTTTGGTGTAAGTGAACTGAACACCTGGGGGGGGGAGGGAAAGGGGGGGAGGGAGGGGGGCATGAGGGACAAGGCAACAAACAGTACAAGAAATGTATCCAATGCCCAACGTATGATACTGTAACCTCTCTGTACGTCAGTTTGATAATAAAAATTTGAGGAAAAAAAAAAAAAAAACCTTTTACAAAGAGGAAAAAAAAAAAAAGTAAATACTGAGCTGGGCACATATAACACACATATGAGTCACTCTACCACTATGGGTTCAGGCCTATAATCACAGCTATTCAGGAGGCTGAGATCTGAGGATTGTGGTTCTAAGCCAGCCCGGGCAGGAAAGTCTGAGACTCTTATTTCTTATTTCCTTCCTTCCTTTTTTTTTTTTTTTTGGCCAGCCCTGCGGCTTGGACTCAGGGCCTGAGCACTGTCCCTGGCTTCTCTTTGCTCAAGGATAGCACTCTGCCACTTGAGTCACAGTGCCACTTCTGGCTGTTTTCTATATATGTGGTGCTGGGGAATCGAACCCAGGGCTTCATGTATAGGAGGCAAACACTCTTGCCACTAGGCCATATTCCCAGCCCCTGAGACTCTTATTTCCAATTAATCACCAGAAAACCAAACTAGTGCTGCACTCAAAGTAGTATAGAGCTAGCATTGAGCAAAACAAACAAACAACTCAGGGACAGCGCCTAGGACCTGAGTTCAAGCCCCATGACTCACCAAAAAAAAAAACAGTAAATACTGATTTACTGATTCTCTTTCTCTATTGACTTAGATATACAAAAAGGCTGATATTATTTAGTGACAACTTGATTTTTTTTCTTTTGCTGTGCTAAGAATCAAACCCATGGCCTGAGTTTTATCCTCATATGAACAATTTAACTATAAGAAAAATACCTGGTGATTCTTCATTTCCTCTTCTCTCCTTTGCTGCAGTTGCTTTAGTTGCACTTGGAGCTGATTCTCCACCTGTCTCTGCTTATCCAGGACTTCCTGATACCGCTCCTTCAACAGAGTTCTCTCTGTCATCATTTTGTCCTATTGGAACAGCACAAGAAAAGCTTATTTCCCAATTTAATAACAAGAAACAATGACCCAGTGGCTGTCAAGAACGTTATAACGAGCTGGACAGTGGTGACTCACACCTATAATCCTAGCTACAAGGGAGGCTGCTATCTGAAGCCTGTAATTCAAAACTAGAATGAGCAGGAAAGTTTGTGAGGCTCTTATCTCCAATTAATCAGCAAAAAGCCAGAAGTGGAGCTGTGGCTCAAGTGGTAGAATGACAGTGCCCAGGCTCTGAGTTCAAGCCCTACCACAGCCACATATACTTGCACACACATGCATGTGAACACACACTCATACACACATCAAGCAAATAAAACATGAAGATCCTATCACTACATTGTCTTATACTAACCATATGTAGCTATCTAACTTGAAATTAATTTAAGTATGATAAAATGACAAAAATCCAGGCCCCAGTAGCCCCCTTTAAGTGTTCAAAAGCCCTATGTGACTAGTGGTTATCATCCCCGACCGCACAGACAAAAACCATTCCTGTAACTGCAAAGTCCTACTATATGACACTGTTCTAAAGCAGGGCTGGCAACCTACAGAATATAAGACAAACCCTCTACTGGACAGCCACTGCCTGTCTTTATTGCTGTTGTTGTTTGTGTTTGCTGTTTATTATTATTTTTTGTTTTTCTTGCCAGTCCTGGGGCCTTGGACTCAGGACCTGAGCACTATCCCTGGATTCTTTTTGCTCAAGGCTAGCACTCTGCCACTTGAGCCACAGTGCCACGTCTGGCCGTTTTCTGTATATGTGGTGCTGAGGAATCGAACCCATGGCTTCATGTATACAAGGCAAGCACTCTTGCCACTAGGCCATATCCCCAGCCCTGTTTGCTGTTTAGTATATGAAGCCTTAGGCCTTGCATTCACTCAGTTTGCACATCAGGTCCCCAGACCTCTTCGGTAGATCTGACAAAGTATCGCTTCCTCTTACCCTTCTGAGCAGGGGTTAGCGCGTGCTTTCTGTTAGCTTCTGTGGGCTCAGTGCCCTTGGTATAACTGGTCCATTCAGCTGTTATAGTTGGAAAGACCCTGTAAACCAGTGGGTGTGGCTGTGTTCCAGTAAGACTGTCATTAACAAAACAGTAGGGCTGGATGTGGCTCAGTGGCACAGCACTTGCCGAGTATACCCAAAGACCTGGGCTCAATTTCTAGCACCACAAAAAAAAAAAAAAAAAAAAAATACAACTACATATGCATGGCATAAGACAATCTGTGGAGAGGTTTAAACTGAGAACACTGGGCTGGGAATATGGCCTAGTGGGAAGAGTGCTTGACTCGTATATATGAAGCCTTGGGTTCGATTCCCCAGCACCACATATATAGAAAACGGCCAGAAGTGGTGCTGTGGCTCAAGTGGCAGAGTGCTAGCCTTGAGCAAAAAGAAGCCAGGGACAGTGCTCAGGCCCTGAGTCCAAGGCCCAGGACTGGAAAAAAAAAAAAAAAAAACAATAACCCAAGAGCATTAAATGGAGTTTGTTCATCAGTAGATTCCTATTTTCAAAGAAAAGGAAGGTTCTAGAAAATGGAAAATTTTACCATATTATGATCATAAAAATAAGCTCTCAAGATGATTTAGCTTTGGGATAAGCTAGTCTTCAGTGCACGCACCGAAATGTGACCATGGCTACCCACACAGCTGTTTCCTCAGCTCACAGCTCTGCAGGGATCCTCAATGTGGAGTCCGTGGAGAGCCCTCAGGGTCTCTGAGATTCATGTAGGAGTGCGTATGCGTGCATGCATGCGTGCCTGTGTACGTGTGTATGTGTATGCATGCGCACACATGTTTATTTCACTGAGGTAAGAATTCAGTTTTCAAGATTCTGAAAGAAGACCTGCACTTAAGAAAAGTTAAAAGGTAGGGCGGGGGATATGGCCTAGTGGCAAGAGTGCCTGACTCATATACATGAGGCCCTGGGTTCGATTCCCCAGCACCACATATACAGAAAATGGCCAGAAGTGGCGCTGTGGCTCAAGTGGCAGAGTGCTAGCCTTGAGCAAAAAGTAGCCAGGGACAGTGCTCAGGCCCTGAGTCCAAGCCCCAGGACTGGCAAAAAAAAAAAAAAGAAAAGTTAAAAGTTTGAGAGGCAGTCACTCAAGCCAGTAATTAAGAGGATTCTTTTCCTTTTAACCACAAGTTTCCCTTTGCTTCCTCATGGCACATCCCTTGTCCAGGATACATGTTTAGAACAGCACAGAAGGGGGAAAGTATGCACATCATGGAAAGAAGTCTATTAGTACACATACAATAGCACATACTATTAGCACACAGGAACAGACAACTTAAAGGCATACAGTAAATCACTTAATCTGCTGTTACTTTGTTCCTAGTACCAGAAGTAACAGTTTGAATTGCAGGAAGTTGGCTAATTAACCTTAAATATATGAAAAGGAGAGAAAATAAACAAGTCTAGGGATATTGCTGAGTGGTAGAGCTCTTTTCAAGCAAGAAAGGGAGGGACGGAGAAAGGAACAGAAGAACATGGTGTCAAGGCTCAGGCCTAAAATCCCAACACTTATGAGACAGAGGCAGAAGGATAGAGTTCAAGGTTCTAGCTTGAGCTATTAAATATTAAGATCCTACCTAAAGATAAATAAGGATTGGGATATGACTCAAATGATAGAATGTTTGCCTAGAAAGTGTGAGGCTCTGAGTTCAAACCCCAGTACTCCCAAAGGAAAAAAAGAGCTACACAGGAACTACATTTCTTTATACTGTCACCAAGCTTAACACCCACCTGAGCAGGAAAAGTCCATAGGACTCTTTATCTTTAATAAACCCCCCCCCCTGCAAAAAATAAGTCAGAAGGAGAGCTGTGGCTCAAGTGGCAGAGAAAAGAAGTTCAGGAACAGCACCCAGGCCCTGAATTCAAACCCCAGGACTGATACAAAAACAAAACAAAACACTGACACTAGGAGGAAGATACCAGAATGACAGGATAAAAGACTGAGGGGGAAAAAAAAAAACATGAAGAATGGTAAAAACATGGGCAGAGAAGGGTGCAGGTGGCTCACACCTGTAATCCTAAACTACTCAGGAGGCAGAGATCTGAGGATTGCAGTTCAAAGCCAGCCCAGGCAGGAAAGTCCTTGAGACTCTTATCTCCAATAAAGCACTCCGAAAAAACTGAAAGTGGCACTGTGGCTCAAGTGGTAGAGCACTAGCCTTGAGCTGACAGCCTTGAGCTGGGCCTGGGACGGCACCCAAGCCCAGAATTCAAGCCCCACAACTGACAAAACAACAAACAAAACATGTGCAGCTATTTCACTGCAAGGCTCAGACCTGATAGAGAGTGGGTCTCTGTGGGAGGGATGGAGGGTAGTGGGCATCTGTGGGAGGGATTTGGGGTGGTGGGTATCTACGGGAAGGATGTGGGGTAGTGAGTGTCTGTGGAAGGCAGGAAGTCTGTGTTTCTGAAGTCAGCAAGTAGAAGGCAATGGACCATCCATGAGGGATTTTTTTTTTTTTTTGCCAGTCCTGGAGCTTGAAATCAGGGTTGAGCCTCCCTGTTCTCAAGGCTAGTGCTCTACCACTTGAGCCAGAGCACCACTTCCAGTTTTTTCTAAGTGGTCTCATGGCTTTTCTGCCCCCGGCTGGCTTTGAAGCACATTCCTCAGATCTTAGATCCTAATAGCAAGGATTACAGTGTAAGCATAAGGGATTTTATAAAACATTCCTACATCTTTTCTAACTTTGATTATAACAGTGACACTTTACTTACCAAATTCTTTTCAATATCTTGATCTGTGTTTACTTCGGAATCAGCCGTCTTAAAGTCAGTCTATAAAGGAAAAAATAGATTATAGGCGTGAGCCTCATTGCCAGGCTTATTCTATCTATACTTTCACTTAAAAATCTACCACAAGCAACTAACATGCTACTTTTTTGCTTTTTTCCTTTACCAACTTCACTGCAAGTGAAGCAAGGCACTGTGGCAAATGGACACCAGTATCTGTCTTTATACCAATCATTCAGCCCACAATAAACCTAAGACCCAACACTTGGCTGAAAGCCTCAAATCAGAGACCTGTCCCCAACAACCTACTGTTCCCATACCTCTTCCTATGACAGAGCTCTGCAACTAGAAGGCACAATGTACTAAGAGGTGGGTCAGGGAATTAAGATGTGAGGACAAGTTTTGACTGCAGTTAGAACTGACACCGGGCTGGGAATGTGGCTTAATGTAGGAGTACTTGCACAGCATGCATGAAACCCTAGGTTTAATTCCTCAGTACCACATAAACAGAAAAGGCTGGACGTGGCACTGTGGCTTCAAGTGGTAGGTAGAGTACTAGTATTGAGCAAAATAAAGCTCAGGGATAGTGCCCAGGCCCTGAATTCAAGTCCCAGGACTAGCAAAAAAAAAAAAAAAAAAGAATTGACACCTGGCTGGTGACTTATTTCTACAACACCAGAATGAAGTCATTGCACGGCAAATGTATGAAAGCAGCACAATGGTTGCAGTCATGAAACAGGACAGTATGCAGAAGTATTGCCTGACCTCAATGTCCCCCCAATTCCATTCTAATAGTAGAAACTTGATGCTCAACCTGCACAGCGATGTTCTGAGAAAGCTTCAGGGAAGAGCTGTCCTGATCATCCTCCGGCTCCACTCGGACTCCTTCAACCCCATTTGCCGGAGGCACTCCAGGTCGGAAATCCAAGCCTGTGTCCTTGCTAGCTTCCTTTAGGATGGAGCCTTGTGGGGATTTCTCTTCGGAACAATTCCTGGAGGCAAGCTGCTTTGCATGGCCCCCTGCCTTAAGGGACCGAGCGACCGGATGGAGGCTCTCCTGGAGGCTCATGTCCCCTTCCTCTCCTGCTGTGGTGGCCAAGTCCTTCAAATCAGACTGAGAGCCACTGCCAGAGAGACAAAGGGCCGTGGCTACCGAGTTCTCTCCTAAGGCCTCCGGGTGGGCTGCTGCAGGGTCGCCCGCAGATGAGCCAGGATTCTGCTCGGGGTGATCCACACGCACATTCCTGTTATTCTCCTTCGTGATCATTTGGCTACTTATACTCGATGGTGGCGAGTTCTTCTGCTTCTGCACAGGGTCTTTGGGACTGGGGAAAACACAAGATGAAATTGATTACACAACTTGTGGGGAGGATGGGAGGGAGAAACAGAGAGCGAGGGAAGGGATGGCATTGTCCAAAAAGAAATGTAGTCTTCACCTAACATATGTAACTTTTATTTATTTTTTTTTTTGCCAGTCCTGGGGCTTAAACTCAGGGCCTGGCCACTGTCCCCGAGCTTCTTTTGCTCAAGGCTAGCACCCTACCACTTCTGGCCTTTTCTGTTTATGTGGTACTGAGGGATTGAACCCAGGCTTCATGCATGCTAGGCAAGCACTCTACCACTAAGCCACATTCCCAGCCTGATTCATGTAACTTTAACCCCTCTGTACATCACCTTTATAATAACAATTTGAAAAATTTTATATATAAAATATAAGGTAAAACATTTCTGAGCTGGGGAGGTATAGTTCAGCAGAAGGGCTGCCTGGTATGCATGGGGCACCACAAAAAAAAAAAGGTTTCTCGCTTTGCCCAGGATGAACTACACAACAAACTAACTTTTCACAGACGAATACAACTGGTCTACATAAACCTTCTCAATCACCAGAATGAACATGTTTCTATCCAACATCCCATCTCCATCCCATAAGCAGGGAATCCAGCTTAGTGAGTGACAGTCTATGGGAAAGTGTCTCAACATAAATGACCCTGAAGACCCAAAGAAATTTGAGGGCCAATTTGAAGAACATATTGATAAAAAATAGAACGATGCTAGTCAGAATGTGATTATAAGTAATAATTTATTTACACATATTTCATGAATAAAGTATTAACTTAGGCATACTGTTTTTTGTTTGTTTCTCTTTTTGGTTGACCTGGAGCTTGAATTCAGGGCCTGGGTACTGTTTCTGATGCTAGTGCTCTACCCCATAGGCCACAGCTCCACTTCTGGCTTTTTTGATGCTTAATTGGAGTTAAGAATTTCACAGATCTTCCTGTTCCGACTAGCTTCAAACTGCCATCCTCAGATCTCAGCCTCCTGAGTAGCTAGGGTTACCAGTATGAGCAACCAGCACCTGGCTAGGAATATTTTTTTTTTTTTTTTTTTTTTTTGCCAGTCTTGGGCCTTGGACTCAGGGCCCTGAGCACTGTCCCTGGCTTCTTTTTGCTCAAGGCTAGCACTCTGCCACATGAGCCACAGCACCACTTCTGACCTTTTCTATATATGTGGTGCTGGGGAAATCGAACCCAGGGCTTCATGTATATGAGACAAGCACTCTTGCCACTGGGCCGTATTCCCAACAGGAATATTGTTTTTATTTTTGTAATTCACAAAAGTAATTGCCCTTCAAACTCATTATACAAGTATTTGACCACAACTACTTTTCAGGACTCAACAGTTTGCCAGAGCATAGCATCACCTCAAGCTGTCAAACGCACCATTCTGAATCCAAATAGAAGTTGTCAATAGAATATTTTTCCTAAGTTGGGTGCTTATGCCTGTAATCCTAGCTATTCGGGAGGCTGAGATATGAGGCTCATGGTTCAAAGCCAGCCTGGGCAGGAAAGTCCGTGAGACTCTCATCTCCAATTAACCACCAGAAAACTAGCAGTGGCACTGTGGCTCAAGTGGTAGAGTACTACTAGACTTGAGCTGAAGAGCACAGGGACAGTACCCAGGCTCAGAGTTCAAGCCCCACAACCAAGACAACAACAACACAACAAAAAGACATTCACAAGTGATATTTACAATGATATCCAATATTGACAAAAGTCTTTCACTCAGGAGTTTAATCCACGTTAAATTTCTTTTCTCTCCACTTTCTAACACTGTTTGAGGCTTCAGGTTAATGTGCCTCTTTACTCAACAATATTTGTTCAAAATAAAACAATTGCCGGGCGCCGGTGGCTCACACTGTAATCCTAGCTACACAGAGGCTGAAGCTGAGGATGGTGGTTTGAAACCAGACAAGCAGATAAGCCCATGAAATTCTTATCTCCAACTAGCCACCAAAAAGCTGGAAGTGAGACGGTAACTCAAGTGAGAGAAGCACTAGCATTGGGGAAAAAGAAAAGCAACAAAACAGGCTAATGGAGAGCTCCTCAGTCCTGCGTTCAAGCCCCTGCACAGGCGCGGCATGTGTGTGCAGGCATGCACACACACGCGCACACACACACACACACGCAAAGAACAAAATGCATACATTGAGCAATAGATCATATAAATAAAAATATAGATATATATCTAACTGTGTGATAAGTATGAATTTCATAAGTAAACACAGGTTAAATGAACATACAAGTCTATGTTGGTGAGGAAATATTTGCATGGACTGATCGCTATAGTCTAACAGTTTTATCCAATAGATACAAAGCATGTATCAAATGCTGTGTTGGGTACCAGCATTACAAAGCCAAGTCAGGCACTCCTGTCCTTCAAAAAGCTTAACCTAAACTGAGTGCTGGCGGCTCACTCCCGTAAGCCTAGTTAGTCAGGAAGCTGAGATGTGAGGATCGTGGTTTGAAGCCAGCCCCAGAAAGAAAGTAAAAAGCCAGAAGTGGAGCTGTGGCTCAAGTGATAGAGCATTATCCTTGAGGGAAAAGGGTAAGCGCCCAGACCCTGAGTTCAAGCCTTAGCCCCAGCACACACATACAAAAATCTCAAGCTACTATAGCGCCCTTACAACCACAAAGAGGAAAGATGAGCTACAGAGTCCCATCTGAAAGCCCTTTCTCTAAAAAAGACTTTCCCAGCACGCGCCCACACATTACCTTAGAGCATCGGGGAGCCCTTCGTCTGACTTGGAAGCACATAGACTAGAAGAGGATTCTGGAGGACTGGTGGCATTGGCCCCAAGTCCAGCTACTTCAGAAGCCGCCATGGCGCGCTGTACCTTCAGAAACAAATGACAGGGTACAAGTTTCAAAAGTTTAAAATAAATATATCGGCCCCCAACCAGCGTCAACACAACAGGATTCTTCCAAATAAGTACAAAGAAATACTCATTTAATACACAAAGAGCATTCTAAGGGATGGTATTAAAAGAGCTACTGCCTGCAATTAAGACCAGGGGGGCACCAAACCTCAGGAGTCCTATATCTTTTTTTTTAAATAGGAGTCTATGCAAACCTTGTTTTCTCTTTTGGCAGAAATACAATCAGTTAAAATAGATGATTGCTGGGAGTTTGAGGCTCATGCCTGAATTCCTGGTATTCAGAAGGTGGGATCTGAAGATGCTGGTTTTGAAGCCAGCCGGGGCAGGAAAGTCCATGAAACTCTTATCATCAGTTAAAAAAGGCAGATGTGGAGGTGTGCATCAAATGGTAGAGCACTTGAGTTAAAAAGCTAAGGGAAAGCACCCAGGTCTTGATGTCAAGCCCTGGTACCAGCACAAAAATAAAATAGACAATAAATTGCTGAGGCTCTTCCAAAGAGTTCATATACCTACCATGTCTACTACCATTTATAAATGATGAACTGTTGATCCGGTATCAATAATGTCTTATGCCTTACGCGGCTTTGTGGCTGCTACACGCAAGGCATTTTCCATCAGTTTAAGTGAAGCTTTTCTGAAGGTTTTGTGAGAACAAGCAATACCATATTGAGCAATCCCCAGCGTCTTTTATCCATCAGTGTAATGATACCCACAGCCTGGGCAAAGTACAGGCTCTTTCTGGGCTACTACAGTGGTGCAAGAAAGGATAAGACTTGGTAATCTAGCAGGATATTGAGACGCTAAAAATACATGGTAAGGGAACCCAGGTATCTTTACTATTATTATAATTATATCAAACATCCCTTTTGCTGCAAGACAAACCCCATAGCCTTCTATGGTGACATGGGAAAAGAAACAAAACACAAAAAACAAAAAGCCTTGGGCGCTGGGCTAGGTTCCCATTGTTATTTTGATAACATCACAGGGATAGCGTCAACTTTGAAAGATGCACAAAACAGACGGGGAGCGGCGGCGGTGTCAACCCTGAAGACACGGCCTCAGTTTCCCTCACTATACAAAACACCCGGACAAAAAAAATCGAATAGACGACCCCCCACCATCACCACCATCACCACCACCATCACCATCGACTGCTTTCACAGATGCCAGCGTTCTGCCCCGGCCAAGCCCAGTGCCCGGGTCCCCGGTGCCCGTCAACAAAACCGCAGGACGAGGGTCCCAGGCGCCCGGCCGCGGGCGAGGGGCGAGGGCCGAGGGGCGGGGGCTGAGCCCTAGCGGGCCGCAGGCGCCGGCGCGCCCCGGGGAGCCCCGCCACCCCGCGGGGGGGACCCCCAGAGAGGCCGGCGGCGGCGCGGGGACAGCCGGGGGACAATGGGGCAGGCCGCGCCGAGGGTCGCGACCACCCCCCACGGGGACCCCCGCCTCGCCCGCCCTCCGCCTCCCCCCTCGGGGCCCCGCGCACTCCCTAGGCCAGGCTCCCCGCCCCCACGACCCCCGCCTCGGGCCCTGCAGCCCCCCCCCCCGCTCCACGCTCCCACACGCCCGCCGCCTCAGGCCCTCACGACCCCCGCCACGACCCCCGCCTCGGCACCCGCAGCCCCGGCGCGCTCCCCCCCCCTCCCCATCCCCACCCCCGCGCCCGGCGCGCCGCCCCACCCCACACACACCTCCCGCGCCGCGCCGCGCCGCGCCGCGCCCCCCGAGGACGCACCTGAGCGGGCGGAGCGGGGGGGAGGGGGACGGCCGGCCGCGGGGGGAGGGGTCGAGCGCGGCCCGCGCGCGCGACACCGCCCACTTCCGGCGGCACGAGCGGAGGGGGCGGGGCTCCGGGGGCGACAGGAGAGGCCGCGGCGGCCGCGCGCCGCCCCCGACGGCGCCCCCTGGCGGCGATGGCGGACTCCGCCTCCACCCCCCCACCCCCCCCCCGGGATGCCGCGCGAGATCCCAGGAGATCCGGGACCCGGGCTCCGGGGGGAGCGGGGACGCCAGGTGACCCGCGGGACCGGGGCCGAGCCGGAGGCCGGAGCCGCTCCGGGAAGGGCACGGCGATCCGAGGGGGAAGAAGACCGAGCCACCAGGCGCGCCGAGATGCGCTTCCCCGGGGCCGCCGTGAGGAAGCAGCGCCCGCCGCCGAGGGCTCCGCTGGCCGGCCCGGGCTGAGGGCCGCCCAAGCCCCGCGCGCGAAGCCCGCCGCCCGGCCCGCCCGGCCCGCCCCCCGCGCCCGCGGCGCCCCGGCCGCAGGACCCGCCGCTGATTGGCTGCGGCCCGGGCGGAAGTGATGCCGCTGTCACTGGCTGCCCCGGCTCCCGGGAAGCCGCGAGTTTCCGCAGGGAGGCGGCGGCGACTGCTGCGGGCGGCCGGGTGAGTGGGGAGCCGGCGGCGGGGGGGGGGGGGGCTGGCGGCCCGTGGAGCGGGCGCTGCACCGGGCGCCTCCGTCCGGGCCGGGGGTGGGGGTGGGGGGGCCTGGTCCCGGATTCCAGAGCGGGGTGGGTCCTGGTGAGGAGAGGGCTCCGTGCACCGGGCGGTCCAGGCCCGGAGGAGGGGGGCGTCCGCGACGGGAGCCCCTGTGTGTGACCCGGTTGCTAGGACGGGGGGGGGGGGGCGAGAGAGGATGCTAGGACGGTGGCTTGGAAGCAAAGATTTGGACTCTCTTTCTCTCTCTCTCTCTCTCTCTCTCTCCCTCCCTCTCTCCCCCTCCCCCCTCCCTCTCTCTCCCCCTCTCTCCCTCTCTCCTCCTCTTCTCTCTCCTTCTCCTGCCTTAGAAGTTGGAGTTCAGGAAGTATTTGCCGTGCGTGTGTGCGCGCGCGCGCACGCGTGTGTGTGTGTCCTGAAGCCCGGGTGATAAAAGTACTCTTCTGCCCCTGGGACACGGCGCTCCAGATTCCGTTCCTCCTGGAAATGTGTGTGGCATCTACGGAGAACCAAGGAGTCTCTCTGCCTGGCTAGCTAACGAGATTCTGGTTCTACTGAGACTGTGCAAGGAGGCAGAGTCCCCTGGCATGTCTTAAGTTCGCTCATGTGGGTGTGTGTCCGGGTGCTAAAGTGGCCCCAGGGAGGACTCAGGAGGCAGCAGAGGAGCCCAGCCACCCACATCCACCGGTCTGTGTCTCCACGGTTGCCCACACCGGGTCCGGCCCCCTTTCCCCTGTGGTTCTATCACACCTAGGCACTTGGGGGACCAGATCTGGAGCCTGCCGCCTCCTCACCTCTGAGCCAACCTACCAAGTTAGTTTCAAGGGCAGCTCCTCTGTGCTGCTTTGATTGAGATCATTTCTTCTCCTCTATGTGCCCACCTGCCCTTTATATCTATATCTTTATGTATGCATGTGTGTATATATAAATATATATGTATTTTTTTCTGTCTTTATATCTCTTCACCCCAGCTCACCCTGCCTTCTTTCAGGGCTTCAAGGAAGTGTATTATCTGGGGTCCCGGGGAGGCATTTGGTAACAGTTTCATCCTCTGGTGAAGCAAAGGATAGAACAGTTGCCATGAGAGTTAGAACAAGAAGTGGGGCTTTGGGGTTTTGGACTGATTTGACCTGACTATTCCAGTCTCTGCTCTACCTTAGACACCCCCCCCCCCGAAATGGTACTCACCGTTGGCTACTTTCTCTGGCCACTGGTCCTCTTCCTGGCTAGTTTCTGCTTGTGCTATTTCTCCCGTTCTTTGGCCCACAGGTGTGCAGCCCGTGTCTGGAGTCAGCACTGCTCAGGGTGAAGGTGATGCCTTTACTCCAGTTGTACAAAATGAGTGTGACGTGGTCAGCCAGACCTGGAGCTCAGCCTCACAGAGAGTCCAGGTGGGAATGGGACCCCACGGTGGGAGTTAGCCCTGAGCACACCCCAATCGAGAAGTCAGCCGTGGGGGGGGGGGGGGCTGGGGGAATCTATGTCCCCTGTAAGGGAAGAGAGGGGCAGGGGCCTGAGGTCGCCAGTGCTTCGTGGGTGCTTTGAGCCCTGTGGATGGGGCGAGCAGATGGATGCTGCTGGGCTATCCACTGCGGTTAGTACTCACCCGGGGCTTACCCCTGACGATCAGTAGCAAATGTGACTTCTTTGTGATCACGTGTTTGACGGCTGGCAAGGAGCAGGCTCCACGGGGCCCTCCCGGATTCCTGTGGGCACGGGTGCTTTCATCTCTTCCGTCCTCTCCCTCTGTCTGCAGCCTGCTGCTCTGATGCCGAGAGGGAGGCAGAAAGTGCCACATTCGGATGCCCCCCTGGGCCTGCCCACCCGCCTCCGGCGGGAGCTAGCCGGGCTCTTCTTACTGGTCCCCTGGGTCATGGGCCTGGCCGGGGCAGGTGGGCCTGCCACCCAGAGCACAGGGGGGCTCAGCTGGGCTGTGCACCTAGACAGCCCGGAAGGTGAGTGGGAAGACGAGAACCTGGCACAGCAGGCAGAGGCCGTGGCTCAGGCCGCGGGGCTGGTGAATGCCGGGCGCATCGGAGAGCTCCAGGGCCACTTCCTCTTCGTCCAGCCAACTGGGCACCAAGAGGCAGCGGAGGCGGAGGCCGCGCGGCAGCGGACGGAAGCCGTGCTGGCCGGGCACGCAGCCGTGCGCTGGCACTGCGAGCAGAGGCTGCTGAAGCGGGCCAAGCGCAGCATCCACTTCAATGACCCCAAGTTCCCACAGCAGTGGCACCTGGTGAGTGCTCTGCGTGCGTCCTTGCTGACCGGCAGGGTCTGCTCCTTCCCCCAGGTCCCTAGAGTGTGTATGGTGCCACCAGGCTGCCCGGCCCCCACCCCATCTCCACACACACACACACACACACACACACGTGCCTGTGGGCAAGCTGCTTCCCCTCCCTGTGCCTCCGCCTCCCCCATCTGTAAGACAGATCGTAACGGGAGCTACCTCCCGCTCGAGGCTAGGGTAAAGGAAGTAATGCATATCAGCCACCTAGAACTTGCCCGGCACCTGGCACACGCTGGTCCCTGCATGACGTCACGTTTCACGTGGACCCTGTCGGTCTACAGCCTCTGCCTGGCTCTTTAGTGGAGGCCCCCCGGGGTGAAAAGGGCCCGCCAGCTGTCGTTTGCCTGTCTCTGGGCCAGGCTGTGTGTCACTGCGTTCCCACCCCCATCCTGCTCACAGAATAACCGACGGAGCCCTGGCAGGGACATCAACGTGACCGGCGTGTGGGAGCGCAACGTCACCGGGCGAGGGGTGACTGTGGTGGTCGTGGATGACGGAGTGGAGCACACGGTCCAGGACATCGCACCCAACTACGTGAGTGGGCCGGCGTGACCTCCCCCCCACTCCCGCCGCCACGTCCTCTCTTCCTCATTGCCCCATTTCTGGAGGGCACTGTGCCAAAGCAAACAGCCTGGGAAGTGGGATAGAATTCTCCCTCCTGCCCTGGCACAGGAGGGCAATCCCAGGCAGCACTTCCTGTTTCCTGGGGCTCCTCTCTCTCTGAAGGAGACTTCCTTTTCCACTCAAGTCTCCCTGTGAGGTGTGACGATCGACAGCCCAGTCTCCTATCCCAGGCTTCCCAAGCCAGGGAGCAGTGGGCACATTCCTGCACTAGGCAAGAGCTGTGGCCTTTCTCAGTTTGCCCCAGAATCCTTTGCTCTTACCATGTAGCCCTGATTTGGGAGGGGGGGCACAGAAAGTTGCCTTGCTGCCCTGGCTTGGAGTTGAAAACTCCCAGGTCCTCTAGGACCTGACCACTTGTACCCAGCGAATGACCACGTGTCCTCTCCCCATTGTTTCAGTGCCCGGAGGGTAGCTATGACCTCAACTCTAATGACCCCGACCCCATGCCCCATCCAGACACGGAGAACGGTAACCACCATGGCACGAGGTGTGCGGGAGAAATCGCTGCCGTGCCCAACAACAGCTTCTGCGCGGTGGGCGTGGCCTACGGGAGCCGCATTGCAGGTACCCCCCCCCAGAGGCTTCTGTGGGCACAGTGGGCATCGCCTCCCCCTCCTCACCCCACCATACGTAGCCTAGAGCAAAGGGCAGCCCCCTAACAGGGCTGATTTTTCACTGCAGTAGTGTTTCCAACATGTATTTTAGCAGCAAGCCCTGCTATATAAAACAAAGAAAAGCAGAAAGGCTCTTGATGTGGGCCAGAGGCCCCAAGCTACACCTGCCCTGCTCACTCTCTTCTTCCTTTCTTTTTGTTGTCCCCTGGCAGCACGGGGCTTTGAACTGAGGGCCTCGCACCTGCTAGTCAGACGCTCTACCACTTGTGCCACACCCTCGGCCCTTTGGTTGTTTTATTTATCTTTCAGATAAAGTCTCTAGTTTCTGCCCCGGTACAGGTTCCACAAGGCAGAGATCACAGGTGCACATCCCCACACCCTGCCTGTCCGTTGAGACGGCACTTAACTTTTTACCCAAGGGAGGCTTGAACCTTGCAGGTTTCTGCTTCCCAGGTAGCTAGCTGGCTTTACGGGCGTGAGCCACTACACATGGTGTCCTCTTTTCTTCTTCTCATCATGGCTATGTCCTCCCAATGATCCACGTCATTGTAACAACTCCTCGGACATGACTGCATCATGTTTATAATTTACCAAGTGCCTTCTAATTCCCTCCACAGTCCCATCTCTTCTGTCCCTGGCCCCTTCATGCAGTCACTCTCCCTCCTTTCAAGACCCCCCAGTCCCCCACTAGAGGTGGTTGACAGCCCCTTCACCTCAGTCTTTCATCGGTCAAGCAGGAGACAAACGGAGTGAAAGGGGAACCCCTGTCATGATTCCTAGGGAACACTGGAGAACCTCAGACCCCACAGCCTGGCTGCAATACTCTTCCTTTCCAGCAGAGGGCTGCATCTCTCTGCACATGACATGATGGCGGGGGGGGGGGGGGCGGATAGTAAACTTTCAGGGTTTGAGCCCCTTCTTCTGAAAGCCCTATCTGCCCCTATGTGGTTACTAGGACACAAACTACTCCCATTTTAGGGACAGAAATTAGGCATTACCTGGGAGTACCTGGTCATGAGTACCACTTATTGAAAACCTTTTTTGAGTCAAGTACTCAGAGACCAAAAGTAAAGATAAAGGCATCTTGATTCCCCCCATTCTAGCCTGTCTCTTTTGTCACCAAACTCCAAGACTATTAAGGTCCCAGCATGACAGTAAGAAGCATTTTTTTTTTTGGACAGATCACACACTTACATGCTATAAGAATTCAAAAAGGACAGAAGAGAGTACAGGGTGGGGGTGAGTCTCCTACATCTAGGGTGGTGGGGCCCCTCATCGGCAGTCCTGAGCTGCTGTGCTTCTGTGTCCAGGCATCCGGGTGCTGGATGGACCGCTCACAGACAGCATGGAGGCCGTGGCATTCAACAAGCACTATCAGATCAATGACATCTACAGCTGCAGGTGAGGCAGAGCAGGGAGCAAGCAGAAAGGGAAGAGGGGAGAGGGGCGGGCCACCCAGCCACCCCACCCCCGCAAAGAGGGCTGATATGGGCGGAACCTCTCGTGGGGCTCATCAGATAGGGATGTTGCCCTTATTTCTTCAACTCTCAGCCAGTAGGTGTTCAGTCATCCCAGTAATCACAGCACCCCAGTCTGCCCCACACTTATTTTCTATTTCATACGTCCCCTGGGAGTCAGTGGGCTTTTCTTCTGCAACCACAGGCAAGTGGAATGCTGGTGCCAGCTCCCACCATGCTGAGAAGGCACCCGCAGTGCGGGCTGTGGCTCTGGGAGCTGTATATACAGGAACCTAGGTTGGCTGGTCCCTTGACACATAGGGCACCTGCTCCTCCCCCTAGCCAGTAGCCCTTAAATGGTTGCCATTATCTCAGAGATATTTCTCCTTAGAGAAAGAAGCAAGAATTCCTCAGCTCAGCTAAGAACTTACCCACAATGCCCCTGCCCTCAGCCTGCCCCACCATCAAGCCTCTAGATCACAGAGAAGTGAGGCTGTCCCTCTCTGCCTCTGGGGACGTCTCCCGCTCCCTGGGACCTGAAGAAGGGGCAAGATAAAGTTGCCCTAAGCTGGGGACATTCCAGGAAAAGAAGAACTTTAGCACAGACTTCCATTTTCCATGGTGGAGAAGGGGTGGACCTTTTAAAATCACAAAAGTCCTATGGGACCAGAGTTAGAGCCCCAGGCAGAGGAGTGGCCAGCTTGGGCCCTGGGTGGGTAGCCCCAGGCACAGGCAGAGGAGTGGCCAGCTTGGACTGGGGCCCTGGGTGGGTAGCCCCGACCTGGCCCTGCACTTCCCTCTGGGTGTTTCTTAACAGCTGGGGCCCAGATGATGACGGGAAGACAGTGGACGGCCCGCACCAGCTTGGAAAGGTAAACAGGCTGCATGGAGACGCCAGTCCTAAGAAGTCCCGAGAGTCAGCCCTCTTCCTACACATTCAACTCTCAGTGCCCAACTTAGCCATTTAGCCCTGCTAGAAAGAGGCACCTCGCTGGGTGTGGTGGCACACTCCTGTCATCCCAGCATTCGGGAAGCTGGTGCAGGATTATCTTGAGTGTGAGGCCAGTCTGGTTTCAAAGTAAGATGAAATAAGAAAGAAAGAGACAGAGAAAGAGAGAGAAGGAGGGAGGGAAGACAAGGAGAGAAGAAAGAGGAGGGAAGCAAGGAAAGGGGAGCTGACCCTGGGGCAGAGGAGGGATGGGTGCTGAGTCCTTAGAGCAGTGGATAGAAACGTGGAGTGGTTGCCTCCCATTCTACACCGGGCGCCCCTTCCTAGCCTCCTCTGTCATCTGATAAACACACAGCACCTAGCAAACGATGTTCACCTCGGGCTCCCTCCCCATCTGTGCCATCTCTCTATCCCCTCCTATGCCCAGTGCCCTCTGAGACTTGTTTCCTTTTCTTTCTCGATGGGGCAGAGGTCTTTCCGTGAGCTCCTCAGTGACCGCCCAACATGGCTTTTCTCCCCAGGCTGCCTTGCAGCACGGAGTGATGGCAGGCCGCCAGGGCTTCGGGAGCATCTTCGTGGTGGCCAGCGGAAACGGGGGCCAGCACAACGACAACTGCAACTACGACGGCTACGCCAACTCCATCTACACCGTCACCATAGGTAGCGGCCTAGGGCTCTGTGTGCATGGGGGGGTGGGGGGGAGGTCCCTAGCTTCAGATTATCACCTATCAATCGTGTGAGTACCAGTGTCTCTGGGCTCCGATGGCCCAGCCCTGATCTCTGAGGACCCCAGCGTTTCCCCCTCCTGCCCGGCTGCCATTTCCACCACTACTAAGGCCTCTGCTTTGGCCTCTCTTTCTGTGGGCCACTTGCCTCCCAATTGAAGCCTTCCTTCCCTGCCTCCCCATCAGCCTAAACTAAGGACCCTCTGCCTGTGCTCACAACTGACTTCCTTCCTTACCCGCCTCCTTGAGACCAACCTAGCTGTGGATCCTTAGCTCCCAGCGACCGCATGCCTCTCCTCGCTACCACCCTCCTAGCACTCCACTCCTCCCGGGATGAGGCATTTGTTTGCCTTAGGGCCCTAATGCCTAGCATAGTGTGTGACTCGCAGTGTCTGCCCAGTTCGTAGTTTTGTGAAAATGAAGCCAGGCACCTGTGTGGCTCACGCCTCTAATCCTAGATACTCAGGAGGTTGAGATCTGAGAATCACAGTTAAAGTCAGCCCCAGCAGACAAATCTGAGAGCTATGTCCCACTAATCAGCAAAACCCCAGAAATGGAGGCATGGCTCGAGTGGTAGAGTACTAGCTATGAGCAAAAAAAGCCAGCCAAGAGGGCAAGGCCTAAAGTTCAAGCCCCAATACTGGCACCAAATAAAAGGCAGGCAGGCAGGCAGGCAGGCAGGCTAGGTATATCAGTGGGCCTTGCCCTGGGGTCTTTGAGAAAGACACTTTAAGGGACAGCCCTCTGCCACTCACGCTGCCCGCGCAGATCGTTTCTAAAGCTCGACATCACCCCCCTGATAGTACCTCAAAGTGACACGGGCCCCCGAGGCCCCAGCACAGGCCTGGCTCTTTATCTGGGCTCCCGTCTCCCCGTGTGGCCAGGTGCTGTGGACGAGGAGGGACGAATGCCTTTCTACGCAGAGGAGTGTGCCTCCATGCTGGCGGTCACCTTCAGCGGTGGGGACAAGATGCTCCGGAGCATCGTGAGTGCCGCCCTGCCCTCCTCACCCCTGCCCCGGTGGCCAAGATTTGTCTTAGCTAGGTGCCGATGCCTTGAAAAAAAAGTATCTCAAGGACGGCATCCAGGCCCAGAGTTCAAGCCCCAGTACTGGCACACACACAAAAAAGATCTCAGGTATCACTAGGCGTTTTCCTTGTTCCCAGCTTCCTGTCCCCGCAGGTCAGTATCTCTCTGAAGGCATGCCACCGCTGGGGAGAAGCTCCCAGGACTCTGAAACGCCCCACGTGTGGGACTGTCCACATTCTTGGAGGAACAAGAGTCGCCTTGATTAAACAGTCTCTGTGCAAAGTCTCCCTGTGGTAGAATGTGGGCCTTTGCTACTTTGTGTGGATTTTGCTTTGCTGTCCAGCCTTACGTGAATACTGAGTCTGTGGGTGGGTCTTCAGGCGTATCTCACGGGAGTAGGGGTGAATAGGGGACTCCGAGGACGGCCGCTTCCCTGCCCGAGATTGGAGCCGGGGAGTGGAGCTGCCCCCAGCCCCTAGAATCCCGTGGCGGCGGGGCTGCCAGTCAGGGTGGGAAGTGGGGACAGAAAGCTCCGGGCCGAGTTGCGCCGGCCAGCCGTGGGTGGGCCACTCCCGGGGCTGGCTCGGGACAGCTCTCCAGGGCCCCTGGCGGGGAGGCTGCTTCATCTCCCCGCAGGGTCAAGCCCATTTTCCAAAACTAAAAATCTGTTATGCCAGTAAATGACTTCTGGTCAACACAGTGTTCCAGGGCTCTGCGCCAGCTGGTCCCTTCTCCCTCCCCGCTCCTCCCCCCCCCGCCCCCCCGCCTGTGGGGGGAAAAGGAGCGGACCACAGCGGGAAGAAAAGGCAAGACAGGGTCTGCAGGCCGCCCCTTGAGGCCGGGCCGGGCTAGCAGGCTGTGTTCTTCACCCATGGTGGAGCTCCAAGGACCCAGCTCACCCCTGGCCCAGGCCTAAGAAGGGTCCAGAGCATACATAACCCAAGCTGTGTGGAGCCTGCTCGCCCCTCCCCCCGCGTCCCTCTGCCCTGTCATTTGTCCAGAAATGAAAAGCTTTTATTTAGCCAAGTTCCCATCTCCAGAATGTCTTGCCTTGGGAGCCTCCTGTTGCGGGTTTCTATCCAATGGCCAGGGCAGCGGGGTGAAGCTGTTTCCGGGGGGGGGGGCAGGTGGGGGAGCTTATGCTTCCCACCCTCTGACTGGCTGGAGAGCCTCCCTAGCTGCCCCCCTCTTCCCCTGCCCCCAGGCGGCCACCGCCATGGCCAAGTTCACAGGCTTCATCGCTGCACAGTAGACTGTCGCCATAGGGTCATTGCCTTAACAGGAAAAAATCAATCTGCTCCCTGGCACCGGCCAGGCTCCCGCGCTCATTACGACTACAACTTGGAGCGTGTTCCCCTTCCTCCTGCGAATGTACAGTGTCTGGGTGAAAACGACATGTCTTGGCAGCTGCCCTAAGAGCTGGGAGGGGGGAAGTGGAGGAAGCAGCCTCGGATGGATGCTGGCACCCCAGTCCCTGACCCAGAAGGGAAGTCAGGAAGAGGCGTTCTGCACGCTGTGCCAGTTCCAAGTGCCTCCGCACGATGGGAAGGTTTAGCAGGACCCTGCTCAGCAAAGCCTTTGCTTTTTACTTTTTTCTTGTCAGTCAGAGGGCTTGAACTCTGGGGCTGGGCACTGTCCCTGAGTTCTTCTGCTCAAGACTAGCGCCTGCCACTTTGAGCCATGAGCACCACTTCTGGCTTCCTGGTGGTCCATTGGAGATAAGAGTCTCGTGGGCTTTCCTGCCCCGGCTGGCTTTGAACCGCGATCCTCACATCTCAGCCTCCTGGGTGGCCTGGATTACAGGCCTGAGCCGCATCGCCCGGCTAGCAGAGTCTTTCCTTTTTTGTTCATTTTGGTTTTTTGGTGCTGATCCTGGGGGTTGAATTCAAGGTCTGCACACCGTCCCCTGACCTTTTCTTTTGCTCAAGAATAGCATTCCGCCCCTTGAGCCATAGCACCACTTGCAGCTTTTTGGCAGTTTATCGGAGATAAGAATCTCATAGACTTGTCTGCCTGAGCTGGCTTCGAACCACAATCCTCAGATCTCAGCCTCCTGAGTAGCTGAGTTTACAGACGTGAGCCACTGGTTCCTGGCTGTTTGGCTGCTTTTGTTTTGTTGTTTTTGTGAGACGAAGTCTTCACTCTGTAGCCCCCCAGGTTTGAGGTTGTCCTCAGACTTGCTGTGTAGCTCAAGCTGACCTCAAACTTGCAGTCCTGCCTTTGCCTCTGGGGCGCTAGGATTATAGACGTGCGTCACCATGCCCAGCTCTTAGCAAAACCTTTTGAGGTGTTGAAGGGACGTGAAAAGAACTTGATACCAGGCAGAGGCTGTCTGTCCCCACTCTTACCGCCCTCCTGAGAGCCTCGTGGAAAAGAAGGGCTCATGGGAAGTCCACCAAAGCCCCTGTGGGCTGGGGAGGCAGCTTGTCCTGTGGACGGCCGGTGGGCCGTGTCGCTGTTGAACCCACCGTGGGCTGCAAGCTCACCGCTGCACTGCCAACTTGCGTTTCTTCGGCTGGGGCTGCCGTTGCCCAGGAGCCCCGCGAACCGCGACCCCGGGCTCCATGGCAGGAACTAGAGCGTTACGGGGTGGGGGGGGGAGCAAAAGAGGAGAGGACCCAGATCCTCGTGTGTGCCCCGCGCTTTTCCCACCCCACCCATTTCATCATGCGGAGGGTCTCCTCTGATCAGCCACACACAGGTGCCCGGAGAGGGTCCCAGCCACAAGACCGGGGACTTCAGGCTCCTCCGTCCCCAGCACTGCTGACTCCACGTTCCACTTCCCAGGTGACCACCGACTGGGACCTCCAGAAGGGCACGGGCTGCACCGAGGGCCACACGGGGACGTCGGCGGCCGCGCCCCTGGCAGCGGGCATGATCGCCCTCATGCTGCAGGTGCGGCCCTGCCTCACGTGGCGGGACGTCCAGCACATCATCGTCTTCACCGCCACCCAGGTGAGGGCCCCGAGCTGGGGGATTCCAAACGTCCCGATGGCTGGGGGCCAAGCGCCCCATCCAGAGCGGCATGGTTGAAGGGGACCCCATCAAGGCCACACCCCTGTTGGGCCCCCGTGGCTCGCGTCTATACCTCTAGCTACTCAGGAGCCTGAGATCGGAGGCTGTACTGGGCAGGAAAGTCGATGAGACTTCTATCGCCAATAAACTACCATCAAGCCAGAAGTAGAGCTACAGCTGAAGTGGTAGAGTGCTAGCCTTGAGCAGAAAGCAAGCTCAGGGGCAGCGTCCAGGCCCTGAGTTCAAGCCCCAGTACCGACGTACCCACACACAGCCTGAGCTGACACATGCCTCTTCCGCTGGGGCACCATGACCCGGCCGGGCCCCTTCCCTTAGGAGCCGATTCCTCCTGGCTCCCCCACCCACCCCCCGGAAGCAAGCCACTGGGGCGGTGACATCATGGCGCGCTGACCTTTTGTCTCCGCTCCCCTGGGGGAATCCATTCCTAGCAGCCTGGGTGGAAGCGGCTGAACTGAGACACGCCAGGCTGGCGAGGTGGGAAACGAACCCGGGCCCGTGTCTTTTCAGTATGAGGATCGCCGGGCAGACTGGCTCACCAACGAGGCGGGCTTCAGCCACAGCCACCAGCATGGCTTCGGCCTGCTCAACGCGTGGAGGCTCGTCAACGCGGCCAAGGTGAACGGGTGTTGGCACGGCAGGGCGCTCGGGGCGGCATGAACTGTGGGGCACAGCCCGGTGCCCGGGGCACTGCCTGACGCACTGTAGACGCTCAGTAACTACTCATTCCACGGGCCTGACCCCTCTCATCCTCCCCCCAGCCCGCAGCCATCTTTCCCGCAGAGCGCGCGCAGGCTCAGCTCCGTAGTGATAGGCGGACGGCCTGAGCGCGGCCGGGGGCCGAGGATGTGCTGGTTCTCATCTTCCGCCCCAGACACGGCCATTTCCTCTGCTTCCTCATCCTGGTGACCCCATGAGTATCTGGGCCGTGAGCAGGCGCCCCAGGAATGAACATGATGAGACGGAGAGAGGAGCCAGAGAGCTAGGCTTTGACGATCTCATTGACCCCTACATGCATGTGCTCGCGCATGTATGCACACGCACACACACACACACACACATTCACATGTGCATGCATTTTTGAGAATGTGAGCGTGGTCCGTCTTGTTTGTTGATCTTCCACCCCCCCCCCTCCTTCCCTTGAACAGATCTGGACGTCCGTCCCTTACTTAGCTTCCTACGTCAGCCCCGTGCTGAAGGAGAACAAGGCTATTCCGCAGTCCCCCCCGCTCGCTAGAGGTCCTGTGGAATGGTAAGTAGTCAGCACAGAGGGTTCATCTGAGATCCAAGGCCCGGGGCGGGTGCTGAGGAAGCCAGGCTCGTCCTCCAGGGTCCTCCCCTCCTTCCTTCAGGAGCTGAGCTCCAGCCAAACCTGTGGAGTTTTCTTTGACCATTTTAGGACATGTTGCTGCTTCTGACTTGGCTGGTGAGCGGGACCTTTCTCCTGCGCTCCTCTGGTGGGAAGGAGCTGCGAGCCCCTCCCTGGGAAGGAGGGGGGGCGGAGGAGGGGGGGGCTGGCGGCAGTTCCTCCCACTCCAGCCCCGCGGCCTTTGGATGGAGTGGAGGAGTTGGGAACCCCCTCCTCCTTGGAGGGGAGAGAGCCAGATGTCATCGCAGGGGGGGGACAGAGGCATGAAGCCCCCCGGACTGCAGTTGCCCCTCCTCTGCCCCCAGCTCCATGGCGCCCCGCTCACTAGAAATGTCTCAGGGAGTGTAGGGGTGGCCCCCTAAGTCAGCACAGGGATAGAGGCCCTTCCCCGAGGAAAGGGAGGCTGGGTCAGGGTGCTTGTGCTAGAGGAGTCCTGTCTGCGCCATTCTGTTGTTCTTGATGTTGTTGTTGTTGGGGTGCTTGCAGTGGAACCCAGGGCTTCACACATGCTAAGCACAGACTGTGCCACTAAGCTATACCCCAGCCCCTCCGTCCGTCCATCTGTCCGTCCGCACACTTCCCGATTTTCACTACCCTCAGTGCCTTGGGGGATTTATCCCTCCCCACCCCCCCCAGTACTTTTGACACACAATCTTGCACATTCCTTTTTCTGGAGACTGATGGGTGCTGAGCCCCATACCCACCGCAGAGCTTGGTCCTTCCTTTTCCTATGCCCCAGGAAGTGTGTTCAAACCAGAGGCCTGGTAGGGGGAGAAACGGCTGGAGCAGGAGGACTTGTGCAGGGAGGGGGTGGGGAGAGGCAGCCCCCATTTTCAGTGGCGGTCCGTGTGGGAGAGTTTCTCTCCGTAAGCATGGCCAGCTCTTGGCAGTCCCCTTCACGTGGACGGAGACCTGAGGCCCAGTCATTGCCTTTTCTGTGGAAGGAATGCTGTCTTGGAAAGGGCAGAAAGCATCAGTTCAGAAACAGGCCCAGGAATGCAGCTCCCTCCCAAGCCCCTGGCTCCCACTCGCCCTCCTTCGCCTCTGTCCCAGGAAGTTGGCTGAGGGCGGTGGTCCTGGGAGTGGGGGATGGGAGGTGGGGAGGAGCTCGCAGGGCTGGGAATGTGGCCTGGTGGTAGAGTGCTTGCCTCGTTGTATACATGAAGCCCTGGGTTCGACTCCTTAGCACCACATATCTAGAAAAAGTCAGAAGCGGCGCTGTGGCTCAAGTGGTAGAGTGCTAGCCTAGAGCAAAAGGCAGCCAGGGACAGTGCTCAGGCCCTGAGTTCAAGCCCCAGGACTGGCAGGAGAGGGGGGGCACGCAGAGGGGAAGGGGATGACCTGGCTAATGGGGGGTCTTCATCTGCTTGGACAGCAGTAGGCAGGCCTGCCACCCATTTCAGAAGCCAGCAAAGGTGACTGCTCTGAGCAGAAGGAACAGATGGGCCGGTCACTGGTGGCTCACACTTACAATCCTTGCTACTCAGGAGGCTGAAATCTGAGGATCAAAGTTCAAAACCAGTATACATGAAGCCCTAGGTTCGATTCCCTGGCACCACATATATAGAAAATGGTCAGAGGTGGCGCTGTGGCTCAAGTGGCAGAGTGCTATCCATGAGCAAAAAAAAGAAGCCAAGGACAGTGCTCAGGCCCTGAGTCCAAGCCCCAGAACTGGCAAAAAAAAAAAAAAAATTCAAAACCACCTTGGTGGCAAATCCATGAGACTCTTATCTCTGATTAACCACCAAAAGGCTGGAAGTGGAGCTGTGGCTCAAGTGGTAGAGCATTATCCTTGAATGAAAAAGCTAAGCAACAGAGCCCAGGCCCTGAGTTCAAGCCCCACCCAGTACTGGCAACAGAAGGAACAGGTGTCAGCTGGAGGGTTGGCATGGTGGTTGGTTGGAGGAAGGACTCTCAGATGATACAGAACTGAGAGCCCCGAGGCACCTCGTCCCCTGCAGCCAGCGGGATTGGGTGACTCCGGGCCTGGAGCTGGAAGTCAACCTTTCAAAAGCAAGAAGTGGCTGGGTGCGCCAGGGCCTCACACCTGCAGTCCTAGCTACTCAGGAGGCCGACAGCTGAGGATCATGCTTTGAAGCCAGCCCTGGCAGGAAAGTCCTTGAGACTCTGACCTCCAATTAGCGACCAAAAGAAGCCAGAAGTGGCGCTGTGGCTCAAGTGGTAGAGTGCTAGCCTTGAGCAGAATACCTCAGGGACAGCGCCCAAGCCATGAGTTCAAGTCCCAGGACACCCCTCCCCACTGCACACACAAGTAGAAGAGGAGGCGGGGAGCATTGTCCCACAGGACTGTCCGTCAGGACAGAGACGCTCTGGACCCACGCCACTGTGAATCTGGTGAACATTTCACATGTGGCCAGGGGGGCTGAGGAACCCAGTTTTTCTTGAGATTCAGTGGTAGTCAAGCGGGGCTGGCGGGGCTGCCATGCCCATCGGCACACCGAGAAAGCAAGCTGGGCTTTCATGCTTGCACTGACAGCAAGCTAGGAGGTGGAGAGGAAGGCGCCGGCCACCAGAGGCCCGGGGGCGGGGGGGGGAGGGGGGGCCACCAGGATGTGTCTCCTCCTCCACCAGAGGAGCTTCTTTGCCTCCCACTTGCACCTGGCCTGTGTCCGGGGGTACTGAATGCTCCACTGCCTACACCCCGGCCCTCCTGCCTTCCACTCCCCGTGCCCTCCCCACTCGGCCTGCCCTTCCCTGACCTGCTGACTCTCCCCCCTCCCCGCCCCCATCTTCCAGCCAGAGGCCCTGCTAGGGCTAGAAGAGAAAGAAACTGACACCACTGCAACCCAGAGCTCACTCGGCCTCCTCCGGTCTCCCTTGCTCTCTGTGTGCGTGCGTAGCTGCGTGCAAACACCACAGCCAGGGTCCTCTGTTGCCTTTTCACGGCTGCATACACCCCTCCCTTTCCCATCCCTCAACCCCGGGAATTACACAGTCGGAAGCAGCCATTCCAGATTGGTGGTTTTATTATTATTATTATATTCAGCATAACTTCCTCAAAGTTCATTCCCTTAAAGTCATTTCTGAAGTGACTTTTGTGCACAAAAGTCATTTGTGCATATATGGGACTTGAACCCCTTGATGTTTGTGTTCTAGAATCCTTTCTGTCAACCCGTCCATTTCCTTCTTGAGTTCACCTCCCTGCTCTGCGCCTCTCCTCGTTCATCTCATGTCTTCCCCTTCACCCGTTTTGCGTCTCATGCATCATGCGTGGGTGCAGGCGGGCATGCCCGGCGTCTAGTGCAGAGACCGTCTTGTAGGAGGGGTTGCAGGAGGTAATTTGCAGATGGAGGGATGACCCATGGTTCTCGGATGAGCTGGGTGTGACATGAGAGCAGTACCGCCGCCCACCGCTCGGGCACACAGCCCCCTTGTCTTCCACGCTGGCCTCCGTGACGGCGGTGGATGTAGGGTGCAGTGAAGGGGGAGGTGGGGGCTGCTCTCCCAGCTGCCCGGCCTGACTTCCTGTAGTCAGCAGGACGGACCTGGACATGTCAGGGCTGAGGACGCTGGAGCACGTGGCCGTGACGGTCTCCCTCAGCCACCCCCGGCGCGGCAGCTTGGAACTGACGCTGTTCTGTCCCAGTGGCATGATGTCCCTCATCGGCGCCCCCCGCAGCATGGACTCGTACGTATGCCCACCCCACCCCACCCCCCGCCGCCCCAGCGGGCCGTGCTTGCTTCAGGGGCTGGCGGCGGGCTTGCCGTCGCACCGCATGTACCCTTTCCCGCGTCCTTTGGAGAACTCTGGGGCAGGGTACACCTGTCCACACCTGCAGTCCCAGCCCTCGGAAGACAGGCAGGCGATCGGCACGCTGAAGCCCGCCTGAGCTCCAGAGTAGACGCAGACCTCCCCAGACACAGCGAACAAAAGCCAGCCAGTGGCTCACGCCTAGAATCCTGTCTAAACAGGAGGGTGAGATCCGAGGATCCCAGTTCAAAGCCAGCCTGGGCTCAGCTGTGGCTAGAGTGGTCAAGTGCCAGCCTTGAGTGAAAAAGCTAAGGGACAAGGCTGGGAATGTGGCTTAGGGGTGAGTTCAAGCCCAGCCAGTGCCTGAGACTGTAAGGATAACCCTGTGGGCTCGGGGACTCACAAGCGCAGTGCTCTCTCCACGAAGGCATTTCCTACACCACCAAGGCGCACGAGCCCCTCTCTTCCCGAGACCCCAAGGGCACGGCGCAGCGCCTGAGGACCCCTCCCGTCACCCTCCCACAGGGCTGCGGCAACTTCGTGTTTGCGGGAGGCGGAGGCGGCTCCCGCCATGATCTCGGGCTTGGTTCTTTCCCCAGGGATCCCAATGGCTTCAACGACTGGACCTTCTCCACCGTGCGCTGCTGGGGGGAAAGGGCACGAGGAACCTACCGACTGGTGATCAGGGACGTGGGTAAGCTCCACCCCGCCATCGTCACCTCCCCACCCCACCCCACCCCACCCCCGCATGGGGAATCCACACGGTTGCCAGTGGTGAAGAGGGTAGATGCGAGAAATGGGCCCCCCCATCCCAAATCAGGGGCACTGATCCCCGACACGAGACTGTTTACTTATCCAGCCTCTCTCGGAGAAGTGACTGATCCACTCTTCCTTAGGATAGCAACAACAACCCCCCCCCCTCCCAAATCCTTGTTGACAAGCCCCATTTCAAGTCATTTCTCATATTCCCATCCTCTGGCCAGCCCTGGCAGGCAAGGAAGGGCAGGTCTCCTTTTCACCATTTGGTTTTTTGGTTTTGTTTTTTAAACTGAGGCCTCGAGGTTTGAAGTGACTCCCATAAGATCCCATCAGCAGTGAAGGCCATGTCCTCGGCACACATTGAAATGTCTGACCTAGGCATTGGTGGGGCTCACTCCTGTAACCCTAGCTACTCAGGAGGCTGAGATCTGAGGATCGTGGTTCAAAGCCAGCCGGGACAGGAAAATCCATGAGACTCTTATCTCCACTTAGCCATCAGAAAACGAATTGGTGCTGTGGCTCAAAGTGATAGAGCATTAGCCTTGAGCGAAAAAGCTCAAAGATAGCACTCAGGCCCTGAGTTCAAGACCCATGACCAACATCAATTTAAAAAGGAAGAAAGAAAGGAAATACCCATGCTAATAGTGAGGAAATAAGCCCAGTTATCCAGTCGAGTGAAGTGTTCACCTAACCCTTCCTTTTCAAACCTGCAGTGTGAGAGAAAGTCTTTTCTTTTCTTTTTCTACTTGACAGTTGTGGGGTTTGACTCGGGGCCTGGGTGCCGTCCCTGAGCTTGCCGCTCAAGGCTAGCACTCTAGCACTTGAAGCCACAGCACCACTTCCAGTTTTCTGGTGATTAACTGGAGATAAGTCTCAGACTTTGTTGCCCAGGCTGGCTTCGAACCTTGAGCCTCGTATCCTGGCCTCCCGAGTAGCTGGGTTATGGGTGTGAGCCTCTGGTACCCAGCTAAGACTTTCATTTTTTCTTTCAAACAAAATTCCTGGGATATGGGCGATAAAGGCAAAACTGTTTCCAGTACATGTTCAACCTCCCTGTTCCCCGGGGTACCGGGTGGCCTCGCCACACAAGCCCTGGTCTAGGGGACCCAGTTAACACAACCATGACCACACCCCAGTCTGCGTCTGGTGGGGGGGCGCTGGCTCTGCCGCGTGGGCCTGGCTCATCGCGCACCCCCTTGGCTCCCCAGGAGACGAGCCGCTGCAGGTAGGCATCCTCCAGCGGTGGCAGCTGACCCTGTACGGCTCCGTGTGGAGCCCCGGGGACATCAGGGACCGGCAGAGGTGGGTACGGCCACGCGTGTCAGTGCGTGCTCGCGAGGGGGTGGGGCGGAGGCCGCCCAGGGCCCCTCCCCCGTCTCCCACACCCCAGCTCCAGACTCAAACCCGAGGTCAGAGCCACAGCCGGGGAGCCCGTGCTGTACCGGGGCAGCTTTGCCGCGGGGCTCCCCCTCCCCCCAATCTCCAGCCCCTGGTGGGAGGGCGGTGTGGGAGCCGCGGGCCTCTTTCTTCCCGGCAGGCTGTTGGAAAGCGCCATGAGCGGGAAATACCTGCACGACGGCTTCGCTCTGCCCTGCCCCCCCGGGCTGAAAATCCCCGAGGAAGACGGTTATGTCATCACGCCCAACACCCTCAAGGTACTGACACCGAGACCCCACCGCACAGGCCACCAGGATGGCTCCGGGGCGGGGGGGGGGGCGGGGGGGAGTCAGTCTTTGGTGTTCCTCAAAGTGAGCTAGGGGATGAGAGATTAGGACCAGCGGTGGCCGGTAGCCTTGCTCCCACCTTGCTAGCTGACACTTGGGGTGGCCCCTGGGGTGGAGGAGGGGGGTGGGATTCGGGAGGGCAGTCCCGTGAGGGAAGCCCATGGTTCTAAGCTGGGGCAGCCCCTGACGTGGGGGTTCGGCCGGCTTCCCAGACGCTGGTGCTGGTGGGCTGTTTCACCATCTTCTGGACCGTGTACTACATGCTGGAAGTGTACTTGAGCCAGAGGAACGCGGCTTCCGGCCCCGGGTGCGGCGGCCCCTGCCACTGGCCCCCCCGGAGGCGGAGACCCAGGGAGCAGGGCACGGAGCTGGAGTCCGTGCCTCTGTGCCACAGCAGGGCTGCGGACGGCACGGAGATGGAGGGTGGGGGGCCTTCCTGTACCTCCGGCCCCCTCGGCCCAGGCCTGCGCCAGGAAGGGGACTGGAGCCCGTCCCGGAGCAGCCCCCCGCAGCCCCGGCCCCCCGACCTGCTGCAGGGAAAGGAGGCGCAGATCTGCTGACCCCAGGGCCTGACGACTTCCCTGCGGGACGGGCTCGGCCACCCCCCCACCCGGGGAGGAGCCCCGCTTCCTCCCGGCACGGACGCCCTAGCAGCCCTCTTGGGCCGCCCCCGGCGAGGGGGCCGCTGGCCGGAGCCCCAGGGCCGCCCGCAGCCATGGGGGCTGTGGGCGAGGACGCGCGGCACGCGTGAGAGCGCTCGGCACCCGCACCCTTGGGGGACCCCGGCCCGCGGGCAGACGGCGCAGATCCCACACACCACAGAAACCGCCGCGGGGTCAGCGGGGAAGAGGGCACGGGGGGGGGGGGGGCGGGGGAGAGGCTGGGACGAGCCCCCCGACGGGCCAGTCCCCTCGGCGGCTGCCTCCCGACCTGAACGAAGCCAACCTTGACCACGCCCCGCACCCCTGCGCCTCACCCCGCCCTCCGTCCGCGCGGGCACAGCGAGGGCGGGCGCCACTTGCCCCCCCCGCCCCCCCCCCCCGGCTTGTGCTGCCACGTTGAGGACGTCGGTGACACGGCGAGACAAGAGTGTTTTAGGGGGGAGCCCGGGGGCCCCTGCGCCCCCCACCCCCGGCCCTGCCACCCGCCGTCTTCCTCCGTAAAGTGCTCAGGGAAATGGCCTCTGCCACCAGGCCGGCCGCCCCCCTCGGCAGCCTGCGACTCCCCCCCCCCCCACCGCCCGCCTCCTCCCTGCTCCCCAGCTAGTTGATTTGTTTTTAATACCTGAGATTCGATGAGTTACTCTTTTCACAGCAACATTTTCTTGAATTTTTTTTTCTGCAACAGCTTTTCCAAAATAAAATCTATTGAGTGACCTGCAGCCTCCCTGGCCTTTCCTCCCGCCAGCCTCCCCAGCTCCCCCTCCCCGTCCCACCTGCCCTCCCCAAAACCATCGCCAGGGGCACCCTGCTCCCCGCCCGGGCGCCCCAGAACCCCAGCAAAAGGCTGCCAACCAGGCCTGAGAAAAGACATGGATATATTTGTTTCTTTTTCTGAATTTCAATCCCAAAAATATTCCAGCAAAAGAAGGGGGGGCAAGGAGGCGGGGCCGGGCCTCCTGCAGGCGCCTCTGCGGCCCAGGGGGACAGGCTCTGTGCCCAGGCCCACTGCCCCCCGCTGAGCCCGGGGGCCGAGAGGGGAGAGGTGGGGTGCGGCCGGAGGGGCCAGGGCCACGGTGCTCGGAGGGAAGAAGCTGGCTGAGGCAGGGGCGTGGAGAAGCTGCCTGCGTGCGGTCACCTCTGCCCGGGGACAGCCCCAAAGCTTGGCCAGGGCTAGGGATCCCCACAGGTGTGGGGGAGGGGGGCCGGCGAAGCAGGACGGGGCTGGGGGGGGGGGGGCAGGGCTCTAGCTGATGATCTGCCGAGGCCGGCCGTAGCCGGTCATGCCCGCCTGGGAGGCCCCTCGGTTGCTGCCCATCTGCAGGCCGATGACATGCTTCCCCTCCTGCAGCTGGCTCTCTGTGAACTCCCTCTTGTGCTCCTGGGATTTCCTGCAAGAGGACGGACAGGATAAGCCTTGGGAGAAGGCAGTCTTCCCCACCCATTTTCTCGTCCCTCTCCTTCTTTGCCCCGTTCCATCCCCTTCCTGTTTCCTTCTTCTCTCTCCCCTCAGTCCAGCTCGCTCCATGAGCTGGGGATCGAGCACAGGAGAGCAGAAAGGAAGGATGACCGGGTGCCAGTGGCTCACCCCTGGCATCCTAGCGACTCGGGAGGCTGAGAGCTGGCGATTATGGTCGGAAGCAGGCTGAGCAGACAAATCTGTGAACCAGCCCAAATCAAGAAGGGGAGGCATCGCAAGAACAAAAAGATCTGAGTTCAAGTCCTAGTACCAGCACCCCAAAAAAAAGAAAAGGATGGAAGGAAGCATCAAGAAGTATAAAGGAAGCCAGGAGCTTGCTGGCGGCTCCTGCCGGGAATCGAGGCGATGTGGAGCTCGAGATGATGATCGCAGTGTGAAGCCAGCCCAGGCAGAAAAGTTTGTACTCGGAAAAAGCTGGAAGTGGCGCTGCGGTTCAAGTGGTAGAGCACTAGCTTGGAGCAAAAGAAGCTCAGGAACAGCGCCCAGGCCCTGAGTTCAAGTACCAGGGCCAGCATACACACATACACAAAAGATATATAAAGGTCCTCTTTCCTTTCTACCCTCATCGGGTACCTTCCTGGCTCTCTGCCTCACCTCACTGTCTTCCTAAGCTGACCAGTCCAAGCCCAGCCCCCCTCCCCGAAGAGACCCAAGCTTAGAAGGCAAGGATGCCTGAGGGCCACCTACTTCATGAACCAGTTGGGGTCCCCGCGGTAGTGCCCGTCATTCTTGGTCACGGCCAAGCTGCCCAAAGCCATCACTGTCCTTTGCACTGCTGCCAAATCTTTGCCTGTGAGAAGAAGAGACGGTGAGAGGACAAACTTCAGCACTGTCTGGAACACTCGAGCCCGCGCCTGCCCCAGCCTCTCAGGGAAAAAAGAGAAGGCCAAACGAAAGGCAGGTGCCCTTGGATCCAACAGGACCTCTGTAGATCCCGCAGCGAGTCTCTGCGTGTCGTAGCACGGTATAAACTTCAGCAGGGATTGAACCCAAGGCCTTGTGTGTGCCAAAGAACACTGGGCCGCTGAGAAACACCCCAGCCCCTGTGGGGTGACTTGAGTGTGCTATTCCATTCCCTCTAGGCATAGATGAGCAGAGCCCTGGTTGTGGCCCTCCCTGCCTCCGAACCTTCTCCACGTGCCCACCAGCCCCTGCCTCTGCGTCCTCTGTACCTTCAAAGAGGTCAACGGTCTGGAACATGTCCGTCTTGGTGACCCCATAGTCCTCAGCGGCCTTCAGGAACTGAGCCACCTGCTCCATCTGCTTGAACACCATGGAGGGCGGGTTCTCGGGCACCTTCACCGGCTTGGAGCCCTCGGGATACAGGCTGTTCACCAGCTTGCTCAGGATCTGCCAGGCGCGGGACACAGAGGGGTGCACCCTCAGAGAGCCCGCCTGCCACGCGCGGGACGGGACCAGCCCAGCCCCGGGCCCGCGGGGGGCACTCACCACGCCGTTCTTCAGCCACACCTGGAAGCCCAGGCGCCCGCGGTCTGGACGCCCCACGTCGGGCCCGCACTGCATGACGATCCACTCCACTAGCCGCTCCTCCAGCTCCTCGTCGTACTTCTTCTCGATTTTGGATTGCACCTCGCGGCTCATGCCGTAGGAAGGACCCTTGTTGGCCATGTTGGGGCAGAGCTAGAGCGGGACGGGGCAGACGCGGCAAGGTCAAAGGGTCAGGGAGCAGCCCTGCTTCCCCTGCGCCAGGCGGGACTTCCGGCTCTGCGTGGGGCCTCCACAGACCTACCCCCCCCCCCCCCCCCCGCCAGGCTTACCCCAGCGCAGAGGCTTCCCTCCAGATACTAGACGTCTGGAGGCCTAGAGCAGGGGTCTGCAAACTTTTTGTGAAAGGACCAGATAGTAAATACCTTAGGACTTGTGAGTCTCTGCTACTGTGGCCGGAAAACAGCTGTAGACAATATGGAAGCACGTTAGTATGGCTGTGTGCCAACAAAGCTTTAGTTACAAAACTCCACTACAGGGCTGGGGATATGGCCTAGTGGCAAGAGTGCTTGCCTCGTATACATGAGGTCCTGGGTTCAATTCCCCAGCACCACATATACAGAAAATGGCCAGAAGTGGCGCTGTGGCTCAAGTGGCAGAGTGCTAGCCTTGAGCAAAAAGAAGCCAGGGACAGTGCTCAGGCCCTGAGTCCAAGCCCCAGCACTGGCCAAAAAAAAAAAACAAAACAAAAAACTCCACTACATGGCTGGCACCCGTGGCTCACACCTATAATCCTAGCTACTCAGGAAGCTGAGATCGGAGGATCGCAGTTGGAAGCCAGCCCAGACAGGGAAGTCCGTGAGATTCCTCTCTCCAATGAACCACCAGAAAAACTGGAAATGGAGCTGTGGCTCCAAGTGGTAGAGTGCCAGCCTTGAACCCAAAAAAACTCAGGGACAATGCTCAGGCCCTGAGTTTATGCCCCATGTCAAAAAAGAAAAGAACAGTCCAATCCAATCCAAAGCCACAACAGGCTAGATTTGGCCCATAGACGTCAAGGAATAAATTGCCTCCACCTCTTTATCCTCTAGGCCAGAAGCTAGAAGCGCCAGACTTCCGGGCCTTTGCCAAGTCTGCCTGGCCTCTGGCCTGCAGCTGAAGAGGCTCAGATTTACCCGCACCTGGCGAAGCCCAAAGCATCTGTATCCTAGGGCAGGGGTTGGGGATGGAAGCGTCTAGAGAAGAGAGGACCTCCGTCGATTCCCCTGCCGTCGCTGGAGGAGCCAACAGGCAGAGTCCTCAGGGGACACCCAGGGCCACGAGCCTGCCTGCCAGCCAGCGGGTACAAAGCCCACGGGGGAAGCCGCAGCAGCAGCAGCCCAGAGGGCCCCGGCCGGCCACTGCTCAGAGGCCCCGTGGGCAAAGAGGGAAGATGGCTACCGGGGCAGGAGGGCAGTCACTGGGAAGACGGGTAGAGCCACCACTGGATGTAGGAATCACGTGCGGTAAGATGTCATCTGCCCAGTGACTGAAGAACTCTCTAGAAGAGAAGCCGAGGAGGCCCAAGACACCCCTCAGCCTCAAAAAGTGGAAATGTTGTGAGGCAGGTTCCCCCACCTGGGGGGAACCTCTGTACCCTGGGACGGCTGAGCCCGCTCCCCGCCTCCCCGCTCGCTGCCCGTGGGAAGCAGAGTGAGCGGCATCACAACCCTCCGCTCCCAGCCCGCAGCCGGGCCTGCCGTCTGCCCTGCCTCCCCTCCCCGCGCTGACGGCCTCCTGGAGCTCTGAGAGGTCCCCCGCTGTGGAGAGGAGCGGGGATCTGCCTCAGAGGCTGCGAAAGTGAGCGTGTCTGCGAGCGCCTGGCGGGGAGCACAGCCTGGGAGAGGGCCAGCAGCCAGCCGCTTCCTCTCCCCAACCTCCTCCTGGGTCCCCACCCGGGAACTCTGCGCTTGCCGGATTGGCACTCCGCCACTCGCACCGCGCCTCTAGCCCTCCTGTTGGCTGGTTGTTTTGGAGGCAGGGTCCAGCAAGCTTTCTACCCAGGCTGGCCTCCAATCACAGTCCTCCTGACCTCAGCCTCCCCAGCGGCTAGGATGACCCCGGCGCCTGGCCTCATCCCCTTCTTCACGTTATTCTGTGGTCCGTGACCAAGTTTGAGAGAAAAACACCAATGTCTCATCTCAGTGCTGCCAGCAATCAGAAACCTCGCTTCACTGAGTCTGCTATATTTCTTATTCTTGCCAGTTGTGGGGCTTGAACTCGGGGCCCGGGCACTGTCCCCGAGCTCTTCAGCTCAAGGCTAGTGCTCCACCGCTTGAGCCGCAGCGCCTCTTGCTGGCTTGCTTTTGAGGTGGGGTGGGGACCAGCACTGAGGACATGGATTTCCCAGCATCCTCTCCCAGCAGGTGACTCTGAAGGACACAGAGGTGCAGGCGGCTGAGTCTCTCCGTCCCTCACCCTGCTCCTCCCTTCGCCCACAGGCTCTTGGGCAGAGTAAGCCGCCAAGGCCAAGGGGCCAGGTGACTGTCGCCATGGCTCCCCTAGCTCCTGCCCTGCCTGTGTCTCCCTCGCACCCACCTTCCCTCCAAGCAAGGAAGGGGAGGGTGGAAGGAGACTGCCCCTCCCCTACAACCTGCGGACTTCAGAACTGACAGGCGAGGCAGTGAGTGGAAGCTCGGGAAGGCAGAGCACCCCGTGATGGCTGGACATGCAGAGGCGGTCTCGGGATTTGGGTCCCAGCCAGGGAGGGGAATGGAGCCCCACTCCCTGCTGCTCCCCAGCACCACCCCAGCTCCCCAGCTGCTTCCTGGCAGAGTGTGAGAGCAGAAAGTCCCAAGAAGCCCCAGAGTCCCCCAGTAAAAGCCTCTCCTGGGAGCGGAAGAGGGGGTCCCAAGCGGGAAGCTTGCACCCGGCTTGGCTTTGACAGGGGTCAAGTCCGGGGTATGCGGTAGCGCCTCCCAGCAGGAGCCCCAAAAGACAAGGAGAACCAGGGGTCTCTCCAAGACAAAGCAGCACGTGTGGGAGCCCTTCTGGCCCCTCAAGCGCGCATGCGGGCACACAGAGGGGCCAGGCCACTGTGTGGGGGAGATCCAGCCTCCCGCTGCCTCCCAGCCACGAAGGGGAACCACGCACACCCTGCGCGGGGCCACGTGTGCCCGGCCTGACCAGACACCGCTGCCCAGCGCCTCCCCCTCAGGCTGGAACAGCACACGGCCAGAAGAACAGCATCTCACCAGGCCCTGCACCCCGCCAGCCGGCCTGTTCTGGGTGGCTGTGGGCGTTGTTCCGTGGGTGGCAGAGGGTGAGCCTAGCACACACGGAGGCCCTGGGTTCGACTGCCAGCCCTAGAAACACACAAAGCTCCATGCTCCTTCACAGTTCCTCCCTGGGAGTCCTGGGGAGCAGCCAGGGGCCAGGGCTGTGTAGAACAAGAGGACTCCCCACCCTTCGCCTCTCTCAGAGACAGACAGACAGACAGACAGACGGAGAGCTGGCCAAGCCAGACAGCCTGAAATGGGGGGGCCGCCGTCTCGTCCCCAAGAGTTCCACCATCAGATCTTTTCCACCAGCCAAGTCGGCCCTTTGAACAAGACCAGGCAGCCTTGCTGGGGGCTCTGTGGCTTTGTGGCTATCCCCCACCCCGGGGATCCACCCACCCAGAAGGTATGGAGTCCCCATCATCTGGAGCCCCCCGGCAGGGAGCCTGTGCTCAGAGCCCGGCCTGCCCGGTGGCGAGTCCCCTGGCACTCACTGGCTGGCGGGGTCGCTGCGGGGCTGGCGGGGCCGCGCTGGTCTCGGTGTCTGGGCTGGGCAGACAGGCCGGGCGCCCGGGGGAGAGGGGTTTAAAGGGCTGCGCGGCGGTGATGTCAGCCGCCCCCCGCCGGCTCGCCCCTCGCCCCCTCCCTGCCGGAGGAAGCCGGCCCTGCTCCCCACCGCCGGCTCCCCCAGTCACTCCGCACAGGCTCCATATTTGGGGAAAGACACCAAGTCGGATCAGTCTGTCCGGGCTGCCCGAGACATTCCCCGCGTGCTTTGGGGATGGAGCGGCTGGGGCGGGGCGCGGCCGGGGCGGGAGCCGGCCGGGAAAAGCCTTTTATGGGCAGGAGCTGCAGGCCTCGCCTGCTCTTGGGACTTAGGGCTGTTCCTTCCTTCGTGGCTCCCAGCTCCCGAGTTTGAGCGCAGGAGATAGTCAAGCGAGCTTAGCCAGAGAGGAAAAGGGCTGGGGGGAGTTGGGGGTTCCTGGGGCTTGGGGGGGGCAGCAAACAAACCCCCCTCTCCTCTGGGGGCCGTTAAGCCTGGGCGTCAGGCACTACGCCCAGTGTGCAGGCCAGAAAACTGAGTCTCAGAGTGGGAACCCGGCCCTGTCCAGAGGGCAGGAACAACGGGGGGGGGGGGACGGGACCCGGGGGGGACGCCCCAGGACCCGGCAGGGATGGGCACCAGCACTGGAGTGGGAGGCCAGGGAGCCAGGTGCTTCCTCTTCCCACCCCATCTATCCCGCTAGACGCCTCCATCATTCCCCTTCCATCCTATGCACTCCCCTCTGTGGACCCAGCTGCAAGGATCTCTTGCAGGGACGGTTGAAGGAGGTGAGAGACGTTACCCTTAGGTTGGGGTTTGTGGCACTCTCCATCCTAGGCCACTTGGTGGGGAGATCTTAACACTCTCTGCTGTATACCCAACACACACACACACACACACACACACACGCACACGCACACGCACACGCACACACCCCACCTAAGACAAACAGGGATCCAGGACAGGGGCGATCAAACCTGGCAGGCAGGGGAGGAGTTGCCTCAGAAGCTCCACCCACCATTGCCAACCTGGTGAGGAGCCCGGCGGAGGGAAGAGCCAGGGCGCCTCCTAGTGGTGTCTACGTGGAAGAGCAGGGAGGGACGCCCACACCCTTTAAAGTCCTTGTGTCCAGAATTCACTCTTCCACCCCTAAACCTTATCATCCTTTTGCCTGCTGAAATCTAAGTCACCCCTCCAAGATGTCAAATCTCCCTCTTCAAGCAGGGAACCAGCGGCTCACGTCTAGAATCCTCGCTATTCTGAGGATCAAGGTTCAATGCCGGCGGGGCCAGGAAAAGTCCATGTGATTCTTACCTCCAATTCACCACCAACAAGCCTGAAGTGGCGCTGTGGCTCAAGTGGTAGAGCTCTAGCCTTGAGCAAAAAGAGCTCAGGGACAATGCCTCTGTCCTGAGTTCAAGCCCCAAGAGCAGCACACACAGGTGCACACGCACGCACACGCACACACACACACTGCCAGAAGTGAAGCGGTGGCTCAATTGGTAGAGTGCCAGCCTTGAGAAAAAAACAAGTTAACTGGGGCTGGGAATGCGGCCTACTGGTAGAGTGCTTGCCAAGCATGCATGAAGCCCTGGGTTCGATTCCTCAGCACCACATACACAGAAAAAGCTAGAAGTGGTGCTGTGGCTCAAGTGGTAGAGTGCTAGCCTTGAGCAAAAAGAAGCCAGGGACAGTGCTCAGGCCCTGAGTTCAAGCCCCAGGACTGGCAAAACAAACAAAGAAACAAAAACATTAACTGAAATCAGCAGGCCTTAAGTTCCCAAACTGGAACCCCAAACCAAAACTTCCTCTTGATGCCTATCACCTTGTCCTGCATGTTCACCACCACCCACGAAAACCAGGGCAGAGGGCACTGCCAGGCTGGCGGAAGGAGGCTGACCTCTGCCTGGTGGGTGGGGCCAAACGGCAGAGGCAGGTGGCGGTTGCCGGGCGAGGAGGGCATCGCGGTGGGAGGAGCTTGCCAAAGGCTTTTCCAGCACCTTGCCTCCGCGGAGACCCCTGGCCAGTGCTTCCTGAGTCCGTGCATTCCTGAGGAAAACCGCAAGGCAATCAAGAGGCTGCAGTTCCCAAGGTGACAGTGATGTAGGAACCAGGGAAGCGAGAAGAAATGGGGCCTGGAAGACCCTGGCCCAGCCCGGGCTTCATATTCCCACCCAGGCCAGGAGCAAACAAAGGCACAGGAGCAGAGTCTGGTTCTTTATTGAGTGCACTCATTCATACGAAACAAATGCAACCGTAGCATGGAAAGACATAAAACAGGGCTCTGACACCAAGACCCAGGCCCCCTCCTCTCCCCAGACCGAGGAGAGCTATAAAAACAAGTCCAGGGGAATGAAACACATTCCCAGCTCCAAGGCGGAGGCCCAACCTTGCTCGCCCCATCCTTGGCATCTGGAATGGACCCGGTGGGGTGAACGGAGCCAAGGATCAGAGCCACTAAGGGCCCAGAGCTGGGGCGACTCCATGTAAACTCCAAGGCTGTGTGCGCGCGCGTGTGTGTAATTAACACAGAACTTGGCTGAAGATGGACGGAAACTGAAGAGCCAGCCCTAGGTCCTGGCATGAGGCTGGGACGTAGGACACAGAGGAAAATGGCAGGTCCCCTCTCAAGCCCCTTCCTCACACAGGCACTGGGGCTCCATGGTCGCAGGGAGGCGGGACGGGCTGGGTTCTCGGCAGCACCCCCTCCTTTGCCCCTGGACATTCTTGGGCAGTGTGGATGGCACTGAAAGGCCCCCCAGCAGGGGCTTGGCAGGACGGTGGGTGCGGAAATGGACAGGTGAGCCCCAAGTGTCTCCAGTTCTGCCGCTGGCGTCAGTCTGGAGGCTGATGGCATGAGGAGCTGACCTCTGAGCTTGGCTGATCCTCATTGCTCAAAAGCCAGCGTGGAACACAGGTGGGGGGAGTGTCTTGCTCGGGGGCCCCTTGAAGGCCTTAGCACCGAAAGCCTGGCACCAGGTGGCCAGCCCCAGAGTCCTAGGCCCGCATCCGTTCTGGCTGACCAGAGTGGGCAGTGATGGCAGCCAGGTGCGGCCCCAGAGAGAACTGGAGCGAGAGAGGAAAGGCTTCGGGTCCCAGGCTGCAGGGGAGGGGAAGACGGCAGAGTGCAAGGCATGAAATGGGGGAGGAAACGCCTTCACTCCTTCCTCCTGTAGTGGGCTAGACAGACAGAGGGAAAGAGAGCCAACAGGCAGGGGCCCAGGAGGGCCCAACACTGAGAAGAAAGCAGCAATCTGTCCCGTGTCCAGGGAAGCAGGGGAGCGGCCTCCTCCCCGGCCGAGGGCAGCGACAAGGCTCAACGCCCCCCGCCCCCTCCATGACTGTCCTGACCCAGGCCCGGGCTAGACCTCACTGTCCCACCGATGTCCAGTGCTGGGCAGCCGGGCTGGGACTCACCCCCCAGTGCTACCGAGGCACCTGGCAGGGCACGCAGGGGAACTCAGAGCTCCATCAAGTGCAGCGAAGGGTCCGGTGCAGGCTAGAAGACGTAGATCTTATCCCGCTGCACTGTATCCAAGTCATCATCCAGGGTCAGCAGCACCTGTGGAGAGGACGTGGGGTCAGCCTCTCCCCCTCTCCTCCACCCTCCAGGGTCTTGGCCAGGGGACCCCGGCCTACCAGGAAGGACCCGCCCACCAGGAAGGGCCCCACCTACCAGGAAAGACCCGCCCACCAGGAAGGACCCCACCTAACAGGAAGGACCCGCCCACCAGGAAGGACTCGCCCACCAAGGACCCCCACCTACCAGGAAGGACCCCACCTACCAAGGACCTGCCCACCAGGACGGACCCACCCACCAGGAAGAACCCGCCCACCAGGAAGGACCTGCCCACCAGGAAGGACTCCGCCTACCAAGGACCCGCCCACCAGGAAGGACCTCCGCCTACCAAGAATGACCCGCCTACCAGGAAGAACCCTATCTACCAGGAAGGCCCCCACCTGTCAGGAAGGACCCGCCCACCAGGAAGGACCCCACCTACCAAGAAAGACCCGCCCACCAGGAAGGACCCCACCTAACAGGGAGGACCCGCCCACCAAGAAGGACCCCCCCACCTATCAGGAGGGACCCGCCTACCAGGAAGGACCCTATCTACCAAGGACCTGCCCACCAGGAAAGACCCACCCACCAGGAAGAACCCGCCCACCAGGAAGGACCCCACCTACCAGGAAGGACCTGCCCACCAAGAAGGACCCCGCCTACCAAGGACCCACCCACCAGGAAGGACCTCCGCCTACCAAGAAGGACCCGCCCATCAGGAAGGACCCTACCTACCAGGAAGGCTCCACCCACCAGGAAGGCCCCACCCACCAGGAAGGACCCCCGCCTACCAGGAAGGACCCGAACATGGCGATGGAGGACAGGAAGTGCCAGATGTCATGGTCATCGAAGAAGTCCAGGAGGATGCAGTCCCGATTGTGCTCCCTCGACTCGGCAGGGGTTTTCTGGGGTAGGGACAGGGAAAGCAGCCTGCCAGGCCTGCTCTGGCCAGGCCTGAGCCACTGGCCCCCTACCCCACACCAGAGCACCGACTCCCGGCCTCAGGCAGGAAAGCATGCTCCCCTCCCCTCCCCTCCTCTCCCCTCCTAAGAAACAGCCCTGACAGATTCCCATCCTTTTGTTTCGCAATTGTTACAAGGTTTCTGTTCTTCTCACTCTGCTCCCTTTAGACAACCCCCCCCCCTTTATCTTAGGGCAGAGGCTGGGGTTGCCTGCAGCCCCCTCCAACTCAGACATGCCAGAAAGCCACCGCTCTGCCTTGGACTTGACCCTGCTCTCACCCACCCTCTGAGTCAACATACCACATACCAAGCCGGATCCACATGACCTCAGGGTCATGTGACACTCATGGTCCTCCTTGCTTAGCCCACAGACAGGCTTCGATCCCACCCAGTGTCTGCCACAGTCAGTATTATGCTTAGGGCCCGCCCTGGCAGGGCTCTCAGTCCTCATCGATCAGCACCTTCACTGACCTCCTTTTCTGCCTCCTTCATTCCCGCCTCTGAATCCTGACTTGGAGCACAGCATCTCTGCACCTTGGAGTCCCGGGTCCCATCACTCACAGACTTGACACCCAAGAGCAAAGCACAAAGCCTCCCCCTCCACCAAGGTTTCCTGGGCCTCACCAGCCTCTCCCCTGGGTAGTCCCCCTACCCGCCTGGCCTTTGCACTTCACCACATTGTAAATGACATGAACTAGGGGCTCAGGGTAGAGCACCGGCTTCCTCTGAGACTCAGCTGCCTCCTAAGTAAGATGTGAACGACTAGAATAGTGAGTGCTGGGAAGACTGAACAGGAGGGCAGTTACACGGAAGTGCTGGGCCGAGGGAGGGACAGGCCAGGCAGTGGCTCGCGGGGAGCTCAGGTACCCACTCACCTGCCAGGTGCTGAGCCCCTGGAAGAAGAAGAAGAGTGCAAAGCCCCAGACCACAGAGGTGCAGACGATGCAGAGCAGGGGGATGAGCTTGATCGTCTCTCCACTCCGGAGCTGGCACGGGGACAGGGGTGTGCGCTGAGGGCCAGGCCTCCACACAGGCCACTTCCTGCCCTTCCCAGTCTCCCCTCCCAGGGCCAGGCCGGGCACTGAGGGCCCATCCTGCAGGAAGCCTCGGCCGGAGCTCAGGCAGCCTTCTGTCCTCATGTCTGCACCTGCAGAGGATGCTTTCCTCTGGCTCGGATGGCATCTGGTCCTCAGGGGACTGAGATGCCCCAATACCACCCCCTTCAGCTCCTCCTGCAATAAAGGGGCTCCAGATTGGGGTGCAGTTTGGTGTAGGGCACCAATACGTAGCAGATGGCCCCCCAGGAGCACACGAAAGAGCTCTCATCTCCCCTACTCTGGCATAGATAGAGGCCCACGCAGGCTGGGCCTGAGATCCATCTCCACCCGCACAAATCAGCAGGGCTTCTGCCAGACACGGCTCAGCCCTGCCCTCCCTACCTTCATAATAATGTAGAAGGCAAAGTAAAGCAGCAGGTTGCAGATGCCGATGGCCAACAAATAGGAGGCGAAATCATTGGGGCGCATGATGAGCCCATAGGCAGCCCTGCCAGGAGGGGAACAGAGCTGATGACGCCGAAGGCCTCTCCCCGGGCCCCTCCGCACCACACTTTACACTTATGCTAAGTTGGACTCAGAAGCCCATAGAACATTCTAGAAACTCAGAGCTAACGCCTGTCTTCTCATCTCCCGCCCCCCTCAGCCCCCATCCCCATTCCCTAGAGTTCCTGAGGCGGTCACAGTTGCCAGGGTCCTGGCTGACCACACCCCCAGCTGTCCACCGGGGTCAGGGGCCACCACAGCCAATGGCCACACTCACAGCGACCAGTTGATAATGTTCCCCATTACCAGCAGCACCATGCGGTCCTGGGGGGAAGCAGAGACACGGAGACTGAGAGGGGGAAGAGAGACAGGGAGAGAAGTGGCAGAAGGCCCGAGTCAGATGGTCCCCACCCCTGCCCCGGCCTCCCCAGGGTGAGAAGCGAGTGAACTGAGAAGGGAGAAGGGGCCGGGGCGCTGGGCAGGTACCACGTAGAGGGGCCCGCTGCACTGCCGGATGCAGTCCGTGTAGAGCACGAGCAGGATGCGGCGGAAGATCCCCGAGTCTGCAGGGAGAAGGGCACGGTGCTGAGCAGCGCCGGGGGTGGGGGGGGCGGGGGGGAGGAGGGGGACCTCCTGTGCCGGAGCCTTGGGGCGTGCACCTGCTGAAAGGCACTAGGCCATCCGGGGGCACAGCAAGGCCGGGGTCCTAATTGTTCACTCAGTGATTCCTCCGGGCCCCCCACTCAAAGGATATAATCCAGCCGTCTCCCGTGGGTCCAGGAGTGTGAGGTGGCCGACCCCTGACCCCAGGCGTCCCCCCAGGGCGTGCCCCCTCACCCAGCTTCCAGCGGCCCATGTAATAAAGCTGTGTGCTGAGGAGCAGGGTGGCGACGATGTGGATGATGGAGAAGACGATCCAGAACGCCGTGTTCCCCTTGCCAAAGACCTGCCGGGGAGCCTGCTCAGCCGGGGGCGGGGGGGGGGAGCGGGGAGGCAAGGGACTTGGGTGTCAGGTGTCAGGCCCTCACCACGCCCAGCACAGAGAAGAAGATGACGATGGCCAGGCAGGCATAGGCGCTGTACGCGCTGGCGTTGATGTCCGGGTGCCGCTTCTGGTAGAGCTTCAGCATGCAGAGTCCGGCGATCATGTACATGAACGACGTGTCTGTGGCGGGAGTGGTGGCCAGTTGGTACTTTAGCTCTGATCTCTTAACCATCCCTGATACTTTAGCTCCAGTCCCCTAACTATCCCTGGTACTTTAGCTCCAGTCCCCTAACCATCCCTGGTACTTTAGCTCCAGTCCCCTAACCATCCCTGGTACTTTTTTTTTTTTTTTTTTTTTTTTTGGCCAGTCCTGGGCCTTGGACTCAGGGCCTGAGCACTGTCCCTGGCTTCTTCCCGCTCAAGGCTAGCACTCTGCCACTTGAGCCACAGCACCGCTTCTGGCCGTTTTCTGTATATGTGGTGCTGGGGAATCGAACCCAGGGCCTCGTGTATCCGAGGCAGGCACTCTTGCCACTAGGCCATATCCCCAGCCCCATCCCTGGTACTTTAGTCCCTTAACCGTCCTGGTACTTTAGCTCCAATCCCTTAACCATCCCTGGTACTTTAGCTCCAGTCCCCTAACCATCCCTGGTACTTTAGTCTCTTAACCATCCTTGGTACTTCAGCTCTAATCTCCTAACCATCCCTGTCACCCAGAAGGAAGCCTCTGGGAAGGAAACTTAGGGTGTCCATCTGTAAGCAACCTGAGATCAGGGAGCATTTCTTGTTATCTTCGCTTTCTCAGCATTTCTGCAGGAAAAGCTCAACAAACGCTCGTTTTCTATATGCCAGGACCGGTACACATTCATTTGCACTTCATCATCAGAGCCACCTACAGGCTGAGTCTTGGGGGGTGTGTGGGGGACCCTGTGGGTGACTTGGAGATGGTAGAAAGCTCGGGCAGGTCCCCTGCTCTAGGTTCTACCCGAGAAGAGAGGGGCTGTACTCACCAAACTGGAAATTGGTATAGTTGGGGCAGACGTGATAGCAAGCACTAAGCAGCCCCTCCATCATCAGAGCTGTGCCCATGGCATAGAACAGCCCGAAATGTTTAGGGATCCCACATTCCTGTGCAGAGAGAAAGAAGGGAAGGCAGGGCAGAGGTGAGGTGGGAAGGGAAGAAGGAGACCTGAGAAGGTAGAGGAGGAAAAGGGGGTGGACTGTACACTGAGTGTGTATGTGTTCAAGGCATGGCAGGGAGGAAGATCAGGTTGGGAAAGTCTGGGAAGGGCAGGGCAGTCCTGGGTAGGGAAGGCCTAGGCAGGACAGAGCAGGACTGGGCATGGTAGGTCAGGTCAGGGCAGAGCAAGCCTGGGCAGAGCAGGCCAGAGCTGGCCAGGGAAGGCCTAAACGAGTGAAGAGAGAGCTGGGCAGGGACAGGCTGGGAGAGGGAGGACAGGAGAGATCTGGGCTGAGCAGAGCTGGCTGGGCACAGCTACATCTTAAGAGCGGGGGCACCAGAGCAGCAGGAGCCAGAGAACAAGGCCTCAGCGGGCAGGCAGGTGTGGGCTCACCAGGGCGTAGAGGTCATTGCGCATCAGGGCCCGGTTGTGGTTGATCTCCCGCTGCAGGATAATGAGCAGGAAGAGCAGCCCCAGCAGGATGTACCCCAGGTTGCTGAGGATGTTGTTGAAGGCGCTAAAGGGGACAATGCCAGGGACTTGGCTCCAACCTCACACCGGACCTCTCTCTCCTGGGGCCCAGATAGGCACTCATTCACAACCCCCTCCCCCCAGCCCTGCCCTGGTCACCCTGAGCCTGCAGAAGGGGCAGTCCCCACAATCCCCAGCACGAGGCCCACCTGAGGTTGCCCAGTGGGTGAGCACAGAGGAAGTTGTAGTAGCAGATGTCCTGATTCCCTGTGACATTCACCACCTAGGGGTGGAGGGGGGGGAGAAGGGGAGGCCGGGGGTGGAGCTGCTCACACGCCTGCCTTGGTCCACAGCCCACACACACCACACCACCCGCCCCTGAGCAGCCAAACAGAGCAAGCGCCTTCCAGCCAACAACACAGATGCACGTGATTCCTTTTTCTTTTTTTTTTTTTTTTTTTTTTGCCAGTCCTGCGCCTTGAACTCAGGACCTGGACACTGTCCCTGAGCCTCTCTGTGCTCAAGGCTAGCACTCTACCATTTGAGCCACAGCGCCAATTCTGGCCTTTTCTGTTTATGTACTACTAAGGAATCGAACACAGGGCTTCATGCACGCTAGACAATCAATCCCTCTACCAGTGAGCCACATTCCCAGCCCAACACCTACATGTAATTCCTCAGGCACATGTTCTCCATGACAAGATACCAAATGGCACAGTCACTGTCCCCTCTTTTTAAAACTGTGTGCCAGTTGGGCTTGAATTCAGAACCTGGGTGCTGTCCGTGAGCTCGTGTGCTCAAAGCTAGCACTCTGCCACTTGAGCCACAGCGCCACTTGAGGCCTTCGGGTGGTTAGAGTCTCATGGACTTTCCTTCCCTGGCTGGCTTTGAGCCATGATCCTCAGATCTCAGCCTCCGGAGTAGCTAGGATAACAGGTGTGAGCCACCAGTACCAGGTCTGTCCTCTCTCCTTACATGTGGCTGGAAACCCCAAGAAGGGCTTTGACAGTTTTTGCCACACAGTACAGAGAAAAAAAGGAAGAGAAACAAACACGTGCGAAGTGCATGACTCCCGTTGCACAATCCCCACTGCAGTGCTGCGGAGCTGCTAGCCCCACAATTTCCAGATGAAGAAGAAACTGACGCTTGGGGAGGTTTTATGACTTGACCAAGGTCTCTCTGCTGGGAAAACAGAGGCAGAATTGTGTGTGTGTGTGTGTGTGTGTGTGCACATGTCTACACGCACATATATGTGGGTACCAGTACTGAGACTTGAACTCAAGACCTAGCCTCTTTCCCTTAGCTTTCATTTCCACAAGGCTGGCTCTTGAGTGACAGCTCCATGTCTGGCTTTTTGTTAATATAACTGTGAGACCAGAGTCTCACAGACTTTCCTGCCTGGGCTGGCTTTGAACTGCGATTCTCAGATCTCAGTCTCCTGAGCAGCTAGGATGACAGGGTGTGAGCCACCGGTGCCTTGGCTTCCAAGATGGCTCTTAAAACCCGGGACCTGTGCTCACTGCAGAGCCCCTGGCTGGTGGCTCCCCAGCGTGAGGCCGAGGTGAGCTGGCGCCTGCCCCCTCACCGTCTGGTAGGTGATCACCAGCTGCACCACAGGAAGGGCGTAGAAGACAGCAATGGTGGCGATGTTCCTGAGGAGAGTAAGAAAGGTGTTAAGGAGGGCAGGACCTGGGGAGCCGCCTTCCTCACCCAATGACAGGGCCCTTCCTGCTTGGCCTGCTCACCAGAAGTAGATCTGGTACTTTTTCCGCAAAACACGTTTGTCCTTCCGTGCCAGGTCGGCCACACAGAGGTATTGCTGGAAAGAAGCGAGAGTCAGGAGCCTCCCTGGAACAGGTTCACATTCCGGTGGGCAGGGTTCTAGGCTACCCCCCCCCCCCCCACTGCCAGTTAAACCAGGCCCAAAGGGTCAGAAGGCCAGTTAGCTTCTCCCGGCATGCCTCCTGCCCCACTCGGCTTCCCTCTGCCTCCCCCCTGCAGCACAGTGGACCCAGACTGCATCTTCCTCCACAAAGCCCCGACTGCGCCCCCACGGGGGTCAGACCTTGGTGCGGATGACATTCTTGTCAGAATCGATGTCGGTCAATGTGTCATAGTCATCCTCCTCCACGGAGCTCATGGAGTCCAGGCGTGGCCGCGAACCTACCGGTTCAAAGGAACGGTCTGGCAAGGCAAGGAGGAGGAGGCTGGGCTGGTGGACGCAGGGCCTGAGGTCGGCCCCCACCCATCTGAGGCAGCTGTCTAAATTATTGGGCACTTGGGAAGAGGCCAATTATGGTCCAGGGCTCAGAGCAGGGCTGCAGGTGGGCGCAGGCCCTAGGAAGCGTCAGGGAGGGAGGAAAGGGAGCCCTCCAGGAGGCCGGCACGCAAGGCCAGCCCCAGCTCTGCCCCACTCCTGGCTCCCCTCCCTGAGCTAGGGCTCCCCAGATCAGTCGCTGAGCAGATCCACAGCCCTGGACACAAGCAACAGAATTCAACTCTGCTGATCACACTGGCTGCAAAGTGCTCAGTCTTGTGGCTTCTGAGGAGATACTGCCTGGGCCACCCCTAGAGGAAAGCCACGGAGGGCCCGGTGCACGGAGGCGAGAGGCTGCCACGAGGCTGCCTTCAGGGGCTCTCAGAGGCCAAGAGGCCAGGGAGAGAAGGAGCCAAGACAGCAAGCTAGACCATATGGCCCGGGAGTAGCCAAGGTGCCTGTCCGCTGTCACTGGTGACCAGTGCCTATTTCAGAAGCCACATGAGCTGGCATCATTGGCATTAGATGGGGAAGCCATGCACCAAGCGTCCTTCTGGCTCTGGAGCTGACAGACTCCAGTCAACCAACCGCCCTGGCAGGAGCTGATTGGCAGGGCAGCCCCGCCCCCTCCCCACATCTACCCATGGCAATGCACAGCTGCCGCATCTGGCCAGAGGGAAGGCGTCGCTTGAACTGGTCGTGCCCTTCAAAGGAAAGGGAAAGTTACAGAGGGGCTGAGGTCAAGGAGGAAAGGAAGAGGGAGAGCAGGGGGAAGGGGAAAAGCAGCCCTTCCCTGGTTCCAGCATCTGGCAGAAGAGGCAACCGCCCACCACGTTTCACCCAGCCAATAGCAGCCCGGCACCACATGCCCCTCCCTGCCTGGCCCACTCACCCTGATAACTGTAGGAGAGATCCCCAGTACCCGAGCTGTCGGCCAATCCATCAGTGGATCCAGAACCAGTGTCTGCAGGGAAGACAGGAAGGGAGATTGAAGGGAGTGTCCTCAGGGAAGGGGACCCCAGAACCACTCCCCCTAGGGGACGCAGGAAACCTTGGAGGTGATAGCCGAAGGAGCCAGGCCTGGTCTCTAGCTTTGATACATACCAAAGGAGCCATAGTTGTAACCCTCATACGGCGCACTGCCAGGAAAGGAATCAGCCAGGACCCGAGGGTGACCTGCAATGCAAAGTCAAGCTCCTCTTAGCCCTAGAAGCAGAGAGAGAGAGAGAGAGAGAGACAGACACACACACACACACAGACACACACGCACACACACCCCTAGAGCCGGGGAAGGAGAGAAGGGAGAATGCAGTGGAGAAGGGAGAACCATAGAGAGGCCAGGCCAGACGCAAATAACAAGTATTTATCCGACGGGCCAACTTCATCCCAGCCCACCGCTGTGCCCCAACCTCCGGCATGCCCCTCAATGGAGTCACACACCTCCCTGTGCCTTCCCTTCACAGAAGAAGACAGTTAAGAAGACTGGCAGCTAGGACAAATGGCATCCAGCTGCCCAATTCCCCAGAGACAGCCCTCGGGCTCCACCTGCCTCCCCCTGGACAGCGGCTCCTCTGCCCACTGCACCTGGGGCTTACCAAGGAGAGAAGCTGAGAGAGAAGATCCCCAGCAGGAGAAGAGAGAGAGAGATGACGAGTGGAGGAAAGGGAGAGAGCACAGGTTAATCATCCCAGAGACAGAGCCAGGCTTCCCGAAGCAGACAGTGCCACTAGACGCAGAACAGGCCAAGCGACACCTTGCAGGACGCGCGTGTTAGGGAGTACCAGGCCCCGGGCCCATTTCCACCTGTGGCATGTCGCTCACAGTCGGAACATGCAAAAGCCCCCAACCCTCCTCCTCCAGCTCCCAAGGGAACCATCCACCATTTTCCCTCCCCCCAATACGAAGTAAATCCTGCCCATCTCCGCCCCAGAGCTCCTGGTGAGGTACCACTTTCTGGGCAGGCTCGGTCAATGGCCACCAGTAGGGTCTTCTTCCTCTGCCTATAGGGACAGAACCCAGAGAATACCCAGATGAGCAGCTTCTGTGCTGGGCTGTCCTTCCCTCTTCCCTCTCCGCCCACTCTGGTCCCGTCACTCTCTCCTCCACCCTTGGTCCCAGGGTCTCTCCCAGGCTGGAGAACGCTGCAGGATCTTCCTGCTCGGGTCAGAGATTGAGGGGAGTGGCCAGTGATGGACCAAAGACCCCACAGGATAACCCGTCTCCTGACTTCCCAGGGACAGTTCCAAGATGACCCTGGGCCAGTGCAGATCCCCAAGGGCCATGTTCCCCATACCTCCCATCCAGTTCACCCCAGAGCAGGAGAGGGCCCTGCAGTTCCACTTTACCTCCAGTTCTCCCAACAGGCCAGGAGGACGGTCAGTAGGTAGAAAGAAAGAAATATGCCCAGGCAAAAGAGCATCCCCCCGACATAGGCCTCAGCTGGGGGGGGGGGGGGGAAACAAGGCAAACCTTCCAACACTGCCCACCCTGGTATCCAAGAGCCTTTGTGAGCCCGCCCAAGCTCTTCCCACCTCTCCTCTAAACGTAATATCCAGCTTGGGTGAATGACTGGCAGTCCCCCAACGCACCAAACCTAGTCACAAAACTGACTTTGCTCCTGTCACTTCCTGTGCTAGAGGTTTCTCTTCTTGAAAATGTCACCTTGACAACCACAGCTTAGAGGTCTTCTCCGTCCTAATCTCTGCAGTGACCTATCCTTAGCTCGCTACAGCCTCCTGTCCCTCGACACAGGAGCAACCTGAGAATGGCAGCCTGGCACCGCAGCAAGCTTGCAGGAGGGCTTCGGTAAATATTTGCTGAATAAATACGACAGACAGAAGACTCGGCTTCTTTCCCTTCCTACCATAATCCTTTTCAGTTTATGAAGGGCCTTATTTAATCACTCAGTAAATATTACTAAGCATAACTAGAGTTCTTTTTTTTTTTTTTTGGTAATTTTAAAAATTCTTTTGGCAGTTCTTGGGTTTGAACTCGGGGCCATGAAGGAACCAGGCAAATGCTGTGGGCTTAAGCCACGCCCCACCAGCTGAGGCCCTGTTTGTTCATTTACTTTTGTGCCAGACCTCAGGCTTGAACTCAGAGCCTAGATGCTATGTCCGAGCGTTATTTAGTGCTCAACACTACAGCTCTACCTCTTGAGCCACAGCTCCAATTCCAGCTCGTCTAGTAGTTAACTGGAAATAAGTATCTCACAGGTTTTCCTGCCCTGGCTAGCTTTGAACTATGATCCTCAGATCTTAGCCTCTTGGGTAGCTAGCCTCTTGGGTGTGAGACCCCAGGGCCTGGGCTTAGCCATGGATTCTGCTCATGGATTCTGTCCTGCATCAAATGGACCCACCCTCTCAGCTCTCCTCACCGTAGAGCCCTCCAAGAATACCCCGCCTCACTCATCACCCTTGCCATTCAGCGCAGGGCCCCATTCCTGGACCGGAGAGGAAGAGCCTGGGAGGCTTGGCCATCGTCCGACCCACTCAGCCACCCACACTTACACGTGACGGCTTGAGAGACCAGCACTGACAGGGTTTTCTGGCGATGCCCTTGATCAACCGGTTCATCTGGAAGTCAAATGTCAAGAACGATTGCTCGCAGCATGCTTAAAGATGGTGGGATCAGGCTTTGCCAAGTCTGGGACCCCAAACATCATGTCCCATCACATCTGCCAACAGCCAGGCAGGTTTTCTACCTCCTGGGAGGCCACTGTCCCTAGCCAGGCACAGGGCACAAAACATACCTTCCATGAAGGGGTAGAAGGGCAAGGAACCCCCACAGGCCTGGTCTTCGGTCTTTACCACAACCACCACATAAAAGCTGTTGCTGGGGAAGTCTTTGCGCTGCAGGATAATGAGGGGGAGAGGGAGAAGCATCACCACCACCCCCCATTCTGAATACTCTCTGTTATGCTCTTGATATACATTACGTTATTTAATCCTCATAAGGACTGCTCCCCTTTTGTCTGTAGGGCTGGGAGTGGAACACAGGGCCATACACATGCCAGGCGGAGGCTCCACTACTGAGCTCCACTACTGAGCTCTACCCCTGAGCTCAAAAGGATCCTTGGGAGAGTATTATTATTACCCTTATTGGACAGATTCAGGGAAGTGAGCTTAGAGTCATGTTGTCAGGAAGGGGGGAGAGCCAGGATTATCTGACTGCTGGTTTGTTGCTAAGCTTTTCAGCTGAGTGAGTCTAGGGGACCCCTCTGATTACTTCTGTTATAGAGCTAGGAAGAGGTGGGAACTTAGCTCTTCACTCTTGGCTCCTGACCTGGCCTGTACCACATGGGGACCTACTACAGCCTAAACCCTGGACTCACAACTTGACCAGGTTAAAAAAAAAAAACAAAAAAAAACCCTGCATGAGGGGCTGGGAATATGGCCTAGTGGCAAGAGTGCTTGCCTCTTATACATGAGGCCCTGGGTTCGATTCCTCAGCACCACATATACAGAAAATGGCCAGAAGGGGCGCTGTGGCTCAAGTGGCAGAGTGCTAGCCTTGAGCAAAAAGAAGCCAGGGACAGTGCTCAGGCCCTGAGTTCACGGCCCAGGACTGGCCCAAAAAAATAAAAATAAAAAAATAAAGAGCAGTCAACAACAATCCTTCCAATAAAAATATTAAAAAAAAAAAACAAACCCTGCATGATAGCAAGGCCCTGGTGGCTTAGCAGATAATCCTAGCTACTCAGGAGGCTGAGCACTGAGGACCCACAGTTTCAAGCAGGTTAAAAAAGTCTGCGAGACTTCTTATTTTTAGCCAATCCTAGGGCTTGTACTCAGGGCCTGAGCACTGTCCCTGGCTTCTTTTGGCTCAAGGCTAGCACTCTGCCACTTGAACCACAGAGCCCATTTCTGGCTTTTTCTGTGCAGGTGGTGCTGAGGAATCGAACCCAGGGCTTTATGCTTGCTAGGCAAACACTCTACCACTAAGCCACATTCCCAACCTCTCTGTGAGACTTTAATCTCCAATTAGTCAGCAAAAAAACAGAAGTAGAGCTGCGGTTCAAGTGGTAGAGTGCCAGATTTGAGCAAAAAATGGTGAACAAGAAGAGTGTGAGACCCTGAGTTCCAGCCCTAATACTGAAAGAAAATATGGACAGAGAGAGAGAGAGAGAGAGAGAGAATGTGTGTGTGTGTAAGAAAGAGAGAGAGAGTGTGTGCTGGTTGCTCACACCTGTAATCCTAGCTACTCAGGAGGCTGAGATCTGAGGATCACAGCTCAAAGCCAGCCTGGTCAGGAAAGTCCCTGATACTCTTATCTCCAATTTACCACCAAAAAACTAGAAATGGAACTGTGGCTCAAAGTAGTGGAGTGCTAGCCTTGAGCACAAAAGCTCAGAGATAGCACCCAAGCCCTAAGTTTAAGCCCCAAGACCGACCCTCCCCCCCCCCCAAAAAAAAGGAAGGAAGGAAGGAAGGGAGGGAAGAAGGGAGGGAGGGACAGACAAACAGGACAGCCACGGATACACACATGCCCTCTGTCATCAGATGAGCCATCTATTCCAGGCTGGACAAAAGTGGAAATGCTCCTTTGCCCATCAGCTGCATGGTTTCCTCCTCCCTACCCTCTCTCCCCTTGGCCTTCACCAAGGGTAGCACCCAGCAATGAACAGGGTCCTAGCAGCCTTTCCTCTCCTCACCATAACAGCAAGAAAAGGAAATCTGAGCTGGCACCCATGGCTCACGGTCTGTCATCCTAGCTACTCTGGAGGCTGAGATCTGAGGATCGGGATTTGAAGCCAGCCCAGGCAGAAAAGACCTTGTAAGACTCTTATCTCCAATTAATCACTCAACAACCAGAAGTGGCTCTGTGGCTCAAGTGGTAGAGTGCTAGCCTTGAGCACAAAGAGGCTTAGGGGCAGTGCCTACTCCCTGAGTTTAAGCCCTATAACCGACAAAGAGAAAAAGAAGAAAAGGAAAAGGAATCTGCTCCCCAAAGGGGATTAGGATCATGGCTCCATGCTCCAATATCTGAGGGGATCCTAATGCAAGGGGCTGAAGTGCAGAGACTCAGTCTTGTATATGGAAGGATGGGACAGAGAAAAAGGGGTGGGGCAGTTGATCAGCCCCCATGTCTCCCAGAAGGCCTTGTGCACTTCCTACCTGCACAGTGATGGCTGCCTTCTTGGTCATAGTCTGGTACATGCCAATGAAGGCTACATTGTTGTCCAGATCATAGACAGGGCACTGCAGAGAGAGGAGGGGAAAGGCAGATGAAGCTGAGCCCCATTTCCTCATCTACCTGTTCCGCTACATGCTGGTGGATGGTCAAAGTGCAGGGAACTCACCAGGACATCTTGGATGGAGATGACTGAGCAGGGGAAGGCCGTTTTGGAGGTCACCTTGACAATCACAGAGTCCACTCCCTCCGGGAACTCATACTTGAAGTACTGAGGGGAGGAGGAGGAGAGCATCATTTCAGGATGATGCTCCCACAATCCTCTCATGTTGAATAGGAGATGGGTCTGGGCATGAGTAGTCCAACTTGTTGTGCAACATCCTCTAACTCAGGACAGCCCTGGAGAGGCAGAGTGAGGAAGACCAAGCCCAGAAACACAGCCCTATCTCTGCACTGTTCCCAGATGCCTACTTTCACCACCAGAACTCCTGCTTCCAGAGGTGCCCACCATGGAGAATGGAACCGCTGGCAGTCCTAGCAGGACCATCAACCACTCCTGCTCTTGTCTCCAATCTCCCCCATGTCTCCCTGGGATTTTACCTGGGGCTGGGCTGCAGTGGTATTGAAGCTAAACAGTTCCCCGGTCCTGTAAGGCAGAGAGGAGATCCCCCCGTCAGTCCCAGGGCTAGAAAGAGGGCCAGGCCGTGCGGTCCGATCATTCTAGCCGGCAGACCTGAGCACGAAGTTGTCCATTCGGCTGGCCCGGAGCCGGTACTTGGTGTTGACCGGGGACAGAGTAGACACATCCACGTAGAAGAACTGGACCTCAGACTCATTCTTGGTGGGAGGTTGACACAGCGTCCGTTCCACCTTTTGGTAGAGGTACTTCCGCTGATATCTACGGCCCAAGGCAGATCGTCAGGATTCCTGGCAATTCAGAAGAGCAGGACCCCACTTCTTTCTCGCAGGCTCCCCTAGCCCCCAAGCCCTAAGCTGGCAAGATCCAGGCTGGCCCGCCTGCCACCGCTCAGCCTCCGGGCTCAGGGAGGGGAGAGGAACACACGGAGGGATGGTGGATCAGGTTGTGAACAAGGCCAGGCCTAGGCCAACCCCTCCCAGATCCCCGGGGCCTGCTACTCACAGCCCCCGCAGGATTAGGGGCACCTGGAAGGACACCACAGCCTCCTTCTGGCGGACCACGAACAGCAAAGGCGCCCCCTTCTGCTTGTCCAGGACGTTCACGGACACACGCACACCCTCCGTCTGTAGGTGACAAGGAAGTGCCCTCAAACCGGGCCCCACCCGTCCCCCAAACACGGGGCTCCAGATTCAGAGCCTGGCCCCCACCCCCCCATTCATCCTTGCCAGGTGTGGGGGCCACCGCTGCTCCTTCTGCCAGAACAGGTGGCCTCGTCACCACAAGGGGCTGCCTCCGAGATGCACGTGCGGGTGTGCCCCGTGGGGCCCAGGAAATGAGTGCACAGACACAGGAAGGACAGAAGAGGCCCGGCAAGTCCCCAGGATGCCCCATTTCTATCCACGTGCCGCATGAGTTGCACAGGACTGTCTGCACACACATGAGCATACATACGCACAGACACAAGGAGAGCAAGAAATTTCCACACTCTTCTGCCTTGTGACCCAGGAAACCAGCAAGAAGCTCTGGTTCAACAACTAACCAGGAAGCCAGAACCCATCAGAGATGGAGAAGAATGATAGGGGGAGGTGCTGAAAACCAAACTGTATCTGTAGCTTTGGGGGGGGAGGGGCAGGTGCTAGTTCTAGGGATTGAACTCAGGGCCTGGGTGCTGTCTCTGAGCTTTTGCGCTCAAAACTAGTGTTCCACCACTTTGAGGTCACCTTGACAATCACATAGCCCCATTTCCAGCTTTTTGGTAGTTAATTGGAGATAAGAGTCTCACAGCTTGGGGTGCTGGTAGCTCCTGCCTGTAATCCTCTGAGGATCATGGTTCAAATCCAGCCTAGACAGGAAAGTTGGTGAGATTCTTACCTCCACTAAACTATCAAAGAAGCCAGAAGTGGAGCTGTGGCTCAAGTGGCAGAGCACTAGCTTTGCTCAAAACAAAACAAAACAAAACAAAAACTCAAGGACAGAGGCCAGGCCCTGTGTTCAAGTCTTGGGAACAGCACGCGTGCGTGCGCACACACACAGTCTCACAGACTTTCCTGCCTGGGTGGGCTTTAAACCATGATCCTCCGATCTCAGTGTCCTGGGTAGCTAGGATTGCAGGCGTGAACCCACTGGTGCTTACAGGCCAGACAGCCATGGTGCCTAGCTGAGTCCTTAGCTCTGACCAAGGAACAGGTTGTGAGGAAGTCACTTCATATCTGTGAATCTGTTTCCTCCTCTACAAAGTAACACTTTCACCCTTAGCCATGAAGGAACTTACACAGTACAGTGGGAACTGAATCAAGAAAAAAAAAAAAATCCTAGGATTGCTAGTTATTAGGCTGCCGCAACCCAACCAAGCCTTAACTTAGCATTTCCTTATAAAGGGTTTAGACACTGCAGCTTGGATTGAACGGGGACACTCCAGATACTGGACAAAAAGGAAGGTAGGACTCTAATAAGCAAGAGATCAGACTTGAGAGAACCAGGCACCCAAGGCAGATCCTGCCCACCCCCTCCCACCATCCCCCTACCCCGCCAGAAACCAAACCCCTTTCCACCCTCAAGAAAACCCCAGATTGAGGGCTCTCAACTCCACTGCCTCCCAGATAAAGCCCAGATCTGGGCACGGAGAAGAAGAAGAGATCAAGAGAGCCAAGCAGGAGAGAGAGCACAAACAGCTCAGGTTGCCAAGGATTCTGCGTCTGTTCTGACTGCTCCAAACTTCTCAGACCAAGCTGGGCTTTCACTGCTGGAAAGCAACCAGTGGAGAAGAAGCCAGGATGGGTCTGGACCTCCATGGGGGTGACGAACTTCCCTTCTGCTTGCCACCCAATGTGCAGCTGGGCTTCTATCTACAAGGCCAGCCGGCTTTCTGGGGTGGGGGGGGGGGGGGAAGAGATCCGGGCAACCCTGCCTTCACCTCCCCGGGGAGCCTGAAGTGCAAACTTGCCCGGGCTGAGCCCTGCTTCAATCTTCTGGGGGTGGGTGGGGGGGTGGGAGGGGGAGGGGCAAGCCATCCAGACCCCCCCCGACCCCCTCCCCCCCCCCCCGCTCACCCGGTTGCGGGTCACGGTGTGGTTGAAGGTGTAGATGTTGACCAGCTCGCTGTTGACCTCGTGGGCGTAGGTGCGCTCAAACTCGGCGTCGTTCTGCGAGACGTTCTTGGGCCCCAGCACCCCGAGGTGGCTCCGGACCGAGGCCGCCAGGAGCACCACCAGGCAGGGCAAGCCGCGGGCGAACATGGCCCCGGCCGGGCGGCAGCGGCGGCGGCGGCGGCGGCGGGGGCGGCGGGGGCGGCGGCGGCGGCGGCGGCGGCGGGCGGCCGGGCACCTCGGGGACGGAGGGCGGCGGCGGCCTCCAGCATCGCACCGGGACCAGAACTTTAACCCCGGCCCGCGATTAGGAAATGTCCCCTCCCGCGGAGCCGCTCCCCGGGGCCCTCAGGGGCGGGGAGGGGGCGGCGGGGAGGGCGGTCGGGGAGGGCGGGCTGGGGGGTGGGGGGCGGCCGGAAGGGACCCCGGCCCCGCGCGTGGGGGCACCCAGCCCGCGCCGCCGGCCTGCTGCAGCCCCCCCCGGGGGCCGGGGGTGGGGGGGAGGGGCGTGGGAACCGGGGCGGCTGGTTGCCGGGAGCCGCGAGACGCCGGCGCGGAGGAGGCCGGGCGGGGGGCCGGGGGCAGCCGGGAGGGGAGGGGGCGCGGGCGAGGGGCGCGCCGGCGGGACGCGCGCTCGCGGGACGCGGGCCCTTTAAGAGCGGGCCGAGCGGGCGCCCGGCGCTCGGAGCTCGGCGACGCGAGCCCGGCCGCCGCGCCGCGGTAAACAGCGCGGCCGCCGGCCCGCCCGCTGACGTCAGGGGAAACTGACACGCGTTTAAAGGGCCAGGCCCCCGCCCGCCTTAAAGGGGCCGCGGCCCGCCCGGCCCGCCGCGCGCCGCTGGGTGGAGAAACCCTCTCCTCGTGGCTCAAGCCCAGGGCTACCGCCGCCCCCACGGTCCTCGCGGACCGCATTCTGCACCCCGTCCCACGATCCACCCTGCCCGGGCTCTGGAAAAGAGAATTAACAGCATGGGAAAGGGGACGGAGGGGAAACGGAGGCGGCGCTGCCGTGGGAACCGGCCCCGTCCCCCGCGGAAGGGGGCGCCGGCCAAGCCCACCCGCCCATCGGGTCACTGCACTCCGGGGACGACGCGGTCCCGGGAATCAGAGATGCAGGTTCAAGGGGCGGGGAGGGGCGGGCCGGGGCGGGGGAGGGGGTGGGCGAGGGCGGTGGGCGAGGGCGAAACTCAGAGGAAACATCTGGAATCATGGCCGAGTGGCCGAACGCGCTGCCATCTGAAAACACCCAGTGCGACGGTCGACGTGGAAGCGGGCGGGCGTGCGTGCGAGCCGGGAATGGCGGTGTCCAACCCAAGCCTGGGCTGCCAGTCCGGAGACACCTGTCCATCCAAACCCGAGCAAGGATTGAACAATAACCGTGCGTACCGATCGCCTCAAATTCCGGGAGTATAGACAAAGCACCAGAAGATGAGGAAAATCACTATAGGTGGCGTGTGGTTTCTAAACTTTATTTTCTGCGCTTTCTAAACATGCAGAAGAGCACAGGCTTAGCATATGGGAAGGCCTGGATTCGATCCACCAAGCTAAAAACAAAAATGTATGTTTTGGCTACAATGTGTATATAAAGTTGTGTGTGTGTGTGTGTTTGCTGTTATTTTATTTGCAGTGCTATCTTTCAAATCTACAGCCTTGCTGCTAAGCAAGCCTCTACCACTGAGCCATTTCCTGTAAGACAAGTTCAATATGTTTGAAGGAAGAGAACTCTGAAATTGTTAGAGATCTTGACCAAAACGCATAGGCTAGTGGTGCCTGCCAGGGTTTTCTCTGCAGGCAAAGTTGTAGCAGTGTCTTTGCCACCAGGGCTTTGATTCCCTGATGAGTTATAAATATTCATTTCCACAATAAATATTTAATAAGCCCCTACGATGCACCAGGTACTGTTCTAAGTTCACAGGGATTGGGGGGGGGGTGGGAGTGGGGAGGATTAGAGTAACCCTCTGTGCAAGCATAGCACGCACTTGAGGACAAAGACCAGAGCAAGTGACAGTAACAAATCCAGCCACTCAGGCAGGAAAACATGGTGGGTTTGAGGCCAGCCAGAGTAACACAGCAAGACCCCCTCTAAAAAAAAAAAAGAAAGAAAGAAAAGAAAACCCTGGAAAGCCAGCCAGACTGCACCTTGGAGGGTTCCTTGGCCAACCACTCATTGTACAGATGGGTAAAGTGAAGCTAAGAGAAAAACAACTCAGTAGTAGCTAGCCCCTAATTCTAGGGGTGTGGAGGAGGGAAGCTAGCCACTGAACCCAGGCATTCTCTGCTACCGAGCTACATCCCCAGCCTCTATACTCAAGTCTTGCAAACACATCTAGACAAACTTGGGTCAGAAGACCTCAGGATAACAAGAACCATCTCCTTAATGAACCCTCAGTGACTATCTGAGGCCTGGAGGGCTGCCTCAAGCAGTCTGTAGCACCAGGCCCTGAATTCAAACAAACCCCAGTACTGCCAATAAAAATTAAATTAAAAAAAAAAATCCATGGACTTAACAGCTGAATCTAAGAAGTCTGCATATTTTTCCCATTTTTTTGTTTGTTTTAAATTGGCAGAAGTCTGCATTTTAACAAATACTCCAGGAGCTTAACTGTAGACTACCAACATTCCTATGTGCTGCCTTTCTTCTGGCAGTATCTTGATTAAAAGAATCCAGAGGGCTAGGAATGTGGCTCAAGTGGCAGAGTGCTAGCCTTGAGCAAAAAGAAGCCAGGGACAGAGCTCAGGCCCTGAGTTCAAGGCCCAGGACTGGCAAAAAGAAAATAATCCAGAAAGGATCCTTCCCATTTGCCAGGTCTCCAGGGTTTGACGTGTGAGTCTGCAACAGTCCGGATCTACAGACCATGTGGAAGGGCAGCAGTCCCAGATTTTCTTGAGGTCTCAGGTTTACAGAACTTTCCTCAATCCCTGCTCCACCCCCTCAGAAGAGAACCGCATGACCTGGGATGAATAGGCCCTTTCTAAGAACTGGCAGAGGGGAGAGAAGGCCCTTTTGTTGCCTCTAGCAGTCAGCATAAAAGGAAAGAATGCTGGGTCTCAAAGCTGGACTTGAGAAATGGAGACCTCCACCCAGAAGTGGAGGGCTTGGGGTGGCGCTTTTGGCTTTCCGTGCAGGTCTAGCTACAGCGTTCTCTGTAATATTACACAAATAGTTCAACCCTACCCTAGCCCAGAAGGGTGTGGTTGTAAGTCTCAGATGACTCCTATTGCACCATCCACCATGCTTCCCAAACACTAGGGCTGAATGGACCCAGCAGCCGTTCACCACACAGCTTTGGCCAGGCCCAGTTCCAGTGTAAGGTACTGGAGTTTTGATGAAGTTTGAGGTGAAAGGGAAGGCCAGCTGGCTCAGGGGCATTAGAATGAACCAGAGAGACTATACACCAAGAGGAGGATACTGTAAGAACTGCAATGAATAGAATAGCTGCAATTCATAAGTTTATCACGTAGGAACTTGGAAGAGAGTCATCACTTAGGAACTTGGAAGAGTGGCCACACCTGCAGGGAGTGATAGAATGAAAAGATTTTAGGATGAAAGAATTGCATAACTTTTTCCCCCCAGTTCTAGGGCTTGAACTCAAGGCCTAGGCACTGTCCCTGAGTTTCTTTCGCTCAAGGATAGCACTCTACTACTTGAGCCAAAGAGCCTCTTCTGGCCTTTTCTGTTTATGTGGTACTGAGGAATCGAACCCAGGGCTTCATGCATGCTAGGCAAGCACTCTACCGCTAAGCCACATTCCCAGCCCTGATTGCATAACTTTAGCCCAGCCAAAAAGCCTGCAAAACAACCCCAAGGAAATAGACTTGGAGTTCCTGTTTCCATCCAGCTCATAAAAAGGGTTTAGGGTGTGTATCTGGACCTCAAAATGAATTGTCAGAACACAGGTAGTCCCGGCAGCAGCCAGTGAGTTATATCCCTGCACTCTTCCACGGTCCCCTTCAAAGACTGAAAACGGAAGATACAGCAGACTGGATTTGATTTGATCCTTAGCAAAACTAAAACAAGTAAGGACATGGTACTGGCAGTTTGAAACACTCAGAAGACTTAGGCAGGAGGGTCACAAGTTCAAGGCCAGCTTGGGCTACATAGAGACACAGTAGGGGTGTGGCTCAAGACTGAGGCCCTGAAATTGAGTTCCAGGACAACAACGAAAACAAACAAAAAACAACAACAGGAAGGATGCTGAAGGCTCAACTGAAGTATCTGTCTAGTGAGTTCTAATCTCAGTATGGCCAGAAAAAACTAAGTAAAAGGCAAGCACCTTGATGTGAGCAAGTTCTACTCTTGAACCGGGTGCCTTAGGAAAATTATCTAAAACTCTTGAGGCTACAGGAGCCAAGCCCAATGGATATTGTTCTAATACTGCACAGTGGTGTTGGGCTTGGCTTCTTCAACGTTCTAAATTGTTCTCTAAATAATAGGGAGAGGAGTCAAGGATGGTGGTTCGTGCCTGACGTGTATTCCTACTCTAGAGGCTGGTATCAGGAAGTTATGGTTTGTGGATCATGATTCAGGACAGGGGCTAGATCAGCTCAATCAATACAAAACAGAGGCTGGTGCCTCACACCTGTTAACCAGCTACAAGGCAACTGTAAATAGGTGGATGTGGTCCAGGCAAAAATGCAAGTCATATTGAAAAGAAAATAGCAAAGGCAAAAAAGAAGGGTTGAGGGTGTGTCGCAAGTGTTAAGACTGCCTGGCCAGCACGTCTAAGGCCAGAGTTCACACACACATCAACAAAGCAGGGAGACAAGGAGGAACAGCTTTGACCACGTGGGCAGGACTTTCTGCCAGAGACAGATCAGTCACTTTCCATTTCCTAAAACTGAGCTTTCACCATCCATCCTGGAAGACAGCTGCAGTACATTCAGGCTCTGCTTCTGGTTTCCTGCCGCCATGTGATGGAACCCTGACAGCTTTCCAGGAAAGGAGTCTGGGCATCAGGTTGCAGGACACAAGCAGATAAATAATTTATCCGCTCAAATCTGTGCCTCTTTGTTCTCCAATTCAAGAAAGCATAGCTCTCTGGCTAAGAAATCGACATGCAACCGAGTTGTTTTTGCCCATCTCTGGCTCTATAATATTATATGCAGTGGGGCTGGGAATTTGGCCTAGTGGTAAAGTGCTTGCCTCGTATACATGAAGCCCTGGGTTCGATTCCTCAGCACCACATATACAGAAAACGGCCAGAAGTGGCGCTGTGGCTCAAGTGGCAGAGTGCTAGCCTTGAGCAAAAAGAAGCCAGGGACAGTGCTCAGGCCCTGAGTCCAAGGCCCAGGACTGGCAACAAAAACAAAACAAATAAACTAAATTATATGCAGCTTCCCAGTCCTTATTCCAGATAGTTCTCATTAACAGCAAGAGCTCTTTACCCACTGGATGACAACTCACATCTTCTCACAAGACCCCAATGGCCCTCCACCAGGTGGTTTTCTCATTCACTGCTCCTATAAAAATTATCCATTCGTTCCATCTAGTTTTCACTAAACAATTCCAAAAGATGTCTCAGAAGCCCAGTGCTTTTGTATTGGGTATGTGTTGCATCTTTTTTGCTCTTCTCTTCCCTGCGATGCTGGAGATCAAATCTAGGGCCTTGAACATGCTACACTATGCTTTACCACTGAGCTACACCCCAGCCCTTTAAGAAAATGTTAGGGCTGGGGATGTGGCTTAGTGATAAAGTGCTTGCCTGGCATGCATGAAGCCCTAGGTTCCATTCCTCAGAACCACAGAAACAGAAAAAGCTGGAAGTGGTGCTGTGGCTCAAGTGGTAGAGGGCTAGCCTTAGGCAAAAGAAGCTCAAAGATGGTGCCCAGGTCCTGAGTTCAAGCCCCAGGACTGGCAAAAAAAAAAAAAGTTAAATCAACTACAAAATACAAAACTTGGAAGTGGTGTTGTGGCTCAAGTGGTAGAGCAATAACAGCCCTTGCTCACAGAGGCTCAAGGACCGTGCCCAAGCCCTGAGTTCAAGCCATAGGACTGGTAGGATAGAAAATCAAAACTCATTAGCTTTGCTAATTAGTTCCTCATGAACTCAAGAAAAAGCCATGATTCTAGAGCTGGGGTCAAAATAATGGTATGCCAGCAAGGGGGCCAAAAGTTGGGCTCAGGTGTAACCAGTCCAACTTTGGTTCTGAAGTTAATTTTGTTTCTATTTTTCCTGTATTTATACTGGCAAGAATAAACTTGGTTGTTTCTCAAAAGCTGCATCATGCTGTCATTTAGAAACTAATGTCAAAAGATTTGTGTTCCAGTTTTAATTTTGATACATACTAGCTAGATGATTATAAAGAGCTTCCCATTCATTCAGGTTAGCATAGACTAGAGCGTAAATATAATGATAAAAAGCTTTAGACCGTATCTCAGGGGAACTCAGAAATGAGACCTAACATGGATCCAGGTCAAATAGAGAAGTCAGAAAATACCAGGTATCCCCATGTTATTGGCATGCAAGTTCAAAGTAATGGGGGAGGAGAGGAATGTACAAGGGCCAAGTAATGACATCTGTTGGGTATGACATGACATTTAGCAGCTTGCTCTTGACCTTGTAAGTTTGTGGTTATCAACAAAGTGTGCTGGAGTACACTGATGTTACAAATTCTTTTCCAGTGTGTTGGCAAAGCTTGATCTGTGCTTATAAAGTTTGTGTGTGTAAATGTGTTACATTGAAATGTGCCAGCAAAAGGCAAGAAACCCAGCTTAAAATCAGGCAAGTGTCAAAGGAAGACTATGTTCAGAAAGTGTTTTGAGTCCTCTGTGTCATGGGCTATGTGAACAGGTAGCCAGCCTGAGAGTTTACCTCTGCCCCAGCTGGAGGAACACGGGACAGATTCTATTGGTTTTGTCTGTACCACAGACAAAACCTGTGGTACAGGTACAGATGTTGGTGAGGGAAGCTGTCTTGAGACACACCTCTATCTTCCACTTGTCCTGGGCCATTCAAAGTCTCACATGGGGTAATAAGGTACCGCCCAGCAAGGCCTCAGGAGGGGAGCTTGGAATAGGTATGGGGGGGTGGGGGCATAACTGGAAACGAAATCTCAGCTTAATATTTCCATATTCTATCATCCTGTAGCTTTTGAGGAGCATATAGGAATATGCTTTAGCTGTCACTAGTGCTGATGTAGTGTGTCCTCAGGACAGACACTGATGAGTAACTGACCCTTGCTCTAGTCTCACAGCTCCCCAGGAGAGAGAACTTGGGGCAGGATGTCCTATCTTGGGCGGTAAGGGTGATAAATGTGACTGTGTTCAAGGTTCCCCAGTCAGATGTTCATCCAGTTCAGGATAAGGCCGCCTAGTATTCATCCAGGTGTAAAAATGGACTTCAAGGAAACAGCTGTGCTGTCTGAAGGCTGCACACAAATTCTCATTTGACATTTCCACCTGTGATTGCAGCTCCTCTGCTATGGCACTGGAAACCAGCAACACTTGTCTACTTTAACATTTTTGCAACACATTTTGATTGTATTCCTTATATTTTAAGTTCATTTGCCCAAGTAGTGTTATCCTGTTAATCACAATCTATTCATTTAAAACAGCAGCTAGACAATCTGTGAACTCCTCCAGTTATGCCACAAAATTCTCACTCCATAAACAGGTTTTAATTCTGCTGGGTTAAGGTGTGAAGCACTTTCAACAAATATAGTAACTCTCGCCACACAGAAGGGAGAACTGAAAAGGATTGTACTGGGTGCAGAAAGACTGAATGAAGCTATTGCCTAGGCAGGTCAAAGACTGTCACTTCATTCTCAGGACAACTGAAAAGAAAGCACAGGTCCATCCTTCATGAACTCAGTAAATCAAAACTTAGGGCCAGTGTGTGGGAATGTGGCTTAGCGGTAGAGTGCTTTCCTAGCATGCTTGAAGCCCTAGGTTCGATTCCTCAGCACCACCACATAAACAGAAAAAGCCAGAAGTGGCCCTGTGGCTCAAGAGGTAGAGTGCTAGCCTCGAGCAAAAGGAACCCAGGGACAGTGCTCAGGACCTGAGTCCCAAGTCCCAGGACTGGCAAAAACAAACAAAACCGAAGGCCAAAAAGGTACCCCAGGTTGAGAGAACAGTGCCAAGGGCAAGAACTCTGAAGTCAGGTAAAGCTGGATTCAAATCCTTGAACAGTCATTTATCATCAGTCTTAGACAAGACAACATACCCAGTCTTTGAGCCTCTTATCCAGTAGTAAAATGGGGATACACAAAGCACCTAGAAGACTAATGGATGGAAAATATTATCTTGAAACTTTTTTTTTTGATTGCCATCCTGGGGTTTGAAATCAGGACCTGGGCACTGTCCCTGAGCCTTTTCCACTCAAGGCTAGTGTTCTACCACGACCCACAGGTCCACTTCTGGCTTTTTGGTAATTTTATTGGAGATTAGTCTCATGGACCTTCCTGCCCAAGCTGGGCTTTAGTGACCCTCAGAACCAGTTTGTGGTTTAAAAGTTATTTTTTTAACCATCAGATATTCTTGTCCAATAGAAACACTGCACCAGTTTTTCCTTTATCTATTCAGGATTCCTATTTACTCACCCCATCCTACTCTCTACTCCCACTCCCTGCCCCTGGCCCCTCCAGAAGATGTGATAGTCAGTCTGTACATTGAGTTCCACAGTAAGGAGGCAAGATGACATGGTAGGAAAAACCATCCCTTCTTTTTCCCACTGGAATCCATACAATGAAGGAAACAGAAAGACATCAGCACGTTTCAGTGAAATGTTGACATTTATATTGAAATATGCACTTGACAGAAGAAATTCTACTAGTCGAGGAAACTTTGCCAAAGCAGAGTCACAAGCTCCACCTGGGGAGTTCAGTCAGCCAGCAGCAGTGATCCCAGAGGGGAAGGCAGCAAGAGGCCGGGGGCCCCTCTCCACACAGTCTCCTTTCAAGAGGCCCCCACTCACTGCTCCCACATGCACCCACAGACTCAGGAGCCATGCTCCTCCTTCTCATATATTTTTAGTTTCTTTTTCACTGCAATAAATATAAAATTGGCAATGTTCATACAACACAGTACAGACAGTATTTCAGGCTTTAGCATACAACTGTAAACAGTGACTAAGTTAAGAAAACAAAACAAAAAAAAAAACCCAGAAAGCTGGGACTTGAGTTACAATTTTGAAGAACAGGGGTGGAGCTATTCAAGGTTTGTGAAATTTTTGACAGAAGATTCAGGTTGGGCAGATGTCCTGAAGTCCCAGTGGACCAAAGGAGGTAGCCAGAGCACTCACCTAGAATAAGCTACAATCAACGCACCCGCAGCAAAACCACCTGCCCTCAACCTCCCTTGGCAATACAGCTCCAACCTGTACTTTATAGAGACAGGGCCACAGACATCAGTCAAGTCCCCTCACTGGCTGTCATGTACCAAGAATGGGTGGGCAAAGGGATTAAATTTTGCTGGCAAAGGAAACAATACCTGTGCTAGCTGCCTGGTAAGTTGGCCCCTTAGTTACGATGACAAGGACATTATATGTGGACAGTGCATTAAAGTCACATTTTTTTTTTTAAAGTACAAAGACCTAAGCTGGAAGTTTTGTCACTGAAGCAGACTGAGATGTCCAAGAATAAAAGACTAACACTTTTTGCCTAAAGCAGTGCAAAGAAATCTGGCAAGAAATGACAGTGGACTCAATATCTGCACATTAGCAATGGGGAAGAATTTTATTTAAAAGGCTAGTGGTTCAAATACTATTGCTTGAATAGCTCTGGTGAATATAAAATGTAGTAGTATCAGAGGTTTACACATAGAAGCAAAGGAGCTGAAGGCCAGATCACAAAGGGATTATTTGATTCTCAGTTAAGAGAGAAGCTCAAAGCACATGCTGCAGGAGTAGCCTAATAGATTTATTTGAACCATCTTCCCACACTCTTAACACAGAAAGACCTGGATAGAAAAGTGTCTTTTTACACACAAAACTCTCGCTTAAATTTCCTTCCTGTAATGATACCTCATTAAGAAAAAAATCTGTCTTGAAAAGTCAAGAACCTGGGTTACTACAAATAGAGAGAAAAAATGAATATAGTAAACAAGTTTAGTAAACACCATGTGTATTTTCTGTTGCTAATGAAGACATGATACATTCAGGACGCTATGTTTTTTAAAAAAGACAAAAAAAAATATCCTAGAAAAAGCCTCAACAACAACCCATCACAAGTTCTATCTTTCTCAGTCAGAACTGGGTCTTAACACAAGCTCAGCACACACATCCTTGCCCTTTGCTTAGCAAGCAGAACACAGAGCGCACACATTAGTCACAGAATGGAGCATTAGGCGGAGTTACTGGAACGGGTTACTTCAGTACTCAACCTGGTCCAGTTTAAATGTCTGCAGATCCAGTCTGTACATATCCTACAGGTATATTAGACAAGAACACATCTGCTGTTCCATTATTCTTTAAATACAAGTTTGGGTAGCTCAAACAAGCTTATAACGAGCTCTCTTGAAAGAAAATTCTTAGATGAAGGCATGTCAGGAAACAGGAAGTAAGGCTGGGATGTTGCTCAGAGGCAAAGCACTTGCCTAGCAAGTACAATGTCCTGGGTTCAATTCCCAGGACCAAAAAAGACAAAAATTGTTAAAAAGAAATAAGAAGTAGACCTCATTTCTCTTTACTAAGATGGTGGAATACAGGTACAATGTCTATTTTGAGAATAGCTTCACTGTTTCCCCATGGAAAAAGCCAACTCTTTTTTTTTTTTTAATACTAATATAAGAGCTAAGCCAATTAAGAAAAAAAAAAATAGGGCTGTGAGTGTAACTCAGCCATACAGTGTTTGCTTTGTATGTGCTAGGGTTTGATCCTCAGCATTTGCAGAAGGAAAAAAAAAGAAAAACTAAACTAAAAAAAAAATACACCTTGATACTACAAAACACAATGTTAGGTGATATGGAATGAGAAACAGAGTTCCGATTATTATTTTTTTTCCCTGAATAAAGGAGACTGTAACAAGTTGTACTGGAAAAACAAACCAGAACTCTTGAATATGGATACCACCACACAGACTCTACAGCACAGAACACCACACAAGAATGAGATACATCAGTAATATCATCATAGAGAGCTGGCTGGGGACTTACACTTCCAACAACAAAGCTCCTAATGTGATAAAAAGCTTGTCATGTCAATAAGAACCCCTCTATAAGGAAAAAAAAAAGTGAGAGGAAAGGAGCGAAAAGGCTGCATGCATGGGTCTATTATAGACATGATATTCAGCAGCATATACATAATACCCTCCAAAGAGGTCCCCAAAGGGGACACCTGTTTCTCACTGCTAAGCGTGGGATAGATTGAGAGGAGCAAATTCACTGGTAATGATAGCTCCTCCCAGATTTGAGAGATGACGAGCGTGTTTAATCTGATGCTATATGTTAAGAAAATACTGAGGATACACATGAGCAAGACAAAAGGTAAATTATAGACCATAAAAACTGGAAAAGACATGTACTTTAAAGCCAAATAGTTGTGATTCTGATTATTACATATGACATAATCTACAGAGAAAAGGTCAAGAAAAGAACCTTCATATTGTATAGTACTTAGGCTTGATGATGTCCTAGGAAGAACAGAACAGTAATTCAACGAATGTGTCACATATACAACTAAAAAGTCCCCTTGTAGTTTGAAATGAATTTAAACAATCTTCCTTGGCTAATTTTTCTCTTGTGTCAAACGAACCTTCTATATACAGGACCAATTAAAAACCTCTTCCCTTTCAAACACTAGATGTGAGCATCCGGGAACATTCTACAATGCAAAGTGCCTTAAGAAAGAGGATTCTGTAGTGCCAGTGACATAACTGATCTGAGGAAGCTGGCAGGTTGTGAACACTGATGGGAGCTGGTCAGGCAATGGTGGTTTGCTTCTCCTCAGGCGTTTCCTCCAGCAATTGCATGATCAGTTCATGGAGGGGCTTGCAGATCTTTGCGTAGCCCCCTCCCGTGAGATGCAGAAAATCAAACATGTCGTGGCAGGAGATGGCACCGTCCGAGTGAACGAAGCCCCCATCTGTATCCAGGAGCTGCACGTTAGCAAGCTTCGGCAGTGAAACCTTGAGAAGTTGGTTCACCTTGGCATTCTTTTGCCTCAAAGGGTTGGGCTTTTCACCTCGAGGTAATAAACCCTGGGACAAAGCGGAGAAGACATCAAATGAGAAGGTTGGTCTTTCATTCATTCATTCATTCATTCCTGGAATATTTCATCTATTTGACACTTTTAAATAGTTGATTTCTCAAACACTGAACTAGATTACTTTTTGTTTTGTAGTACTGAGGTTTGACTGAGGGCTCCAGTCTTGCTTTTTGCTAGTTAGTTGGAGATGGAGTATGGTGGACTTTTCTGCTCAGGCTAGCTTTGAACTACAGTCCTCTGAATCACAACTTCCTCAGAACTACTTGTGTGAGCCACTGGCACCTGAATGGCCTAGACCGGTTTTAAAGAATGCTGACCAGGGCTGGGAACGTGGCTTAGTGGTACAGTGCTTACCTCATATACATGAAGCCCTGGGTTCGATTCCGCAGCACCACATATATAGAAAAAGCCAGAAGTGGCACTGTGTGTGGCTCAAGTGGTAGAGTGCTAGCCTTAAGCAAAAAGAAGCCAAGGACAGTGAGTGCTCAGGCCCTGAGTTCCAGCCTTGGGAGGGAGGGAGGGAGGGAAGGAAGGAAGGAAGGCAAGCGGTCTACCACTATTCCTAGCCTCTGTCCTGGCCCATTCCTTCTATACTTCTGTTCTTGTTAAGCATCTCAAAAACTTCAAATGGTAGAAAGTTGCTTTTTGTTGAAATCCAGGGACATAGACATGACAGTGCCCCCACCTAGCTGCCTCTGATCTGTGAACAATGAAACTGTCAGTAGTTGGCACCTGAGGCCTGCCTCCACTTGCTACCAGGTCCTTAATAAAGTGGAGCTGATGCTGACCAAGAAATCGGGACTAGTATACAACGACCTACCAGGCCTAGAATGACTTTTTTCTGGGCTTCATTATGAAATTGGGTTGGCAGAAATGTCCAGAACCACAGAGAACCTCAGCAGCACTCTCAATCCAGGGTTTGATGGCTACAAGGGCTTTATTTGGTCAAGATACTCACTTCTAATTATACCAAAAAACTGGAGTCTGTTTGCTGCTAATTTCTTTGTGGGAGCAGCAGGAGCCTTTCTCATTTCTTTTGTATTTGAAGATATAACCTATAACTAAAAAGTTAAAGAGACCAAGCAAGGGCTCCTAATCACATGAACAATTTAGATGTGAACACAACTACTAGGACTAGTTTATTATTAGATTACTGATAAGCTGATGTTAATTGTGCTAAGACTTGAAAGGTACCACAAACAAAACAAAAACAGACTGTAGCTTAAGACTAGTGCTTGAAAAATAAAATGAACGTTTTTGTGTGTGGTAATCTAAGGCTTGCACATATTATATTAAGAGGTCTGCCAGGTGCTGGTGGCTCAGGGTTGTAATCTTAAGATACCGAGGAAGCTAAGATCTGAGGATCATGGTTAAAAGCCACACCAGGCTTTTATCCCTGAATATCCCTGACACATTGTCTCCAATTAACCAGTAAAAAGCTAGAAGTGTGACTTAAGTAGTATAGCCTCAGCTTTGAGTGAACAAGACAAGTGAGAGCATCATGCTCCAAGTTCAAGCCTAGTACTGGCACAAAGAAAAGAGAACAGACTTTAAGCACAAACTGTGTCACCTGATTTTATAAGTCTCCACCCATCAAAGACTACTTACCAATACAATGATTTTGGCCTGTGGCTGCCTGGTGTTGATAAGTTGTACAATGGCCTCAATTCCACCTGCTACCTCTTCTGCAGTATTTTCATGGTTGTTGGTTCCTACCCAGACAACAATGACCTATAGTGGAGGTAAGAATTAAAGGGGAAAAAAACCTTATTCCAAAAATTACACAACAAAAGGTGAATTTCTTCAATGAGATTGGATAACTTTAACTGGGCACCTACTCTAAAACATTGATTTATGCCTCCTATCATGTATCAGAATAAATTACAAGCATATTAATATTTAAATGTCACAATTACATTAGAAAGGAAGGATTCTATCATCATAGAGTTGTAAGTTCATTTTTGAAAATCTAACAAGGCCAAAATACATTTTTGAACATTCTTTAGTTATGACAGAGGGCTAGGAATATGGCCTAGTGCCAAGAGTGCTTGCCTCGTATACATGAAGACCTGGGTTCAATTCCCCAGCACCACATATATAGAAAACAGCCAGAAGTGGTGCTGTGGCTCAAGTGGCAGAGTGCTAGCCTTGAGCAAAAAGAAGCCAGGGCCAGGGCTCAGGCTCTGAGTCCAAGGCCCAGGACTGGCCAAAAAAAAAAAAAAAAAAAAAAAAAGATATGACAGAGCTGGGCATGCCTGTGTCCCTCACTACTGAGAAAGCTGAGATCTGAGAATGATGGTTTGAAGGCAGCCCATATAGGAAAGTCTATGAGACTCTTATCTGAAATTAATTGCCCAAAACAAAAACAAACCAAAAAAAACCCCGACAACAAACAAACCCATACATGGAGCTGTGGTGTGAGTGGTACAGCACTAGCCTTGAGCAAAAAGCAGCTCAGGGATAGGGGGGGAATAAGGTATGATGGTATCACATACTTTAAAGAGACATCAGGGAGTAAAGTAGTGCTTTAAAGTAGTAATGTTTGTGTCTTAGTACTTCTAAACATTTAATTTCAAAAAGCACTCAAGATTAAGGATATTCTTTAAAAATAAGTTTCATTCCACTTTAGGATTATTTTTGGTGGAATTTGAACCCAAGGCCGCCAGCCCCTCACCTTAGGTTTAATGTTCTCCAGTTCTCCATTCTTTAGTCTCCACAGAACATGTCTTGTTGTATCTCCTCCAATTCCAAAATTAAGTGCATGAAGTGGGGAAAAAAGTTCTCGCCATATCTAAAGACAAAAAAACACTTGATTTAGTTAAGATAAAATCAGTGGAAAATAAAGTCCTTTAATTAAATGTATTGTGAGGCATCTAAAATATTCCCATTTCTCCACTCAAATATAACACTCAAGGTGATGTGCGTTAACTGCTTAACTCAGTTCCTCAGTAACTGAGTCACAGCTAATTGCTTCTTAAGGGATAATCAACATCTTAAAAAGTTGTCAACTGTATAAACTCTCCTTCCTGTTAATTCAACTGTTTAAAAATAGCAGGGAAATGCTGAAACGTAAGACAAAAAAAAATTTAGAGCTGGGGCCACAAAAAAATAAAGCTATCTTTTTCTGCTAAGTTTTCCTTGGAAGAATGCCTTACCTAAAGATTTGCAACAGCTCACTTTAAAAATATATAAAATAGGGGCTGGGAATATGGCCTAGTGGCAAGAGTGCTGGCCTCCTATACATGAAGGCCCTGGGTTCAATTCCCCAGCACCATATGCACCATATATACAGAGAATGGCCAGAGGTGGCGCTGTGGCTCAAGTGGTAGAGTGCTAACCTTGAGCAAAAAGAAGCCAGGGACAGTTCTCAGGCCCTGAGTCCAAGCCCCAGGACTGGCTATATATATATATATATATATATATATATATACATACATATATACATATATACATATATATACACACACATATATATAATAAGAAAATACAGAAAACACAAAATAAATGAGAATCATTACACAGACAAACATAATAAAAAAAATCACCACCAGCACATACATAAACAGACAACATAAACTTCTTTGAAACCAGATGACAATTGGAATTTAGTTATAAACAACAGTTTTTTGTTTTCCCATGCTTGGTGGCAAAAAGAACTCCACTAGGTAGGTCTAGTCTCTCTTCTACTTTGAACCAGAGCTTTTTTTATTATTATTACAGTTGTTGTAGAGGTGATATACAGCTGGGTTACCTTTACATATGTAGGGTGGTAAGTACATTTCTTTCCTTTTGCTTAGTATCAGCTGTTTCTACATTTTCTTTCATTCCCACCCCCCCCAAACTTGAGTCGTGAAGGACTCTACAATGCCACTTCAGAATGAAAGTCTGATAGTAACTATTGGACATACACTTTTAACCAAAAACCACCCTCGCCCTCCATCCTCTTTACCTCATACTGCTGCATTAACTGTACCATGGAGTCTCCCACAAACAGTACATCAGGCTCTTTGTCTTTACAGTCCAGGACGAATCTATTGTGCTGGTATAAATAAAGGGAAGTTAGAAAGTGGTTTTTCTAGATGGATGCTGGTGGCTCACACCTGTAACCTAGTTACTCAGAAGACAGATCTCTGGATTAAGGTTAGCAATCAGCCTGCACAGGAAAGTCTGTGAGAGTCAACTCCAATTAACCAGCAAAGGTAGAGCTGTGGCTCAAGTGGCACAGTGCCAGCACTGAGTGAAAATACCAAGTGAGAGCATGAAGTACATGCATGAAGCCCTGGGTTTGCTTCCTTAATACCACACAAACAGAAAAAGCTCGAAGTGGTACTGTGGCTCAAGTGGTAGGGTGCAAGCCTTGAGCAAAACAATCTCAGGGACAATGCCCAATTCCTGAGTTGAAGCCCCAGGTCTGGCAAAAACAAAAACAACAAAGAAAGTAACCAGGAATCCTTGGAGAAATGGTTGATTTCGAGAAGCAGAGGAAGTAAGGAAAGTAAAAGACGAACCTATAACATCTTGTAATAATCAAAAGAGAGGGTTTGGGGCTGGGGATATGACCTAGTGGCAAGAGTGCTTGCCTCATATACATGAGGCCCTGGGTTCAATTCCCCAGCACCACATATACAGAAAACGGCCAGAAGTGGCGCTGTGGCTCAAGTGGCAGAGTGCTAGTGAGCAAAAAGAAGCCAGGGCCAGTGCTCAGGCCCTGAGTCCAAGCCCCAGGACTGGCCAAAAAAAAAAAAAAAGAGAGAGAGGGGTTATGTCCTTAGTCCATCACATAAAAGATATGTGATATTGGTTATCTTACTAAAGATGCTAATTTTGATAACTGACAGAGCCTCCAAAGTGAAACTGAAAAGTTTTGAGCAATATAATAACTCAAAGATACTTAGAAATATATTCTTTCATAATCAAATAGGGAGAGAGAAAAGAAAATCATCTTTAAGCCCAAAACCAGTGGCTCATGCCTGTAATCCTAGCTACTCAGGAGGCTGAGATCTGAGGATCAGGGTTCTAAGCCAGTCTAGGCAGGCAAGTGTGTGAGAAAACTGGAAGTGGCATTGTGGCTTGAAGTAGCAGAGGTCTAGTCTTGAGCAAAAGAGTTCAGAAACAGCACTCAGGCACTGCATTCAAGCTAATAACGCCCCCCCCCCCCAATAAACAAGCACCTTTAACCACCATTGTAACAGTCACTGAGATCCACTGGTCAATATGCCCCTGAGCTCTTCAGCTCAAGGCTAGAGTTCTATCACTTGAGCCACAGTGCCACTTCCAGTTTTTTGGTGGTTAGTTGGAGATGAGTCTTATGGACTTTCCTGCCTAGGCTGGCTTTGAACTGTGGTCCTCAGATCTCAGCCTCCTGAGTAGCTAGGATTACAGGCATGAGCCATCACTGGGCTGAATATCAAATTTAAGGAGAAACTACATCCTATATGACTGTCCTCAAAGATACTGTTACCCTTTAATATTAACAAGAGGACTGTTACCAAGCTATCAAAACATTCTTCAGTGGATCTACCACAGAAAAAAAATCTAGCTGATCATCTGGAACCTGGTTGGAAATCTGGTTGTTTATTTTAATCACTTGACTTGTCCAAAATCATGTTTCACTTTGTCAGTACCAGGGACTGAAGCTGAGGCTTTGCACTCACTAGGGAGGTGCTCTCCCACTGAGACAGACCCTCCTCTCTTTTGTAACTAGCAGGTGCAGAGATAGTCATATATAGTCCCTGCAGTGTCTACAGGCACGAACTTGATAGGCTATGTGTACAATATAAAAACTTTCAAATAACATTACAATCCCTCAAATCCAATGGCACACTGATGATCCAATAACTACATGAGACTTGTAATTTATAACATTATTGTAATTTTGTAATTTCTTGCATTATTATTATTGAATATCGAAATTGATCGCTTGCAGTTTGGTCAAAAGACCCTAAAAAACAGAAGAGATTCACCCCACATGATATATATATATACATCTCCTTTTACCTGAGACATCCATCTGTCATCGCCTTGAATATCTTCTGCTGCATGGGGGATAGCTGCTGGGTTCGAGTCTCCTTGGCTCATTCTACACCTGAGAAACAATGTCCATGTCATATTTCGTTTATTAACAGAAATGTACACTGCCACTCAACTAAAATATTAAATTAGGACACACATGGCTGCTTAAATATTATTTTATTTTTTCTTATTTGTCAAAGTGATGTACAGAGAGGTTACAGTTTCATGTTAAAGCATTGGGTACATTTCTTGTACTGTTTGTTACCTCTTCCCTCCCCCTCCCCCGCTGCTTAAATATTAAATACCAAAAATACAGTATCACTAAAGTTCTAAACAGGTTAGAGTATCACTCAAGAACAGTAAACCACCCCCTCCCCATACTCCCCATACTGGGGTTTGAACTCAGGGCCTGGGCACTGTCTCTAATCTTCTTCTTTTTTTTTTCGGCTAGTCATGGGCCTTGAACTCAGGGCCTTAGCACTGTCCCTGGCTTCCTTTTGCTCAAGGCTAGCATGCTGCCACTTGAGCCACAGCGCCACTTCTGGCCGTTTTCTACATATGTGGTGCTGGGGAATCGAACCCAGGGCTTCATGTATACGAGGTAAGCACTCTTGCCACTAGGCCATATCCCCAGCCCCTCTAATCTTCTTTTTTTGCTCAAGGCCTGGGCACTTGGAACTCTGGGCCTGGGTGCTGTTCCAGAGCTCTTCAGCTCAAGGCTAGACCTCTACCACTTGCGACACAGCACCACTTTTAGCTTCTTATTTGCTAAAGGCTAGTGTTCTACCACTTCAGCCACATTTCCACTTCTGGCATTTTTGGTAGTATTAGAGATAGAGTCTCACAGATTTTACTACCCTGACTGGCTTACAACCATGATCCTCAGATCTCTGCCTCTCGAATAGCTAGCTAGGATTACAAGCATGAGCCACTATGCTCCAGCCAGAGAATCACATTTTAAAAATATGCTCCAGAAACGTCTTAGCCCTTTAGCTAAGATGCAGTGTAAACTATCTCAAGCAAAGCCAGGCACCAGTGGCTCACTCCTATAATTCTCACTATTCAGGGAGGCTGAGATCTGAGGATTGAGGTTCAGAGCCAGCCTGGCAGGAAAGTCCATGCGATTCTTATCTCCAATTAACCACCAGAAAAATGGAAGTGGAGCTGTAGCTCAAGTGGTACAGCGCTAGCTTTGAGCTGAAGAGCTCAGAGACAGCACCCAGGCCCGAATTCATACCCTCCAACCGACAAACAACAACAACAACAAAAAACCAACTCAAGCATACTTTTTTTCTGTTTGGCACTGGGATTTTAACCCAGGGCTCAAACTTACTTGCTTGGCTGACACTCAACCACTGAGCAATACCTCCACCTTTCTGCTGGTTATTTTGGAGGAGTGTATTGGACTTTTTGCCTGAGCTGACTTCAAACTGTCAGCCTCTGGTTATCAGCTTCCTGAGTAGCTAAGATTAAAGCTGTAAGCCACCAGCACCTGGTTACATTCTACACTTATGTTAGCATCTCATGATGACATGTTATTTATGGCAAGTACCAAATGACACCAAGAGATAAAATATCATCAAATCTACATCACAGCCTTTTAGGCTGCTAGAGTTATACACTAAAGAATTACTAGAAGCTGGATACATAGCTCATATAGTAGTGAAGCCTGTAATCCTAGCTACTTAGAAGGTGGAGACTGGGGGATTGCAGTTAGAGGCCAGTCCCAGCAAGAACAAGAATCTCCAACTCAACCAAAGGCTAAGGTATTATATAATCTCCAGTGACACAGAAAAACAGAAGGATTGCAGGCCGGCCTGGGGAAAACCCAAAAAAAACAAGCCAAAAAAACCTACATCTTATCTTGACAACAAACAATGTAAAAAGGAGTGGCAGTACTGCTCAGGTGATAAAGTACCAACCTAGCTAGTATGTGGATCTGAATTCAATCCCTAGTAAAGAAACAATAAAAAACAATAACAAAACTAGAACTCCTTAGGAGGCTAAGAACAGAGGATTATTGGTTAGAAGCCAGCCCATGCAGAAAAGCCTGTAAAGTTCCCATCTCCAAACAACCAGCAAAAAGCCAGGCTGGAGTTTTGGCTCAAGTAGTCATGCCAGCTGAACAAGCACAAGGCCCTGAGTTCAAATCCTGTTGCTGAAAAAAAAGTGTTAAAATACACTTCATAAGACAAAATAAAATGTTTTTCAATTTCATTACTGTTCTTAAAAACACCACTTACGATGGTATTAATATTTAGGTTTTTTTTTTTTTTTTGCAAGTCCTGGGCCTTGGACTCAGGGCCTGAGCACTGTCCCTGGTTTCTTTTTGCTCAAGGCTAGCACTCTGCCACTTGAGCCACAGAGCCACTTCTGGCCATTTTCTATATATGTAGTGCTGGGGAATTGAACCCAGGGCTTCATGTATGGGAGGCAAGCACTCTTGGCACTAGGCCATATCCCCAGCCCTAATATGGCTGAAAGAAATGAGTTATGTTTACAACCTAAAGAAAAATGAGAGGAGAAGGAAAACAAAGGACATAAACAGCTGCCTTAAAGTACCTGGAGATTACCTGGAAAAGATACATGCTTAGACTATATGACCCTAAGCCAAAAGAGAGGACCAGTGGATGGAAAGTGAGATCTAAGTACATACAGGTGAGATTAAAATACAAACCAAACATAAAACCCTGAAAAAAAAAACTAGGAGCAGCTCAGGAGGCTGAGATCTGAGGACCAAGGTTCAAAGCAAGCCCAGGCAGGAAAGTCCATGAAGGACTTTTTTTTTTTTGCCAGTCCTGGGGCTTGAACTCAGGGCCTGAGCACTGTCCTTGGCTTCTTTTTGCTCAAGGCTAGCCCTCCACTTTTTGAGTCACAGCGCCACTCTTGGCCTTTTCTAGATATGTGGTGCTGAGGAATCGGACCCAGGGCTTCTGGGTTCTGAGGCAAGCACTCTACCAGTAGGCCATATTCCCAGCCCCCATGCATGAGACTTTTACCTCTAATTAACCATCAAAAAGCCAGAAGTGGAGCAGTGGCTCAAGTGGTAAAACCTAGAGTGAACAAGCTCAGGCCTTGCGTTCAAGCTCCAGACCTAGTGTGTGTGCGCACGTGCATGCACATATACACGCCCCAACTTAGGTGCTGGGGATTGAATCTAAGCATGCTAAGCATGAATCTTACAACTCAGTTGTACCTCCACAGCACAGTGAGATAAATTTCTAATAAATGAATACAAAATGAAATGATTTGTCTCTCAGGGTAGATTTGTCTTGAAGACAGAGAAGGTAGGTGAATACGTAACAAGCCAGCATAAAAGAAACTCAAGCATATGAACAAAGGATGATCCACAATGAAGTCCAAACACTTGAATGTTTCAGAACTTTTTTTTTAGGTCCAAGATTGGAACTTGAACTTGGTACCTGCTGCTTTCATTCACTGGCTAGCGCTCTACCAACTAAGCCATACCTCTAACTGCTCAGCATTTTTTTTGAAGTAGATCCCAATATGCAAACACTGGCATATGGGCTGGGATGTAGCTCAGTGGCAAAGTGCTTGCCTAGCAAGTGCAACATCCTAGGTTCGATCCCCAGTATCAAAAAAGAAAAAAAAACACCCTGGCATGTAAATTAGTTACTATGTATCTAAAATTATTATTTTCTCTTTAGATTAAAATGTAAGTTCAAAGTCAAGCACTGGTGGCTCATGCTTATAATCCTAGCTACTCAGGAGGCTGAGATCTGAAGATCATGGTTTGAAGCCAGCCTGGACAGGAAAGTATGTGAGACTCTTATCTCCAATTAGCTACCAGAAACCCAGAAGTGATGCTGTGGCTCGAAGTGGTAGAGTGCTAGCCTTGAGCAAAAGAGCTCAGGGATAGCGCCGAGGCCCCAAGTTCAAGCCCCACCACTGGAAAAATGAATAAATAAGGTCAAGAAGTTCAGTTTTTTGCTGTGTGAATGCTGGTCATGAGGCTTGAACTCAGTGCCTGGGCAGTCCTGGAGCTTTTGTGCTCAAGGCCATCACTCTTTTTTTTTTTTTTTTTGCCAGTCCTGGGGCTTGGACTCAGAGCCTGAGCACTGTCCCTGGCTTCTTTTTGCTCAAGGCTACCACTCTGCCACTTGAGCCATAGCACCACTTCTGGCCGTTTTCTGTATATATGGTGCTGGGGAATTGAACCCAGGGTCTCATGTATAGGAGACAAGTACTCTTTGCCACTAGGCCATATCCCAGCCCAAGGCCATCACTCTTAACACTTGAGCTACAGCACCATTTTCTGCTTTTTGCTGGTTAATGGAGATTAAGTCTTATGGCTTTTCTGCCTGGGCTGGCTTCAAACTGTGATCCTCAGATCTCTGCCTCCTGAGTAGGTAGAATTACAGGTGTTGAGCTACTAGTGCCTGACTTTCCTTTTTCTTATATCCCAAAGGGTCATATGTATCCCAGAGGATATGTGTGCCTCATTTCAAAACTAGTGATTTATATAAACTTTAAGATCTCTTTAGATCTACAAACTAATTTACAGACATGGACTTTCAAAATTCATCCATCAGATAAACAGCTGATCCAAAATAGCAATATTTATTAAAAACTAACAATTTATGGGGCCTTTGCTAGGAACTAATATATATTACTTAAATCAAACTACACTCAGATCTAAGAAATACGTCAAATAGGAGGAGTGGAATTGGAAACTACAGAGATGTACAAGTTGGATATCTTTTTCTGGAATGTTTTGGATTTCAGAATGTTTACAAACACATAGCCTGAGGTATCTTGAGGATAGGAACAAGCCAAAACATGAAATTCATTTATGTTTCATATGTACCTTAGATAGCCCAATAGTAAGTTTCTACAATGTTGTTAGTGCCCTTGCATTTTGACTGTGATCCATCATATGAAGTCAGGTGTGGAAATTTCCACTTGTGGTATCATGATGGTTTAAAAAAAAATCAGAGTAATTTTGGATTAAGGATACTCAATCAATTACGTCCATTGTGGTTTAGGCCCCCCCCCCCCTTCTTCCTTCTGTTTGTCCATCGCGCACACAGGCACAAGGATGGGAGAGGTTGTTTGAGGATCAAACATGCTAGGCAAGTACTCTACCAATGAGGTAATCCCTAACCCCAATTTATTGTTGTTGAGCAAACTAAAGCCTATTACTCTTGAACAAAGGATATTACATTTCATATAGAAAGGAATGAAGAAACTGTGATAAGCTAGTTTACCAAGTTGTTTCACTTACATTTTTATTATTACTACCTATATTTAATGACATTTTGAACTCTTAAGAGAACTACTTTCATCTGAATTCTGAAGTTCTTCAATGGCAAAAAAACAGAAGGCAGATGAGTGGCTCTTATCTGTAATCCTAGCTACTCAGGAGGCTGAGAAGTGGTTAAGGTCTGAAGCCCATCTGGAAAGGAAAGTCTGCAAAATTTCCCATCTAAAATAAACAGCATGCTGGGCTCACATTTGTAATCCTAGATCCACAGGAGGCTAAGATCTGAGGATCCCAGTTCAAAGCTAGCTGGGGGAAAAAGTCTGAGACTCTTATCTCCAATTAGCTACTCAAAAAACTGGAAGTAGAGCCATGGCTCAAAAGTGGTAGAGTGCTAGCCTTGAGCAAAGAGCTCAAGGAAAGTGCCCAGGGCCTGAGTTCAAGCTCCACCACTGAAAATACACACACACACACACACACACACACACACACACACACCCAGCAAAAGCTACGGGAAGGCATTGCTGAAGTAATAAAGCTTAACTGCAAGCAAGGGGAGAAAACATAAGGTCCCGAGTTCAAACCTCAGTACTGGCAAAAAATAAAAAATAAATAAAGCTAAAGGCAATTAAAACCGTGAAACAATTAAAAACACTACCAATTTGGTCATCCTTTTATTTTCTTTAACTATGAATACAAGGTCATCCTTCCTCTCCAAGGGCAAAGTATCTGAGTAAAAAAATTTGTTTCTTGGGCTGGGGATATGGCCTACGGGCAAGAGTGCTCGCCTCGTATACAGGAGGTCCTAGGTTCAATTCCCCAGCACCACATATACAGAAAATGGCCAGAAGTGGCGCTGTGGCTCAAGTGGCAGAGTGCTAGCCTTGAGCAAAAACAAGCTACCAGGGACAGTGCTCAGGCTCTGAGTCCAAAGCCCAGGACTGGCCAAAAAAAAAAAAATTTTTTTTTGTTTCTTGACTGGGGATATGGCCTAGTGGCAAGAGTGCTTGCCTTATATACATGAAGCCCTGAGTTCGATTCCTCAGCACCACATATACAGAAAACGGCCAGAAGTGGCGTTGTGGCTCAAGTGGCAGAGTGCTAGCCTTGAGGAAAAAGGAGCCAGGGACAGTGCTCAAGCCCAGTCCAAGCCCCGGGACTGGCCAAAAAAAAAAAAAAAAAGTTTCTTTGTGCTTCAGACTTGGATTTTGTGTTTTGCCAATCCAAAAAAATGTTAAAAAATACAAAGTAACTTTCATGGTCTATGGCTTTTAAAGTGGTAACAGTTTTAAACAACCAGAAAAGAAAATTGAGCTATAGTCCAGGTGTTCTCTTCTTTTAACAATCAGGCTAGACGCCTAGCACTAGTAACTCATAATCCTAGCTACTCTGGAGAACTGAGGTTCCAAGCCAGCAGAGACAGAAAAGTCTGCAAGATCCCATCTCCAACTAACCAGCAAAATGTTGGGCTGGGCTCAGGAAATAATGCACCAGCAATGAGCAAGAAAGTGGAGTAAGAAGCCCTGAATTCAAGCCCTGGAACTGGCAAAACAAACACACAAACCAGGCCAGAAATGCAAAACCAAGCCAACTGCTTAAGATTCAAATTTGGGACTACTTTACTGCAAAACAAACAAAAAATATGAATGAACAATTAGGAGCTATCCAAAGGAATCTTTTGTTGCACACCATAAAAATGTAAGTGAGATTTCTGTCCCAGGTAAAGGACAATTTTGTAATACAGACATCCTCAGAATAATGAAACTGTAACAAAAATTCTTTAAAAGGGAAGAGAGCTTCTAGTATACCTCAGTGAGAGAGCACTCCAAAGTTGTGGTTCTGGATTCAATCCCCAGCATCACACACCAAAAAAATGTACCAACACAGAGGGATTTGGTTTGCTCCATTTAACCTTACTGATTCACAACAAGTTATTAAATGCAGACTCAGTCTGCTGTTAAAAAACAAAACCCAGCTGAGTGACAAAAGGTGGGCAAACAAAAGTTCTGTCCGTTTCCAGGACAGACTACACTCCAGAAATAACTTTTTCAATACTAGAGTTTGAACTCAGGGCTGTTTGCTCCTCCATGATTCCTCCTATGCAGTCTTTCTCCACCTCTTGATCTCCTATACCAGTCCTAGAAGCAATTTTTTTTTTTTTTTGCCAGTCCTGGGCCTTGGACTCAGGGCCTAAGCACTGTCCCTGGCTTCTTCCCGCTCAAGGCTAGCACTCTGTCACTTGAGCCACAGCGCCGCTTCTGGCCGTTTTCTGTATATGTGGTGCTGGGAAATCGAACCTAGGGCCTTGTGTATCCGAGGCAGGTACTCTTGCCACTAGGCTATATCCCCAGCCCCATTAGAAGCAATTTTAAATGTAGGTCAAAATGAGTTCTTCAGGAAGAGTAAGCAGCTTGCACATTACCCCTGCCTTTTCTTTCTTCTCTACTTAACCTGGATTATGACAATACAACACTTAAATTTCCAGATGATTATACTATCAGTAGTGGAGAAAGCAGCTTCAAAAAGAATTATTAAAAAGCTGTACACCTGTAATCCTAGCTACTCAGGAGGCCGAGATCTGAGGATGGTGATTTGAAGCCAGCCAGGGCAGGAACATCTGCTCTCCAATCAACCACCAAAAAGCCAGAAGTGAAGGTGTGCCTCAAGTGTTAGAGCTCTAGCCTAGAACACAAAAGATCAGGCTTAGGCCCTGATTTCAAATTCCCAAGACTCACCCTATATACAAACACACACACACACACACTCAAGTTCAACTGGGTCCTGTGCTGTGTCCCGTTGTCCCCCTGCTGGTCATGGGGCTTGAATTCTGGGCCTGGGCACTGTCCCTGAGCTCTTCAGCTCAAGGCCAGCACTCTACCACTTGAGTCACAGTGCCATTTCCAGTTTTCTGGTGGTTAACTGGAGATAAGAGGTCTCAAGCATAGCCTTTCCTGCACGGGCTGGCTTTGAACTGCAATCCTCCAATCTCAGCCTCCTGAGTAGCTAGGATTACAGGTGTGAGCCCCCCCCCCCCAAACTGGCTTCAGGCTCAACTGGATTTTTTAATTTTTTAATTTATTGCTAGTCCTGGGGCTTGGGACTCAGGGCCTGAGCACTGTCCCTGGCTTCTTCTTCTTCTTTTTTTTTTTTCTTTTTTTGCTCAAGGCTAGCACTCTACCACTTGAGCCACAGCGCCATTTCTGGCTTTTTCTGTTTATGTGGTGCGGAGGAATATAACCCAGGGCTTCATGCATACAAAGTGAGCACTCGACCACTAAGCCACACTCCAGCCCCTCAACTGGATTTTTATGCTGAGTTAAATTTATGAAACAGAAAGAGAACAATGAAATAAGAATTAATTTAGGTTTTCTCTCAGACCTGAGGACTCCTCATTCTGCTTCAGACAAGAGTTGGCTGGGGCTATGTTGCCTCATTGGCTGGTGGGTGGATCACCAGGGTCCAGCACATCCATTATTTATTATCAAATGCCCTAGCCAAGAAATTAATGCACAGTGATTTCCTCCCCTGCTCCCCCACAAGGAGGCAACCTTTATGTCAGAACACGGTACCCAGAGGAAAAACAGAAAGAGACAAGGCGACCATGACCCTCTGTATTCCATCTTTCTCCACACCTTTACCTCACACTCTACCTTCCCACCTAATTTAAAGCTGTACAAAATGAAGTCCTGGGTTCCAAGTGGCCTCTCCTTTCTCCATGGCCAACTCTACAAAGAGTGGGAGCTTAAAGTGTAGAGTTTTCTGAAGGTCTGTATCTAAGTTTTGAAAGCCAATGTTGACCTGGGAACTATGGAAAACCAAATAACGAGTACCCTACGACTCAAATTTGTGGACCACAAGTCTCTGACCCAGTAAACGGACTTGGCTTGGGTGGGGGAAGACACTCAGGAAGAAAAATCTATCCACTTAAGTTTTGAGCACGGTGGTATACTCCCGTAATTCCACCACTTGCAAGGCATTCAGCAGGAGGATAGATAGAGTTCAAGGTCAGCCTAGGCTACTTAAAAAGTTCAGTCAGTCTGAGCTTCCTAACAGGATCCTGTCTTTAAAAAAAAAAAAAATGGGACGGGATGCAGCTCAGTGGGAGAACCTTGTGCACAGTAGGTACAGGACCCTGGGTTCCATCTCCATCGCTGAAGACGAAACAAATCCCCCAATCCGTTGACAGGCTGACGAACTACTTGGTACTGGACAAACCATCGGTTTCTCAGGGTCTCCTTTCTAAAAGGTGCTGGGTGCCCTGACCTGGATTCTCGAAGGAGGTTAACAGAGAAGTTTCTAAAGAGTAGAAAATTCTCAACAAAAGGAGAGGGGAGATAGTGCACGCGCCGCGCGCACACACGCGCACACACACGCGCACACACAGGTCTGCGCCCGAGGAAGAAGCGATGGGAGAGAGAAGACACACAGGTTCCCCCTCGGGGATGGAGGGGAAAGGTAACAGCTGCGTCTGGAGGCGGGAGGAGCCCCCGCGGGCGTGAACGCCCAGCCTCCGGGAGCCCGGGCGCGGGGAGGCCCAATCCAGGGGGGTGGGAGGGAAGGGCAGGGCGCGGCGCCCCACCACGAGGAGCGGCGGGGAGGGGGCGCCGGCCCGCGGCGGAGGAAAGTGGCCACAGGCTTGGGGTTGGAGGCTGGGAAGGAGGCTTAGGGGGGCCGGCCGGCCGGCCGGGCCGCGGCGGAGGCCGGCGCGAAGCCTCCCCCCCCCACCCCCTCCCCCTCCTCCCCAGGCCGCCCCGGTGATGGCGCGGGGGAGGGGCCGGCGTGGGGGGAGGGGAGGCCGCGGGCCTCTCACAATAACACCTCGCGGTCCCTTCCCGCCCCGACCTCGGAGCCACGGGTCCCCGCCACCCGGCATGCACTCACACAGGGAGAGGGTCCGTGCGGGCCCCCAGAGGCTGCGGCGTCGGCGGGTTGGCGCGTCGCTGTCGCTCGCTCAGTCGCGGCGGCCCCGCTCCGGCGCGTCCCTCCACGGGCCCCAGCACCAGCAGCAGCGCCTCCACTTCCGGTTCCCCTGCCACTCAGGCAAACGGGTTCCGGAAGTCCCGCCCCCGACGCCTCGGCCCCCGCCGCTGCGTGGCGGCGCGGTCCCCTCACTTTCACTCGGGCCCAGGTGCGGTGCCCGCCTGCCCCGCCGGCGATGTCCCCCACCCCTCCGCCCCGCTCTTTTCTCTCTCCTGCAGGTAGTCTGCGCGACTCGAGTCTCGCTGCCTGTCCTCCAGCCGCATCACCCCTGCATTCTGCGTTCCTGCCACCTCGGTGTGATGGACGCCTTCCCAAGGTGGCCCTGGGGACCACGCAGCCTGACCTCACACGGACGCCATTCCCTTCCCATTCAGCCAACCCGGCTTCCTCCTCCACCCGTGGAATAACCCAGACTGCTAAAACGGGGAGGGAAATGCGTCCCCCCCCCGCCCCCAAGGTGAAGGAGGCCGCCTCCTGGATTTATGGGTGGACTTTCTGTTGCTTTGGATGAAAGTACAAAGATGTGGATGGCCCCATAGCGGGATGGGTGAGCTCCAGTCTCCGCCTGAAGATCGCACCCAGTTTAGGGGAAGGCCTACAGAGCCAACGTGGTACACGTTAAGTGCCCGTGGGATCCTAAGAACAAGAGAGCAGGAGGGGGAAAGATGTGCTCAGCCTTTGCTGGTGAAATCGATGGTGGAGCGGCACCTGAGATAGCCCTTTAAAGATAGAGTGCATTAGGATCTATGCTGGTGTACAGGCAGAGCCTTCCAGGTTTGAAACTAGTCGAGGTTCAGATTTTGTTAAAAAAAAAAATCTTTATAAAGAGTACTATGAGCTAGGCACTGGTGGCTCATGCTCGCAATCCTAGCTACATAGGAAGGCTGAAATCTGAGGGTCACAATTCAAAGCCAGCCCAGGAGGAAAGTCCCAGAGGCACTTTATCTCCAGTTAATCACAGAACTGGAAGTATGGCTGTGGCTCAAAATGGTAGAGCACCAGCCTTGAGAGAAAAAGCTCAGGGATAGCACCCAGGCACTGAGTTCAAGCCCATGACCAACAAATGAAAAAGCTAGAAGCAGAGCTGTGGTTCAAATAGTAGAGCACCAGCCTTGAGCAAAAAGAGTAAAAGGGGGGCTGGGGATATGGCCTAGTGGCAAGAGTGCCTGCCTCGGATACACGAGGCCCTGGGTTCGATTCCCCAGCACCACATATACAGAAAACGGCCAGAAGCGGCGCTGTGGCTCAAGTGGCAGAGTGCTAGCCTTGAGCGGGAAGAAGCCAGGGACAGTGCTCAGGCCCTGAGTCCAAGGCCCAGGACTGGCCAAAAAAAAAAAAAAAAAAGAGTAAAGGGTCAGCACTTGGCCCCTCAGTTCAAACCCTAAGGCCTGGGAACTTGATGGTGTCAAAGAGGTTATCAAATATTTTGATAAAAGAATAGAAACTGCATAAATTGTTTTTTGCCAGTCCTGGGGCTTGGACTCAGTGCCTGAGCATACTATCCCTGGCTTCTTTTGGCTTGAGGCTAGCACTCTACCACTTGAGCCACAGCGCCACTTCTGGCCTTTTCTGTTTATGTTGTGCAGAGGAATCGAACCTAGGGCTTCATGCATGCAAGGCAAACACTCTACCACTAAGCCATATTCTCAGCCCTGCATAAATTGTTTTTTGTTTTTTTTTTTTTTTTTGGCCTGTCCTGGGGCTTGGACTCAGGGCCTGAGCACTGTCCCTGGCTTCTTCTTGCTCAAGGCTAGCACTCTGCCACTTGAGCCACAGCGCCCCTTCCGGCCATTTTCTGTATATGTGGTGCTGGGGAATCGAACCCAGGGCCTCATGTATACGAGGCAAGCACTCTTGCCACTAGGCCATATCCCCAGCCCCTCTGCATAAATTGTTTTGAAGCAACAAATCTATAGAATCTTGCATAACTTCATATTTATTTATTTATTTATTTGATCTTGGGGCTTGAACTTAGGGCCTGGCCACTGTCCCTGAGTGCTTCCACTCAAGGCTAGCACTCTACCACTTTGAGCCACAGCACCACTTCCAGTTTTCTGGTGGTTAATTGGAGATGACAGTCTCACAAACTTTCTTCCTGGACAATCTCAGCCTCCTGAGTAGCTAGGATTACAGGTGTGAGCCACCAGCACGTGACTTAAAACTATGTGTTGATTTTGATTTGTTAGTTTTTGAAGTCCTAGAATTTGAACTCAGAGCCTCACACTTGCAAGCCAGCTGCTCTAGCACATGAGCCATATTCCCAGCTCATAACTTCATTTTAGTACTGAATATTTCACATTCATGAGAAAATTTTCTTCAAGTCCTTGGGATTCCCACACACACACCTTTTTTTTTTTTTTTTTTTTTGCTATGCTAGGGATCAAACCCAATGAGAGGCCCTACTTTGGAGAACTCTAACATGTTTCTCCTCTCAAACAGTAAAGATCAATCCTACCTTAGGAAAACAGAAAGGAAATTCAACTTCCAGCCCATTGAAAAGTCATCTTCAAAGTGAACTCAGAATTAGAAGCAATCAGTTTTTCTCTCTACCCCCCATAGCTTCATTCCCGCAAAGATACTGGGCACTGTGGCTCACACCTGTAATTCTAGTTGCTTGGGAGATGGGTATAGGGAGGATCATCATTCAAGACCAAACTGGGCATAAATTTAGTAAGACTTCATCTCAAATGGAAAAAAAACAGCATGGTGGCTTGTCTGTACCTGTTGTCAGCTATGAGAAAGGAATAAAACAGGAGAGTTGTAGTCCAGGCCATCCTGAATATAAAAAGAAAGACCTTTCCTGGAAAATAACGGAGGCAAGAAGTGTGGCTCAAGAAGTAAAGTACCTGCTTAGTAGACACTGAATTCAAACCCTAATATTGAAAACAGAACAAACCAAAGGCAAGAAGAGTACCTGTCTCCTGTTTTCAGGGAAGAGTGTTGCCTGTGGCAACCACCAGATCACTTGAGGCTTACTGCTGCAAGTTCCCCCAGCAACTCCCAAAAGCACCTTTGCCCGGAATCTGCTGTGGGAAAAGGCTATGAATACACTAGTTCTTTTGCATCTGTGGCTTCTTACCTGGTTCTGACTTTTCTTGGGTAGCATAAGGGACTCTGAACAACCTATTCACCAGGGAATGATTTAAGGCGTCTGTCTCCATTGGGTCCCTGGGGCAAGGGAGAACACAAAGGAAGCTTTCTTTGCAATAAGTAGAAACAGCCTCTGCTCTGAGTCTAGGCAAATAGGAACTACCTGCCAGGGAGATTTGCTGCCCTGTTCATAGCCTGGTGCAGCCGTGTTAAAGTGACTCTTCAAGCTCTGTTTGTGCTTCTGGGTGTTAAGGAATTACTAGTTGAGCAATTCCTCTAAGAGCTGTGGTGTAAGAGGTACCTGTCAACTGTAGGAAGTGAATGTATTTGAATTTGTTGTTTTGGCAGCATTGGGGTTTGACTCAGAGCTTCTCACTTGCTAAACACACACTCTAATACCGAGGACAACTTCCAGCCATTTTTTTGGTGATGGTTATTTTATTTTATTTTTTTTTGCCAGTCCTGGGGCTTGGACTCAGGGCCTGAGCACTGTCCCTGGCTTCTTTTTGTTCAAGGCTAGCACTCTGCCACTTGAGCCACAGCGCCCCTTCTGGCCATTTTCTGTATATGTGGTGCTGGGGAATCGAACCCAGGGCTTCATGTTTACGAGGCGAGCACTCTTGCCACTAGGCCATATCCCCAGCCCTGGTGGTTATTTATTTATTTATTTTTGGCCAGTCCTGGGGCTTGGACTCAGGGCCTGAGCACTGTCCCTGGCTTCTTTTTTCTCAAGGCTAGCACTCTGCCACTTGAGCCACAGCGCCCCTTCTGGCCATTTTCTGTATATGTGGTGCTGGGGAATTGAACCCAGGGCCTCATGTATACGAGGCGAGCACTCTTGCCACTAGGCCATATCCCCAGCCCTGATGGTTATTTTTGAGAGGAGGTCTCACTTCCTGCTAGGGCCTTACCTAGCAATCTGACAGCAATTTGTCTATATTTTTAAGTTTCCCATTGTATCTAGGATATCAGGTACACTTCACCATGCCCAGCTCTTGGTTGAGATGGGGTCTTGCAAAGTGTTCTGCCTGGGCAAGCTTTGAACTGTGATTTTCCCAATTTCAGCTTTTCAAATAGCTAGGATTACTAGTGTGAGCTACCATACCTGGCTCTTTAATAGGGTTTGTGAGATAACCACAACCAATAGGAAACACACACTTGTATACACAGAGACACAGAATTGTTTATTGTGAGTGACTGGCTCATGAGACTATGGGGGCTGCAAGCTGGAGTTCTTAAGAAAGCTGGAGGTATGGTACCAGCCTATGCAGGAAGGATCAGTAGTCGGTGCTGTGGTTCACGTGTGCAAACCCAGCTTCTCACAAAGCAGAGGTGGGAAAGATTGTGGTTTGAATCTAAATGGGGCAAAAAGTTCATGAGACTCCATGTCACTCAATAATCAGGAATAATACACATCTGTGGTCCCAGGAAGGTGGGACGTTGTAGGTAGGAACATCTTGGTCTCAGGCCAGTTCTGCACACACACACAAAAAAAACACCAATAGTACAGGAAAAACAACTAAAACAGAAAAGGGATGGGGGGTGTGGCTCAAGTGGCAGAATCTTACTAACAAGTGCACATGCCTGAATTAGAATCCCAGTATTATAAACAAAAAAGGAGTACCACTGACTGAAGGCAGTAGGAGATGGATGTCTGTCTTAAAGAGGGAGAATGAAAGAGAGAGAGAGAGAGTAACACATAGTCACTCTTCCCCTACCATTTGGTTCTAATTGCACCCTCAAGTGATTGGTCACTGCCCATGCACATTGATGAGGGTGAATCTTTTAAAAAAGCATTACTTTTTTTTTAGTTTCTTGATCTAAATACTAGTCATCTGAAAACATCCCCACAGTTACCCTTTTTAGAAATAATATTTTACTAGCTATCTGGGTGTCTTAGTACATGCCAATTGACATATAAAATGAAGCATCACAGGGATCAACAAGGAATGAACTTAAAGATTCCAATACCATCTCCTCTCAAATGTCAGTGACTGCAGTCTACCAACCTGTCTCCTTAGATAATTCTGTACCATGCAAACTTTCCTTGCCTTTTGAAAAAGGCTCATCTGCTAGTATAGGAGCCTCTTCTATCAACCGTCCTGGCAATTCTGTATGCTGTCTCCCACCATTTATCCTAAAATGTCCCTAGGGCTTTGTCCAGAGCTACTGCTGCCTCCCCACAAGTCTGAGCATTGTAGTTCCTGCCTGAGACTGTCACTGCTCTGGTGGGAACAATGCCCCCAGTTATTGTGCTGTGGTCCTTACTGGATATTGGCACCTCTGCAGGCTGGCAGTGCCATGACACTGCCCTCTTGAGCTCTCTGTGCCTCTCCCACTGTTCTATCTTCGGGGCTTGGGGAGCTGGTGGCTCACCTATGTAACCCTATCTACTTGGGAGGCTGACACTGGAAGGATTGTGATTCCTGGCCAGCCCAGGCTTACCCTTGACACCCCCTTCTCAACCAATAGCTGCATGCCTGTCATCCTAGCTACACCAGGAAACCTGAAACAGGTGGATCGAGGTCCAGGCATATGCCTAGGGGATGAGGTCCTATCTAAAAACCTGTGCAACATGGTTTTTGTTGTTGTTGTTGTTATAGTTGTCACTGCTTTTATTTTGAGTTTTTTTTTGTTTTCTGTCTTTTGGGGAGGCAAGAGGGAGCACAGAAATGGGGGGGGGAGGCAGGATGAACAAATGCAAGGATGATGTGCAGTAGATACTATGTGGAAAATTAACTATGTAACTTATGGATAGGGATGGGAGGGGGAAACGGGGAAAGTGAAGTATGGGTGACACTGTCTACAAAGGAATTTTTTCATTACCTGACTTATGAAATGGTAACTCTTCTATAAAACATCTCAATTAAAAAATAACTTGCACAAAAAGAGTGTAGCTCAGCAGTAGAACACTTGCCTAGCAAATGCAAGGCCCTAGGGTTCCAACTTGTTCCACCAAAATAAATAAATTTTAAAAAATAAAAATTACGAGAGAGAGAGATCTTAGACACCTATAATAGAGTAGGCAATTCTCTTACTGTTTGTTTTGTTTATGTTGCCAGTCCTGGGGCTTAAACTCAGGGCCTGAGCTCTGTCCCTGGCTTCTCTTTGTTCAAGGCTAGCACTCTACCTCTTGAGCCACAGCGCCACTTCTGGCTTTTTTCTATATGTGTGGTGCTGAGGAATCGAACCCAAGGCTTCATGTATACGAGGCGAGCACTTTACCCTAGGCCATATTCCCAGCCTCTTACTGTTGTTTCATATTCAGACAGAAGTCAAATCATACTGTTGGAGCCCTCATGTTATGGAGCCAGGGACATAGCACTTGGAGTATCTCCAACAGCCTTGATCTTCCATAGAGCTGGATCCTCAGCTAAGGACTTCACAAAACATGTGTTGCAGCAAAAATGGCCACACTATTCTAATGACCAAGGCATTGATTCTTGATTCTTGGTGAATCGTGTGTGTGTGTGTGTGTGTGTGTGTGTGTGTGTGTGTGTATGCAGTTACAGGGCTTGAACTCAGGCCTCACACTCTTGGCCTAGCTTTTTCACCCAAGGCTAGCTCCCTACCACTTGAGCCACAGCTCCACCTATGGCCTTTTGCTGGTTATTTGGAGATAAGAGTCTCAGGAGCTGGCTCTGGTGGCTCACACCTGTAATTGGGTTGTGGTTCAAAGTCAGCCCAGACAAGAAAGTCCATGAGACTGTCTCCAACTGTAGACTATCTCCAATTAACTACCAAGAGCAGGCAGTTGAGCTGTGGCTCAAGTGATAGAGTGCTAGCTTTGCCTAAAAAGCTACAGGACAGCACTGAGTTCAAGCCCCAGTAGTAGTTAAAAAAAAAAAGTTTCACAGATTATTCTGTCCAGGCTGGCTTTGAACTATGATCCTTAAATATCTGCCTCCTGAGTGGCTAGGATTACAGACATGAACCATTGGTGTCTGCCTCTGACTGTATTGGTCTCTCTGTTTCTGTCTCTTCCTCTCGTGGTGGTATCTAGTTAAGCTGTACACTGGGAAGTGTTTATAGAGCGGGCAGTCAGGTTGTGTGCTTGGTTTTAGTGTACTCTCCCTAACCCACTAGCTTTGGGGCACTGTGCACAGCCATGCTGCGCTGTTTTCTGTGGAAATGGTGCTGGCATTTCTCTATTATGTTTATGGCTTGGCTCCCACCAGGAGTAAGAGGTGAGTCAAAGTATATCATTCTAGGTCTTTCCTCAGTTTATACTTCAAATCTCACTCAGGAGGAGAGTTTGTTCATGATCTCCCCTTAGATCTGTCCAATGGCCCTGCACAGCTGGTTTCCTAGCTGTGAAGCAGCAGCTTTTAGCTATATACACATTCAACCCCCACCCCAAATCAGCAAGGCACTAGATAAACACAGAGAAGCTGAAAATAATTCAGCCCATGAGACTGTCTCCAAAAGGAGACTACAGTTGACAGCCCTTGAGGTCTAGCAACAAGGGAGAGACAAGAAATAGCAGACGTGGCTGCTGCCAGTGAACCAGCTGAGTTGATTATAACCATGAGGGCATCTTCAGGGACTCCAGGGAAAGGAAGGGGGGTGTTTCCTAGGAATAATAGGATCATCTGTGTGGCCCATTAAATCACTGGGGGTGGAGTGGGTTTGTATTGAGAGCTTTTTCTTAGTAAAACTGCTGAAAGGGATCAGGGAGAAATTTTGTTTCTTCCTGTGGAAGGTTTCTTCTCTCCTTCCTTGAAATATGTCCCCTCCCTCCCCATCCCCTCCCTCCCTTTCTCCCTTCATCTCTTCCATCCATCCTTCCTTTTTCATTTTTCTTCCTATCAGCCTCTGATAGCTGATCAGGTGCTCCATCACTGAACTACTCCACAAGTCCCCTCTTCTTTTCTTTTTTTGCGACAGGATCTTGCTATACCTAGCAAAGTTGGTGTTCTTTATGCAGATGAAACAGACTATGGATCTGGATTCTACATGTTAAGAAGTAGTCGTTAAGTGTAGTCTGGGCATGGTAGTATCTGCTTATAGTCAGCACTTGGGAGACTAAAGAAGAAGTATCACAAGTTTGAGGTCACCCTAGGCATAAAAAGTTTCCATGTCAAACTGGGAATATGGCCTACTGGTAGAATGCTTGCCTTGTATATATGAAACCCTGGGTTAGATTCCTCAGCACCACGTATGTAGAAAAAGTCAGAAGTGGCGCTGTGGCTCAAGTGGCAGGGTGCTAGCCTTGAGAAAAAAGAAGCCAGGGACAGTGCTCATACCCTGAGTCCAAGCTCCAGGACTGGCCAAAGAAAAAAAGAAGAAGAAGAAAAAAGAATGAGGCCCTGAATTCAAGCCTCAGTACTGGTACAAAAACAAAAACAAACCAAGTATTAATGAAAGCTGTTGATCAACATGGGTTTGGAGGGAGGGAAAAGAGAAAGCAATAGAGAGGGTTGTTCTGAGAAAAATACAATGTGCAATATATGGACTGGGAATATGGCCTAGTGGCAAGAGTGCTTCCTTTGTATACATGAAGTTCGATTCCCCAGCACCACATATATAGGAAATGGCCAGAAGTAGCGCTGTGGCTCAAGTGGCAGAGTGCTAGCCTTGAGCAAAAAGAAGCCAGGGATAGTGCTCAGGTCCTGAGTCCAAGTCCCAGGACTGGCAAAAAAATATTAAATTTTTAAAAATGCAATATATGCATATCCAAAGTATCATGGTGAAAAAATCCTTGGTGCGATTTCAATGCACACACACACACACACATGATGATGTGAAAGGAAAATAGGTTCTATTAGGGGGATGGTTACTAGTGGCTACTAGTGGAACTAACAAGGATGGTGAATTAAGATGAATGTGGTAGAAGTAGTTTGCCCGTATGAAATAGAACAACAAAATCTGTTGAAACTGTTTTAAGAGGTACAGAGGCGTAGGAGGAGGTCTAGGATTAATCAGAATATATTTGGACACATGTAGAAATGTCATAATGAAACCTCCCTAGACAACTAACCCCCCATGTAACCCCATTTGTAGCACAGACTTTGATACTCTTCCTTGGCTTTCCTTGGTGCTTGGATAAAGCCATTTGATTTTATATAAACAAATATATATTATATAAATATATCAATTATGTAAGTAAATAAAAAGAAAATATAAGTATATTTACATATAAATGAATAAATCCATATGTATGTATACACAGACACGTGTAATTTGAAGTTGTTTTGTTTTGTTTTATGTCTCTTTCTACATATATACTGGGAGGTGTAGCTCAGTGGTAGAACCGCTTGCCTAGCATGCATGAGGCTCTGTGTCAAATTCCCAGCACTGGCAAAAAATGTAAATTACACACACACACACACACACACACACACACACACGAGGCATGGCTCAAATAGAAGATCTCTTACCTAAATGTGAGATCCTTAGCATGACCAAAAGGGAAAGAAAAAAGAAAGTTTGGTAAGACTGCCTTAGAATTGCCTCTCAGATTTATCTATCAGACATTCACCGATCACTAGACAAGGTCAACTTGACCGTCTATAATATGGGATAATAAGTACATTGTGAAGTTTGAGTGGAAGAATGTTTCCTTTGGACATACACAGTCCTGTCACAAACACGACTTTGCCCAACTTCCAAAGACTGAACTCTGTGTTCAAGAAATCGAGTCAAAGACATTCAAAACTATTACATTCTCCCTTTAGTTCTGTAGTTAATCAATTTTCCAATCTCAACCATTTCTAATCTTTTGAAAGTGATTTGGAAGACAACGTATTATTGTTTACTGAATCTGCATTTGGCATTTAGCAGGAAGAAATCTACACCTGAGTGCATTCTCTTAACATCATGAAGCATGGATGACTTTTTTTTCAGAGAGAAAAACTGGAACCCAGAGATAATATGTTTTTATTTATTGGCAAAGAGATATACAGAGGGGTTACAGTTTCATACTTAGGCAGTGAGTTCATTTCCCAGAGATAATTTTGTAAGTGGAAAAGTCCAGGTCTAACTGCTCTTTTACTAGTCATGTCAGACTGACCCTGAAATGTGCCAAATGAGTGAAATTATTTTTTGTTGGCTGGGCTGACATGGATTTCCTGGGTTCAGGTAATCCTCCTGAATCAGCTTCCTGTGTAGATGGGACTATAGGTGTGCATCACTGTGTTTGGCTTTGAATTAAAAAAATTACATAAATAAAAACAAAGCTAGGCACTGGTGGCTCACACCTGTAATCCTAGTTTCTCAGGAGTCTAAAATCTGAGGATGACAGTGCCAAGCCAGTCCTTGAAGGAAGGCCCATGAGACTCTTATCTCTAACTAGCAAAAAGTTGGAAGTGAAGTATGGCTTAGGGTAGAGTATCAACCTTGAGCAAGAAACCTAAGAGAGATGCCCTGGCCCTGAGTTCAAACCCTAGTACACACACACACACACACACACACACACACACACACACACACACACACTTAAATAAATTTCATCCCTAAGGAAAAAGTATGCCACAAGGACTGTGGATAAAGGGTAATGAAACTATGGTAGGGACTGCGACTTAAGCCTAAAACCTTACTGTAAATGGATCCTACTGGACTTTCTTTTTGGATATAAATAAATCAAACTTCCTGGAGCCAGCTTCCATTTGGATTCAAGCTTTCTGGCTTGTGTGTGGACCTGTGGTTTCCAAATGCCTGCTATTTAAACAGAAAGAATCAGAAGGTTTCTATATTAAAAAAGAAAGAAAGAAAAAAAAAGGGTTAGACATCATGTACATTAGTACTTTGACCAGCAGGTGTCTCTGCAGACAAGGGAGAGGGTTCCTTTTGGCTTCAAGGGATAGAAGAATTTTGAAGCTGAACTAGAGAAAATTGGGGTGGAGATGAAGTGAAGACAGCACTGGAAACTTGAGCAGATGCCACTATGTGCAAGGAAGCTGCAAGGTGCGGTAAAGGAGCTGTCTTGTGTCTTTCCTTGGGAAATAAGAGACGTGTTTGCAAGTAAGCACGGGGGACCCAAGGGCAATTCCCAAGGCAGGTGCTGCACTGCTGGAGGCAACTGGGGTCAGGAGAAAAGCCCAGAGGCCTGGAAAGGAGGAATTGGGAAGTTCTGCAAAGGCAGGCTCCATGAAACAAGGGGAGACTTCTACCATAGGTACATTTTGAAGTATACTTTTATTTTCTGTGAAATGTTCTGACTTCCTAGAATTAGCTACACTTTTATATTCAAGTGGAATAAAAGGATCTAAATATGCCAAAATCTAGAGCACCAATCATGAGCATATAAGCTGAGTAAGAAGAGCATGAGGCCTTGTGTTCAAGTGCTGGCACTGGTTCAAAAGGGGAATATATATATATATGTATGTATACATATATATCTTAATATTTTTGAGTACTACATTTCTAATTTGTGAGGAATAGGTCAATGATGAGAGTTATTTTGACATCACTGAGATCTCTGCCACTGAGCAGTTAGGATTCTGGGTGTGAACCACCCAGTGGTCCTCAGATTGTATACTACTTTTTGAAATTTCTAATGTTTTATTATGTTCATCAAGAATGCCTGTTTTCCAGCTGGGAATGTAGCTTAGTGGTAGAGTTCTTGTCTAGCATGCATGAAGCCCTGGGTTCAATTCCTCAGCACCACATAAACAGAAAAAGGCAGAATTGGCGTCGAGGCTCAAGTGATAGAGTGCTAGCCTGGAGCAAAAAGCAGCTCAGGGACAGTGCTCAGGCCCTGAGTTCAAGCCCCAGGACTGGCAAAAAAAAAAAAAGAACGCCTGTTTTCCAATTCTAGAATCAAGACAGAATGATAATACATTGGAAAAAGTCTCCTCGTTACCTTTGAAAAATACCTTTTGTTTTTTCAGGAAAGAGTTGGCTGATTCTTAGCTGGCTAGCTCTCTGCTTTTTTGGGCACTGGAGGATCTTTTCTTTCTTTTGACAGTACTGCAGTTTGAAACCAGTGCCTTGTGCTTGCTAGGCAGGCAATCACCTACTGAGCCATACTTCACCTGGACTATAGCTCTTAATGTAGCTCCCAAATCATTTCTCTGAGTCTGCTGCAAGACAGGAAGGTACCACAGTTTTAAGAGAGCAAAGGTAAGCAATGAGTTGCTTCAGGGTACCATTTACAAGTGAAGCTATCCTTAGTCTTTTTGTTTAGATGTGGTTTGGTTTTTGTTTTTTGTTCTCAGATGCTTCAGTTGTCTTCGCTGTCTTGCTTTTAGGAACTTCCAAACTCTGTTTCCTCCCTAGGTATATTAGTTAGCATCTCTGTGTGTGTATGCCTCTGTGTGTGCCTGTGTACATGTCCAAGTATTGAAACTCAAGGCCTGGGTACTATTCCTAAGCTTTTTGCTCAAGGCTGGTGCTCCACCACTTGGACCCCCATCCTCAGATCTCAGCCTCCTGAGTAGCTAAAATTACAGGCTTGAGCCACTGGTATCTGGCTGACTCTTTATTACATACCTGCATCTAGTTTCTTTTTCTTTCCTTGATGATCTCCTTCATTGAACCCCTTCCCCACTTCCTGTATCCTCACTAAAGATTCTTCAGGACAGCCTCCACCAAGTGTTCATCCAAATCACAAACCACAACTGAACACATAATCTCCAGGCTCACTTTACACAGGCCAAGAGCACAAATGACACAGCACACAGTATGTGGCTACTTTCTGCCTGTTATTAGAGAACTGTGGTGATAGGCCTCTTCTATTTGGGAATGGGTTCCATGTCTTTAATTCCTCGCAGTGTTGGCTTTGATGTCCTTAAGAAGACAACAGCAAACAAGTTGTACTTGATGTTGAAATTATCTCTGTGAATGGAGGACACTCTTAAATGTACAATCACTCATTAGAGTCGTATCAGTGCTGTTCCAGGGCTTTGCTTTGCCTGCCAGCCAAGGGTTCTGTTGATCCCTCCATTGAGATGATAAAACTGGGGCTCTCAGGCCCAGCACCAATGCTCCATTCCCTGCCAGCTGCAGAGGAGAGCCATGAAGTGCTAAGAGGCCGACCACACCCGGTAATTGCTCTGGGACTGAACAAACTCAGTTGTTGTGTAGGTTTAGCTAGTGCAAGGAGCAATGTCCACTTCATCCTCATCCTCATTCCCTTGTAAAGGAGCCAATTACTGTTAATTGTGTTAGCAATCTGGACTAGCCACCAGGGAATTGATCTAAGACAATTGTGGAATGACCCTTCTGTTTCATCCTTGTTCCAGCTATTACTCATAGTCAGATGGGGGAATCTCAGCACTAGGAAATGTCCTTTGGACAGAGAGTAAACATGTGTTCCCATTCTCAGAGTTACAATGCTCTGGGTGTCAGTTTTCTTTTCTCTTTCCTTTCTTTCTTCCTTGCTTTTCTTTCTTTTCCCCCTCTCTTTCTGCTTTCCTTTTTTTTTTTTGCTGCTCCCGGGGCTTGAACTCAGGGCCTGGGTTCTATCTCTTGGGTTTCTTTTGCTCGATGCTAGCACTCTACTGCTTGAGACATAGCTCTACTAGCTTCTTTGGTGGTTTATTGGAAATAAGAGTCTCACAGACTTTTCTGCCCAGGCTGACTTTGAATTGTGATCCTCAGATCTCAGCCTCTTGCATAGCTAGGATCACAGGTGTGAACCACCAACACCCTGCTAGGGTGTCAGTGTTTAACATAGTGCATACAGTAACCTGACAAAACAGTTTTGCCATCAAGAGACACACAGGCATGTGCGGAGAGACCAGGACTAGACTGACGGCTAATATTTTAACATAGGAGTGTTTGCAATCTTCCCTCTTCCCTTCCCAGCCTTACCAAAGCCTTGTCTCATCAGTAGCCTAATTTTCCACTCTCCATACCCATCTAAAGAAGTTAAATGGCTCTATGTACTACTAAAGGGTAGGTGGTGGTGGTGGTGGTGTCTGGGAGCTAGTGGTGAGTGTGAAATGTCGGATAACAGGGGAGGGAAAAGGACACGGGCTGCATTTGCTGGCGCTGTCCATTTGATCACCTTTAATATTTTCGTAGAATCATGATTAGTAAGCACGGGATTTTTATTTTGTGAATTACTTACCTAATGGCGTGTTCACCTTTCAACACGACATGGCTCAATCAACGCACGCCACAGCCTAACCCGGCTTACACAAGCAGCAGTAGTGTGCAGAGGCTCTGACCGACGTCTAGCTATAGAAACCGTTCAGATTCGGGGGTGAGGGGGGGTGGGAAGGGAAGATGACATGCTTTCCCCGGCCCTCACCCCCCCCCCACTCCCGCCCCGGCCCAGTGACTGGATTGGGGGCTTACTCGGGATGTTTTCCACGCCCTTGCACAGTCACCCCTGGGCTCCCCGTCCTCTCCCGAGCGCTCGCTCGGCGCGGCCGCGGGCACTGGGTTTTGTCAGGAGGAGGAATTTTGCCGGACGGGCTCCCCCGCCGCCGCCGCCCCCCCCACCCCCCCCTCCGCCCGGCCACCGGGCTGCGGCCGCCCCGTCCGGTGGCGATTCCTGCCTGGGAGGCCCGAAGGGCTGGAGTGGGACGCGGCCGGTCTCGTCGGTCATGAGGAAATCCTTTCCCAGGGAGGCTGGGTGTTTGCAGAACTGGGGCAGAGGTCACCGTGGGGATCCTACCGGCCCGGGGACGGCGAGCGTCCCGGCTTGGGGTTCCCCCCTCCCCACCCCAACCACCCTCGACGTCCCCCCAACTCCGTCAGGAAGGCTTGGAAGTCGCGGGCACCCCGGGCTTCTCGAGCCCGCTTCCCCAGAGGGGGGCACCCGGGAGCCGGCCGGCGCCTGAGGAGCAGGGACCCACTCGGGAAGGTCGAGCTCTCCGGTGAGGTCACCGTTGCCATGGCGACGGGCAGTGACGCGCGTCGGCACGTGACCCGCGGTTGCCATGACGCCGGGCGCCCGGCGGCCGCGGGAGCCCCGCCCCCCGGAGTGACGTCCGTCAGCTCCCCCCTCCCCCCCGCTCCTTTCCCGCCCCCCCTTTGCCCCCTCCCCCCCCCAGTCGGCTCCCCGCGGCCCCGGAGGTTTCACTGCACAACAAGATGGCGGCGGCGGCGGCGAGCGGAGCTGGCGGGGCTGCCGTGGCCGGAGCTGGGGGAGCCGGGCCGGCGGGCCGCTTGCTCCCTCCGCCCGCCCCGGGACCCCCGGCTGCCCCCGCTGCGGGACCCCCTGCGGCCGGCCCGCCGCGCCCCTCAGCCCCGGCCTCCCGCGGGTCCATGCCCGCTCGCATCGGCTACTACGAGATCGACCGCACCATCGGCAAGGGCAACTTCGCGGTGGTCAAGCGGGCCACGCACCTCGTCACCAAGGCCAAGGTACCGGCGTCCGGGGCCCCGACTGAGGCGCTGCGCAGCCCGGGCGCGCCGGGGGGGGGGGGCGGGCGGCGGGGCCGGGGCACTTGCGCGACCCTCCGCACTCCGGGGCTCTCCGGGGGGGGGGGGGGCGGCCAGCGGGGTCGTCCGAAGGGAGAGCGTTGGGGGCCCGGGTGAAGGCGGTGGGGGGAGCCCGGCGCGCGCGGGGTGGGGGCCGTCCGGGGTCGCGGCGGACCCGGGAGCGGAGAGGGGAAACTCCACAGCGGAGGGGCGCAGGGGGGACCCCGGCGCCGGGCGAGCGGCGGGCTCGAGCAGGGGCTCCTCGGGCTGCGTCCGAGGGTCGTGAGGGGCGATCGGAGCGGGGGAGCCCGGAGGACGTCCGAGACCCCCGAGGGGACGGAGGGCAGGGGTCCGGAGCAGGGGGCGGGGGGGGGGTGCCGGCGGTGCGGCCGGACTGGGGGGGCTTCGGAGGTCCCCGGGACGTCAGTCAGTCCCCCGGGCACGGAGCGGGCGCCGGGCACCCGGCGCCTCATGACCGAGATAGGAATCCGCATTTGATCACCTACGACTGATAAGGATGGAGGGTGCGAATGGGAGCCCGAAGGGGACACTGAGGCAACCGAGGCGAGAATGTGGTGCTGTGCGCGTGTTTGTGGGAGGGGGCCGGGGAGGGGATGAGAGCCGGAGGTCCCGGGGTGGGGGAGTGGGGGGAGGTGGTGGAGGGGGCGGGCTCCACGGTGGCACTAGCTGCTCAAGGGTTAACGAGTCCGGGAGCGCTGGGTGACCGGTTATTTTTAGTTGTCATCGGAGGGTCTGGAAGCGTGGGCTGTGTGGTAGCCCAGGGTGGGCTCGCGGGGGTGAAGGAGGGGGGTGGGGGGCAGGCCTGGGACCCAGGGGCCCCCTCGCCGGAGGACCGCGCACTCTTTGGGCCCTTCGGTTCCCAAGGGATTTGAGGAGCTGTAGTAGTGAAATTGGCCAAGGTCAATTGGGAAACCGTCTATGGATAGAGACAGAATTCCTTCTTTCCTTCCTTTCTTATTTTTTTTTTAAAGGAAATTTGGGGTGCAATTTTATATGTAGCCTTCTTCATTTGAGGATTGGACTAGAAAAAAGAGAGGAATCCTTTAGTTTTGCTCGACCCCCCCCCCCCCACACCTTCCTGTCCTTTTTGACTCCTAGTTTTTCTTCGCTCAGACATCTCACTTGAATGAGTACTTTTAATTTAGTCATTCATTCTATGTAAAACTGCAGTTTGTGTTCTCCCTCACACTGAGGGAGAACCCTTGCCGGTGCTGCTGCTTCCTACCAAAGCCTTCTTTTCCAGTTCCCCTCAGCCTAGTCCTGGGGTTATCACCTCCTACCTTCTTCTTCCTTTTCTTCTTTTTTTTTTTTTTCTTTTATGGTAATCAGTTCTTTTCAGAAGCCAGGGACTTATCTAGACCTTCTGTTACCTTGCCACCTGAGTTCCTTTCCCTGCCTCTTGCTCTGTCAAGGGATTACACAGGGTGGCCGCCTGGGTGGCTGTGGCCAATTGGCTGGGCAGTTTCACTTCCTTTTGAAGACCCCTTTCAGCTTTCTGGTCACTTTTATCAGTGGGCCTCAAGTCTTCAAATGACAAATGACACCCTCAGTTTCACACCCTTGTTGAGACTAAGCAGAATTTAATACTCTGGTGCATCTTCTCACTCCCCCCCCTCCCCACTAAGTATTTTCAGCCTTGCTTACTATTAGCCAAAACAAACAAATTTACAAATAATGTGCCTAGTTGCTTGTTTGGTTTGGGTTATTACCCCCCCCCCTTTTTGTTTTTCCTTTCCCTTCTCTAAATAATCACTTTGTGCTTCTGTGATTACTTTGCTCTGACTCTGGGGAATGGACTCCATGGACTTAATTGGTTGCCTGGTGCCTATGATTTACAAATTTTTGAGTCTTCCAGTCCTTAGATATACCAAAATATTGATTAAAAGATCTATTACAGGCAAGGTTGAATGTTTTTGTAAATGTAATTGTGAACAGTTGACTCTTGGCTTTATATATAAAAGAGAAATTTCTATCTTCAATAGTCAGCAGAGCAGTGCCTAATTATGGCTGGTCTGCCCGCTTTCTAATTTTCCTCGTGTGTGTGTGTGTGTGTGTGTGTTTGTGTTTCTCTGAGACATTGGTATCCTTTAGGACTGCAGCATTTAAACCATTGGCTTGTTTATAAACGGGTGTCACTGTTTATGTTGGTTTTTATCTTTGATCATTTGTGGTGTGCAGTTATGCAATTCCCATGTATGGAAATATTCAGTCTTGAATGAGTCTTGAATGGCTTGGACAATGAGTTGCATGTGTGAAGAGACCACACCAGCATTCATTTGTGTTTTTGTAGCAGTATGCAATTTCTTAGTTACAGTTACAAGTGCCCCTCTTTTGCCGGCCTACATTACTCTGAGGACTTGAGTGAAGCTTGATTCACAAGAAGCTGTCATGTGCTCTGGGAGAACCATGATCTGGAAGGGGTGCTCAACTGCTGACAGCTTAGATGTGCCCAGCAGCTGTTGACATAGAGAACGATGGCCTAGTCAGGCCATGGTTTGGTTACATAATGGCGGGGAAGGTGCCTAGGTACAGAAGTTGCAGAGGATGCTGCTTCTGTTATTCAGGTACGGAGATTTTTTTTCCTCCCTTTACACTGCAGCATTTATCTTCTGCAGTCAGGTCAGATGGAAGCAAAGAGTTACTTCTTTTTCATTGTTTTCTACAATGTAATAGTTTTTGTCTTTTAGAGGTATGTGGTATGTGATCTCTTCCCTGCCCCCCCCCCCCCCTTTTAGGCCACCTAATGGTTTTTTGTTTTTTGTTTTTTGGCAGTCCTGAGGCTTGAACTCAGGGCCTGGCCACTGTCCCTGAGCTTCTTTTTGCTCAAGGCTAGCACTCTACCACTTGAGCCCCAGGGCAACTTCTGGCTTTTTCTGTTTATGTGGTGCTGAGGAATTGAACCCAGGGCTTCATGCATGCTAGGCTAGCACTCTACCACTAAGCCACATTCCCAGCGGGAGGGGGGGGGCCTTTAAAAAATGTAACTGTATAAACATTTGACTCAGGTAATTCAGATGATGTGTGTTGGCTGAAAGAGGTTAGGTAATAGGTATTTTCTGAACTTTTGGGAAATATTTATGACCATCTTTTCTTATACAACGTTCTTACATGAACTTCTTTCATTTATTGGCTAAGCTACTGTATTTCACCCAACAAGAAGTGGTGAAGCTGGCCCTTCCCCAATTTCTGTTAACTCTTAAACATCCCAGTGTAGGGACCCTGGGATGAATAGGTCAGTAGAGAAAGGAAGTGACTTCCTGTTTGGTTTGGGTACTTTTGCAGCTTGGCTTCATGAGCTCAGACTTGATGTTAGAGCCGTTCACAGGAGCAAGTGTCCATCAGTGATGTGCTGTGCTCATTCTTTGCTCCATAGCTCCCCCTGTGTTTGTCCTACCTGTATTGATTCCCCCCTCCCTTTTTTAGGAACCTTGCCTAAGATTCTCTGTTCTTTTGTTAGAACATTATAAGGCGGCAACGGGATTTTAAAAAAAAGTTTCCTGCTCTCAGGTGGCTTACAGTTTCCTATGCCTAACTATACCTTCAAACTAGCTGGACTAATAGGAATAAAAAGGAAATTTATTTTACATAAGTTTAAGCAAGTATATGTGACTAAAAAGCCTTTGGCCAATTTTGTGTGTGTGTGCGCACGCTTGCGCTTGCTTGTTTGCTTGCTTGTGCTAGAGTATGAACTCAGGGTCCTTGTGCTCTTGCTTAGCTTCTTTGCTTAGTGCTGGTATTCTACCACTTGAGCTATACCTCCACTTTTGGCTTTTTGCTAGTTAATTGGGAAGAAGACTTTTGGGGATTTGTCTGCCCATGCTGGCTTTGAACTATGATCCCCAAGATCTCAGCCTCTTGAGGAATTAGGATTACAAACCAGAACCACTGGCACCCTGCCAGTGGCCAAATAGTTTGAAACTGTGATGTCAGCAAATACAAATCACTTGCCTATTTGAGGTGTGGGGTAAGAGCTTCGGCTGTGGGTAAGACCAACTTGTTTGAATCCTCTGCTGCTTACTAAAGTGGGATGATTTGGGCTTGTGAGAAGTTGCTTACTGACATTCTACTTGGGTTTCCGCACCTGTAAAATGGGTGGATGGCAGTCAGTACTGACCTCACCGGTTAGAGTATTGTAAAGTTAGGTAAGACAGTGTGTGTCAGGTTGCCAGCTCAGTGCTTGGCACATAGTAAGCATGTAGTAAGTGTCATCGTTCTCATCGCCAGCACCATCAGGTGTAACCAAGATGAATCAAGACACAGGCTCCATTTAAATATACCCTTGGGAAGAGAATATGACTGCATATGACTGGTTTTATGTAAGGTGGAAGCAGTCCTGATGTGTTTTCATGTGGAAAAAAAAACCCACAACAAAAATGAACAATTTTCTCCTATTTCAGATGCTACTTTGAGATATCGGGACTAATTCCTATGGGATGGCTGGTATCATGAAATTGTCATTTTAAAACATCTTTTCATTAAGCTTTTCTTTTTTGGTCAGTTGTGGGGCTTGAACTCAGGGCCTGGCCATTGTCCCTGATTTCTTCAGCACAAGGCTAGTGCTTAACCACTTGAGCCACAGTGCCACTTCTGGTTTTCTGGTGGTTAATTGGAGATAAGGGTCTCATGGACTTTCCTGCCCTGGCTGGCTTTGAACCACAATTCTCAGATCTCAGCCTCCTGAGTAGCTAGGATTATAGGTGTGAGCCACTGGTGCGTGGCTTTCATTATTTTATTTTATTTTATTTTTTGCCAGTCCTGGGCCTTGAACTTAGGGCCTGAGCACTGTCCCTGGCTTCTTTTTTGCTCAAGGCTAGCACTCTGCCACTTGAGCCACAGCGCCACTTCTGGCCATTTTCTATATATGTGGTGCTGAGGAATAGAACCCAGGGCTTCATGTATATGAGGCAAGCACTCTTGCCACTAGGCTGACTGCCCCTGACTTTTTTAAATAACATTTTTGAGAGTTGTCCAATGAAAATTGGCACTGGCTTTTACTTTGGGCTCAAAATTAATCCTCCTTTCCTCTATGTTTCTCCTCCTCCTCCTTCATTAAAAACATAATTTTATTATTATTAAAGTGTTGTATAGAAGGGTTACCATTTCAAGGTGTTGTATAGAAGGGTTGCCATTTCATAAGTCAGGTAATGAGTATATTTCTTCTTTAGGACAATGTCACCCTTTCCTTTGCCTTCCCCTAGTCTTCTTCATGTTTTTGACAGCATCTCATTATATATAGCCCAGGCTAGCCTCAGAATACTTCTGTCTCAACCTCCTGAGTGTTACATACCAGGCTCAGTTTTCATTGTAACTAATTTTATGTCACATTTATAATGGAACAATTGGTTTGCATGCAGACTTTTCTTGGGAGATTCACTTAAATTTGGTGGAAAATATGTTAAAATGTTCCTATAAGCTTAACACATTGGCCGCTGATTGTGGAGTTCCATGTCTGTAATTCTAGTCCTAGGGGAGCTGAGGCAAGAAGATGAAACATTTGGTCAGTCATAGTGGGGGACATAGAAACAAAAAACAAATTACAACAAGACACTTTTTTGTTGTTGTTGTTGTTGTTGTTGCCAGTCTTGGAGCTTGAACTCAGGCCATTGCCCCTGAACTACTGCTTCTTTTTGTAATAGGTTTTTCCTTTTATTAATTGTTTATTTTATTTTATATTTTTGGTTGGCTCAAGGCTAGTGCTATACCACTGGAGCAACAGCGCCACTGTGTATTTATTTTTGATATTTTGATGTTTTGATATATGGTACCAAGGAATTGAACCCAGGAGTTCATGCATGCTAGGCAAACATTCTACCACTAAGCCACATTCCTTGCCCCCTGAACTTCTGCTCAAGGTTAGCACTCTACCACTTGAGCTACTGAGTACTGAGATAAGAGTCTCATATACTTTCTTTGCCTGGGCTGTCTTCCAACCATGATCTTCAGATCTCAGCCTCCTGAGTAGCTTAGGATTACAGGTGTGAACCACAGGCGCTCAGCTACATTTGTGTTTTTACGCAGTGTGCTGTGCTACTTAGAAGGACACGTTTAGATTTTTTAATGTTGAGATCAAACCCAGGGACTTACGTATGCTAGTCGAATACTCTACCAGTGAGCCACATTCTGAGCTAGATCAGGATTCCTTCTTTCTTTCTTTTGCTGGTCGTAGGGCTTGAACCCTGGGCCTTGGTTGCTGTCCTTGAGCTCCTTTTTGCTCAAGGCTAGCACTCTTCCACTTGAGCCAAGGATTGACTTCCTGCCCTTTCTGTGATTAATTGGAGGTAAGAGTTTCTTGCATGGGCTGGCTTGTAACTGCAATCCTCAGATCTCAGCTTCCTGAGTAGCTAAGATTACAGACGTGAGCCACCAGTGCCTGGCTTAGGATTCTTTTTTTTTTTTTTTTTTTGGCCAGTCCTGGGCCTTGGACTCAGGGCCTGAGCGCTGTCCCTGGCTTCTTCCTGCTCAAGGCTACCACTCCGCCACTTGAGCCACAGCGCCGCTTCTGGCCGTTTTCTGTATATGTGGTGCTGGGGAATCGAACCTAGGGCCTCGTGTATCTGAGGCAGGCACTCTTGCCACTAGGCTATATCCCCAGCCCTAGGATTCTTAACTTCAAATGTTACACAGAGAAAACACTTTGCCCCTGTGACCCCATTCCAAAGACTGAGCAGCAAGGACGTGTGTGCGTGTTTTCCTGCAAATCCATTTCATGAAGAGAACAACTCAAAGAGGGCCGAAAGCCTTATATTTACTTTTAAGAAAGTTCAATGAAGCAGATGAGGTGGTGCTTGTGCCCTTTATTTAAAAAGCTGGAAACAAGATTCATTGGTAAGTGGTAGAAAGAGTTACGTCAAAAAGAAATTGAAAGCAACATTTGTATGAGATACATTAGGGAAGATAGTCTAGAAGTGGCTGTTGAGAGATGACTAAGCTCATTTTGATATAGTCATGTTGGGGTTGCTAGCTGTGGAAATTCTGTGAAGAGTTGAGACTGATTAGTGTTAACTAGTCTCTCCAGAGTCAAAATATCAGTATTCTACTTTGCACATCAAAGATGTTTATTTTAGCATTCTGATTTTGGTGCCAGCTCCCTAGAAAGTCATAGATCTGGCTCAAGCCAGGGGTGCCCAGACTAGTTATTTCTGTGCCAGAAGTGTTGTTTTCATTTTCCAGGCATCAATCTGGCTAATGTTTTCTAGATCATGGCATAAGAGGAAATAAGATGAATGCTTTGAAGAGAAAAATGTTCTCTACTCCCCAGTGTCCAGATTGTAAAAACACCTAAGACACTTCTGTTATGAGATAGAGCCTCTCCCTCATTCATTCATTCATTTGTTCATTCATTCATTCAGAACATATTTATTGAATGCAGGTTTTTTTCTCCCCAGTCCTGGGGCTTGAACTCGGGGCCTGAGCACTGTCCCTGAGCTCTTTTGCTCAAGGCTATAGCATTCTATCACTTGACCCACAGCGCCATTTCCAGCCTTTTCTGTTTATGTGGTGCTGAGGAATGGAACCCAGGGCTTGGTACATGCTAGGCAAGCACTCTACCACTAAGCCACATTCCCAGCCCTTGAATGCAGTTTTTTTAGGGGTCAGATTCTAGTCTAGGCTCTGGATCACACCAGTGAAGAAGAGAAACAAAAAGTACAGCCTTTCTGGAGCATGCTTTCTCATAGATGTAGGCGCACGAGATGTATAAAAATATCCAACCCATCCCAACCCAGACTTGTGTAGTGATGAGGAATATGAAGAAAATGCTTGGGTGGAGGCCATCAGGGGTAGGTGCTGTAGATGGAGTGGTCAGGAAAAGCCATGGGCAGGGTGGTGGTGTTGAACTAGGAGCAAAAAGCTAGTATGTAAAGTTTTGGAAGACAGAACATTCTGTGCAGAAGGTATGGCAAGTGCAAAGGCCTCCTGGCGTGGGGTGGGGTGGCAGAAAAGAACTAATCATCTAAGGTTCTGTGTCCCCATCTTGTGAACGTGGAGCAGGATGGTTAAGATTGAGGTCAGCTAGCTAGATAGAAAGAGGCTGGGTCACATAGGCCTTTATGGGCCACTCTTGGAATTGGATATGAAACAGGATTGACATAAGATCAGAGCACTGATACCACCTGATTTATGTTTCAGAAAGTCTTGGAACCGTATAGTTGAAAGCTGCTTCTGCCTTCCCTTCTGCTCTTTCTAAAGCTTGAACTCAGGACCTGAGCATTTTTTTTTTAAGCTTAAGGCTAGCACTCAAGCGTTTGAGTCACAGCTCACTTCCAGGTTTTTGATGGTTAAGTGGAGATAAGAGTATCATAGACTTTTCTTCCTGGGTTGGTTTTGAACCTCAATCTTCAGATTTTCACCTTCCAGGTAGCTAGGATGATAGGCATGACCCATCATCACCTGGTTTATTGTTCTTGGTTTGGTGCTAGTGTCTGTTCTGACCTCACCTGTCAGGTGAGTCCCTGGCCCCTCCTAATATTGAGTAACTTGACCCTTTACTGGTGTGGTAGTATAGTTAGTGTCCTGTGGAAGATCAATAACATTCAGGGGATGAGATTTATGTCCTATTTCTTGGGCCTTTGTCCTTATATAATAAATCATTACATGGTCTAGGCTTTGTTTTTGAGAAGCTGTGGCAGACTAGGCTGAATTTGCTTGGCAGGCCTCCTTTTGGAGCTACTTAGAGTACAGTCCCACAAACTACAGAACTGATGGATGAGCCATCATGAAGTTATGTGAGGAACATATTTCTGTTCCGCAGGTGTGTGATCTGCATACAAGCAGTTACTATCACTGATCAGATTTGGCTTTTCAAAGAGGGAGTGGAATTGTGAATACTTAGCTCTATTTCCCAGAAACTGATTAGGAAGGAGAAGCAAACCTCTTGCCTGCTTAAGTTTGTTTGTGTGGGCTGAGCCACTCAGTTGGATATTTTTGCCAGTTATTTAAAACTAAATGTAGGTTTTGATTAGGAAGTTTTGTTTCAGTTCTAATGCTTACTTCCCAGCAGTATGCTTTCTTCCAGTCATGGCTAGAAGAATGAAAAGTGACAAGTTAGCCATCCACATTTCATATTTCTTTCTTTTTCTCCCATTCTGGGTTTCTTTTGATCTTCTTCTTCTTCTTTTTGCCAGTCCTGGGGCTTGAATTCAGGGCCTGAGCACTGTCCCTGGCTTTTTTTTTTTTTTTTGCTCAAGGCTAAGCACTACCACTTGAGCCACAAGCGCCACTTCCTACTTTTTCTGTATATGTGGTGCTGAGGAATTGAACCCAAGGCTTCATGCGTCGTGCTAGGCAAGCATTCTACCATTAGGCCACATTCTCAGCCCCTGTCTTTCTTTTTTGTGACACTGAGAATTGAATGCAAGACCTTTTTGCACTTTGCACTTGCACAAGTACTGTACCACTTGACCCATGTCTCCAGCTCTGTTTGCTTTAGTTCTTTTTCACCTGGGGTCTTTTGCTTCTGTCCACTCCTGTCCTTAGGTTGCATTCTTATTATCTTTGCTCTTTAGGTATATCCCACCACTCTTGGCTTGTGGGTTGTTGGTGTGTGTGTGTGTGTATGTGTGTGTGTGTGTGTGATAACTTTTTGCCTAGGCTGGCCTCAAATTTCAGTCTTCCTACTTCTGCCTACCTGAATGCTAGGATTCTATGTGTGTTCTTCCACATCTAGCCCTAACCACATTTCTTGAGACTAAATTTTTTTTTGGAATAAAAACTTGATTTTAAATGCTTTTGAAATAGAAATAGATGACATATTACACAAAATTCAAAAAGTACAACAAAGGAGTATCAGTGAAATCGTCATCTTACCTTCACTCCTATTGTCTTTCCCACATAGTGCCTTAATTTTGTCTCTAAACAGTTATTAAAGATTTCTCCAGATAACTAAATGCTATATGCCATTTATTTCCTGGAAAGACTTGGACATACTTGAAATCTGTACAAATCATTTTCCTTCAAATTAAAAAAATAATTTCTATTGCTTGATAGGATGGTGCAGTATAATAGCTTAATGCAATGAAATAAACTGTTAGTATAACTTCATATGCATTAAGTGGATACTTAATGCTTATCTTAGGCTTATTTTTTTTTGTTTTTGTCTTTGTTTTTGAGATAGGATTTCCCTGTGTAGTCTTTGCTGGTCTTAAACTCATCATTCTCTTGCTTCTGTCTCCTGAGTGCTAGGCGTATAAGCAGGTACCCCTATGCCTGGCAGAAATTTGCTACTTACCCTCCCCCCCCCCCCGCCCCTTCCCATAAGGGCTTGAACTCAGGGAATTGGGCATGCTAGGCAAGTGCTGTGCCACTGAGCTAAATCCCCAGCCCCCAAAGTCCCCTGCTTCAAATGGCAGGTTCTTCCCCTGCATTGCTTTCCTTGGGCTAATGTAGTTAGTGTGCTGAGCTCATGCTCCACTTCCCCTCTTCTGCCTAGGAACCTTTCTTCCTTTGGAGGTCTGTGAGACTGTCAGGCTATACTGGCTTGTCCTGAAATAACTTTTCACTACTTGTTGAGTTGCTTCGTTCTCTTTTCTGTGTACCAAGTGATCTGATTAAATAGAAAAAGGTGAAAACCAAAACACAAAATTTTCTATTATTGACCAGTATTTTTGTTGTTGTTGTTGTTTTGCTTTGTTTTTTTTGGTTCTGGTCCTGGGCTTGAACTCAAGGCCTGAGCACTGTCCCTGAGCTTTTGTGCTCAAGGTTGAGTCACAGCTCCATTTCTGCCTTTTTGTAGTTGATTGGAGATAAGAGTCTCAGGGATTCTTCCTGCCCAGGCTGGCTTTGAACCTTGATCCTTAGATCTCATCCTTCTGAGTAGCTAGGATGACAGGCATGAGCTACCAGTGCATGGCTGGCCAGTAATCTTAATGAGTTACTTTTCATTGGTTCTTACATGTGCCAGTGGATTTTTACTTTTAATTCAGTAATTCAGCATGTATTTGCTATGTCATATCAATGTAAAACATAACTGCTGATACTAGAAGATAGGCTTTATTTATGTATTTATTTATTTTTTTGGCCAGTCTTGGGCCTTGGAATCAGGGCCTGAGCACTGTCCCTGGCTTCCTTTTGCTCAAGGCTAGCACTCTGCCACTTCAGCCACAGCACCACTTCTGGCCGTTTTCTGTATATGTGGTGCTGGGGAATCGAACCCAGGGCCTCATGTATACGAGGCAAGCACTCTTGCCACTAGGCCATATCCCCAGCCCCTAGGCTTTATTCTTGTCAGGGCAGACAAGGGGTTAAGTTAAAGGAACAGTCAAATGCTTGTAGCTTCCACCAAATAGTGGAAAGAAGACAAGGTGTTAAGCATAATAATAAAATCTTTTACTGCAAGAACACAATCTATTTTTACTGTCTCCTTTTACCACTTTCCCCCTCTTCTGATTTTAAAAGTAACTTTTTTTTTTTTTTTGGTCAGTTCTGGGGCTTGAACTCAGGGCCTGGGCACTGTCCCTGAGCTTCTTTTTGCTTAATGCTAGCACTCTGCCACTTGAGCCACGGGCCACTTCTGGCTTGTTCTGTTTATGTGGTGCTGAGGAATCAAATCTGGGCATGCATCCTAGGCAAGCACTCTACCACTGAACCACATTCCCAGCTCCTGATTATAAAAGTAACATTTTACTTATAGAAAAACTGGGAAACTTTGGGCTGGAAATGTGGCTTAAACAGTAGAGGGTCTGCCTGGGAAGCATGAATCCCTGAGTACAGGCAGGAAAAGAAAAGAAAAGAAAAGAAAAGAACCTTTGGGAAAATTCAGAAATTAAGTTGAAACAAGAGGCCGGGTGCTGGCATCTCATACCTAGCTACTTAGAAAGCTGAGATCTGGAGAATTGAGGTTTCTTGCCAGCTGGGCAAAACATTTTCTGTATTCCACCTCCAAAAAATAACCAGCAAAAAGCAGAACTCAAGGTATGGCTGGACTATCAGGCTTGTAGGTGCAAGGTTCTGACTTCAAAATCCTAGTACCGATTAAAAAAAAAAAAGGAGAAACAGGTCACCTATCATCTTGCCACTCAGAGGTAGTAATTATTGATACTGTGAAATACTTAACTACAGTGTATACGTTTTTAAATAGGATTCTATTGATACACTGTTTTATCCCTTCCCCTTTGATTATTCTCATCACTTGAGAAGATTAATATGTATCAGTTTTAATGGATATATAACTTTCCATGACAGTCTTAATGTTAATTTTAGAACCTTTTCCAAGATTTAAGATTTTTCTTATTTGTTCATTTATTTTTACTTTACAAGTTCACTATGATAACTATTTTGTCTGTGTGTCTGACGTGTTTCTGATTTTCTGCTCTGGGTAGATTGTGGTAAGTGAGATTACTGGGCCAGAGGGAACACATGCTTGCAAGACACCTGATATGTGTATTGCCACATTGCTTTCCAGAAAGATTGCAGCAGTTTGCCTCCACAGCAGTGTGTAAGAAGCCAGTTGCACAGCCAGTGCACAGGCTGTCTTATCTGTCTCCCCTTCTGCCTGGGTTGGTATGGGGGTGGAGGCTTTTAAGTCACTACTTTGCTTCTAAGCCTACTGCCATAGGTACGGTACAGGGCAGAAGTGGGTTCATACAATTGCCTACTCCGTTTTTTCCCTGAGCCAAAACTGCAAGAGGAAAGAAAAGAATAAGTATGTATCTGACCTTTGACTTGTTTTTGTGGAGCATTATTTTCTTCTTATCTTTCACAGGGGACACAATTTCTACACTGGAGAAATTGCTGAAGGGAAGAGAAGAAAGGTTGATGAGAGATAGGATGACTATCTGAGCCCTTTTCTTTCTCTTTTCTTGGTCCAAGATTGGGACTTGAACTTGTTACCTGCCACTTCACTTTTACTCATTGGCTAGGCCTCTACCAACTGAGCCATGCTTCTGGCCCCTTCTCTGGCTCTTTAAAAAATTGTTCTTTTTTGGAGGGGAGTGGTAGAAAAAGTTTTGCTGTGTAACTCAGATCACCTGGAAGCTGGGTTCTCCTACTTCCATCTCCTAAGTGAGGGATTATTAATGTGTGCTACCATGTAGGGCTTCAGTTTCTGTGATGTTTTTGATCACTTTTTTTTTTTTTTTTTTTTTTTTTTTGCCAGTCCTGGGCCTTGGACTCAGGGCCTGAGCACTGTCCCTGGCTTCTTTTTGCTCTGCCACTTGAGTCACAGCGCCACTTCTGGCCATTTTCTGTATATGTGGTGCTGAGGAATCGAACCCAGGGCTTTGAGTATATGAGGCAAGCGCTCTTGCCACTAGGCCATATCCCCAGCCCCTGATCACTTGTTTTGAATCAAGATACAAGCAAAATCTATAAACTTGTGTGTATGTGCGCGCACGCGTGGGCGCGTGGGCACATGTATATGTATTTTGCCAGTTGTGGGGCTTGACCTCAGGGCCTGGGTGCTGTCTCTGAGCTTTTTTGCTCAAAACTAGGTTTCTACCACTTTGAGCCACAGTGCCACTTCCAGTTTTCTGGTGGTTAATTAGAGATAAGGATCTCATAGACTTTCCTGCCCAGGCTGGCTTTGAACCATGATCCTCCTGAGTAGCTAGGATTACAGGCGTGAGCCACCAGCACCCTCCACATAGGTGTTTTTATATACTTTTGTAGTATTTATAATATATATGGCATTTTGTCCATTCATATTAGGGTTTGTATGAATTGAATTTGATAAAATTCAGTGGTATTAAGAGCTTAGTGAGGAAACAGTCTAAACTCTCTAGTTTAGAAGTTTGTATCTGTTCACTGCCAGTGTAGTGTTCCATGGAAGAAGCTGACATTTTCATGTAGTAAGTTCTTCTGTTTTTGGCAGAAGAAATCTTGCTTCAGATGCCATGAGAAACAGAATTGTTTTTATTGTGGAAGACAGGAGCAGCGCTGTATGTTTTTTATTAAGATTAGTTGGGCACCTGCAGGATTTCTTACTTCTGTCTTTGCTTCCTGCCTCCTGTTGTCCTTTGCTTCTGTCAAAATGTTCTCATGTTGCATAAGCAGTATTCTGACAATGGATAAGGTTTTCAGTCACTCATTTTTTAAACCCTCAAAGTAATGTTTTTAGTGATTATGTGTCCTTGGCTTTCTCTCCATTCCTGCATCAACAGTGATATTGTTATTCTAGTTCCTTGGCCTGTGGTCCAGCTGTATTCTGACCATGATCTTGTGTCCAAGTCAACTGCAGAATAAACGACTTCTAGATATGTAGTAATTCTTGGAGGCAGTTAAATGTTGGGATGGTACTTTAGCATATCTTAAAGGGTTTTACAATCCTTGGGAAGAAAATAACATCCTTGAAGCATATTATGCGTTATTGGCCTCTGACATTAGAAGAATGGCCTGTGATTTTAGCCCTTGCCTCCTCTTCTTTCTTCCTCCCTCTGTCCCCAGCTCCATCCAGTGCCCTGCTTTAAAGGTGCTCCAGAAAGGGTAGACTCATTCACTACCTTTGAGTGGATCAATGCTAATTAACCATTTTGGGTTCTTAGCTGTTTTAGGCCAACAATCTACTTTTGGAGTAGTATTAAAATTTGAAAACTGCCTTCCGGTTAGTTGCTGTTACTTAAATTCATCTTCCACCTTGCCATCTGTTCTTAATATGGGTTCCTTGTCAGATTCATGAGTTACAAATATTTTTCCCCTTCTGTGTGGATTGTCTTCTTAGTTTTGAATGCTGTACAAAACTGATCAAATTTGATTCTCTAATTTATTAATTTGTACAGTTATTCTAACTCTGAAATGATATGGGCATAGTTATTTTCCTATGTGCTCATTTTGTACCTGTCTTCTGTTTTCACACACTTCTTTCTTTCCCAGGACATTGTCTAGCTATCTGATACAGGTATCTCATAAAATAATCAAACTTTACAAAATATGTCACAAAGTGCTAATTCCCTCTATCCAGAAAACATGTTAGTGTTTTATAAATATGCTGGGTATGAGGCTGTGGCAGGAGGATTACAGTTGAAGGCCATGGGACTCATTTTCAAAAGCAAAAGTGAAAGGGCTGGGAGTGTAGCTCATGTGGTTGAGTGCTTGTCTAGCATATATGCATGGCCCGGGGTTCAATCTTTAATACTGCCCATACACATGCGTGTGCATGCACATGTGTGTGCGTGCACACGCACATTACAGCCAGATATTTTTATTAGGGAGGTCATACCATATAACCAGTGTGCTACTTGTTTTGTACTTCATAAAATATCTCCAACATTCTTCCATGTAGTACATTTTTGCCCTGTCTCAATCATTCTCTACCTTTAGAGTATGATATAATTTATTAAATTCATATGAGTATAAAACTGTAAGAGTAGTACCTTAGGGTCTTCAGGGCATACGCAAGTGGTAGAATATACCTGTCTAGCAAGCAGGAGGCCCTGAGTTCAGACCTCATATCACTGAAAAAAAGTATCCTATTAGCAGATTTTAAGAATTAAAAAAAAATTTTTTTTTTTTTGGCCAGTCCTGGGCCTTGGACTCAGGGCCTGAGCACTGTCCCTGGCTTCTTCCCACTCAAGGCTAGCACTCTGCCACCTGAACCACAGCGCCCCTTCTGGCCATTTTCCATATATGTGGTGCTGGGGAATCGAACCCAGAGCTTCATGTGTAGGAGGCAAGCACTCTTGCCACTAGGCCATATTCCCAGCCCTTAAAATTTTATTGTAAACTATACATTAGTTAATATTTCTGAACATTTATATTTGTACACTTGGGACTAGCCCAAGGAAATACTAATTTCTTATTCAATCTATTTGTTATTGTACTATTTACTATTTATATGACTTTCAGGTCAGATTTGTTTAAAAGAAAATACGAGAGCTTTATTGGACCTGAGTTAGTTGCCAAAAGTTATGAATTCTTTTTTTCCCATCATATTTATAGTGTTGGGGGTCTGCTTTTGAAGCTGACTTTTCATTTTTTCAGAAATTGTATAGAATAATTTACTACAATTGGAATGACTAGGTCACCATATGATAATCTCCCTTCTTGCTACATATCATAGGAGACACATACTTAACTTACTGATTGAACATGTAGTCAATTCTGAGAGTCAGCCTGTACCACAGAAATGATTGGGGGGTGGTGGTTATGGTATCTATCAAAGAGTAGTACCTTAGGGTCTTCAGGGCATGACACAAGTGGTAGAATATACCTGTCTAGCAAGCAGGAGGCCCTGAGTCCAGACCTCATATCACTGAAAAAAGTATCCTATTAGCAGATTTTAAGAATTTAAAAATTTTTTTTTTTTTTTTTGGCCAGTCCTGGGCCTTGGACTCAGGGCCTGAGCACTGTCCCTGGCTTCTTCCCGCTCAAGGCTAGCACTCTGCCACCTGAGCCACAGCGCCACTTCTGGCCGTTTTCTGTATATGTGGTGCTGGGGAATTGAACCCAGGGCCTCATGTACATGAGGCAAGCTCTCTTGCCACTAGGCCATATCCCCAGCCCTCGAAGAGTTTCTTTATAGCATATTTTAGGTTTTTTTTTTATTTTTTATTTATTTATTTTTTTGGCCAGTCCTGGGCCTTGGACTCAGGGCCTGAGCACTGTCCCTGGTTTCTTCCCGCTCAAGGCTAGCATTCTTCCTCTTGAGCCACAGCGCCACTTCTGGCCATTTTCTGTATATGTGGTGCTGGGGAATCGAACCCAGGGCCTCATGTATACGAGGCAAGCACTCTTGCCACTAGGCCATATCCCCAGCCCCGCATATTTTAGTTTTGATTCGATTTCCTTTGTTTAAAAAAAAACACATAACTTTTCAAATTGCTAGAAAAACATTTTTCTCATAATTTTTAAGTGAAGAATATAGAGAGAGAAGATGCCAGGAAAGGTATCAAGATAATTATGTTGGCATTCTATTGCTGGCAAAGCAGATGGTCCAACAGGTATTACTTAAAAAGTGTTATTACATAGAACTCAGCGTAGTGACCTTGATTTCCCGCCCTGTGTGTGACACCGGCCCTTCCCCGGGGTATTCGGTACTGCACTGATTCATTGTCCTGACACTGTCATGAGCTGCAGGTCACGTTGCTGAGCAGTCATTTTCTTCTTCTTTGATGTGGCCTCCTCCTCTCCCTAAAGCATTAGAATTTCATAAACTCTGAAGCAGGACTTGGGATTTTTCTGTAAGGTCTTTCTCATGCAGGAACCAACTTCAGAGTTTGTATTAGAGGAGTTTGGAACAGAGATCTCTCCTAAAGCTCAGGGAGACACAGGGCAGGAGAACAGGCATACTTATTGTGATAGAAATCCCTATTTTATTTTTGATTGGAATGTTCTAGTACATTTCAATGCAACTATTAATTCTGAACCAGTACAGACGTACAAGTATATTTTCTCATAGTTAGCCATTTTTCTTTTAAAAAATAAATAACAAGTTTCAGCAAGCTCTTTCAGACTAATAAGTCAAACTATGGACTTTAGAATTATTAAAGGAGAAAAATAACTCAAATAGGTTTGTTTGGGACCCTTAGTCTCCACCCTGGAATTAAGTGCCACTGAAAATAGCTCTGCAATAAAGGGTTTTTGTGTGGCTGGGCTAGTGAATTACATGGATTCTTCTTCTGCAAGTTTTCTGTGGGTAGAAAATGGGCTTACTTTTCTCTCCGTTACATTTTTAATTTTTCTCCATTCAGATGTTTAGGCAGTTAACTGTTCCAGTACCACCAATAAGCAACTTGCTAGTAGATGTTATCTTCTGTTGACTTGTTCCTTTTCAAATTTTCTGTGTTTACCAAACACCTGTCTGTATTTGAGCTTTGCTAGGGGGCTGGATTTTTGTATTTGATTTGCTCCAAAGAAAGCAGATCCTTATTGGAACAGTAGAAAGGGGGAAAAAAACCAGTCAGCAAGTTTCTATATGCTTTCATGGAAGAGATTTCCCAATTAGAAAGCTTTTGTAGGCTTAACCTTCTTGCCCTAAAGTAACCCAGCATTTCATTATGTATTCCATTGAGGTTTTGGAGCTCTGTGCCAGAAAGCCAGGACCAAGGTTGAATGTGAAAGGAATATTCAGATGCAGTTCTTGGTCAACAAAGTGCTGCTTCATAGGCAAGGTCCAAAAATAACCTGCTTACCAGAGGGAGCGAGAATGTAGGAAGACTTAGCAGCAGTTGGAAGCAGTGATACAGGTCTCGATCTCTTTCCCCAATGTGACTAAAGGCATGTTAAAGGGGTATAATTTAAAAAGGTCATTTGGAAGAGTGTTGCTTGGGGGGGTCAATTTTATTTACTCCTGTGTAAGAATTATTCTGATATTTGGGCGGATTTTTTCTTCTGACAAATTAGTGAACATTTATTTAACTAAATAGGTGTGTGTGTGTGGGAGGAGGTGTACTTCCTTATAGATACCTAATTTTGGGGGGTAGGGTATGGGTACCGGGTCTTGAACTCAAGGCCTTGTCCTATTGCTTAGCTTTTTTACTCAAGGCTGGTTCTCTGCCATTTGAACCACACATCCACTTCTGGCTTTTTGCTAGTTAATTAGAGATACAAGTCTTGGATTTTTCTACCAGGGCTGGCTTTGAACCGGATCTTTTGATCTTTTGAGCTCAGAATCCTAGCCTCCTGATAGCTAGGATTAGAGGAGCATGAGCCACCTACCTTTGGCCTTGAAATTCAGGCAAGTGAGCTGCCTGGATACTGTGGTGATCTTGAGTGATTAAGAGGCCAAACTTAGTATGTGGTTCAGAGGAGTCAGCATTGGAATGGATTCCCAGGATGCCCTTAAGATAGGAAATGTGAAGGTTTTGATGGTGTGGTCTGAGGATTGAAGTAGAGTTCTAAAACAATAAGTTTTAAGAGTTATAAATAATCTTCAGTGTGGAAAGGCACAGTGTACAGACACATAATTAACAGTTCAGGAAGTTTGACTAGAAGGAATAAATTATCTTTAGTCACTTGATTGAATGAGATCACGGAAGGGAGCTCAGTTTGTTTTAGGTGGTTGGAATTGTGATTTTGCAGCTTGCCCAGGAAATGAGTTGTGAGATATGTTGTCATCGTCATTAACGGTTCAATTTTACAGAAGTGTGACAAAGCCATCCAGTCTTCATTCCCATAGGCAATCGATGTTATCTGTGTCTTACTGTCCCAAGGTTCTCTTTTTTTGGGTGGGTCGGGTGGGAGGGAGATACAGGCGATTGATCCTAGGCCTTATGCTTATTAAGCATGTGTTTTTTGTTTGGTTTTGTTTTTTTGCCAGTCCTGGGGCTTGAACTCAGGGCCTGAGCACTGTCCCTGGCTTCTTTTGCTCAAGGCTAACACTCTGCCACTTGAGCCACAGCACCACTTCCAGCGTTTTCTATATATGTGGTGCTGAGGAATCGAACCCAGGGCTTCACGTATAGGAGGTGAGCACTTGACCACTAGGCCACATTCCTACCCCTAGGCATGTGTTTTTCCACGGATCTTCACCCCTAGCCCTCCTGAGTTATTTTATGTGTATATAAGTAAGTGTGTATACCTGTTACTCTCCTGCTTCTTTTAAAACAAATTATAGAAAATTTACATAGTAATCTACATTTTCCTTTTTCCCACTGATGCATTCTGAGGACTATGATGTGGAACTGGATGTGGAATTTTCTCATTTGAAAAAAAACAAACCACAACTATATAGCATTTTAATGAAAGGACTTATCATACATTTAGCTATTTGAATTGTTTTCAATCTCTTGCTAATAAAATATGCTAGGGGATTTTTTTTCTCCCTTTGGGGTGCTAGAATTTGGACCCAGGCTTTATCCATGTTAGGCTGGTACTGTACTACCAGCCCCATAGAAGATCTCTTTATATATATTAAGATTTTTATCTTGACTAAGTTATGATAGAAGCTTGTTATAATTAAATTTATATATCATATTAAAATGTCTTATTAGGCTTTCTAGTATCCTGTTGATGTAAGCACAGCATTTTATTTAATTAATTGAATTATTTTTAAAATGTATTATGTTTTTGCAGTGCTGAGGATTGAAATCCCAGACCCTTATATGCACTAGGCACCTAATCCTCTCTACTCCTGAGCTATGTCCTCAGCCCTAGTATAACATTTTATACTGAACTGGTGTTTATATAGAACTAATGCAAAGTGGAGGGAGAACTAAGGTCAAGAAGACTTGTATTTGAATTTTTTTTCACTTTACCTAAGATATAAATGCTGTGTGGGAAGAATAAGAGGAAATAAACTTAGGTGAGGCAATCTCGAGAGCTCAGGGACACACCTCTGTTGTAGAAATCAGGATCTTGTTTGCCAGGAGTGAGAAGAGATGGTCATGAGCTGTGACAGAGACAGAAAAGTATTTAGGCGATGGCAGAACATCATGGTTTGACTGCCATCTTGCTGTTTAGTAGTATGGTAAGCCACAACCAACATGGTGGTTCTTAGTGAAACCTGTTGAAACTGTTATAAGTGGGAGGGGTATTTAGCTGAAACTAATAATGAAACAAAACAAAACAAAATACAGTAGTTCTTGAGGAACTGGGGATTTTCATGACACTGTAGAAGAGACTAGGAGTCAAATAGAATTCAAGATTTATTGAGGAAATTCATTTTGTCTTGAGGTAAGGAAACAGGGATGGAAATAACAGTGAAAACAGAATTTTCTTAGAGGCCCCAAGGTTAGGGATGGTTTGATAGATGATAGCAGGTTAATGGAAGACAATTTTGGACTCAAAACTGAGGCCTAGGAAAGAACTTTCTTCTTCCTGAGACTGGATGACACTTTGTAAGGATAGGCAAGTCATCTCAGTAGAGCTGAAGATAATGTGAAGCTGATTCATGCTTTCATTATGTGGTTAATAATGTCTGGAAACATAAGTGTAGGCTTGGTCATCAGCCTTCTGTCTTAATTATCATATACTAAAAAAATTAAAGAAAAAGAACCCACCCTTAACCAAGGGGTTGGAGGTGTGGCTCAGTTGGTAGAGGGCTAGCCAATGAGATAAAGTGGTGGGCAGAGTTTGAGTTCTGGGCTTGGACTTTACAAAACAGATAAGAATTACTATATACGGTGCCTATTGTGTTTTCTATATTTCATGCCATTCTTTCTAGCCAACAGGTTTGCAAAATAACTGTTGTTGTTTCTCCTTCCATCAAGGAAGCAGGTTCACCACAGTGGAGAATTCCAGTTTCAGCTCCATAGAACTAGAGTGATGCCACTGTCATGAACATGTTAAAAATATGACTGGTTGATATACCTATTGGAGATGATTCTGGTTGAAAGGAGAGAAAAAATGCTGAGAAACTTGACCAGTATTTGCTAAGAGCTGACCAAAGTCACTCTGAATATGGAGAGAAGGGAAAAGAACGCACTTGTTGTGCATATGTAGCTTTAAGAGAAAATTTCCAGTGCCTTGGTTAAGTTGCATTTCCTGAAATCCTAGTGTACAGAGATTATATAGCTAACACTGAAGTCCATCATTGGTGGGACCCAAGTCTTGGAACTTTTGGAGGTGGGACATTCTGACTGCTGGATGCATGATGTCCTTAGAGATGCCACACAATTATGATTTCTCACATTCTGAAGTTGGAGGAGGTAAGAATCTCCTTGACTTAACAGATTTGTACATACAAATGGTAGGTACATATCTAGACTTTATTGCTTGCCATCTCTTAGCATTTGCTTGCAAATACTCATGTATATTTTTCAGATAATACTTTGATGTACTTCCAACAACCATTGTCATGTTGGAAAGAAGTGTTAATATGGGAGGTTGATGTTTCGGTGAAATAAAGCACTTGGAAACTATGATTCAGCATTAGTCACTGGCTTTGCTGCTATGTTATGTTCTCCTGTCTCTTGCTTAATTGTGGTGAGTCTAATGTCATTTGATTACACAGCCAACTGAAGATCTTGACCTTGGTGATAACCCAATCACATTTCTAGATAGTCAAAATATCAGGGACAAAATCTTTCTTCTGTTTTAACAGCTAGTGCTATTGTTTCCCCTCTGGAGAAATATTAGCATACTCTCCAAGTTATCCCAAATAATACAAGTCAAACAATTATCTTAGGAAAAATGGCTGTTTATACTTTTAGTAACTGTTCTTTTAAATTTTTTCCAGTTATATTTAGTTTTATGGTTTTCTGTCAATCGTCTGTGTTGCCTGTGTTATCCTACAGGTTGGCTTGATTTGGGGGACAGAGGGAAGAAAAGGAGGCTCAGCTGGTGATAAAATGTATTTGTGGGCCTGGGAGTGTGGCTTAGTGGTAGAGTGCTTGCCTAGCATTCATGAAGCCCTGGGTTCGGTTCCTCAGTACCACAGAAACAGAAAAGCTGGAAGTGGCGCTGTGGCTCAAGTGGTAGAGTGCTAGCCTGGAGCAAAAAAGCAGCTCAGGTACAGTGCCCAGGCCCTGAATTCAAGCCCCAGGACTGGCAAAAGAAATGTATTTGTGATGAATATACATCTTATTTTTCCTCTTTAAGTGTGAAGTGATGGCTGCAGATCGGAAATGAACCAAATCATGTTATTAAAAAGTGGCAAGGTGACAGAATGTGATTTCTGCGATCATGTTAGTACTTTATATAGGGGTAGGCCTCTCTCTCTCTCTCTCTCTCTCTCTCCCCCTCCCTCCCTCTCTCCCTCCCTCCCTCCCTCCTTCCCTCCCTCCCTTCCTCCCTGTCATTGAGAAATGATTTTGTTACGCAGCTGAGGCTAGTCTGGATCTCTACATAATCCAGGCTGGCCTTGAATTCATAAGGCCACAGCCTCCAGAGTTCAGATGGCAAATTTTTACCAGGAGACCTGGCTTCTGTTTGAGTTCTTTGGCCCTTTCTAACCTATACCTTCCTTAACTCACAGTTGAGTGCTTATCAATACAGTGTCTTACATTTTAGACTGATTATTTAAGTTAGTATAGTATTTTACCAGCCAGAGTAAAAATTCCTTAGGGCAGAGAAGATTGTTATTTTTTTTTCTTTTACAATGTTGAGCTCAAATACATAAGTAATTAAGAGTTTTAATTCAATCTGTCCTGTGCATTTTCATGGTTACTAGCTGTAGGACTTCGAAGGAGTCACGATGATTAATCTGTCTCAAAAAGTTCCTTCTAGAGGCTGGAGATGTGTCTAAGGGGTAGACCGTGTGCTTAACATGTGTAAAGCCTGAGTTCAATCTCCAGTGTCAAAATTAGTCAGTCAACAACCAGCCAGTCGGTTTATCTCTGGGCCATTTGTTATCTGCTTCTGTTAGTCTATGGTGTAAATAGAGGGAAATGACCCAATGGAGCCACTGTCTGTATTTATATTATTTTCTAGTGATGTGGTTGCATTTGAGATAGTTATTGCACATTTTCTTACCTACTCTGTGACTCATAATGCAACTGAGCTAACGTTGAGTCCTTTAGCACTATGCTATAATCTTTTTTGGTTTACATACTCATCACTATGTCTTAGTTCATGAGGTGTTAAAAGTAACTCACTTCAAATAAGATGTTGAACAATGTAATAACTTAACATTCAAATTGAACTCCTCAGAAGGATTAATAGAAATGGAAAATAATCTTTTAATGGGCCAGTATTATTTCCTTCATATTCTGTTAGAGTGGGAAAAGCTTCCTGAGTGGTAAGTGAATATGACAACTTAAATGTAAAGGAAGGGAAGCTGTTGTGATGGAAGTAAATGTCTTTCTGCATGTTTAAAAGCTCTGAGGTAATGGCAGACTTAAGCGTTGGGAGTTGGAAGGGATGTTTATTAGGTAGAAGAGTAGACGACACTGGAAGAAATGCTCTTCTGCCTAAGAATTAAAATAACTGTATGACAAGGAAGGAGTAAAAGCCCCATGGAGCAAGAGAAAAGGAAACGGTTTTCTCTTGTGAGATCACCCTAGGATTGTGATTTGAACAAATCAAATGCCAAAAATTTTTATGACAAAATTTTGGCAATTTGGTTACTGGTGGCTCAAGACTGTAATCCTATCTACTCAGGAGGTTGAGCTCTGAGGATGAGGCTTGAAGCCAGCCAGCCCAGACAGACAAATCCAAGAGAGTGTAATATCTGCAGCTAACCAGCAAAAAGTCAGAAGTAGAGTTGTACCAAGTGCATCAAATGGTTGAGCCTTGAGCAGAAAAAAGCCAAGTGAAAGTGCAAGGTCCTGAGTTCAAGCCTTAGTACCAGGATCCCCCCCAAAAAGGGTGAGGGGGTTTGAATTTGACTAGACACCTACTATGAAAAAACTACTATCCTTTTAGGTAGGGTGGTAGTATTGTCATATGACAAATGTACACTTGAAGTACAGGTAGATAAGAGAATAATGGGATCTGAGATCTGAGAAGTGGTCAGGAATAGAGATAGAAATGAATGTAAGATTGTCTAAGCGGATGAGTACAGGAATGTGTGTATGTCTGAAAATTTTCCATAATAGAAATGACCCTCCCCCCCAATCCCAGAACGTCCCATAACTAACATAAGGAATCGTGACAGATCTACCACTCCATCTTCTTCTTACCTAACTCTCATTGGAGTTGTAACAGTTTTTGCCCCAAAATAGTGTCCTGAAATTTTGGCATCAATAACAAGACCAAGCACCAGTTGGGGAGGAGAGACTTATATTTGTCCAATAATAGAAGAAATGGGAGATAAAAAAAAAAAGCAACTTCTGAACTGTGGTGGTTGGGGGGTTGTGGATAGAGTAAAAGAAATGAGGGATGGGCTTGCGCTCTAAAGGAGAAGAATATTCATGATTTCTGAAAATGGGCAGAGATTTTTCTGGGAAATCAGATGCTGCTGCTTCTTTTCCTTCTTGTGAGTCTTTCCATTTGTTACCGTGGCAACTATCAACTGCCATGGCAATTGTCAACTGTCATGACACCGGGGGTGTGTCATTTAGCATGCAGAGGAGATTATAATAAAGTTAGAGGTTGTCTAGAGGTCACTCAGGCTGTTCTTAGATCCAGCGAGTTTCAGCTGGCCCACCTGAAGGGGAACCTGTGGCCTCCAGGTATCCAGTCTTCAGGGATAAACAAGTCTAGGATAGGGTAAAAATCCAGCTAGGTCTCAGAGGCAGTGCTCTGGGTAACAGGCTGAGGAAAACTGTAGTCTTGCTGCCACTGTTTCCAAGTGGATGTGGTTTAGGTTTCCATCCCCTGAACTTTGGGTCTGTGGCTGTACAGCACTGCTGATAGCAATGGGGCCACCATCTTTCCAACAGTGGAGAAGCATACTACCCACCCATCTTTAAGACTCTTCTTTCTTATCCATGAGGACAGAGACCTAAGAGCAAAAGACAATTTGAAACAATGCTTCAAATTAAATGCCATGTTTTTCTCTTTTTCATACAGACTAAACACTAGAAAGAGAAAGGAAAGAATATTTTGGTTCTGTAATAAACTCCTGTGTATGAGGGCTTGCTTGGCCTGTTTGCTTGGCTGGTGCTCTAATACTTGGGCCACACCTCCAGCCCTGCACTTTGCTGGTTAATTGGAGATGGAGTTTCCTGGGCTTTTTTTTTTTTTTTTTGGCCAGGCTGGCTTCAAACCTCCATCTTCTGGATCTCAGCCTTCTGACTATCTAGGATTATAGGTGTGAGTCACTGGTGCCAGGCACAAACACTTAAAAAACAGTTTGGGAGTAGTATGGGGGCAGTATGGGAAGAGAATACACTGTGTTTGGGGGAGAGTAGATGAATTTAGTTGGGTGGACAGTAGAAGGTATTTTCTTTCTTTTTTTTTTTTTGCCAGTCCTGGGGCTTGAACTCAGGGCTTGAGCACTGTCGTCCCTGGCTTCTTTTTGCTCACTACCACTTGAGCACTCTACCACTCTACCACTTGAGCCACAGCACCACTTCTGGCTTTTTCTATATATGTGGTGCTGAGGAATCAAACCCAGGGCTTCATGTATTTGAGGCAAGCACTCTACCACTAGGCCATATTCCCAGCCCTTTTTGTTGGTTGTGGGGCTTGAACTCTGAGCCTGGGTGCTGTTCTTGAGCTCTTCAACTCAAGGCTAGTGCTCTACTACTTGAGCCACAGTGCCATTTCCAGTTTTCTGGTGGTTAGTTAGATAAGTATCTCACAGACTTTTCTGCCTAGCTTGCTTTAGATCTCAGCCTCCTGAGTAGGTAGGATTACAGGTGTGATTAACTGGTTTCATGGTCCACCTTTAGAAAAAGGGATGAAAAACCAAAGTGGAGCCCCATTTTGTGTTTTCAGTGTGCTTGATTTTGTTTTCATCCTGTCTGATATGTTTTAGTTCTTGGTTGGTTACTTCTAGTAATTGCCACATTGGTTAGGAATAAGTTGGTGATCAAGTCAACCTAAACAAGCACTTTCTGTTGTCTGAACTATTTTTCTGGGGGGGGAAAAAACCCCTTCCATTGGGCAGTCTTCTTGAGAGCATACCATTTTTTTTTCACACTTAGTGAACTGGGGGTTGGAATTTGCAATTAGTGAAGGGTGACAAATGGCTCAAAAATCCCCTCCAGGTTAGTGACTATGAAATGATTCTTAATTAAAACAGAAGTGAATATTAAGTTGCTATATTTCCTTCCAGATTATTTTAAACAGTTGCAATCTGTTATTAATAGGCATGTTTTGGACATATGGCTTCTATTTGGGGCCAGTATTTTGTGTTATGTTGTTAACTATCTTGACTGGTTTAGTCAGTTCACTTCTGACCTGGGACTGGCTTCTGTCACAGTGCCTTTGGAAATTAAATATGGTGGCTCATTTGGAGAGCACAAATAGTTGACACATTTTACTTTAAGAATTCTTAGGATGGGCTGGGAATATGGCTTAGTGGTAGAGTGCTTGCCTAGCATGCATGAAGCGCTGAGTTAAAATCCCAATACCATCAAGCAACAGTAGAAAACGTAGAAAGGGCTAGGGGTAAAAGCCCAAGTGGTAGAGCCCTGGCTAGCAAGCGTGAAACCCCGAGTTCAAACTCCAATACCATCAAGCAACAGTAGAAAACCTGGAAAGGGCTAGGGGTACATAACTCAAGCGGTAGAGCACTTGCCTCGCATGTGCAAGACACTGCATTCACTTCCCAATACTGCTAAACCACCCAAACCAAAACAAAGAACAAATGAAACCCCCCCAAAATGTAGGGTAATTTTGATAACATGAGATTTCCAAATGTCATAATATTTTAGGGACAGGTAATTGCTTGGCCATTGCTTGGGTCTCATGAACCTTTTTTCTAGGGTAGCCTTAAACTACAATCCCCCAACCTCTCTCTCCCATGTAGCTATGGGAGAGTACAAGCTTGAGCTCCTGCTCCTGGTTTGTTTTTGAGACAGGAACTCCCGGTGTACTAGAGGCTGTCCTTGAATTCTTACCTTCCTGCTTCACTCTCCCAAGAGCTTGGTCTTTTTGCCTATCTTTAAGTCATTTAGTTTTCTCATTGGTGAGTTTCAAGATTTGTGTATTTTGAATTTAACAGATACTGTGGCTTGTTTCTGCTTTGTTCCCCTTATATTCATATGATTCTTGGTTTCACATATGATGTGAATTGTAGTTCCTAACTATCCTAGAAGGCTGAGGCAGGATGATTGTGAGTTCAAGGCCCCATTGGGGCAATATAGCAAGGCTGTCTCAAAAAATAAAAAAGAAAGTAAGTTTCCTTTTCTATATGTCTTTCTAAGAGCTTGAGTCACAAATGGCTATTCAGGGAAGTCCTTGAAAATTTCTTGGCAGAACAAACATATTAAGCTTTTTGTTTTTTGTCAAGACATCCTGTTTTATTCTAGATACTTAAAATACATTCCTTATGGTGTAATGTTTAAGAATCTTAACTAAAAATTAGACTCATCCTTGTAAATAGTTTAGTATCTGTGTGTATTACTTCTTAACCTCCTAGTCTCATTCTGACTTTTTTTTTTTTGGTGTTGAGACAGGCCATTGGTGTGAACCCCAAATTGACCTTGAGCTTTTGATCATTTGGACCCATAGGATTAGTGTACCCTGCCCAACACCTGAGTTGATCGTAGTTAATTAATTTATTTTTGCCAGTACCAGGGACTGACTTGGCCTCAGGCTGCTAGGCAGGCCCTCACCCCTTGAGCCAGGCCTCTAGGTCTGAGTGCAATTTCCCATCTTTTTAGCTCTGCTGTTAGCTGAATTTCTGCTGTGACTTCAGCCCTTTTCCGTCCTCCGTGGCTCTCTGTGTGTGCCATTCTTCTGGCACCCCTGTCTCATGTGGACACCGGGACTGGTCACTCCTCAGTGAGTCGTAAGTGGCCTCCATTCTCCTGCATCTTTGTTCTCTGCCTCACGCCATGCAGCTCTCCAGCTGTGGATTCACAATACTGCCCTTTCTCTGTGTTCCTGCACTAGGGCCGAAAGAAATGATTTAATCATATTAATTTGTTCTATTACTAATTCATGAGTTCTAGCCACATCTGTGCTTGTTATTCTCGTTAGTATTCTTCTCTTTCTCTGTCATCAGAATGACTGTTTTTTTTTCCTAAATCTTTACCCATTTTCCTTAGGCTGGTGTCACCTCCCTCCATCGCAGCTGGCTCCAAACTGCAGCAGAGTGACCTTTCAAAGAAAGAGAAAAACAACAACTGATCTATTGTATTATTTCCTGTATAATAATACCTTTCATTATTGAGCTGAACATAAGATCTGAAGTTGGATGGGGCCTGTCTGGTCTCCTAGTCCAGGGCTCCAGCCTCGCTGACCTCATTGCAGACTTCACTTGCCAAGTTCATTGCGAGCAAGCATAGGGCTTTGTATATTCTCTTAACTGGATGCCTTTTCTGTTTTCTTGTTTAAGTTGTATTCATCTTGGGAATATGGTTTATATGTCACTTTCTCAACAAAGTTTTCCTTGCCCTCCCATCTGCCTCAAGGTAGATTAGATTCTCTTGAGATCATAACAGTAATGAAGTATCATCAACAGTGATAGCAAACTTATGAGTGTTTATTGTTTGTCCAGAAACTGTTCTAAGCACTTTACAAATAGGACCTCCATGAGTTAAGGTAGGTTAAGATGAAAAAGACCTGCAATTGTCTCCATTTTCTAGGGGACAGTACTGAAGCTGAGTGTGAAGTCACTTGTTCTAAGTCAGCCACTTGGTCGGTAGCAAACTTGAACACAGAGTTCAGACTCCAGAGTCTGTGTTGTAAACTTCTGTGCTGTATTTTAATGGTGATTATAATTGTGCAATTCCCTTTTCTTTTTGTCAGTACCCATATTCTTGGTAGAGTCTAAACTCCTGGGGTCAGAGATCACATCTGTCAGGTTAATTTTTTATTCACTAGTGTCCAGGACAGAGCCTGGCATTGAATAATTTGTGATGGAGTCCTTGTAACTAACTGACTGCACTACTTGTTGGTTAAAAGAAGAGATGGTATCTTTTAGAATCTGACCACTCTCTACATGTTTACTGTGTATATCCTAGAAAGTAATACACACACACACAATATATTTATACTTTGTAAGTAAGAAAAGTTAGTGTAAAATTTGTATTATGTTCTCTATTTTCTTCCTCCTTTAACTTTACACGTTTTGTAGTTGTCATTTAAATGTATGTCTTTGCTAGGCATGGTACTTCATGCTTGTGTTCCCAGAACTTGGAAGGCAGTGGTAGAGAGATCATGAATTTGAGGCCAGGGTGGGCTACACAATGAGATCCTGTCTCCAAGAAGGAGAAAAGAATAAAGAAAAGGAAAATAAAGTGTATATGTGTCTTCTTCTGGGCTAGGCACATTGTATGGGCATTTAAAATATACAATAGAGAATGTCTGCAATATGCATACTATTCTAAAGTTTTAAAATCACAAATTAAATTACAATATGATAATTTTGCTTAGATGTCACCAATGAGGGTAACTAGGTATTGTTGTGTTGTTGTTTTTTTAACAACTAAACATGACCACGATTTTCTCAAAAAGTGTAATTAAACAAACAAGTTATCAGGGCTGGGAATTTGGCCTAGTGGTAAAGTGCTTGCCTACCATGCATGAAGCCCTGGGTTCAATTCCTCAGCAACATATAAACAGAAAAAGTCAGAAGTGGCGCTGTGGCTGAAGTGGTAGAGTGCTAGCCTTGAGCAAAAGAAGCTCAGGGACAGTGTCTAGGCCCTGAGTTCAAGCCCCAGGACTGGCAAAAGAAAAAAAAAGTTATGAAAGTCTCTCCATATCAGCACATTTATGTATTTATTTATTTTTTTTGGCCAGTCCTGGGCCTTGGACTCAGGGCCTGAGCACTGTCCCTGGCTTCCTTTTGCTCAAGGCTAGCACTCTGCCACTTGAGCCACAGTGCCACTTCTGGCCGTTTTCTGTATATGTGGTGCTGGGGAATTGAACCCAGGGCCTCATGTATACGAGGCAAGCTCTCTTGCCACTAGGCCATATCCCCAGCCCCCACATTTATCTTTTAAATGGTTGTTGCATCAAGATTTCATTGTAAAGTGGACCTGACTTTGTTTCACCTTTCCCCTGTTGATGGACTTAAAAGTAATTTCCATTCTCCCCCCACTGGTACTGGGAATGATCTCTTCACTTGAGTTTGTATGCCTCACCATGTTGTGGAGCAGGACAAAGGGCTGAAAGATGTGTGCACACTTGAAATGTTTATGGGAGTTGGTAGGCTCACCTCCAAACGACTAAACACTTTCCAGCAGTTAGGATAGAAATTGTGTTCACCTGCACTGGCTTGATTCCATTCTGCCACTTGTTCTATGGGGATTGTATTTAATTGTGTGTGTGTGTGTGTGTGTGTGTGTGTGTGTGCGCGCACACACACCAGTACTGGGGCTTGAGCTCAAGGCCTGGGTGCTGTCCCTGAACCTTTTCATTTAAGACTGGAACTCTACCCATGTGAATCACAGCTCTACTTTTGACTTTTAGGTAGTTGGAGAGAAGAGAATCTCATGAACTTTATTACCCAGCCTGGCTTCAAACCATGATCCTCATATATCAGCCTCTTGAGTATCTAGAATTACAGATGTGAGCCATTAGTGCCTGGCTGGGACTGTGCTTTATTGGTTCTTACCTACTTTGTCTCCTCTGTTGGTTCTGTCTGCCAATTCTCTGGAAAGTCCTTCTCACTGATAGGACTCCCTTAACAGCTATCTTAGTCCATTTGTGTTGCTATAACAAAGTATCTAAAACTGAGTAGTTTATAAAGAACAGTAGTATATTTTTTCACAGCTTGAAGGCTGGCAAGTCCAAGATCAGGGTGCAGGATGTTTTTTGTGTTTAGGTGTAGTCCATTTCCAAGATGGCGTTGCCTTCAGAGGGAATACTCTGTCCTTGAACGGGGAAAGGTGGGACAGCAGCTAGGGGGATGCAGTCCCTCTGCCGAGCCCCTTTACTAGAGCATCCAATCCCACTCATGAAGAAAGGACTCTTCACAACCTAATTCGACTTTAAAGACCCCACTTCCTAATGCCATCACATGGGCAACACCTGAATTTTAGAGGTGGCACACTCAAGCTGTTCTGGAGGTGGTGGAAATGAGATGGCCAAAGTATGATTTCATAAATCACATGGATAATTGACAGAGATTTTCTTCCTAGGTTCACAGTGTATAAAGAGCATGGCTCGGGCTGGGAATATGGCCTAGTGTCAAGGGTGCTTGCCTTGCATACATGAAGCCCTGGGTTCAATTCCCCAGCACCACATATATAGAAAATGGCCAGAAGTGGCGCTGTGGCCCAAGTGGCAGAGTGCTAGCCTTGAGCAAAAAGAAGCTAGGGACAGTGCTCAGGCTCTGAGTCCAAGGCCCAGGACTGGCAAAAAAAGAAAAAAAAAAAAAAAGAGCATGGCTCATGTTTGTAATCCTAGATACTTAGGAGGCTTAGGCCTGAGGATTGTGGTTCAAAGCCAGCCTTGGGCAGAAAAGTCCAGGAGACTCAACTCCAATTAATCAGCAAAAAGTCAAAAGTGGCACTGTGGCTCAAGTGGTAGAGTACCAGCCTTGTGTAGAAAAAGCCAGGCAAGAGCACAAGGCTCTGATTTCAAGTATGTGTGTGCATGCGCGTGCAAACACATGTACACACACAGAGAAACAGGGAGAATGATGTGAATCAGCCTCCCAGAGACTTAGTAGACTCACGCTAGCCCAGTTGCCTCCTGTCTTCTTCATGGAACCTATAATCTTGTCCTCAAAATTGCATGCCTTTGTCTTGGACCTGCTGTTACTATTCCTGCATTCTTTTTTCTTCTTAGAGCATTGTCCTGTAACCATTCCCAGCAACTAAACTCCCAGCCTTTTACCCCTAGTGTCTTGTCTAACTGGTGAGCTGTGGGTCCTCCTTCAAGGTGAGTCTTTGGTATACCACATACTCTGCTTTCTTTTGTCTTAACTGCCTTCCAAGGCAGCAGTAACCGGCCCTTCATTAGGAGCCATTATAGTAGGTAATTGCAATCCTTGGTTTGGAGTTAGACTCCTTGTTAATAATATAGCTGCCAAACGGGGATAAAACTGTTTAACTTCTTTGTGCCTCAGTTTGCCTCAGTTTTCTTATCTATAAAAAGTAGATAATACTAGTCTTGTGAAGCTGAAATGACTGTAGCAAAAATGCTTTGAAAAGAGCTTTCCACAACTAAATATTAATACAGCTCTTTTTATTATTCCCAAGTATTTATTTTTTTTAAATTTAATTTATTTATTAATTGAACACAAATTTTTTGGACAGGGTGTTGTGCAAAAAGGGTACAGTTACATAGTAGGGGAGTGTGTACATTTCTTGTGATATCTTACGCCCTGTTTTGCTTTCCCTTCTCTAGGTCAGGTAGACATATATACAATATACAATGTATCAAGAACATATACAGTAGCCACGTGGCCGCGCCCAAGAAAATTCGCCTAGGGCTTTAAATGCAATGTCAATATTAGACAATATGTCAACAGTAGTCTTATATGAACGTACATACATAGATTTTGAGCTATTGTATTCCACTGAGAGGTCAATTTTTGACCTTTATGTGTTGAGTAATTGTCCCAAGTATTTCTTGCATACCTTTATATGTAATAGCATTTACCACCAGAGTGTATTACAGTTATTGTTCTGTGGGCATTTTCCCAATGGACTGTTGCTTCTTTAATTGTTCTAATACCTATTACCTTTGTGTCATCAGTGTCTATTACACATGGGGCCACAATAAGCATCCAGTAGCTATGTGGTTTGCTTAGCCCATGGTAAGGTGCCAGAGCCTCCAGTATCATAGCTATTCACCTAGTGTATTCACCTAGTGTATTCACCTTACACATCTGGAAATTATAGCGTTCTGAAAGGATGACATGAGACCCAAAACTGTTCAGGATCCAGTCTAGTGGGCTCTTCAACCGGACATTTGTTATTACAATCAGGTTTCCTACCTATCACAGGTAGAGTACACCTGAGAGCCTGCAGTCCTTAGAAGTTCCTACCAGTATGTGAGACCTTCGAAAGATTTTTACTGAAATGGTTAGTCCATGGCTAGAAAGGGTACCAGCAAATCCTCTTGTTGGTTTATTTATATTTGGTATAAGTTGAACCATTTCTGCCTTTTCAACTTTATGCTTTTAAACCTACTGAAGATTAAAATGTTAAAAATCTTTCCTCTCTTAGTAATTCAGAGAAGTGATTTCTTTTCTCTCCCCTCCTCCCCTGTCCCCCTTCTGCCTGTCTTTATTTATATCGGGTCTCACTGTATAGTCCATGTTGGTCCTGAATTCTCAGTCTTCCTGCCTCAGCTGTCCCAAGTGCTGGTGAGAAGAGATTTCTTATCTTAAGCATGATACAGAGCTCAGAGTGAATACCAGTTGCAGGCTGTTTCATAAGTGCAGAGTATTAAGTCATTAAACCCCTTATGGTTCCATTTCATTGGCAGCCCTTCATACCACACCATGCTTGGTCTATTGCAATAATTACTGATTTTTTCACACGGAGGCTCTTCTCGCCAGCCTGTTCTGCCTACTGCTGCCATATTAATCTTTCTAAAGCCCTGCTTTGATTTTTCTCATGCATTATACAAATCATCTACGACTTCCCTATTGTGCACAGGATGAGTTCGGAAATTTTTTTTTTTTTGGCCAGTCCTGGGCCTTGGACTCAGGGCCTGAGCACTGTCCCTGGCTTCTTCTTGCTCAAGGCTAGCACTCTGCCACTTGAGCCACAGCACCGCTTCTGGCCGTTTTCTGCATATGTGGTGCTGGGGAATCGAACCTAGGGCCTCGTGTATCCGAGGCAGGCACCCTTGCCACTAGGCTATATCCCCAGCCCGGAAATTTTTTTTTTTTTGTCTTTTCTCTTTTGGTACTGGGATTGAACCCAGGGCGTTGCATTTGCTAGGTAAGCACTTTGCCACTGAGCTACATCTCAGCCTGAGTTCCAAATTCTTTTTTTTTTTTTTTTTTGCCGGTCCTGGGCCTTGGACTCAGGGCTTGAGCACTGTGGTCCCTGGCTTCTTTTTGTTCAAGGCTAGCACTCTGCCACTGAGCCATAGCGCCACTTCTGGCCGTTTTCTGTATGTGTGGTGCTGGGGAATCGAACCCAGGGCTTCATGTGTAAGAGGCAAGCACTCTTGCCACTAGGCCATATTCCTAGCCCCCCGACTTCCAAATTCTTTAGTTTAACACATCATGGTTCCCTAGGAAAACAGAACAAGAGGAGATGCATTTCCAAACACATGTGAGGAGGTTTACATGGTGATGGAGGCAGGGTTCCATGAGCTGCCTTCTGGAAGCTAGGAGAATGGGGAAAGCTGGAGGGGTCATTCAGTGGAGCCTGCGGACTTGAAAACCATGATAGCCAAGACTGAAGGCTTGTGTACTGGGAGAAGTTGTATGCAGGTGTAAGGCCTGAGAACAAACCAGAAACTGGTGTCTCAGGGCAGGAGATGCATATCCCAGCTCAAGGAAAGGCAGTGAATTTATCTTCCCTTTGCTTTTCCTTTGCCTAATTATTCCTTTGGGGGTAAAGGCTTCACATATTAGGGTTTTTTACCCACATTGGTGAGGGTAGATCTGCTGTACTTAGTCAAAGCTTGTCTGCTTGTCTGCTCTACAAATAATCCCCAGACATGCTCAAAATTCATGTTTTTCTAGCTATCTATCTAGATGTCTCCCAGCCCAGTCAAGTTGATAGAGAAAATTAACCATCACAGAGCTCCCTACATCTTGATTCTGCCTACCTTTTCTCCCTGTCTTTCACTGTGCTCTTCAATGAACTTTGTGATTCATCTGGGGCTATTTGTGATTCTTTTTCTTTTTCTTTTTTTTTTTTTTTGCCAGTCCTTGAACTCAGGGCTTGAGCACTGTCCCTGGCTTCTTTTTGCTCAAGGCCAGCACTCTGCCACTTGAGCCACAGCGCCACTTCTGGCTGTTTTCTACATATGTGGTGCTGGGGATTCGAACCTAGGGCTTCATGTATACAAGGCAAGCACTCTTGCCACTAGGCCATATTCCCAGCCCCTTTTTGTGATTCTTTTTTTTTTTTTTTTTGGCCAGTCCTGGGCCTTGGACTCAGGGCCTAAGCACTGTCCCTGGCTTCTTCCTGCTCAAGGCTAGCACTCTGCCACTTGAGCCACAGCACCGCTTCTGGCCATTTTCTGTATATGTGGTGCTGGGGAATCGAACCTAGGGCCTCGTGTATCCGAGGCAGGCACTCTTGCCACTAGGCTATATCCCCAGCCCCCTTTTTGTGATTCTTATGAATTATCTGAAATATTTTCCTTTTGAATGGATGCGCCCCCCTCTGCCCCTCTTTTGCTCAAGGCTACCACTTTACTACTTTGAGCCACAGTTCCACTTCTAGTTTTTAGGTGTTTAGTTGGAGTTTGGAGATAAGAGTCTCATGGACTTTCCTGCCTGGACTGGCTTGGAACTGTGGTACTCAGCTCTTGGCCTCTTGAGTAGCTAGGATTACAGGTGGGAGCTACCAGCAGCTGGCTGGATTCCTCTCTCTCTCCTTCCCTCACTTCCCCCCCCTACCCCTGGCATCCTGGGTGCCTCTCTTTTAGGAGCCATATTTTTCATTTGTACTAAGATTTGAACTTAGGTCTCTGCACTTGCTGCATCCCCAGCACTGAAATCCATTTTCAAATGGATACACTTCTATTTTAAAATACAGAGTCACAAGAAACTGCACAATGAATACTTAGAGGACCAAGAGTCTTAGGCCAGCTTGGGCCACATAGTGAGACTCTAAAAACAAAACGGAGCATGCAGACAAGCAAGCCCAACAAAACAACTATTTTGAAGAATGTTCTCAGTGGTAAAAACTTGCCCTCCTCTCCCCTTCTCTCCTCCCTCCCTCTTCCTCCTTCCCCTCCTTTCCCTTAGGCTCTCTTGCCTCCCACTAGACTGGATTTCTAGCAGTGGCCCTGCACCTTGTGGACTCATGTCTGTAAAACAAATTAGCTGGCTGATTAAACAGGGTAGTCCAGTATGAAAGGAAAAAGATACGGCCATATGACATCATAAGACTGATTGCATCTGCCTTTGGGAACTGGCCTTGAACGTAATTTCAAAAGAGGCGTTTCCGAAGGCAGAATGGGCGTAGAACCTTGTTAAGTAATTAAATAGGGGCACAGTACTCATTTTGAGTGTGTTGGTTAAGCTAGACTCAGTATCATATTTTCTTAATGCTTATGTTCTTCATAGAGAGTATGCTTTCCTAATAAGCTAGTTTAAACATACACTAAGGGCTGGGGATGAGCTCAGTGGAGTGCTTGCCTCATTGTGAAAAAGAAAAAGACATCGTCTCAATTAGACTGTAATCATGACTGGTGAGAGTCAGGCTCTGCTATAAGCAGGCAGGAACTCTGGCTGTGGGTGACATTCAATCTCAAATAGTTCTTATTCCGAGAGAGAGAGAGAGAGAGAGAGAGAGAGAGAGAGAGAGAGAGAGAGAGAGAAGCACACCCATTGGTTTGGTTTGGGAAAAACAAGCTTTTTTGTGTGTGTTTGTGGTGCTGGAGATTGAATCTAGGACCTTGTGAGTGGTAGACTAGGGCTCCGCTAGTGAGCCACATCCCAGACTCTTTTTTTTTTTTTTTTTTTTTTGCCAGTCCTGGGCCTTGGACTCAGGGCCTGAGCACTGTCCCTGGCTTCTTCCCGCTCCAGGCTAGCACTCTGCCACCTGAGCCACAGCGCCCCTTCTGGCTGTTTTCCATCTATGTGGTGCTGGGGAATCGAACCAAGAGCTTCATGTGTAGGAGGCAAGCACTCTTGCCACTAGGCCATATTCCCAGCCCTCATCCCAGACTCTTGTGCCTCTACTGTAAAGGAAGATGAGGTCGTGGAAGGGAGAACTTTGAAAATAAAATTTATTCTTCAAATTGGATCTTTATATATTTTGGTGAGACTGTAAAATGATGTAGTAGTCACTTTAGAAGAGTTGGGCACTCCCTTAAGAAGTTAAACATAAGCCAGGTGCAAAGGGCCCCTGCTTGTAATCCTACCTCTCAGGAGGTGGAGCTAGGGAGGACTGGGTCTTGAGGCCAGTCTAGGAAAAAAGTTTGTGAAATTCCATCTCAACCAGTCATATTCATGGTGGTTTATGCCTATTATCCCAGCTGAGATAGGAGGCTGAGATAGGATCATGATTCCTGTGTAGCCTGTTTGCAAGACTTCATTTCAACAACAACAAAAGGCCGAGTGTGGAGGTGTATGCCTTTCACCCCAGCTATAGCAGGAAATGTAAATAGAAAGATTGCTCTTTAGGCTGACCTGAGGGAAAAAAAGCAAGAGCCTATCCCAAAATAACCAGTGTGCAAAAGGGCTGGAGGTGTGGCTCAGCTGTAGCGTACTTTCCTAGCAAGCTTGAAACCTTGAGTTCAGAATCCAGTACTATAAAAAGAAAAAGTTCCTCAGAGTTACTATTTGACCCAGCATTCCCATTCTTAGATATCAACTCAAGATATTGAAAACATATTCACACAAAAACACGTACAGAAATGTGTATAGCGGCATTATTCATAGTCGCCAAAAAGTGGAAAGGACTCAAATGTCCATCAGTTGAGTAATGGATAAGCAAAATGTTCCAGTGCAAGCAATGGAATATTATTCATCCACAAAGGAGTAAAGTGCTATTATAATGCTAGCACAGAGGAACCCCCAAAACAGTGTGCTAAGTAACCGAAGCCAGCCATGGAAAGCCTCATCACGTATAATTCCATCTGAATGAAATGGCCGGAATTGGCAAACCCATCGAGACAGAGAATAGATTAGTGGTTGCCAGGGCCTGGGAGGAAGAAGGGAGGGAGAAATGACTGCCAGTGGGTATGGGATTTCTCTTTGGGGTGGCGAAAATATTCTGGTGGTGATGGTTACACAACCTTCTGACTGCACTGCAAACTACCAAATTACAAACTAAATATATGTTCCTCTTCCCTCCCCCTCTCCCGTTCTCTCTCCATTTCCCTCTCCAAGTTGTAATGTGGTTCAGAACTGTTCACTTAGCTTGATGAAACATGGGTGAAGGAATTCTTAGGTTCTGAGTTCCAAGTGAGGCAAAAGATTGCTGGGAGAGGATAGTAACAGCCTTGTGCCTGGAAATCACTCAGGGCCCTATGGGCTGAGTGGGCAGAGTAGTGGCCGGCCAGGCAAGCATGGAATCCACATGTCTGATTCCCCTTCTACACAAGAAAATTAGGTAAACAAACTGGAAAAAGCTTTTTTGACTTTGTATGCCTCCCTGAATGTATCCTCTAAAATAAAGCATTTATGTGATGGTTGGCATCTACTCTGTTTTTAATAAAATCCATATTATTAAATAGTTGGTTAAGCTCTAAAAATCTTCAGGTTGCAGGCAAATTGATTAACTCAGGAATTATTTAAAGGAAGCAGGTTCTGATACTGATAAATTTATAGTAGGTCAAAGTTCTATCATTCTATGTTGGATATATTTATCATAGATTCTCACTTTCTCTCTCACACACACACACACACACCACACACACACACCACACATACACACACACACACACACACAACTGGAACCACCAAGTCCCAACAACCACCTGAGTCACTGGGTCTACAGCACCTGGCTAAGAGATTAATCTTTTTCTGTGTAGTTATCAAAGTTTATAACATATTTGCATTGTCTTCATCAGTTGTATACTACTAACAGGTACAATAAAAGTACTTTCAAGTCAGACATAATTTATGTGCATATTTCATCATAGGAAGGTTGAAATAAAATTATGTTAAAATTAAATGCTTTGAAAGAAATGGAATATAAATATAATATATATATATTCTGAGAGAAAAAGAATGCAGCATTTTATATGACAAATGAATTTTTTTGTTGTTGCTTGTGAGGCTTAAATTCAGGGCCTTGGTACTGTCCCTGAGCAATTTTTTGTTCAAGGCTAGCTTTCTAACACTTTGAGCCACAATGCTACTTACAGTTTTCTGGTGGTTAGTTGGAGATAAGAGTCTCACGGACTTTCCTGCCCAGGCTGGCCTCTGTGTGCCCAATGTTAGTGCTCTACCACTTGAGCTACCATGCTACTTCCTGCTTTTTCGGAGTAGTTTATTGGAGATGAGAGTCTCACAGACTTTCCTGCTCAGGCTGGCTTTGAGCTGCGATTTCACACCTCAGCCTCCTGAGTAGTTAGGACCAAAGGGGTGAGCCAGCAGTGCCTGGCTGCTCCGGGCACTTGGTCCTCCTGCCTCCCCCACTCCAGAGCTGGGATTACAGGCGGGTGCTTTCACACTTGGCTTTTAGATGCTCATTTCATTTGTATATTTGCCAGTACTGGTGTTTGAACCCAGCCTTGTGTTTCTAGGCGCCAGTTCTACTACTTGAACCATACATGCAGCCACATATGAACTATAAATGAGCACATTCTGATATTTAAATAAAAGTATAGCTTTCTTTTTCTTTTTGCATTGATTTAAGCTTTTGTTAAAGAATTGTAGACATTGGCCTAAAAATATTCAAACTTGTTTTAGGACAAGCAAGGCTTTTTCAATGATATGGTATAAAGACTGTGAAGATGGAAAAGAAATGGCTTCTGCCTGAATAGCTTCTTAGTGGAATGGTAAAGTGAGGATTCTTATACATAGTTGGGCCAAAATAAAGCCTTTACTCTGTCATGATATTTTGCTGCTTGGGCATTGTGCCTTTGTGTTGTGTCATGACCCTTGAGTGGTGACTTGGCCCATACGTGCCTGTTACCACACAGGCTATTGTGCAGAACAGAGAAGGATTGTACACTTTAACAGACAGATGGAGAGGAAAAGTGCCTGCCTATTGCATTTACTGCTGATGAATAGTAGGGGCTTTTCTCATTATCTGATTCCTGTGTTCATAAAGAACTGAAACTGGGAGTCAAGACACCCTAATTCTTGCTCTATCACAGGCTTGTGTGATCTTGGCCAAACCACTCAGCAGATCAAATGTTGGTTTCCTCATGTAAGAAAAGCCTTCACTGGGGTTGGGGCTGTTGTTCAAATGATCAACACTTGCTTAGCATGCACATGGCCCAGGGTTCAATCTCTAGTGCTGGGAAAAAAATTAAATGGTATTATTATTATTATTATTTTTGCCAGTCCTGGGGCTTGAACTCAGGGCCTGAGCACTGTCCCTGGCTTCTTTTTGCTCAAGGCTAACACTCTACCACTTGAGACATGGCGCCACATCTGGCCTTTTCTATATATGTGGTGCTGAGGAATTGAACCCAGGGCTTTGTGTATATGAGGGAAGCACTCTACCTCTAGGCCATATCCCCAGCCCTAAAGGTATGGTTTTGTATCTCTCAAATTTGAAATCTAAATTTTATCAATTGAGTAGATGCATTTTTTCATAGATTATTATAAATAATATAGATGCAGTTAAAGTTTAGAAAATAGGTTCCAAGTCATGGAGCATGCTACTTAACTTGATGTAGGACCAGCTTAGGAGTCACTGTTTCTCTGTTGTTTTCTTTTTTTTTTCTGGCCAGTCCTGGGGCTTGGACTCAGGGCCTGAGCACTGTCCCTGGCTTCTTCTTGCTCAAGGCTAGCACTCTGCCACTTGAGCCACAGCGCCGCTTCTGGCCATTTTCTGCATATGTGGTGCTGGGGAATTGAACCCAGGGCCTCATGTATACGAGGCAAGCACTCTTGCCACTAGGCCATATCCCCAGCCCTCTCTGTTGTTTTCAAATGTGATTGAATCTGTTCATGGCTTGTCAGACGTGTCATAGGTCTCACCATAGTGGGAAAATGGGCAGTGTCAAAAGAAGGAGGGAGGACGAGGGGAGGGAGGGAAGAAGAAAGAGGAGGAGAAGAGAGAGAATGCATTTCTTCTACTGCTTTGGATTTGAGAATTGGAACAAGTCTGCATCAGGATTAGTAACTGAGAATCCTGATTTTCGCCACATACTTGTGCCTTTCATGAAAGCCCCCGTCTTGCAGTGTTCTAGTGAAATATTAAAATGGCTTTTGGATTACAGACAATTCCAGGCTTTAGTATTTATACAGCAGAGGCAGGAACTAATACAGCAATTACTGTTGCTCTTGTCATAGGCTGGGCCTCTTAGGTTCTTTATAGAGCTCAAGTGAAACTCTCTGGAACAGTTCCATCAGAATGGCTTTCCTGGGGGCTTATGAGGCTTACATTCTGAAACTGATACTCTTGTAGTACAAGAATAACTACAAACCCATGTGGAATTAGGAGGCCAGAGAGGGGAGATGCCATATGCAGTTCTCACTGTCCAAAGTCCCTTGGCTCGGGAACAGAGATTTCCCCTCCCCCCCAACCAGGAAGCAGATATTTGGTTATCTATTGACAAACTTTCTAAACTAGTCCAGAATGAAGACTTTGGAAGCTAAGAAGAAGATTGAAGTGTGCATAATTAGCATGGGTATTTTAACCTCTAGAGTGATTGTCTTTTTAACTGATTTTGAACTCTGAAGTTTGTTCTTGAACATTGTGTTGCAGTGAGTGTCTCACATCAAGAGGGGTCTGATGTACAGACATTATTGTCCTTTATGTATTCCAAGCATTAGTATTGGATAGTTTCACATACTTGCCTTCTTTATTTAGAAACTTGGATTGGACCCTAAAGTCATTCTTAGGTGGGTGCCTTTTTTGAGTATTGGGAATTAAACCCAAGGCCTTGAGAATGTGTTTAGCATGAACTCCACTATTGAGTGACACTTCATCTAGGATCCTAAAGTTTTGAGCCATTTTTTTCCTTTAATAGTTGATAGGAACGTGGAGTGAAAAGGTCTTCTATCTTTATAAACTAACCAGACCTGGTGCTTTTTGATGCTAAGGAGGGAAACAGTGTTTCCTGGCAGACATTGTTGTGTTTTGTATCATTAAATCTTGGACATTGTTTTGTATCATTAAATCTCTAAGTCAGCAGTTTACTTTTTGTTTAGTAATGTGTCTTGGCTTGTCTGACTGAGTCCTAATTAAAATTTAGTCACCAAGACTCACATCTTGTCTAAGCAGGACATACAGTATAAAGATACTGTGTATACTGTGGTATATAGAACTAGAATGGTACAGGTGTGCAATGATTAATAAAAATTATTTTTGTGCCAGTCCTGGGGCTTGAACTCAGGGCCTAGATGCTGTCCCTAAACTTTTTGTTCAGGGCTAGTACCACTTAAGCTACAGCTCCACTTCTGACTTTTTGCTGGTTAATTGGAAATAAGAGTTAGGGGCCTGGCATGAGTTCAATCCTCAGATCTCAGCCTCTTGAGTAGTTAGGATTACTGTAGGAGTGAGCTTGGCTTGAAATGGCCTTAAAAAACAAATACTAAACTCATTTACAAGAGTTTTAGTAGTTTACCTACTTCTTAAAGTTTAGAAAGTAAAACAACAGTAATTTTAATTTTGTAATCCAAGAATTCTTTTCCTGTATTTGTGGGTGGGTTTTTTTTTACATTTGTATGTAAAAATTTTGTGACTATTTCTTTGAAAGAGACTCAAGAAATAGAGTTAGTTTTTGGCATTCCTTTGTTCTTCATTGACAAAACGATTGTCAGGATCATTGATCTAGGGCCTGTGGCTTCTTACCACCTCAATAATCAATATTGCTAATGTTTGCTGTCATCATCTGACATGTCTTTTACTGAGCCAGAAGTACAGTAACCTTTAAGTCAGTTCAATAATAATTAAGAACTTAGGTGCCAGACCTCATGCTACATGTCGAGGTGCAAAGGTGAATAAAACATTATTTATATTATGTTTCATTTCATAGAAGATGTGAGGTGGCTGATAGAAAGTGAATGTAATAATACTATAAAATATAAAATTCAGAACCAGGAAAAATGACAGTGAGATTTGGAGCTGAAGATATGGTTGAAAGATTAGGCATGAGACTTTTGGCTGAGCGCTGCAGGTTAGCATTCATCTGGGTAATGACTTGATATAAAAGTAGGCTTTGTTATGTTCAGGCTATAGGTGAACATCAGGACCATGAAGACTTTAGATGTCTTTAGAGAAATCCTGCAATAATGTCATCTGCGATTAGCATTGTGAATGATAGTGCTTGTGGTGTACCGTTGTTAGTACAGAGCTAAATATCCGATAGATTTTATTGGTGAGACTGGGTCTTTTCTTTTCTACCTTTGCTTGAGCTGGTCATGACCTTTCTGTCCTCTTGCTTCTGTCTCTGGGGTAGCTGGAATTACAGCTTGGCTTCATACCCAGCTTGCCCTCAGTATTTAAAAATACTGTAGCTGGGCACCAGTGGCTCACGCCTATAATCCTAGCTACTCAGGAGGCTGAGATCTGAGGATCACGATTCAAAGCCAGCCTGGGCAGGAAAGTCCACGATATTTTTATTTCCTATCAACTACCGGAAAATGAGGAGTGGCACTGTGGTTTAAAATGATAAAATGCTAGCCTTGAGCGAAAAAGCTCAAGGACAGGGCCCAGGCCCTGAGTTCTAACCCCACAACCACCACCACCAACAGAAATGTATTTAAAACCCATGGAATAATGCAACAGCCTCTTCAGGCAGAGTATTAAGCTTTTACTTTATTCTTATATGCTAGTAGATTTACAAAGGGGTTACGATCATATAATAGAGATTTAAAAAAAATTAGTATTTTTATTATTTCTACAGAGGAGTTACCATTCAACAAATCAGTCTGAGTACAATATATCTCTATCCATGTCTCTCCTAAACTACAGATTTTAATATTGAGATGGAAACAGAAGTGATTTGTAGTTTAGAAATTGCTTGTTTTATTTTCTTCCTCTGTATTTGCCTTTTAGTATTAAACCTGGCCTATCTTTGGTCTTTGGAGTTGTTTCATGGTCCTGTGGAGTGGAGTGGAATGCCCTTTGTTGAATCAAAAACTACTGTATTTCTCTTTCTTCAGAGTTTAAAGAAACTGATTGAGTAAATAATTTGGAATTTGCATATGGAGATTGTTTTGGCAACTCTTGTTGCCCTTAGTTTTGAAAGGGAAAAAGGATTTACTGTTCTAAGGGACATATAAACACAGCTCTCTGACAGTAGCTTTTGATTTTATTGACTCAACAAATACCATTGTTGCACAATACATAATCTTCCACTATGGTAGCTAATGAGATACAAAACTGCATAATTACACCAACAGTTATTTTCCTTATAGAATTTGGCGGCTACTAAGTAAACAAATTTTGAAATTTATCTTAATTAGCTTAGTTATGTGCCATCATTGAGTGAGTCTTATATTTGTCTTCATGTTGCTATACTTCATATTCTTAGCTGAACAGAAAAAGATTATTAATTATTTTAAGGAAGGGCTTTGTTTTATAGCATTTTAGCAGTTGGCTTTTCTTAATTAGGATGGTTACTCATTTTCAGAAGAGAAGCAGTTCTGAAATGCTTATTGAAAGCATTCGGGTAGTTAGTATGGAGGAAAAAAACTCTCCTGAAAGTGTTTTCATCCTCATCCATTTTGTTATCCTTATGTGGTGAGCATGGAAGGGTTCTTGGTTATGATATTAAGATTTTGGAAAGGCCTCTGCTTTTCCTCAAGACACGGGTACTGATTTTTGTAAAACCAGATGCATGGAGATGTGTTGTGAGACACCACTCTGTTCTCCTAACTTGGTATTCCTTCTCTAACCTGTAATCCAGGTGTGCTAGTGAGTTTCCTCTTTCAGCAGACAGAATCTGAGGATTACAGTGGGGAACACACAGGGCCTGTGTGAGAGGCTCTGCCCTCAGGAGGTGAGATAGATGTGCCATCCTTTGTTGGGAGGCTGTGGGCTTTGTGGACGCGGCCCCTTGGGGGACGATCAGTGTCTGCTGTGGCTGCAAATGGGGCATTGCAGCGTGGGTGCTTGCTCTTGTCCCGCTCGCCAGCCCCCAGGCTCAAGAGAACAATTTGAACAGAGAGCTGGGAGAAATAAAGAGAACAGGAGAATGTAGGAGAAAAGTGGGCCAGTCAGAATAGAGAATGGAAAAGGATAAATTGGAAAGAAAAAGATTTAAAAAGAGCATGGAAAAAAAATCAGGTGAGGATAAACAGGCTCTGCCAGTCTCTTTTTCTGATTAGTGGAGGAAAATACTTTGTGAAATCCTTGGGCTGCTTTCCACACAGAAATCAGAAGTTAATTCTAGCTGCATTATCTTCAGAGAACAACCTGGAAAGTTTTGTCAGGTAGGAAACCAAGCCTGCGGCTCCAGCTTGTTGCTGCTTTCATTGCTTGATTATGAGAGTGACTTCTAGAATACTCTGTGAGCTCCCTGTGGCAAGTGTTCCTGAAGAAAGATTGCAGAGTTGCGAGACACCGCCTCTTCATGGATGGAGAACACATTTCTTACCTTTTACCCAGATATATTATTTAATCTACTCTTACTAAGACAGGCTGGCCTCAAACTCACTGGGCAGCCTTGGCTGGCTTCAAACTATAGATTCTCCCAGGTCCTGGGATTACAGATGTTTGCCACCAGTCCTGGTTTGCTATTCCTGCCCCCTCGCCCCTAGTTGGGGACATTTTCTATTTTGTTATATCCATCTATGCATTCTCCAAGTATATTACTACTACATTATTACATTTAAAAATTCAGCATTCTAGATATCTAATGAATAATGTGAAGACTAAGTTAACATTGTTGTATTTTATTCAGTATTTTTGCTAGGAGAATAGATTTGTAGTTGGTCTTCTCAAAAAGAGGAGGGTTGACAGTGGGCAACCAGGTGCATGGTTGTTCACCTCTGTAATCCTGGCTATTTAGGAGATCTCAAAAGGTCCTGAAACCCCATCTAAGCCAAAGCTAGATGTGGTGGGATGTGTCTGTCATCCCAGCTACATGGAATACTGAGATCCAAGAGGACCATGCATGATTTGAGGCCAGCCTAGGCCAAAATCAAAGAAGTTTATGAGACCCCCATCTCAACAAAAAAGGCTGGGAATATATGTCATCCTACCTGTGGTGGGAAGGAATCAAAGTCCAGGCAGGCCCATGGTAAGTGAAAGCTTGAGGCCTTCAGTTCAAGTCCTGATACCAGCACACACACAGAAAAAATGAAACAAAAACGGCCAAAGGTATGGCTTAATTGGAGCACTTTCTTAGCAAGGTCCCTACAGCCCTGAGTTCAAACCTCAGGGCCACCAAAAAAAGGGGAGAGGTTAGTTTTGTGAGATGATTGATTGATATAGTTGACTACTGTAGTCACTGTAGTTACTGTAGTAACTATATCAAAACATTGACGTACTTAAATGTACTTTAAATATATATACGCATATGTATATAATTAAAATAGAAAAGTATGACATGATTATGGTATTTTTATCTGACCTCTTTATTTGGATTTTCAGTTTTCTTAACAATGTGGCCCTGATCTTACCAACATTTCTAGATTTCTTTTTTTCTTTCTTTCTTTTTTTTGCCAGTCCTAGGCTTTGGACTCAGTGCCTGAGCACTCTCCCTGGCTTCTTTTTGCTCAAGGCTAGCACTCTGCCACTTGAGCCACAGCGCCACGTCTGGCCATTTTCTATATAGGTGGTGCTGGGGAATTGAACCCAGGTCTTTATGTATATGAGGCAAGCACTCTTGCCACTAGGCCATATTTCCAGCCCCCATTTCTAGATTTCTTGACCACCATACTTCCTAATACTTCTTCACTGGAGTTCACTTTGTAAACTGTTTTGCGATTCTGTTCCACCTTCAGATTGTGGTCTAGCTCAGGTGTATCTCTTCTATGAGACCTCCCTGATCTCTACCTAAAAGTAATGTCTCAGCACCTGTGCAGCATCATTTACTGATGCCTCAGTATTATTAACAGGCTGATTTATAGTTACATTCTCACAGATCTAAGAGAAAATTAGTGAATGCCAGATTAAGGAGCCCAAAGCTTCAGCTCTGACATTTTCCCCATTGAGTCTGTTCTGAAGATGCAGAAGTTTCTGTAGATGACACTGATGGGCAACCCCGCTTGTAGCTGTGGTTGCTGAGGTTGTCTTTGCCACCCTCACCTCTGTGGGTCAGAAGAGACTTAAGGCCTTACAATCTTTTAAAATATTTTGAAAGAATTACAAAATGTGTTTAAACAAATATTATCTTTAAAAGAGTAATCTCAACTGAATTTTAATTGGAGAGCTGAAGATAGTCCATTTATAATGGCCAGTAAGAACTCTATGCACATTAATAGCTAGCCTGGTCATGAACTGAGTCGTTTGTAGAGTTGGTTCTGAAACTTTTCTTGTGCTTGAGTTTTATGTTTGGGGTCTGTAATTAAGCTGAAAGATAGGTATTTTAATTTATTATGTTTTGTTAATATGCCTTTTCTGTGCTGGGAATGTGGCTTAGTGGTAGAGTGCTTACCTAGCATGCATGAAGTCCTGGGTTCAATTACTCAACACCGTATAAACAGAAAAAGCTGGAAGTGCTGCTGTGTGTGGCTCAAGTGGTAGAGTACTAGCCTTGAATGAAAAGAAGCCAGGGAGGGACATTGCTCAGGCCCCGAGTCCAAGCCCCAGAACTGGCAAATAAATAAAAAGATGCCTTTTGTTTTGGGGCTTTAACGCAGGGCCTGGGTGCTGTCCCTAAGTTCTTTTGCTCTAGGTTAGTGCTCTACCACTTTGAGCCACTAGCTCCACTTCTGATTTGCTGGTAGTTATTTGGAGACTTGCCTGCCCAGGCTGGCTTTGGACCATGATCCTCAGATCTCAGCCTCTTAAGTAGCTAGGATTATAGGCATGAGCCACTGGCACCTTGCTGCCTTCTCAAGAGTCAGAGTCTTCCCTTCAGCTGAAGATTCCTGTAGAACTGAAGTAGTTCTGATCTGAGATCCTGTACAAATGTGGAGTACTTTGAAGAATCTTACCTCTGCTTCACAGGGAAGAAATACAGAGTTCATAGCAGAGATGAGGGGAGAATCAGGCAAATAATAAATTTTGTAATTCATTCTAGATTAAAGCCAGGAGTGATGTGGTTAGGAATTTTTATAGTCGTCTGAAATTTCCTCTGTCTTTGTTTTTGTTTTTTAAATGGATGGTACTGGGGTTTGAACTTGGCCTGGAGCTTGCTAGACAGGTGATCTGATCTACCGCTTGAGCCCTAACCTTAGCTCCTTTTTGTGTGTTTGGTTATTTTTAGATAGGGGATCTGTTTTTCGTTTTTTTGCCTGGGGTGATGTTCTTATCTATGCTATCCTACTATCTGAGATTGATTACAGGCCACTGCACTCAGCTCTGAGACTGAGAAATTTTCTTTGAGTGTTTTTTGTGTTTGGTTGAGTGGGTTCAGAGGAGGCTGAGCAAACAGGAAGATTGTGTTTGGAAGATGGAGGTGTCTTTAGGCCAAGACCAGTCAGCAATGCTAAAAGTAGAGCCCCTACACAGGATATTTCTGCCTTAAAAAATATTGTCTGCTATGTAAATTCACATATCTGTTGTAAATGCTTGTGGGTAAGGTTTCTGCTTTGTTTGATTCAGGATAAGACAGTATTTGGTACTGGGGTCGGGGCGCAAGTAGTGGAGTTGTTGTCTAACAAGAGGCTCCAAGTTCAATCCTTTGTACCTCAAAAAGAGAAAGAAAAAAAACCAAAACAGTTCTTTGCCCAAGAACACACAATAAAAAGAGACATCAGAAAACTTTTTAGATCTTCTGCAGTGGTATGATTTTAAGATTTCTTGTGGCATTTGGCATTTGAAAAACCATGTGAAAACAGGAAAGGTGTTTAGCATAGGAACAAACTTGTTTCTTGGCAAGGAAAACACCTCTGAATTCTTGGCTCTGTGGTAGTTCTGTTGGTTTTTGTGCATCTCCCCCCAACCCCCTTCTTCTGCTAGATTGTCATCTTTTTTCCCTGCCTTGGGAGATGACTCTTTATGTGAGGCAATTACGCCACTTACACAGCACAGAAGGTAAATTTTAGGCCTCCATTTACTTCTATTTACAGCTGGTTCTAAGCTGAGTCATTGAGGTTTATTTTTCCCAGGTTTAGGACTGGATGCTTGCTTACTTCATTATTTGGGAGTGAGAGGAACCTGCAATTGTTAGATGCTTTTCTGTCTTATTTGCTGCTATATGCTGATAAAAGGAGTCAGATTCATCTCCTTTGCCTGGAGCCTTCTTGCAATCAGGACTGGGAGGACTGGGCAGACAGGGAGGACAGGACTCAGTGTGGGCTAGTGCTCTTTCCAGAGACCTCTCATCCTTAAGTTGCTTCTCAGCCCTCTTGAAGCTTTCTCTGCCCAAGGTGATCATCCTCTCTTTGAAGTTGAAAAGCCTAATCTCTGAGTCATGTGGCCATTCATCTTGTTTTGCTTTGCATTCTCTTGTGGTTGACTTACTGTTAATGTAAGCTGCTTGAGGGCAAGGGCTGTTATTCACTCTTTCTACTGTAGATATTATGCAATGGTAGATATTATGAAATTTCTCAGAATCTCTTAGACTTTTCCCGACTGGGCCTTGATTAAAAACCTTGACATCTCGGAGATGCTGGTGGCTTGTTTTTATAATCCTAGTTACTCAGGAGGCTGAGATCTAAGGATCTTGTAGAAAGTTAGCCTGGACAGACAAATCTGAGAGGCATACATACCTATGCACATGTTGTCCTTTTTTATTCACTGTCACTTGTGCCACACCTCCGCTTCTGTTTTTTTTTTTTTTCTAGTTAATTGAAAATAATTCTCTCAGACTTGTCTGCTTTAGACTGGCTTTGAACCTCAATCCTCAGATCTCAGTCGAAGGACAATAGGAGTAACTAGGATTATGAGGCTCTGACCCTCTTACCTCCATTTAACTAGCAAAAAGCCCACACTGGAGTCATGGCTTTAGTGGCAGAACTTTAGTCATGAGCAGAAGTGCTGAGGTCCTGAGCCCTAGTACCAGCACAATGAAACAAGACAACAACAACACATTGCCATTCTCTTATTAGTTAATTTTTTTTTTTTTTGCCACTTGAGCCACAGCGCCACTTCTGGCCGTCTTCTATATATGTGGTTCTGGGGAATCGAACCCAGGGCTTCATGCATATGAGGCGAGCACTCTTGCCACTAGGCCACATTCCCAGCCCACATTGCCATTCTCTTGTCCCCACAACACTCAAATATAACCGAAGCTTAAAGACTGAAATCACACAGTCTTCTTCTGAATACTTCCTTTTTTTATGGGAAGAAGGAGAAATGATACTATCTTATACTTAGGCTTCATTTTTACCACCACATAAAAATGGGCACAAATGATACACAGTAGTTGCTATGAGAGAAGTAGAACGTTAAGATCTTATGATAATAAATATTATTCAATAAATATCTACTTTGTATCATTAAAAGTGAACCCAGGACTACCACTGAGCTACATTCCTAGCTCTTGAGGACCCCCCCTCCCCTCTTTAGTGAATCAAAATGGGCATTTTTGTTGGGAATGGCAGTGCTTATTTGTAATCCTAGCACTTGGGAGGCTGAGGTATGAGGATTTGGTTTGAGGCCAACCTGGGCTATATAGTGAGTTCCAAGCCAACCTTGATTACATAGTGAGAACTAGTCTCCCTACAAACAGCAGTAGCAAAAAAGCTTTTCTTTTGGGGGCTTGAACTCAGGGCCTGGGCACTGTCCCTGAGATTTGTGTTGCTCAAGGCAGCACTTTACCACTTGAGCCACAACACTATATCTGGCTGCTTGTTTTTCTGTGGTACTTAGGAATCGAACCCAGGGCTTCATGCATGCTAGGCAAGCACTCTACCACTAACCCAGTCTCAATTCTACCTTTTTCTTACTTTATGTTTTTCTTTGTCCTTTTGGATGCCATATTTTGCCAAGGAGTCATTTAATATGTTTCTCACATTGTCTTTGAATAGGGTCTCAGTCTCCTGAGTAGCCAGAATTACAGATGTGACCTAAAGGCCCTCAGCTAAATTATTTGTAAATTATAGCAAAACACATATTATTTAATTTATATTTCTATTTTGCATTTTTTTCACTGTTTCTGTTGCCTCGCCGAAAATAATTGTCTCACAGTCAAGCTTCACGTTTTTCTCAGTAGGATGCTCTCATTACTCATTGTCTTCTTATTTGTTCCCTTTTATAGGACAGGAAACTAGGTCTCAAAGAATCTAAGGAACTTGTCAAGGTCACAGAGCCAGTATGTGTTTTCGTTCAAGGATCTATTAGATACGGAGCCCATGATCATATTGGTGACACTTTGCTGGCAATGCACATGTAACATATTACCTATCAGTGAGATGCACAGGGATCTTTTCTCATTAATTCAATGAGTTGAACATTTCATTGCATTCTGTTTTGTAATATTTCTTTTTTCCCCTGTGCTGAGTGTCCCTTGCTGCAACTTTAACAGACTTTTTTCCCTCCTGGTTCCCTTTTCTTCTTCCTTTTATGTTGTGAACTGCACACTAAGTTTAATTGTGGCTTTTATTAAAATTAAGATTTAACAAGATCCCAAAAGGCCTTTTTCTTCACCCATAATGCATTCAGAGATGTGAAGTACATCCTTTCCTTCACCTTCCTTTTTTTTTTGCTTTGTTTTTTTATTTATATTCTAACTAGAAACAAGATGAACTAGAGGAGTAGAGCTAGGGGTGTGTGTGTGTGTGTGTGTGTGTGTGTGTGTGGTATTATTATTAGTAGTAGGGATTAAACACAGGGCCTGGACACTGTCCCTCAACTTTTTCCACTCAAGGTTAGTGCTCTGCCCCTTAAATCACAGCTCTATTTCTGGCTTTTTGGAGGTTAATTGAATATAAGAGTTTCATGGGTTTTCCTGCTGGGCTGGATCCTCAGATCTCAGCCTCCTGAGTAGCTAAGATTACAGGTGTGAGCCACCTGAGGCAAGTTGAACTAGGTTCTGTATTATTATTACTGTTGCATTATTTATTATTATTATTATTTGTGGGAACAAGAGTTGATGACTGACAAGTAGTACTTAAGGATTAGGCTCACTGTTTATCTAACAAATAAATCAGTGAGTAGAGGACTTTTGCAAGGAAGACCTGGTATTTATGCATGTATTTGGGGACAAGTACACATACCACTCCTCCCTGCACACTGAATGGAGACTGATCTGGTCATTTGAACCTCTCTTCCTGTTACTGTGGAAGTTATAAGAAGAAAGTATTTTAAATACTTCCATCAGACTTTTTTTTTTTGGGCCAGTCCTGGCTTGGACTCAGGGCCTGAGCACTGTCCCTGGCTTCTTTTTGCTCAAGGCTAGCACTCTGCCACTTGAGCCACAGCGCCACTTCTGGCATTTTCTGTATATGTGGTGCTGGGGAATTGAACCCAGGGCCTCATGTATATGAGGCAGGCACTCTTGCCACTAGGCCATATCCCCAGTCCTCCATCAGACTATTAGTGTCTTGGTCAATGGGAAAATTTCAAAAGCCACCCCCCAAAGAAAAAAACCAATACAAATTAATGTTTATGAATTGGAAAACTCAACGTTGTAAAGATAATTATCCTCCAGTTGGTATATAAATTTAATGCAGCTCCTATAAAAAGTCCAGCCTTGTTATTTATAGAAACGGACAAGATTGTTATAAGGAAACCCAAAGGAGCTAGAATAGCTTAATAGAAAATAAGATATGAGTAATCATTTTATCTTATTTCAAGATGTTGCATAATTACAGTATGAGATTGTGTGATGTTGGTGAAGGGTTAGATCCATAAGCCAGTATAACAGAATAGAAAACTCAGAGCAACACAGACCTATACAGATAGTACTAGTAGGTTAATCTCTCTCTCTCTCTCTCTCTTTCTCATGCAATAAAATTCACCCTTCTAAAAGCAAAAAATTCAGTGGCCTTTTGTTTTTCTTACCAGTTTTATTAGGGTTTCAACTCAAGGCCTTATACTTGTAGTGAGATACTCTGTCACTTGAGCACTTCTAACCCTTTGTGTTGTTTTTTTTTTTTTTTTTTTGGCCAGTCCTGGGCCTTGGACTCAGGGCCTGAGCACTGTCCCTGGCTTCTTCCCGCTCAAGGCTAGCACTCTGCCACTTGAGCCACAGCGCCGCTTCTGGCCGTTTTCTGTATATGTGGTGCTGGGGAATCGAACCTAGGGCCTCGTGTATCCGAGGCAGGCACTCTTGCCACTAGGCTATATCCCCAGCCCCCTCCCTTTGTGTTTTAATTATTACAAGTATTTGCCAACCTCAAATTCGATAAAAGACTAGTACAAGTGGCCTATCCTATCCGTGGGTTTTGCATCTGTGCATTCATCCAACTGTTGATCGAAAAATGGTTTTAAATGTGACTGTTGAATATGTATAGATTTTTTTCTTGTCATTCTCTAAGAAGTATAGTGCAGCAACTATTTGGATAGTATTTAACCTTCTATTAGGTGTTCTAACTAATGTAGAGATGATTGAACACCTGTGGGCAGGTGTGTGGTAGTAATATACACATACTACGCCATTTTGTACAAGGGACTTGAGCATCTGTGAGTTTAGATATGGGAGGAGATTGTCTTGGAAGCAGTTTTCTTTGGATACCCATGGGGTGACTAGAATATATAAAGAGAGAACCCTGGGGGCTTAGTTGGTAGAGTGCTAGCCAGTGAGTTACAATGCATCATGTACTGACTTTGAGCCCTAGTCTTAGACCTAACAAAAAGAACGAACTTTGAACTCAGTAGTAATAAAACCCAAGTAAGCCAATTTGAAACTAGAAGAGACACAAGGGGACAGAGAGAATGTGCAAACAGTGTGTAAGTGCAGAGATTTTCAATATCACAAGCCATTAGGGGATTACAGATTAAAATAATAACAAGTGCACTCAAAATAATGAGTTTAATTAAAAAACAGAGAAAAGTAATATATGAACACCATTAACTTTAGTAAATACAGAAAAGAAACCTGCAGCATATAGTAATCTTCATATCCAATAACATTCTGCCATGTTTTACACCTTTTAATCTGGCATTTTAATTTTAAATGGTTAACTGAATTGAATGTATGCTATTATGTCCCACTCTTCAAAATATTCAACATCTTGTGTATATGTCACTTAAATTACCTATGAATATAGGTTTTAAAAACTTAAAAAATTGTTATTAGAAAGGCTATGTACAGGGCTGGGAATGTGGATTAGCAGTAGCATGCTTGTCTAGCATGCATGAAGCCCTGGGTTCCATTCCTCAGAACCACATAAATGGAAAAGGCCGGAAGTGGCGCTGTGGCTAAGTGGTAGAGTTGTAACCTTCAGCAAAAAGAAGCCAGGGACAGTGCTCAAGCCCTAAGTTCAAGCCCCAGGACTGGCAAAAAAAGAAAAGAAAAGTGAAAAAAATACTTTGTCTCTTGAAGTAAATAAAACAATGTGTATATATAAAAGAAAGGTTATGTACAGAGGGGTGAATATAGTTTTTAAAAGGCTCAGAATGTTCATTACATAGTTATACTATAAAACTTAAGCATTCTTCTTGTAAAATTAAAACTTTTTCTTATTTATTCTGCAGTTTCACAGAACTAAATCTTGGCTCACTGTTTCTCTATCCAAACCAATTCCTCACCTTTATTCCATTTTCTTGGAATTTTACTCGGCACTTCTTGTCAATAACTTAACTTCCAAAGCACCAGTATTTTTACTACCCTGTTTTCACTGTCAAAAGTCAGCCCTCAAATGGACTGCCCTACTCTACTGGAGCCCCTCCCCCGCCTTTTTTTCCTGTTAGTCATGGGGCTTGAACTCTGCACCAGGGTGCTCAAGGCTAGTGCTCTTCCACTTTGAGCCACAGTGCCACTTCTGGTTTTCTGGTGGTTAATTGGAAATGAGAGTCTTTTTTTTTTTTTTTTTTTTGCCAGTCCTGGGCCTTGGACTCAGGGCCTGAGCACTGTCCCTGGCTTCTTTTTGCTCAAGGCTAGCACTCTGCCCCTTGAGTCACAGCGCCACTTCTGGCCGTTTTCTATATATGTGGTGCTGGGGAATCAAACCCAGGGCTTCATGTATATGAGGCAAGCACTCTTGGCACTAGGCCATATTCCCAGCCCTGGAGATGAGAGTCTTACAGACTTTATTGCCTGGGCTGGCTTTGAATTGTGATCCTCAGATCTCAGCTTGCTGAGTAGCTAGGATTACAGGCGTGAGCCACTGGCACCTGGCTGTATTGGAGTTTTAACTGGTATGTGTAGTTCTAGGTCCATATTCCCAATTCTGCCTTGCTCACTGAAACTGGATTGTCTCTTCAAATTATAAGTTTTTGTGTTTCCTTCCATGTCAGTGTCTCACATCCCCTGTAAAATAAACCCATGTGTCCTCCTTGCATGGTAGCTATGAGCCGATTGTCAGTATGGCTTCTGCCTTTGTCCAGTATGGTTGTCAGGTGTTTTTGAGAGTAGTACCTTCCTCTAGTTTGTGTGTGTGTGTGTGTGTGTGTGTGTGTGTGTGTGTGTGTGTGTGTGTTTCTGTGTTTCTGTCCTTTATGTCCTTGCTTTTGTTTTTCTTGACTAGCTTCCATCCTCTCCTGTGTACTCCCCAGTTATCTCTCCTGTCAGTCCCCAGCTAACATTGTTATCTCCCACGGAGAGGAAGTTCTCTAGGGAAAAGCTCCTCCCTCCTTTCCCCTACCCTCTGACCAGTACACTTGATTGTAATGCACCTTCTCAAACACCTGACGCAGGAGCTGCGTGTACTTTTTATTTCGTTAGGAGTTGTAAATAGTATCCTAATAATATGTAGCAGATGTTTAATAAACATGCCTTGACTATATTGTGGAAGGAGTTCATGAAGGATTTCATGCTGAAACATGAAAACAGTTTGACTTTAAGGAAAAAGTGCAGGATTTGGAGTCACAGGAACTAAGCTTGAGTCCTGCCACCATTTCCAAGGTTTGCAAGCTTTCGACATCATTTCCCTTCTGAGTTCTTTTTCAAAATGGAGATAGTAAAACCAGTAATAATAAAAATGCTTTTAAAATAAGAAATAACCTGCAGATTTTATTTATAACTATTATTAGTAGTAATGAGGCTCCTGTCCATTCAGGCTACATGTGTGGTACACTGTCTTCATTGAAGTAGAGGAATTACTTAAAACTAGGTACACATAGCCATCAGTCTCCAGATTATGTTACCCGTTGATGCTGCATGGTTAACCTGTGTTTTTCGGCATTGTCTCATTCCTGCTGCACAGACCCAGCAGATCAGTCTGGGTGAGTCAGGTAAACAGAGCAGCCTTCTCTCTCTCTCTCTCTTTTTTTTTTTTGCCAGTCCTGGGGCTTGGACTCAGGGCCTGAGCACTGTCCCTGGCTTCTTTTTGCTCAAGGCTAGCACTCTGCCACTTGAGCCACAGCGCCACTTCTGGCCGTTTTCTGTATATGTGGTGCTGGGGAATTGAACCCAGGGCCTCATGTATGTGAGGCAAGCACTCTTGCCACTAGGCCATATGCCCAGCCCCCAGAGCAGCCTTCTCTGAAAGGAGCTCGAAATTCCCAACGGTCGATGATGTACTCCTTCCGGGATGAAGTCTGCAGAGTTCCATGTTATTTTCTAATGTAGTTTGACGTTTCTAACTGTTGTGCACTCCTAGCCCGCCTTGTTTTCCGCCCTTTCTCTGTAGGGATGTATAGTTAGCACCATGGTGACTAACACACTGTCAAGAAATGCTACTATAACCTTTAAGGCTGATGGGAGAGATTGAACATTTAAAGCAGTAGCTTTTCCATTGCATCTGGATGACTGAGTGTTCCCAGCAAATGAATCACATCATGAATATGCATGAGCTTAGAGACAACTTTTTTTTTGGTAAGAAATTCTTAGGTTCTGAAACAAACTATGTCTGTAGTATTTCCCAAGTTTTCCACAAGACAAGGCTTTCCATTAGAGTTAAGAATTCTTTGAATGCTTCCCCCCCCCCCCCCCATCATTCACACATTTAAAGTGATATTTTGGCTTTAGGTTTTTCCTTTTTTTTTTTTTTTTTTTTGTTTCCTGTAGGTCATTTTTTTGTTTTTGCTTGTTTTGCGAGATTGTCTCATTGTATAGCTCAGACTGGCCTTCAAACTCATAGTGCAGCTGAGGCTAGCATCAAATTCTTGATCCTTCTGCCTCTTCTATAAATGATGATACTGCTTTTGCTAAAGTAACTTTTTTTTTTTTTGCCAGTCCTGGGGCTTGAACTCAAGACCTGAGCACTATCCCTGGCTTCTTTTTGCTAAAGGCTAGCACTCTGCCACTTGAGCCACAGCGCCACTTCCAGCTTTTTCTGTTTATGTGGTGCTGAGGAATAGAAGCCAGGGCTCTATCCATGCTAGGCAAGCACTCTACCGCTAAGCCACATTCCCAGCCCTTAAAGTGACTTCTTGATGAGTGACATGAGTGTAAAATGGGGCACTTTTGAGGGAGAGAGTGAGAGATGAGGGAAGAGTGAAATGAAGGTAAAGCTGAGAAGTGAATAGGATTGAAGTATATAAAAACAGAATAATAAAACTCATTAACATTGTTTAAGAAAGGGAGGACGGCATATGAAAATACTGGAGTAAATATGATTAGAGTACATTATGTGCATATGTGGAAGTAGCACTGTGCAACCCCTTCATACAATTACAATACATGAGTAAAAGCTTTTTTTTTTTTTTTGGTGGTGGTACTCTTTAAGGAAATAAGGTAAATGTCAGAAATAAGCATGGACAGCTTTCATTATTTGGGGTCAAGGTCTTGCTGTGTAGCTCAGGCTGGCCTCAAGCATGGAGGCTGCCAGATTCTGCCTTCTGTGTTTGGAATAACAGGTATGTGTTACCATGCCAGTGATAACTGGTTAGAATACCTTATGTGGGTTATGTCCCTGGTGCACGCCTGTTATCCCAGCACCTGGGAAGCTGAGGCAGAAAGGTTCTAAGTGTGAGGCTAGACTGTATACAGAGCAAGATCCTTTTCAAATGACAGTACTTAATTATTTAAATAAATGTATGTATTAAAATGTGATATATGGTGTCAGTATTGATAATGCACGTGTGTGTGTGTGTGTGTGTGTGTGTGTGTGTGTGTGTGTGTGTGTTGGTCCTGGGGCTTGGACTCCAGGCCTGGGTGTTGTCTCTGAGCATTTGTATTCAAGGCTAGCACTCTATCACTTGAGCCATAGCTCCATTTCTCGTTTGGTGGTTTATTAGAAATAAGAAGCTCACAGACAACCTTGCCTGGGCTGGCTTTGAACTGTGATCCTCATATCTCAGCCTCCTCAGTAGCAAGGATGAGCCACCTTTGAGCCACCAGTGCCTGAAGATAATACACTTAAAAAATAGCATGCATTACTCATATGGGGGGAGGGATTCTTTGTGATATCTCTATACATGCATAAAATGTATCCCAATCAAACTTATCAGGTAAAATTTACTTTTTAAAAAGACTTAATAAAGGGGCTGGGAATATGGCCTAGTGGCAAGAGTGTTTGCTTCATATACGTGAAACCCTGGGTTTGATTCCTCAACACAACATATATAGAAAAGGCCAGAGTGGCGATGTGGCTTAAGTGGTAGAGAGCTAGCCTTGAGCAAAAAGAAGCCAGGGACAATGCTCAGGCCCTGAGTTCAAGGCCTAGGACTCGGGGGTAGGGTGGGGGGGAAAGACTTAGTAAAAACAACTTTGGAGTTGCACTGGAGTTAGTCTAAAACCTGAATCCATTGCCTTGGTTTGTTAGCTTGGGTGTTAGTTGTGTTTTCTACAATCTGGCAATATTAAACCTGCTGTTTCTACCTATGAGTTCTTTTTGTTCTAAAGTTTCTTTCTTTTTAACTCTTAAAACAGATTCGTTTGTGTATTTGTTTCTGGACAGAACAGACCTGCTTGGCTAAACCATTATTTTGTCTACTTGCAGAGGATCATGGCAGTTTCCTTGTCTATTAGTTATTTCCAACTGTGTCATTTTGCATTTTCTTGCCTTCAGCAATCTGACAAGCAGCTCACTGATGGCTGGAGAGACGAGTTAGGCCATGAGGCCATCTATGAAATTGCAGTTCATTTCTTCTCTTCATCTGCCTGAGAGGAGCTATTACAGGGTGACGGCGGAGGATGCCTTTGACACAGGGCAGTTTGTTTTGTTTAAGATGATGTATGAGGCAGCTCTAGTTGATGGATGTGGTTTGCATGCTAGTGTCCATGCTGCCCCAGGCCCTCCTTCTCCCTAGTGTCTGCTGGGAAAACCCCTTGAGTATTTAACTCCTGAAGAATTAATTAGTGTGCAGAAGTGGAAATGTAAACCACAGGAAAAAAGAGCAACGCGGGCCTTACCCTTGCTGCTTCCTAATTCAGAGGTTTGGCTATTAAATAACTGCCTTGGACTCTTACATTTTCAGGTAAAATTTACATACCAGGAAATGCCTAATGTATACAGTTAAAGGTTTGATGAGTCTTTTTTTTTTGGCCAGTCCTGGGCCTTGGACTCAGGGCCTGAGCACTGTCCCTGGCTTCTTCCCGCTCAAGGCTAGCACTCCGCCACTTGAGCCACAGCGCCGCTTCTGGCCGTTTTCTGTATATGTGGTGCTGGGGAATCGAACCTAGGGCCTCGTGTATCCGAGGCAGGCACTCTTGCCACTAGGCTATATCCCCAGCTCCTTGATGAGTCATTTTTAACCCCTGCCTTAATCAAGATAAAGTCCCTGTCATTCTAATTGTTCACTTGAGCCTCTTTCCAGTCAATCCTCAACTCAGTTACTTGTATGATAAAATGATCAGATCTTTGTTTCTATAGCAATTGATAGTTTAATATAAAGGAAAACTTTGAAAGAATTTTTTCTTGGTAGGCAGGCTTGTGGTTGTAAGCAAAAAGAGTTCAAAACTAGTTCTAAGCTAATTAATGGAATTTTTGAATAATGGTTGACAAAGACATTGAGAAGTAAACTAGCCCTACTAACTTTGATATAGTCTTTAATCTTAAAACACCACCTAGGCTAGGGTGAAAAATCGGTCTTTTTTTTTTGTAGTCTATCTACCAAGTAAAAGTCAGGACCATTGTACTAGGCAGGTCTTCACTTATTTTGTGTGTCCCCAGAATATTTGTAAAACTTAGTCTCATCACCATGCTGTTGTAGACTTTGGTTAATATTTGGAAGTTCTACAGAAAGAAGAGTTCTGTCCATGTGCTCCAACCAGAATGATTGCGCAAATTTGGACTTAATTGGCTGACCTTTGATAAATGCCTCTCTGATGGACTTGCGATTCCATTTCCCTTTTGTGCAAATAATTCTGAAGGTTATTTATTTTCTACGACACATGCCATAGGCTTTCTCCTAAAGACTGTGTGCTTTGTCCAACTTGGCTGTTATACTGTACTTTGTTTTTTGGACAAATGAATATATACTTTCATCTGGCTCATTAGTCAACTCCCTTGTTTGGGAGTTTGTTGTTTCTTCTTGTGTGTGTTTATTTTAGCTACTGGTAGTTGATGTGGTTGTGGTTTCCTTCGGGAGGGTACAGCTTTGAACTACATTCCCTTTCAAGTAGAAGTGGGTACCCCCCTTTGGCTCAGAAGAATTAGTAAATTATTGTTTTGTTTTCTTTGATTAAGAAAAATTAAGGAGCAGGAATGATTTGCTTTATGGCTCTGGTGTTAGTTTTCAGGAATGATTTCTCAAGCCTGTGATACACACTTGTAATCTCAGCACTCAGGAGCCTGAAGCAGAGGGATCCAAGTTCAAGGCCAGCCTGGGCTACATAGCAAGAGCAAGAGGATTTTCAACAAAGGCCAATTTCTTTACAATTACAACGAGGTTCCTTCATAATGACAAGGTTTGTGATGTAATCTCCATTTTGAATATCAGTGGCTAAAGCATTTGTTAGGTATTTTTGTGTTTTTTTTTTTTTGTGGTGGTGGGGCTTGAACTCATGGCCTAGGTGTTTATCCCTGAGCATTTTTGCTCAAGGTCAGCACTCTATCACTTTGAGCCACAGCTCCACTTCCAGTTTTTTGGTGGTTAATTAGAGAATAGAGTCTCATGGACTTTTCTGCCCAGGCTGGCATTGAACCATGATCCTCAGATCTCAGCCTCCTAAGTAGCTAGGATTACTGGTGTGAGCCACCAGTGCCTGGCTTCATTAGATTCTTTACTTGGAAAATGTATTTTGTAGTATATTGGAATCGTTATCCTTTGGAAAGCTTGGCAACTCCAGTATTTACTCTTGATTTTCCTGAAGTCCAACCTTATTGAGCAAAATGGGAATGAATGAGAATTTGATTGGAGAGGGACTAATACCTCTGTTTTGCACCCTATTAAGAAAGAGTTGATTTTTAAATGGAAATATTGGTCAAGTAGAGGAGAGATTTTAGTTTCTAATGAGTTTTGTTAGGTGTGAATGAATCTAACCTCCTGAAGACTTTATTTTGAACCCATTTAGCTTCCACTGACTCATGGTGACCTTCGAGAGAGCAGTTCTACTCTCAGGGCCTCACATTTCTTCATTTCTAAAATTAGGACTTGTAATTTCTAGTGTTCATTCCATTTTTGAGATTGTAGGATCTATCCATTTTCTGTAATGTTACTGTAACTCTGTTTTTTTTGATTATTTGGGATTTCTGTTCTCCATGATGTCTCTCCTTGCCTCTCATAGCACCGACCTTCTGACCATGCATTGAATGGCTAGGAGCTGCTTTCCTCTTCTATTTATGTCACATTTAAAGCATTGTTTAGTCCCTGTCATCAAAGATAATCAGTCTAGGGTGATGTCACAGCAATTGTCTTCTGACACTGTTATTTGTTCAGAATCACAAGTAAATGCCTAAAGAATATCTAAACACTACTATTTTTAGGTGCTGTTTAAATATCTGGGATCTCATCCTTTCACTTTGTACATCTTAAGATGTTACAACAATGTAGGAGCTGCTGTGGTTAGTGTCCCCCCCTTCCCCTTCATGTGCTGGAGACTTTGTTCCTAGTGCAGCAATGTTAACAGATGAGGCTTCTGGGAATATATTGGATCATAAAGGGCTCTGCTTTACACCAACCTACAGATGGATTCATAATTGAGTGAAATCTTGGGTGATAATGGAAACTGTGGAAGGTGGGGCCTGCTTGGATAAAATAGGTCATTGGTGGCATACCTTTGGAAGGTAGATCTTGTCAATTGCATCTTGCTGTCAGTCTCTCTGCTTCCTGGCTGCCATGAGGTGAACAGCTTTGTTTTTCCATATGCTCCTGCCACCATGATTCTCTGACTCACTGCAGGCCCTTAGCAATGGAGTCAGCCGACCATGGATTGAAACCTCCAAAACCATGATTAAAATAAATTAACCTCTTCTCCAAAACAAATCTCTCTCAGGCATTGAAAAGTAACTAAAACAAGAATATCACTTCTTCACACACTCATATTTCCTAATCCATGGTACCTCTCTTTACTCATATCAAAATAGTATTGTTTAATAAATTATTAATATTACTATATGTTTTATATTTTGCTACTCATGAAGTGCTTTTTATAAACATTTTCTAATTTGAACCTTACTGTAAGCTATCTAATCCATTAAGTATTTTTCTTAATTTGACAGATGAGAGAGTGGAGATTTGGAGAGAGATTTTCCTAGGCCAAGTGCTAATGCTAATGCTGAAATCCATACTGCCTTTCTCATATGTTAGATTTATAGATTCTGCCTCCTTTGGCTATTTAAAAAAAAACCTATATAACCAGCCCCTCCCCCCCTGGGTTATGGTATACCTAATTTGGAGTCAAATGAATTCTAGTTCATATGTAACCTCATCATATTCACAGGAACTTTGATTCTCTTAAAGTATGTCCTATCGATTCAGTGCTATCTTGCCTTAAAAAAAAGTCTTAAAGGGCTGGGGATATAGCCTAGTGGCAAGAGTGCCTGCCTTGGATACACGAGGCCCTAGGTTCGATTCCCCAGCACCACATATACAGAAAACGGCCAGAAGCTGTGGCTCAAGTGGCGGAATGCTAGCCTTGAGCAGGAAGAAGCCAGGGACAGTGCTCAGGCCCTGAGTCCAAGGCCCAGGACTGGCCAAAAAAAAAAAAAAAAAAAACTTAAAGAAGTGCGAGCGGTAATAGCGGATCACAAATATTCCTCAATCTCCCTCTTCAAATTTATAGAATTTTTACTAAGAGCTTAATATGTACTAGGCCTGTGCTTTGCACCTTCAGAACCCTTTTACGCCTGGGTGTGGTGGCACCCACTGCAATCCTAGCACTCAGGGATGGAGACCAGAGGATCTTGAGATTCAGGACAGCCTGGGTCTATAGCAAGACCTGCCTCAGACAGAACAGAACAAAACAAAGCTGTTTTTTTTTTTTTTTTTTTTGGTTGTTGTTTTTGAGGGGGAAGAGGAAAGGAGAGAAGAAACCAGTTTGGGATTGTATTCCAGCCAAATTACCAAGCAGAGAACCTTAATTAGTGGTAGTTATTCAGCTTTGCTATACAGAACTTTATGTGTGAATGAATCCTTGGTAAATCCCAAACAACTTCTCTTAGTGCTGAAAAATTGTGCATAAATGATTCTTTGTGGGTGTCACCAGTCTCACTAGAATTTCTGTTTCTGGGAAAAAGAGAAATTCCTTGTTTAATCCTTGTGGAAAGTAACCATTTGGGAATAGTCCATTCTCTGTTACATATGACAATGGATAGAATATTTGTTCTCCCTGGTCCAAAACAATGACTCATCGACAGCCATCTTTTGGAATTAAGAATGTAACCCTAATCCCCCCAGAGTCATACATACATGTTTAGACACCCCTCTCTGCTGTGGTTTTATTATTCATCACCCCATTGTGGTTTAGTGTGACTAAGCTATTTGCAACACATCAGCATTCTTAGAGCAAAACATTTGCAACTTCTACTTGAAGGAAACAAAAAGAAGGGTATGGACCATATTTCTCAATCTAAACTAAATATATATATATATATATATATATACACACACACACACACACATATAATACAGTATATATATTAGTGCTGTTACTAGGACTTGAATCAAAGGCTCTTGCTTAGCCTTTCGCCCAAAGGCCAGTGCTCTGCCACTTGAGCCACCCTTCCACTTCCACCTGCAGGTTAACTGGAGATAACCTCCTACAGACTTTTCTGCCTTGCTGGCATTGTCCCAGATCCTCAGATATCAGCCTCCTGAGTAGCTAGGATTATAGGTGTGAGATACCAGCAACCTTTTTTTTTTTTTCCCCACCCTTGAGTGAGCATCTTACTGTGTTTATTCTAGCCCTGAACTTTTTGGCTCAAATGATCCTCCTGACTCAGCCTCCAGGACTACAGGTGCCCACCACAGCAGGCATGGGCCACAGCATCTGGAATTAAGTTTTTTCTATTAGAAAGCATTGTAATCAGCCAGCATGGCTGACATATGACTTAGCAAGCCAGCAGAGAAGAGTCCCCTCAGCAAGCTGGACCACTCTGGTGATATAATTGGCACAGTCCTAAGGACTGAGAAGGTCGTTTGGGGCAGGGGGAGGGAAGTCAGATTAGAGCATCCTCAGTAGTCCATATCCTACTTTCCCCTAAATCCGTAATGGTAATTGCATCATTACATCCCTGAGGATGAAGTAGCTAACACCTCTAGTCCTGGGCTTATCCCTCCATGGCAGGGATTCCTGTCCCATATCTTACTCTGGGACTGGAGAAGTTATGCCTACACTCTCTTTACCAACTCTTTTACAGAGAAGAATCTCCAAATCCTTTACCCTGGAGGCCAAGGGTACCATAGGTGCTGAAACAGGGAAAGGAAGACAGTAAGTTCTGGGTACTGTGGAACCTGCCTTTCCTTCCTCCTTTATCTTTACAAAGGGGCCCACTGTGAGCAGAAAATAGGGGAGCCTTGCTGGGAAAGGCTTTTGAAGGATTGGGCTTATTAATTCCAAAATAAAATTTCCAAGGAGTCAATAAGGGGTGAATTATTAAATGGGGAGTCTCTGAAGGATTTGTAAGGCATTTGATCCACACATTTGTTAGCACACAATAATAAGTGGATTTAGATGTATGTCCTACAAAGCAGTTGTGATTGTTATAGTTTTTATGAAATGGTAATATTTTAAACAAGCCTTGACTTTCTGCTTTATAGTTTCTCAAAAATAACAACTAGTATTTTTATCTAACTACCTTTAGTTGGTGTAACTATTTTTGCATTTTTATTTTTATTATAAAGGTGTGATGTATAGAGTAGTTACAGTTACATAAGTAAGGTAATGAATACATTTCTTTCTGGATAATGTCACCTTACTTGGTGTAACTTTAAAAACATTTGGTCTAGTTTTGAAGTAATTTTATCTCCTGGTTGCTTTCATGGCATTCTTCAAAGAAGTACTCTTAGCAAATGTAAGGCCATTTTCAATTTAGTTTTTGATTCAGAAGCTGTTAACTATTGGTTAAATTTTATTTATATAACCAATAGATTTATATGACCAAACATTATTCAAGTGTATTTCTTATTTTCTGTAGTAATTGTATAGAATTAAAAGCCTGTTCTAACAGAATTTCAAAGTAGCTCTGGAATTTAAGGTTATTTTTGGAGAAACTAGTATTGTTTTCTGCAAGGGAGGCCTTTAATCAAATGTACATTTTAAAGCATATCACAGATATTTAGTTCACCAAAAGTGGTTTTTCTGTCTTTGCTTTCAGTATAAAGCTGCTCACTGTGGGTTTGGTGAGATCGTAGTGAATTCTGGGTGGTAATCCAATTTTGATACTTAGGCCTAGTTCTACTTTCTTTTTCCAGTGCATTAACAGGATTGGTCTGTTGTTAGAGGCTTAGCAAAGCCCACTTTAAAATCAGTTGATTTTTCTTTATGATAATTGTGTGATATTTCATAATGAGATTAATCAGGGACAAGAGGGGCTTTGCTGTGACGGTTGTTTTCATCTTGGGAGAAACAGAGAGCAGCTGCCAACTGCATTCTGTTCTGTATCTAGGTAAGCCTGAGGAGCTAATACACTGTATGAGCAAAAATAACAACCATCCTCAGGCTTTACATTTAACCATTCACATGTTTTCCAGAAGTTCAGAAGTTCTGTTCATTTACATCTGTTCTTCACTACTACTTCATGCTTTCAAACCATATCCTTTTATAGCAGAAAGAGTGTCTGGAAGGCTAAGGTAGTAGGTTTGCATGTTCAAAGATGGCCTGGACTACATAGCAAGACAAGTTCAAACAAAGCTAAACAAAGATTTGATTTTGTTGATTTCAGCCTTCACATCATTTTGCCAAGGAACGTCATCAAAGCGAATAGATTGAGCAGGGTGTTTGTCTTGTTTTAATAAGAGAAATCCTCTTTGGGCCCTTCTTTCTTCAAATTAGAACCGGACCAATAGCCTGGCAGGAGAGACATGCTCCGTGAACTCTCTGATAGCTTTATCAAAGGCAAATATTGACTGCTTAACTAGATTTGGGGGAGATTGCAGCAGATTGAATCCTGTACAGAAACCACTCAGGCTTTGACCTGTTAAGGTCAAAATAGAGACCCCAATATAGTGTTCTTGGAAGGAGGGCATTTTGTAGATATTGACCACATGAGCCACTTTTATAGTGATTTCTTTTCTGTAGCCACTGAAGCATAGATTCTGAGATGAGACCAAGTTCTTTAGATCTATCATTTCCCATCTAAGTTTTTTTTAACATCAATGTTATCAATTTCCTTTCTCTGTTAAAGGATGCTAATGGTAGCAGCCAGCAATAGGATTATGTGAGGATTAAAGCAGATACTGTATTTAAGAGTTTAACACAATGCTTGGTACATAGTGTGTTTTCAGTGGGTGTTAGCTGTTAATATTTTTTTTACGTGCTTCTAGAGTTTCATTCTTTGTTTATCCTTTGTCTTATATTTTCAGTATACAATTAAAAAAAAGGAGAAGAGGTCATTGATATGTCTTCTAAAAATCAGTCTTAGATTTACTACCAAAAATACTGAGTAAAGAGATGAGGTTTTGGGGCTGGGAATATGGCCTAGTGGTAAAATGCTCGCCTCATATACATGAAGCCCTGGGTTCGATTCCTGAGCACCATATATATAGAAAAAGCTGGAAGTGGCGCTGTGGCTCAAGTGGTAGAGTGCTAGCCTTGAACAAAAAGAAGCCAGGGATAGTGCTCAGGTCCTGAGTCCAAGGCCCAGGACTGGCCAAAAAAAAAAAAAAAAAAAAGAATAAGAATAAAGAGATAGAGGTTTTGAGTGCTAATCCTGCCTAGATTTAACGGTAATGAGCTGAATTAGACAGGGCAACTCATATACTTCCTTAACATCTAAATTGCAGTTGTGGGACCAGATAGATGTCTGTTTACAGGTTTTACAGGTTTTCCAGTATGCAAGTCCTATAACATAAAATTTCACTTAGAAAACATTGGTTTGGGGACCTCACCATCATTTTGTAGTCTTTAACTTTGTTTTCTTTCCATTGCCTAGGATGGGGTTCTTGGAGAGAGATTGGTGGGAGTCACATCCCAGTAGCAGGGATCAAGTTACTGACAGACAGGAAGAATGGTCTTGTGACTGTGCTGGTGCATTCAAGATTAGAACAAAAATAATGGGTCCCATCTTAGTTCATAGTGTTTCTGGATTATGTTTTTCTCTTATTGCCTTTTGTTGGAAGTCATTAGCAAAATGCATTTACCTAAGTGTTTCTAGGGATTCTATTTGAATAGTCCATCTCATGCTGCTAAAGGTGGATTCAGCAAACTTACCTGACAAAACCAAATGAAGGTTAAGTCTAGTCTTGATCCAGACTAGTTCTATTTAGGGTTGCATATTTAGAGTTCTATCAATTGTGTTCCTAATCAGTAAATGATAGGATGCTATTTGGAGGGTTTTTTTGTTAGTTGTGGGGCTTGGCCTCAGGGCTTGGGCGCTGTCTCTGAGCTATTTTGCTCATGACCAGTGCTCTACCACTTTGAGCTATAGCCCCACTTCTGGGTTTTGAGTGGTTAATTGGAGATGAGAGTTTCACAGGGACTTTTCTGCCTGAGCTGGCTTCGAACCATGATCTCAGCCTCCTGAGCATGAGTCATTGGTGCCCAGCCTTGGAGAAGATTTTTAATGTGCTGGCATTCTACTACAACTTTAGCCTAGTAGTTCTTCTGCTGTTTCTTCTCCATGGTTTCTGTGGTTGCCCAGGTGAAGGCAGTAATACATAGTAATTAGGGTTTGCTTCTGAACCTTTCTTGTTTTATATCTGAAATGGGGACCAATGTGAATCCTTACTTACATGGTAGACCATCAATAAATATATTTCTCTGACTCTAAATTCTCATCTTGAATTTTACCTGTTTGTATGTGGAATTTGGTACTGATGCACTGTAAAGCGATTAGACAACTATAACAACAATATGGAAATAAATGCAAACTGTAGGCCTGGCATTACATTGAATATATTATTTTACTTAATCCTGAAAAACCACACTTTCATCTCCTTTTTATATTGGAGGAAATTGTGCTTAGAGAGGTTAAACAAATTACCTCAAATGCAAAGCCAGTAAGTGAATTCCAAGCCAGATTTGCCCTGAGTTGAGCCTTTCTGTGGTGTTGTTGTTCATGAGACTCCTTGAGTGAGGGTTGGTACATGCAGCACTGTTTGATTCTGTTGAGATCTCGTCCAATTTCCAATAGTGTAGATCTCATAAAGTCTATGTTAATTTCTCATCGTGTAGCAGAAATCTGTACTATGGAAAGGAGCTGGCACTGTGGCAGGCAGACACCTCTCTCTTGCTCAGCTCATTTTGTTGTTCTTGGTGGTGGCTATTGCTCCTGCAGGTACAAGAGCAGCATTTACTTGACAAGGCATGTGTGCTCAAGGTAGAACACTGACTGCTTTTTATGCTGGCAAACCCGTACTCTACCAGTATTGGCTACCTGTAAGCTCTGTGCACAGGCTGGATTTCAGAACAGGAAAACCACATCTTCCACCTCATTTCACAGTAGGGTTCACTCAGGGATACAGGCTCTCTGGTGACACTAACTGCTAGTTTCTGCTTGTTAATTCTGATACTTGCATAATGCTAACCTGGAAAATATTGTCAGATGACAAGTCTTCCTCCTACATCATCTCCACAAGAGAGCTGTTAGTGACAAGCGTTTTATTAGGTGGAGAATTCCACTTGATTCTGTTTTAGGTTAAAGTGTATTTCTTATAACACCGATATTGTGAAATAATTCTTTTTTTCTTCTTTTTCCAGAATGTGGCATTTTTTCTTAGTAGTGGACTGAAGTGTAGGCATAGAAAGAAAAGCTGTTGCGCAGGTGGACACTGAAAGAAACTTCAATGTGTGAATGAATTCTGTGTCTATTGAGGAAAATGATTTAGAGTGGACAGAGTTTTGTTTTGTTTTTTGAGGCTGCTCATACATTACCTCAGTGTTTGAAAATTAATATCAGCTCAGTGGGGAAGTTCTTGAAGTGTCATCATGTTCAAAAGGCAGCTTTAAACAATGGGAGAGGGAACTTACCGTATATAGAAAGTCAGGCTTAGAGAGACCTTGCAAGTCTGAGGAACTGTAAATGGTTTCTTGTTTGTTTGTTTTGTTTTTTGCCAGTCCTGGGCCTTGGACTCAGGGCCTGAGCACTGTCCCTTGCTTCTTTTGCTCAAGGCTAGCACTCTGCCACTTGAGCCACAGCGCCACTTCTGGCCGTTTTCTATATATGTGGTGCTGGGGAATCGAACCCAGGGCTTCATGTATACTAAGCAAGCACTCTTGCCACTAGGCCATATTCTCAGCCCATGTAAATGGTTTCTTAAGGCAAGCCTGGTGGCATTGTGAGGAAGTGGTGGTGGTGGGGAAGGATAGTTAAGGGAGTGGAGGCTAGACTCTAGAGGAACTTTTGTCTTGGTGCAGAGAAATTTGGATTTGTTCTGTAGATAATGGGGAGATTTCCAATACCTTTACAAAAAGAGGCTAGATGGAATCAGGTTCATCTTTATTTATATAATGTGGATGTACAGATTAGTATATTCATTGGGAGAGTCATTTATTATTAGGAGACTACTGAAATCATTTAAGCAAGAAGTAATGCGCCCAGGCTGGGGATATAAGTTAATGGTAAAGTACTTCCCTTCAATGGGCTGGGCTCAGGGCTCCATCAGCAGCGTGAATGTGCATGATCTGAATTAGGGACATTGTACTAGACATGCAGAAAAAGGTACGCTGTATTCATTCATTGAGGCCTGTGTATTAAGTTCCTGTCATTTGTTAAGCACACAGAGTTGCTGGCTTCAGGAAGCATACATTCTAGTGGGAGATTTGACAAGAACTAAGCATTTAGGACTGGTGCACTGGTAACTGCTGAAACAGGGCACTTACCATACTGTAGCTCTTAACCCACTCCTAGGAGAGCCTTTTAAGGAAAGCTTAGGTAGGAGCCAGCCAAGGAAAGCTGTGAGAACTGCAGGTGTGGGATTTAGGAAGTGACACGTGTTTGAGTTGAGGAAATAATATTTGAAAATGGCTAGAGGAGTTGAAAGAACTGACTGGACTGTGGAAAGAAAGGAAATGGGTTGAGAGAAATGAGGCCAAGGGAATTAAACAGTCACCTAAAACCACGTTAAGGAGTTTGCTTAACCGCAAATGAGCTGTAATCTGGAGAGTGTCAGAATCAAATTAGACCTTTAGAAAGCCCTCCTCCCCCTCCTCTGCACTGCCAAGTTGTGGTGGGAGAGCTGGGATGGGAAGAGGAGACAATGAGGAGGTGCAGAAAGGCAGGGAAGGTTTTCTTTTTTAGAAGCAAAAGTAAGTGGGAGTGGCAAGTTCTGTCAGATCAGCTGGGAAGTCATTATGATAGGAGCTGAGAAATGCCTGCTGGATTTTTGTATCCATGGGTTAACTGGTGACCTTAGTCAAGGCAGATTCATTGCATAGAGACGTGTTCCTTAAAACCAACTCTTAGAGTTGGAAGAAAAGGGACGGGAAGGAGACAACATGGGAGATTCTAATGGAGATGCAGAGTGCTGTCATGGTTTCTACACAGAGAACAATGCCAAGAGGTTGAAGGTTTATGTCTTTGTTGTTTCTCTGAACTTTACAGGGCAAATGTTGTCATTGTGAAAAATCTGTAATTCAAATAGAGAAAAGGAGATAGGGAGGTAGAGAAGGACGGGGATAGGGAAGTCAAAGAAATAAGAGTTTAGCACTTCAATCTGGAATAAGTAAGACTATGGTTCATCCAGTAATGGGAACGGGCTGACACATTTGGGGTCTAGAAAAGATTCTTGGCAGTGAGTCAGAGTTGTAGGCTGCAGTGGTCTTGAATGATAGTTGTTAACAAGGATGAGACGACAGAACCAGATTCCCAACTACTCTATACCTTGAGAGATGATGGTTTGTGATATTGATCTAGTTTAGTCGTCAAGGGAAAGGTAGTGAAGGTGGTGAGAGGAAGACTTCCTTATTACTCCCACCCACACATTTGGGTGAGTGGTAATCCCAAGTTCTTGTTCTTCTACATGAAGAGTATTTGCCAAGCAAGTTAACTTCTTCAGTTGAGTTTCTTTGCCGAGAGAGCAGTGGGCACTGTTTTTGTGGATAGATCTGGTCTGCGAGTTTGTGGAGAACAACGCTGTCAGTCCTGTTCATGTGACCGCATTTATTTTTTAATTTGTTTTTAAATTTTTTTGTTTATGTGGTACCAAGGAGTTGAACTCAGGGCCTCAGAGTGCCAGGCAAGCACTCTATCCACTAAGCCACACCCTAGCCCCATGTGACCACATTTGGAAAAGTGCTGCTAAGCAACCTGTTGTCGTTTTTGAACGTCACCATGATGATCTGGTTTCAGTGACTGAAGATCTCATCTGGCTAGTTATCTCCCCTCCAGCTATGTTGGCATCAGCAAGTGCATTAATAGTCTTCAAGAAACACATTCATTAGAAACCACATAATCACTTTCCAGCTGGCCTTAGCAGGGTCTGAATTAGGTGGACAAATAGGAACAGAAATATTGTGACTGACAGATATTCTGCCTTTCAAGTTAGTTTGAGGGGAGGTAACAACAGATTAATCCATTGTAGTTTCATGGGATCTGATATTAGTTTTATATGGTATTTCACTTTAATGTGACACTTTGTCATTAATGTTTTAGTAATGTGACAGCATTGAAGAGAACTGATAGTCTCCTTATTTTATGATTTCTTGGCTCTTGGACAGAACTGTATGCATTAAAATGCACTTAAGATTTTTTAAAGGGATGTCTAAGCAAGTAGTTAAAAAACAAACAAATCCCAAGTGGGTTGATGTGACTTACAATTGAACAGTGTGTGGCTAATTGCTGGAAGGTTGTCCTTTGTGAAGGCTGTGTCTTCTGCAGTCCTGTATAAGCAGTGCTGCTGCTGCTGCCTCAAACCGCGCTGGAGTAGCTGGCGAGCTGGATGGCAGAGTAGTTTCATTTGGTGCTGCACTTTCTGCTTTTAGAAAAGACTGCCGGTACTTAGAGGTTACATAAAATTCTGAGCTAAATGTGACTTGGTCGAAGTTTTTTTTTTAGCATCAATAACAGTACAATTATCTAATAAACATCTAATATTAGATATATACTTGCATACATGTCCCTCACAATCAAAGAAATGCCAGTTACAATGACGTTTGTTTTGCTTGTAAAGTGACAGAATTTTATTTTAAAAAGACAAAAAGCATTGCTGTGGAGATAGGGGACAAGAAGGCAGGCATTTTATTTCACTTGTTTATTTGTTTGCAGCTCTAGGCAAGGCATACAAAGCCTTGCACATGCTAGGCTAGGATGCCGACAGCAACACATTTTAACAGGAAGTAAGTTAGCAGTGATAGGTCTCTAAACTAGAAAAGTATATACTCATTTTTTTTTTTTGTACTGGTTCTAGGGCTTGAACTCGGGCCCTGGGCACTGTCCCTGAGCTTCTTTTGCTCAAGGCTAGCAATCTACCACTTGAGCTACGTATAGCTCAATGATATGGCCTAGTGGCAAGAGTGCTTGCCTCGTACACATGAAGCCCTGGGTTTGATTCCTCAGCACCACATATATAGAAAATGGCCAGAAGTGGTGCTGTGGCTCAAGTGGCAGAATGCTAGCTCAAGGCCCAGGACTGGCCAAAAAAAAAAAAAAAAAAGTCTTGTGGATGTTTCTGCCTGGCTGGGCTGGCTTCTAACTGTGATCCTCAGATCTCAGCCTCCTGAGTAACTAGGATTATAGGCATGAACCAGGGCATCTGGTTTATACTCCTTATTTTTAGTTTCATCTCTGAGATTGTCTTATTGAAAGCTAAATAATGTGTTCTTAAATGGTAAAAAAAAAAAAAACAAACAACCATGTCTTCATGAATCAAACTTCATAATGGTGTATGTGTGTGTGTGTGTGAAGTATATATTTTGTGTAGGTAAATACATACACAGAAAAAAATACAGACCTATTTAGGAGTTCAGGGTTAGGTGGTCTTTTCCCTTTCCTTTTCATCCCTCCTTTCCCTCCATTCCCTTCCCTTCTCCTCCTCCTCTTCCTCCACCTTCTCCTCCTCCTTTCCCTTCTTTTGGGCATTACTGGGGAATGCAGAGCCTTGGATTTTTTTTATAAGGAGGTACTTTATCACTGGAGCCATGTCCCCCAGCCCCTTTTGCTTTAGTTATTTTGAGTAGAGCCTAGCTTTTTGTCCAGGCTGTCCTGGACTGTGATCCTGTGTTATGCCTTCTGTATAACTGGGAATGACAGGCACACACTACAATGATTAAATTTATTGGTTGAGTTAGGATCTCATGAACATTTTATCCCTGTCAGCCTAGGACCGCAATTCTTCTGATCTCTGGCTTCTGAGTAGCTTGGATTACAGATGTGAACCACAATGCCCAGTATTGAAAATGTATATTTTTTCAGGAATTTTCTGAGCAGTCAGTTACATAAATCTAAAATCTGGTTTGAAATGTACCTTGATTGTATATACTGTAACCTTTTTGCTTGGAGTTGCTTGGGGTTGTCTGCATTCTCTTTGATTTGGCCAAGATGGGTCCCTTAGTAAAATTAGTGTCTTTCCCTCCCACCTCCAACCCTTTTCCAGTATCTGAATGGTTCAGAGATTCAACACATGTTAGGCAAGTGTTTTAACACTGAGCTCTAGCCCTAGCTCAGTAAAATTAGTTCTCTGTATACTGTTAGTTTGATTAAGAACTACTTTTTGGACTGGTATGGGATTATGGCTAAATTTCTATTTTCATATCTTCAAATTTTCTATACTTTTAACTATTAATTTAGAAAAAAAGTCCATTTAACCTCTTACAAAGAATTATAATTCTCTGGCATTTCTGGAACATTTTGATGATCTTAGAGTTGTGGAAAGAGCAAAGCCCTAGACTGGATTGTCTGTGTGCCTAGCCTTCGGCTGAGATTTTCTGAGGGATTAGATGTTCCAGTTTATTGCATTTAAGCAATAAACTGCCCTGCTGCTTATTTTCTTCCTCCTCCTCCTCCTCCTCCTCCTCCTCCTCCTCCTCCTCCTCCTCCTCCTCCTCCTCCTCCTCCTCCTCCTCCTCCTCTTCCCCCTCCCCCCACCCCCTCCCCTTTCCCTCTCCACCCTCCCCTCCTATTCTTTCTCCTCCTTCTTCCTTCTCCTTCCTCCTCCTTCTTCCTTCTCCTTCCTCCTCTTCCTTCTCCTTCCTTCTTCATCTTTTCTTTTGTGAACTCTCAGGGTCTGGGCATTGCCTGTGGGCTTTTTTTGCTCAAAGTTAGCACTCCACTACTTGAGCCACAGTGCCACTTCTGGGTTTTTGGTAGTTAATTGGAGATAGGAGTATGATGGACTTTCCTTCCGAAGCTGGCTTTGAACGGCAGTCCTCAGATCTCAGCCCCCAGAGTAGATAGGATTACAGGTGTGATTCAGGCACCTAGCTCTTTAATGTATTCTTATGTCAGCCACTGAATTTTGGCAAGTCTGTGTAAGCTATTGGTATTTTCAGCTCATAAAATTACAGTTATATTTAAAAGAATATTTTCTTATTTTCACCTCTATTGACATAATCAAGCTGTAACAGGAAATTGAAAGATTCTATATTATTTATTGAATAAAATTCTTTATATTTTTAATTTAGAAAATAAGCAGGTACATAGTATTATGAAAGTACATGCATTTTGCTAGGTAGTTTGCTGGAGAGTTGTTTATTTTTTTTTGGAAGATAACAAGGCGACCATTATCTGGTAGAGGTAGCTCTAACTGGCTCAAGTAGAGAACAGGTAAGCTTACTGGCAGGAACTAGGTTGTTGGGAGGATTAGGTGTGATCAGTAGGGGATCAGAATGTTGGAGTCTTCCCAGGCGGCTACCTTCCTAAATGGTAGATAAGATTTTCATGGGTAGAATAGAAATGAGAGCACAGAGCCTGTCACGATTGTGCAAAGAAGGAAACAAAAATGGTATGCTTCGTGGGGCAGTAGAGAGTAGTAGACCTAAACAGGATTATTTTGGGGCTCGGATTTGGAGCTTTGAGTGCACACCTGTGTGTGCATGCGCGTACATGCCCCAGTACTGGGACTTGAACTAAGTCTCCCATTCCTGCTTAGCTTTTTTGCTAAAGGCTTATTCTCTACCACTTGAACCACAGTCCACTTCCAGCTTGTTGCTGGTTAACTGGAGATAGGAACCAGGGCTTTTTGTGCTGGGATTATAAGTATGAGCCATCAGCACCAGGTTGAAGATAGCTGTTAGAGGATCTTGAAACCCAGATGCTGGCATGAGTTTGGTGTCCCTGGTACAGTAGGAAAGGGAGATTCAGAAAGTTAGTTTGTGTATTTTGTGGGGATGGTTTGCAGTACCTCGTCATTCTACTGTGGTCAAGATGAGGAGCTTGATTAGATACTCCCAAAGGGATTTTGTAATCTTTTATTGAATCGTTACCAAGCACTGTTTGTCCCTTAATTGTTATTTCATTGAAGTCAACCACAAGCCTAGGACTCAAATATAATTGCTATCCTCATCTGTTAAAGCAAAACAAGGGTAAGCAACTTTGTTTGGGGATAAAGAGGAGTGCAGCCATCAGTCTGACTTCAGAAACTAGGATCATAATCCCTACTTTATCCCATCCTGTAAAATATTGCTCATTACAAGATAAAAAATTTCAGAGAAATTAAGATTAACATTTGCTTTAAAAAATTGGCATATAGGCATTCACGGTGACATTTCTAGGCATGTGCACTATTTTGCTTTCTTTTATGTATTTTTTTTTTCTTATTAATTGAGTCTTGCTGTGTAGTCCAGGCAGACCTCAAACTCCCAGTCTTCCTGCTCCAGCATTGCTGGTGCTGGGATTATGGTGTGTACCACCATTCCTATCCTACAACATGCCTTACTGTTTTAGAATAAAGATTTGACTTTCAAATAGGGACTTCAAATAGGTCTTCCCATTTCAAAGTTTTTTCAAGACTAGTTACTGGTTACTCACAAAGAATACTTTGTAAAATAAAATAACAAAAACAAATACTTTATAATTTCATACCTGACACATCATAACAACTTCTGATTGGATTTTAAAGCTGGGGAAGGATGGCTAGCTGTTTTGGTTTCCTGCATTTCTTTATGTACATCATATTATAAGCAGGCGAGTTTTGTATTTACGCCTTTTGTCTTCCAAGGGCCACAGGCAGACAGGCTGTGGGCTGCAGATGAACAGGCTTATCATGGACTAAATGATTTCTTGGACCTTATTGGCTGGAGGTAGGGAATGTGGGAGGTTCCCTCACCAATGCTAAGGTGAATTTAATAGTCCTTAAGAAAAGTAATATAGCCTGTAATCCTAGCTACTCAGGGGGCTGAGATGTGAGGATTATGGTTGAAAGTCAGCTCAAATAGAAAAGCCCATGAGACTTTATTTCCAAAATTAACTATCAAAAGAAGCCCAAGTCGTAGAGCACTACCCTTGAACAAAGGAAGCTTAGGGACAAGTTCCCAAGCTCTGAGTTCAAGGCCCAAGACTGGAAAAAAAAGCAAAGCATGCAAACACATGTGTGTATTTTGAGTTTAGGCTGTCAAAAGATTTATCCATGATGTCTAATGTGCTCTGGTCACTAATCTCAGTGTGTGCTATGTAATTTAGAAAAGGCTCTCTGGCCCAGTGTGCTGTGGGCTCCTTTTGTCACCGGTGACAATGGATCCATTAGCTGTGTGTGTTTTAGGATAAGGGATTGAGCTCCTGTCAAAGCATTTCAGAGCTTTTTTTCAGCTAATGATTTTTTTTTTCTTATTCTTCAGTGTTTGGTTTCTTAGGCAACTTGGCTTCCCCTAGTGCCCTGCTGACATCTTTACAGCCCCTCTTCCGCTCAGTTCCCCCTCCTGTGTCTCCAGCTGCTTTAGGACTGCACCAAAGCAACACACAGGTTTTCCTAAACATCTGCCTTTGTCATCTCATTAGGAGAGGAGCAGAAAAGAAATCACATTGAAAAGCAAAGCAGACTATATTTTTTGGGTCAGTTATAACAGTTTCAATCATAAAGGGCTGTTTATTTTGTTATCTCTGGTGTGTGTGTGTGGGGGTGTGTGTGTGTGCGCTAACTAATAGAGAGCAGGTCGATGGGGGCAAGCCTTTGTCTTTGAGAGTTCCATACCTGGTCCCTGGGTCCCTGGGTCCCTTCCCTGCTCTCTGCTGGCTTTCTGCCTGTGGAGAGCCTCCTCTGTTCACACTTTCCTGCTATCATGTTTTCTGTCCAAGTGCATGAGCCAAGCATTAGTGGATCCAGTCTTCCAAACTATGAGCAAAAGGAATCCTTCCTTTTTTAAATTCTTCCCTTAGCATCTTGTCACAGTTCTGCAAAGGTGGCTTATGTCTGAAGCACTAGATTAGGATTAATTAGTAAGTTCTTCAACTTCTATGGAGGGGGAAATGAAGGTCTTTTAGTCTTAGTTATTCTATTTATTGGTCAAGCATTTGTTGTAATACTAATATGTACTAGGATTGTGTTGTAAGGTATAAGAATTTCATTTAAACAGCACCTTCAGCCAGGCATCAGTGGCTCATGTCTGTAATCCTAGCTACTCAGGAGGCTGAGATCTGAGGATCACAGTACAGAGCTACCTCAGGCAGGAAAGTTCATGAAACTCTTATCTCCAATTACTCTCCAGAAAGCAGAAAGTGGTGCTGTGGCTCAGAGTGGTAGAGTCTAGGGACAGCGCCCAGGCCCTGAGTTCAAGCCCCATGACTGACAAAAAATGAAGCAAAACAAAACAGAAAACCCCAGCAGCTTCTCTTTATGGATGATCGTTATTGACCTAAATAAATGTGAAATTTAGAAAAAGAAAACCCAGTCTTCTTAGAATGTTCAGTTCATGCTAAAGCTTCTGTTTTCTTTAGCACATGTAAAAGTTCTTTCCAAAAATATAAGCAAATCAGTGGAGGGCAAAGTTTACTGCAAAGCTGACAAGAGCAGACTGAATTATAGTAAGCCCTGTACTGACTCATAGTTTAATGTCCAGATGCATGAACAAGCTGATGCTTGATTTCATAGTGTAAACTGTACTAGGAAGATCAGAGAATTTCTATGAACATCTTCATTGCCCAGAGGAAATCTTCATTACTCTGTTACACCTAAACCTGGAGAATGTAACTTTGCCCCTGAGACCTGGAACTCTGCAGGTCACTTATAATTCAGTCTGAGCACTTACTTCGTGCAGGCTTAATTCTTAAACTTGGTAACATCTTACTTTGTAAAATGTGTCCCACTTTATATTCTATCTGCTTATGATGCTGAACAATTTGGTGTTAACACCAGAGCATTAACTATATAAACTATGAGATACAGTATAGCATAGACACATTCTTTTAACTTGGTAAATACAAACTATTATACAGTAGGGACTTGTGGCAGGCTCCTTTCACATGTACAAAACTCATCCAAACATAATTTTGAAGTTTTGCTGTAGGGAAAGTTTTTCAGTGAATGTGAAGAGTTTTTTGTGGACCCTGGTTTGGGAGTGTAGTACTTTCCAACTCTATACATGAAGAGATCTGAAGCTGGGAAAGAACGTCTCAGGGTAGAGCTAAATTTCTTATGCAAAGCTATTAATTTCTTCAATTATGCAAAGAAACCGCAAATTGCATAATGGCTTTGGTATTTTGTTGGTTTGGAGAGAAGGATGATCTCAGAAGACTTGCAAGTCCGTGTTGGGATGTGCATGACACGTGCTTTTTTTCCTAATTAATTTTGCTTGTTTGCTTCATTGGTCCAAGACACATTTTTGAAATTGTCCATGTCTGTCCTAAGTGAGGAAATCCAAATCAGTTCACTGAGACACCCTCCCCCCCCACTTTTTTATTTTTGCCAGCATACCTTGGTCAGTTTTCTAATCTAGTCTCTAGAGTTTATTATACATAGCAGATTCTAACATCTTCAAGTCCTGTTAGGACTTAGAGGGGAGTGGAGTGAGGTAGGATGAAGAATGTGGATATGCATGCAGCCTGTGAGATGAGCAGCTTGGGAATCTGTTTCCTTGTGTTGGTGCTCACCAGGCTGACTGGAAAGGTGATACTGCAGGGGATGAAGAACAATAAGTGGCCCGTTGCATGTCTTTGCTGTTAAGCCTCCTGCCAGAGCCAACTTGTAGCTACACAGCCATTTCTCCTGCGGGGTATAAGAGTTTGCCTGTCATTCTTTTAGGAACACAGTCATTTGTAGCCATTTCCTTTAGCGCGGTGAGATGGAACATTGACAGGATCTTGTCTTCCTGTCTTAGAAGTTTACTTAGTGCTTCCCTCTGTAAGCTGCTGCTTCTTTTGAGTCTGGAATGCTATCTTGAACTCATTTTTAAGATTAGATTATGGGCCAGGTGCTGGTGGCTCATACCTGTAATTGTAGCTACTCAGGAGGCTGGAATATGAGGATCGTGGTTCGAAACGAGGCCAGCAGGAAAGTCTGTGAAACTTTTACCTCTACTAAATTACTCAAACAAAGCCAAAAGTGGTGCTGTGGCTCAAGTGGTAGAGTGCTAGCCTTGAACACAAGAAGCCGAAGGACAGAGCCCAAGCCCTGAGGTCAAGCCCCAGGACTACTGGCACTAAAAAAAGAGAAAAGATTAGACTATGAGTTCCTGTTTCAAAGAAATGCTGGTGAATATCAATTACACTTCATTTCCATTTTTTTCCAAAGAGAAGTTGAATTTATATCTTCTCACAATAGATTGGCATCATTTGTATAAATTTAAGGTACTGTCCCCTAAGGCTGGACACTGGTGACTCACACCTGTAGTCCTGACTGCTCAGGAGGCTAAGATCTAAGGATCATGATTCAAAGCCAGCCTGGGCAGGAAAGTCCACTAAACACTTACCTCCAGTTAATCACTAGACAACTGGAAGTGGAGCTGTGGCTCAAAGTAGTAGAGAACTGGCCTGGAACAGCACCCAGGCTCTGAGTTCAAGCCCTATGATTGGAAAAAAAAAAATACTGTCCCAAGACATTGACCCTAGAAACACTTGAAGTTTTAAGTTAGTAAAAATTTCCTATTCTGGGGTTGTAGTACAATTCAAAACCTTTTTAATAGTGTTTACAAGGCACAATAGTACCAATAGTATTTGAATAGTATTTAAAAGATAGGAAGAATCTAGAACACAAATTAATGCCTGTAATAAAATTTAATGTCTCTTAAGATTTGCTTTGTAGGCAGCATATCAACTAAGGAATTTTTTTTTCCTCCCTAAAAACCAGTACCGGGGTTTGAACTTGGGACCTTGAGCCTGTACCACTTGACCTTACCTTCAGCAGTTAAGGTCATTTTTGAAAATGCTTTTATTGAAATGATACATGAGGCTTCATATATAAAGTAGATTATGTTTCTTAAAACATACATGCATTCTTGAAAGTATTGATCAGTTTGCTAAAAAAAGAACTACCTTAAGATGAGTCACAAAACACCCCCTTAGATCAGATGTGTAGAGAAATCTCTTCTGGTCAGAACAATTTTAAATTAGCTAGGGAAGGGAAAAATAAATGATATGGTTAGAATACATGTGAAATTCTGCAGCAAGCACAAGAAAAGCAAAGTCTTGGAAAATAAGGTGAAATGTGATGGTATTGTGCCGGTTTCTTGCAGGAATACAGGGCATCACTGGAAAAGACAAGTGCAGTAGAGACTGCTCTGCAGAGTGGGGACCCTGGTGGGGTAAAGCCCTTGGTGCAGGAGCTGGAAATCATGCATTGCTTGCAGAGATTTGCTCATTACAATCTTGGATCTGGATGCGGAGGGAAGAAAAGGTCTCCTTTGAAATTGCCTAAGCAGACATCCATAATCACAGGGATTTGCAACTAAAAGTTCTTAAGAACCATGAGGCCTTGAAATCTCTAAACTGAAACCCCAGTTGAAACTATTTCCAGTGGATCCCCAGTATCTAGAAGAATCAAATTTGTGTCTTTGTAGAGACATACATTATAGATCTGTTTCAAAGATTTTAGATCAAGTTGCAAGGTGAGATTTTGTAGAAGTAACTTAACTATGAGTTTGTTAGGTGGTGGCAGATTGTTTTCCAAATATGGCTACACTAATATTTCCAAACCTATTTGCTCTATAGAACTTTGCTAGTATACCCACAGGAAGTAAAGGTGGGTTGGGCGTGCTGCACACCTACGATTCCAACTATTTGAAGTGGAGTGGGAGGATGTGATTATGGTCCAAGCCAGGCATAAGTTTGGAGATCCTATCTGGAAAACTAGACCCAAAGCAAAAAGACTAGGGTGTGACTCAAGTAAAGCACTGCTTTAGCGAGCCAGTCCTGAGTTCTGCTCTCAGTACTTCTAGGGAGGCTGCAGAAGGAAAGAAGATGGAAGGAGGTTGGGAAAGAGAAAGGAAAGGAAAGGAAACAAAGAAGCATCTGTCTCTTTCTACTCAGCCTGGCTAAGGCTTTATGACTTCTTTGATAGAAATTGTATTATGTGGTTTCTAATGGGTAAGTCATAGAAATAGCACACATTTCTTCCTTACTCTCTTTGTTTGCTCAGTTTTGGAACCCATGACTGTGTGGTGCAGAAGCCCACGGAGAGGGCTTCCCTTCCATGCATGGCTCAGGCCCAGCCAGCTGATAGCCTATGCTAACTTGCTGCCTTAAGTCTTCTTTTTTTTTTTTTTGGTGCCAGTCCTGGGACTTGGACTCAGGGCTTGAGCATTGTCCCTGGCTTCTTTTTTTTTGCTCAAGGCTAGCACTCTGCCACATGAGCCACAGCGCCCCCTCTGGCCGTTTTCTATATATGTGGTGCTGAGGAATCGAACCCAGGGCTTCATGTATATGAGGCAAGCACTCTTTCCCCTAGGCCATATCCCCAGCCCCGCCTTAAGTCTTCTTGAAAAGGAACTCTTCCGCCCTTTAAAGGTGCCCTCAGGTAGTGCCACAGAGAGCAGAGGCAAACTGGCTTCTCTGAGTTTTGAGCAGATTGCTACTTTGTGAGCAAAATAAGTAATTAGTATTTTAATCCAGCAAGTTGGTTACAGTGTTAGATTACTAAGGCATCAACAGTAACCATCAGCCTGCATCCTAAAAAACTACAGATAGTCAAAGAAATAAAAGAAGATTAAAATATAACAAAGGGATGTTTATGTGGATTACCGCTTTCAACTTGGTCACAATATTGCCTATATGTTTCAGTTAAAGAAAATATTTACTTTAAAAAAAGATGTAATTGAGAGTGAAACAAAGGCCATGACTTGAGAGATGTGTTTGTGTATGTGTATATGTGTGTATATATTTTTTTATCATTAATATATCTTGAATATAAAAAATCCCTCTGATTAAAAAAATTAAAAGTCAGAGAATGGAAATAGAAGTAATGAAGTTTATTTCACAGAAGCAAAAAAGAAAAGATCCTTGAACACATGAAAAGACCCTCAACCTTTTTATTAATGAAAGAAATGCAATGTAAAGTATGTAGGAATTATCTGTCTCCTATTAGCTCCACCGCGCCCGCCCCCCCCCCCCCCCCCAACTAGGAAATGAATAGAGGTTGTTGGGATGGTAAAGAGCTGTAGGAGCAGCCCTGCAGATGGGTATAACCATTTAGGACATGAGTTAGTTTCTCCTAGTGATTCCTAGGTAGATACTCTACTTTTGCACTCATAATCCAGGAAACGTGTAAGAATGTGTTTTTACACATTTATTTCAAGTACTGTTCAAAGTACATATACTTAAGGGCTGGAAAAGTGGCTTAGCAATAGAGTGCTTGCCTAGCTTGTGTGAAGCCCTGGGTTTGATTCCTCAGTACCACATAAAAAGAAAAAGCTGGAAGTGGCGCTGTGGCTAAAGTGGCAGAGTGCTAGCCTCGAGCAAAAGAAGCTCAGGGACAGTGCTCAGTTCCCAAGTTCAAGCCCCAGGACTGGCAAAAAAAAAAAAAAAAAAGGACATATATTTAAAGTACTGTTCAAAATAGATAAAAATCTAAGCAGCCCAAATACATAGCAACTGTAAAGCAATACATACAGTTGATATACTTATAAAAGGATAGCTAGTATAAATTAACCACCACTATTTTCATCTTCATGGAGGAACATTGCAAACATAATAGGGATCAAAAAAGGAAGTTAAGATAATAACAATTATGATTCAAAGGAATGATTAACCAATTTCAGCATAGTGGTTTTCTTGGGGGTAGGGGACTGAAATACTGGAAAGGACATAGGAGCTATGGTTTTTATATGATATAGTTTATAGTAAATTTTTACAAGTGATTTTGAATTCTAAAGGGTTGCTTTTTTTAAAGAAAGATTTGTTTTTTGAGGGGCTTGGAATGTGGCTTAGTGGTAGAGTGCTTGCCTAGCATGCATGAAGCCTTGGGTTCAGTTCTTCAGCACTACATATACAGAAAAAGCCAGAAGTAGCACTGTGGCTCAAGTGGCAGAGTGCTAGCCTTGAGCAAAAAGAAGCCAGGGACAGTTCTCAGGCCCTGAGTTCAAGCCCCAGGACTGGCAACATTTTTTTTTTTAAATTTTCCCCCCTATTTGGAATTTTCCCCCAGAGTTTCTTTACTGTTATCTTTGTTAGTAGGTAACATGCCTAAGGAAAACGATATTGTTAGCAGAATTCACCCACAAGTTCCAAGTCCAGTGGTGTAGCCTCAGAATGAGAAACCAGGCTTCATGTCCTATTTGTCTTCTAATTGTTTTACTGTTGTTAAAACCAAGAGTTAATTTATTTTGTGTGTATGTGTGTGTGTATATGAATGTATGTATATACGTATGTAGGTATGTGTGCATTTAAGCCTGCCAGCAGAGGCATTTGTTTGCTTCTCCTTTAGCCCAATTCTGCTGTTTGTTAAAAGCCTTCTTGCATTGACAGCCCTTCCCTTTTCTAAAGTAATAATAAATCCAATAATTACGCACAGACCTGACCTACTTTGGACAAAGGACCACAAAACAACAACAAAACCCCACAACCCCCCCCCCCCCCAGAAACCTTACCTAGCTTGCTCTTTCTTTTCTTTTCTTCTTCTTTCTTCCTTTCTTTCTTTGATTAAAAAGGAGAGATTTCTATTTTTCTCTGAGCATGTCCCTGCCCATGAACCACAATTCTGCCTGTGTGTGTCCTTGTAGACTTCAAGGGCTGGTAGAGCCAAGGCATGTTTGCTGATTGACAGTGTTTATCCCCTTCCCAAGCACTGCGGCTTTGAGAAAACAAGGGTGAAAGAACCTATTTGTTTTTATTTTTAATTGTTTCATTTTATAGGTTTGATTTTATAAATACATCTTTTTAAGCACTTTTTAAAAGCACTTTTGTACATATTCATGAATGAATCAATTTGAATAATAGTTTAGACTAGTCAGCTATTTAATTAGTACCTACTAAGTTACTTAATTTCTGCCAGAATTCTTTTGCTTTCTCATTATTTTGGTAATACAATATTATTGAAACCAATTTTTAATATTTTCTTTACTCATTGGCTTTTTAAAAGAGAATAATAAAGAAATTCCCCCTAAACCACAAGATATCTTTTTAGATTAGTTATTAACAGTTGTTAAAACATCGTAAGTGGGTTCCACTTCCTGAGTCCCAAGTCCTGTGCTGAGCTTAGAACTTTACTAAATGTCCTTTCTTAGTGCCGTGTTACATTTAAACATCATTTCGTCTCCATAGGCTCTCTGTACTGTGAGTTTTCTCACACTGGTCTTGTTTTTAATGGCCTTGACAGTTTGATGTATTCTGTAGAATGTCTCTCAATTAGAAATTGTCTGATCAGAATAGGGTCATAAGTTTTAGAGAGTAAGACAACAGAAGCACATCACCTATCAAGGGAACTTACTGTGGACATGCCCTTACTTTTGGTGGTAACTTATCACCTGGTTGAAGTTCCTCAGTTTTGCCCATGTAAAGTTACTCTTTTCCTCCTTGTTGTATACTGTGCTATTGGAAGGAAGTCACTATCCATTTGTGCTTGCAATAGCCTTTTTGCAACTGGCAACAGTAGCTTTGTAAACTAATGAGCCTGACATGTCTACCTATTTACCGTTCAGTTGGAGAGTATATTGTGTTTATACAGAAAGCATTTCCCAAGAAAAAGCTTTAGTTTGTTCACATGCTTAAGTGTGTGCTTGAAACTCCTGAGGTTCTGAACCATTGGCCTTATAATTTCTTGGAGATTAGAGTTGTCTACTTCTTGAAGAAGCTTAGGGCGTTAGTTTCTATTGCTATGTGACAGCATTCTCGAAAGGTAGCAGGGACAGTTCTTGTGGATCACGGGTCCTGGCACAGTGTAGTCAGGTCTTCTTAAGTTCTCTCACAAGGCTGCAGTGTGGGCAGGCTGCATCTTACCTGGAGGTTTGCCTGGTATGGGTAGGGGGATCCACTTCCAGGTCATCTAGGTTATTGGCAGATGTGTTTCCTGTGGCCTTATGACTGAAGACTTGGCTTTTTGCTAGAAAGCCCTAGAAAGACTACTGCAAATCCACCCACAGTCTAACATGGCTGTTTTTTGTTTTGTTTTGTTTTTAAATCAAATCCTATAGCTCCTCTTGAGGGGGTGGAAGGACATTACACTAAGGCAGAAAAATGTGTGATAGACAAAAATTTGTCCAGCAGTCACTGGGGTCCAGTCTCCACAGTGATTGTATACTTAATATGACTTGTGTGGAGTAATTAATTTTCAGTAGGACTGTATCCAGTGAGTCTATCTTGATGAAAATTAGAGTACATCCCTAACACCATTTTAACTCCATGTATGGAGTTGGTTATAGTGAAAAGAGAAGTTTTATAATAATTGGTATTTAGGTTAAATGAAAGTAGGTAGAACTGTTCAGTGGACTATACCAGCAGAGGATGGAGAAGGAATTTGGGGAATAGGCGAGTACTGGATGTATTTTACTTATTTCCAAATTTTGCTGAAATCTGATGCCGCTTGTCATTCATTCCTTTATTGGTTAGCTTTAAGAGCTCATTGCAATAAAACCTTGTGAGAAGTAGTAGCACCATAGATCCTACTTAGGACTCAAAGTTCTCCACTGCCTGAGTTGAAATCTTATCTCTGCTCCACACTGCTGTATCACTAGGATAAATTACATCATGGGTGATATATGCTTCAGAAAAGTCTATAAAATGGAGAGAATAGCACCAGCATCTTGGTGTTGTATGCCTGTAATTACTGTTCATTTGCTCAAGTGTAATAATGATATCATAATGTTTCCAAAAACAGTAGATTGTTTTTGAGATATATACTGAAGTAGTTGTAATTAAAATGATAAGATGACTGGGATTTTGGAGGAGGATGGTGGAAGTATAGATAAAACAAAAGTTCTCTGAGTTAATAATTATTGAAGCTGATTGATACTTTAATTTTATCATTGTATCTACTTTTGTAGATTTTTTTTTATCCCAATATGTGAAAAAAAAGTGTGGGCATGTATGAAGTACCCAATACATTTTAGCTACTATTACTGGTATTATTATTATGTTAATGCTTAATATATTGGTCTAACTCTAGATTAAAAACAAACTAAACCTGTGCTGTGACTTTCTCATTTCTGAGATGCTTCTTGTTTTTTGCCAGTCCTGGGGCTTGAACTCAGGGACTGAGCACTGTCCCCAGCTTCTTTTTGCTCAAGGCTAGCACTCTACCACTTTAGCCACAGCACCACTTCCAGCTTTTCTGCTTCTGTGGTACTGAGGAATTGAACCCAGGACTTCATGTATACAAGGCAAGCATCCTACCACTAGGCCACATTCCCAGCCCCTCTGAGATGCTTCTCATAGATAGAAATACTATTGAATTTGAGTAACACTCTTAGACTGAGTTTGGGTTTCCATGTAGCATCTCCCTATTAGGTTGTGATTTATAGTTTAGTTAGGCTTAATTGCAGCCTGAATCACATCCCACTTAACCTCTCATTATTGTTTTGTAAGTAGAATAGGAAGTGATGTCAAGATTATTGATTATTTAGTATTCTTGATATTAGTGGTAGAAAACATTGACCTTCCACTAGTGCATATATTAGTAACAACTGACAACACTTTCCTAGGTACACAGCACTTCAGCTTAATTGATTTGACTGTTGTTTAAGACAATGCATTTAACTTATTCACCAGGAGTATCTCATATGGGGTAAGTGTAACATTCTACATACTATCACCTGGCCTTATAGTACAGAACTATAAACTAGATGGCTTGAATCATTTTATGTAGTCCAAGATTGAGCCTCGTCTTACTAGTGATTCTGATTTATTTTATATGAATGAACCTTAGAATTGAAAAATAAACAAAAATGTATAAAAAGGTAAGCCTCAGATCCCCAGAGTTCTAATTAAGAATTGCCACAGTGAGAACCTTGTCTGAGTGACTCAGGACAGGCACACCTTTACTCAATAGACAGAGCATTGGCGACCCCAGAGGTAAAGTGAGTGCCTGAGTCACAAGTGCTTCTTAGAGACAGAGCAGAGCCTGGAGCTCTGAGTCCGAATTCCTGCACACAGCTCTGTGTGCTGTCCCAGCAGTGTGCAGACTTTTTTTTTTTTTTGGGCCAGTCCTGGGCCTTGGACTCAGGGCCTGAGCACTGTCCCTGGCTTCTTTTTCCTCAAGGCTAGCACTCTACCACTTGAGCCAAGCGCCACTTCTGGCTGTTTTCTATATATGTGGTGCTGGGGAATCGAACCCAGGGCATCATGTATGGGAGGCAAGCACTCTTGCCACTAGGCCATATCCCCAGCCCCTGATGTGCAAACTTAACCAGAGCTAAGCTTCTTGAAAGTTGTGTCCATCTCCGAACTTGCTACTCATGTTTAATGATAGTAGGCCCTCCTTTTTGGTCTCACATGTTAGGGTTTATTGTCAGGTTTTGTTCAGAGGGTCAAAGGTTTCTCTGCTGTATGTGATAGCTCTTACATCCTCCTGGCACCGAGCCCTTTATTCTGTGCCATTTGACTTTGGAAAAATTTACCGTAGAGGATTTTCTTTTGACTTGGTTTCCAAAAATGATTGCTTGGTCTTTAAAGAAACTTGAGACCCAGAAAATTCACATGGTCTTTTAAATACAAGGAAAGAATTACATTCACTCTAAAGCTATGATCAGCGAGTACTTTATATTCTTCCAGCTCTCCATGTCCTGCTTCATTTTTTCATCTCATGAATCTCTTTTCTTGTGATTTTGTTTTTCAGGGTGGTGTTGTTTGTGATCTATTTTTCTTTCTTTTTTTTTAATGTTTACTTCTTTAATTATTATTATTATTACTATTATTATTTTGCCGGTCCTGGGCCTTGGACTCAGGGCCTGAGCACTGTCCCTGGCTTCTTTTTGCTCAAGGCTAGCACTCTGCCACTTGAGCCACAGCGCCACTTCTGGCTGTTTTCTATATGTGTGGTGCTGGGGAATCGAACCCAGGGATTCATGTATACGAGTCAAGCACTCTTGCCACTAGGCCATGTTCCCAGCCCTGTGATCTGTTTTTCTAAAGCATTTATTTATTTATTTATTTATTTATTTATTTATTTATTTATTTATTTATTTATTTATTTATTTATTTATTTATGGCCAGTCCTAGGCCATGAACTCAGGGCCTGAGCACTGTCCCTGGCTTCTTTTTTTGCTCAAGGCTAGCACTCTGCCGCTTGAGCCACAGCGCCACTTCTGGCCATTTTCTGTATATGTGGTGCTGGGGAATTGAACCCAGGGCCTCATGTATATGAGGCAAGCACTCTTGCCACTAGGCCATATTCCCAGCCCCCTAAAGTAGTATTTATACAAACATCATTTTTGTTGTTGCTCTTTTAGTGTGGTGTTTGTTCATTTTTCTTTTGAATCAGTCTTACTGTGCAGCCTAGGCTAGCCTTAGATTTCCATTCTTCCTGACTCCAGGGTTTAGTCCCATGCCTGGTTTGTTTGCCTTCCTGGCTTAAAAACAAACAAACCAGAGTATTGAGCCAGGTGCTGGTGGCTTGGTGGCTCATGCCTATAATCCTAGCTACTCAGTAGGCTGAGATCTGAGGATCACGGTTCAAAGCCATCCTGGACAGGAAAAGTTCATGAGACTCTTATATAACCAATTAACCACCAGAAAACTGGAAGTGGCACCGTAGCTCAAGTGGTAGAGTGCTAGCTTTGAGCAAAAGGGCTCAGGGATAGTGCCCAGACCCCGAGTTCAAGCCCCATCACAAACAACCACCACCACCAACAAAATATCATTGTGTAGCCCAACCTCGGCCTCTCTAGTGCTGGGATTATATGTCCCTCTCTATACACATACACGCACATATACATGTATACGTATTTAGTTAAATTTTGCTCATTTCTAGTGCTCTGCCACTTGAGCCATGCCTCCAGTGCTGGGGATTGAACTCAGGGTCTTGAGCATGCTAAGAAAGTGTACGTACTACCATTAAGCTATACCCCCAGCCCTTTAAAAATGTTTATCCTAAATGAAACTATTTCTCATGTCTATTTGTTTTTTAGGTCTCTTTAGCAATGAATTAAAGGGGCTGGGGATATGGCCTAGTGGCAAGAGTGCTTGCCTTGTATACATGAGGCCCTGGGTTCAATTCCCCAGTACCACATATACAGAAAACGGCCAGAAGCGGCGCTGTGGCTCAAGTGGCAGAGTGCTAGCCTTGAGCAAAAAGAAGCCAGGGACAGTGCTCAGGCCCTGAGTCCAAGCCCAAGGACTGGCCTCCCCCCCAAAAAAAAAACACCAAAAAAACCACAATGAATTAAAGGTCATGTCAATTTGCTAAATTAATATTGTCACAAGATGTAAAAGGTTTAATAGATGGTGTAATAGATTAGCTTTTGCTTAAATCGCAGACGCTTTTAATTATTAATCCCTCCTCACTATAACTACATTCAAAACTTGAATGTACATTATCATATATACATTAATGATACTTTTTTATGATAATTTTCTGTAAGTTTTTGGTGCTACTTTATCTGCTTTTGGAAATTCTAGACTTGTTCTTTGATGTTAGTTTAGCATTATCAGAGATGGTCACTATTTAGGATGCATGTAATCTGCAAAGGGAAAAGCCCAATCTTGTTAAATGTTTACTCTTCTATATTACATATATATCTCATGTAGCTATGGTTGGATATTAAAATATGATTATGTGTAATTCAGTAATAATGAGATACATTTTAGTGGATATTTATCATCCTCCCTCTTTCACTTTTTAAAGTAAATATTTTGAGAACTGATTTGAAAATTAATTTGAGAATTAATGTTTACCAGACTTTCCAAGGATTAGTTTTATATAAATCACATTGTCCATTGTGTATGACTGTTCACTATGAAAATGAAAATTTTTTGAAACGTGAAAAGGAACTCAGCTAGCGCAAATGGAAAGGCATCACACAAAGCATTCTAATTTTGAAGGAATTCCAGAAAGGTGTTGCCTACCAGCTAAAGTGGTGTGCAGTTCTGACTCATAAGCCACTGAGAAGATGGTGTCATGCTTCTGGTGGGCTCTTGAGGCTGGCTGCTTAGGGGTGTGTGTGTGTGTGTGTGCGCGTGCACGCGTGTGCACGTGCATGTGTGCATGTGAGTGAGTGTGTGCACATGAGCTGTGCATACTGGTCCTGGGGCTTGAACTTGTGCTCTGTCCCTGGGCTTCTTTTGCTCAAGACTAGTGCTATACCCCTTGAGCTCCACTTATTTTTGGGGGGGTAATTTTTAGGGGAGATAAGAGTCTCAGACTTTCCTGCCCAAGCTGGCTTTGAACTCTTATCCTCAGATCTCAGCCTCCTGAGTGGTATTATAGGTGTGAGCCACTGCCCCTGGCCAAGACTCACCTCTTTACAAACAGCTCCATCTTCCCAGTATCTAAGGATGCCTGACAAGACTTTCCAAAATAAATATGGTGAGATCTTCTCTGATAATAAATTGCATCCTGTTTTTCTGTAGTTTTCATTACCTAATAATTGGGAGATGTCAATGAGGAGGAAGGTAGAATTGCTATTCAACTGTGTTCCTCTCCTTCCCTCAGCCTCCAGCCATTTCATGCAGACAGTGTTAGGAGGCTTTGGGGGCCATATTCATATAATTTAACATAGGAATCGTTGTTGGTTTTGTTCCTGAGAACAGTATTGCCTTTGTAAGGTCAGCAAGATACCCAGTGTAATAAATCTCTGTGGGATACGGTGCTGTAGAAAGCCTGACCGTTCTAGGTAGGTAGTGTATCTAAATGTGCTCCTTGCCAAGCATGGTTCTTGAGGAGAGCACAGTCCTGCAAGTCTGGGTTATTTTTACCTGTGAGTTAGCACTCCAGAAAGGAGTAGTGTGTGTACTTCATTGAGAACGTTCATCTTGAAATCCGTTCAGCTGCCTGTGTTGGAACCTCTCCTTTCTGGCCCCATTGCCAAGTTCTCCGCACTTCTCATCTTTCTCTTTTGGACTACATATTCATCTTTCATAGCATACTGTTCCACCATACCTTAGTTTCTAAGTTAACTTACAGTTTCCTTTGGGTTAAATGTTTTTCATTTTTCTTTCAGTTTAAAACATTACTGTAACAGTTACTTTGTCTTTATACCTGTTTCTTAGATTATTGTTTGTTAGAACTTTCTTGTGTAATCATTTAGTTCAAACTTTTTGCTTCCTCATTTCTAGGACTTTTCTTCTGTCTAACCCTTCCTCTCTGTTCAAAGCCTCTCCTAGTCTTGGGTGTAGTTCAGTGGTATAGAGCACTTGAGTAGAATGCAGCAGCGTTGGGTTCAGTCCATATTCTCTTTTTCCTCAGTAAAAAGTGAGCACCAAACTCTTTCTTGCCCTATTTCCCCTTTAGCTCCCATCTCCCATCTCCTCTCTTACAGGCTACAAGACATGTTGGTTTTTGTTTTTTTCCTTTTTTTGGCACGCTTTTGTTGGCACTTGGTAAATGTTAATATAACAATAACAACTCTAATAATGTCAGCATGCCTGAGAGAGTTGCCTATAAGATCAGAGACACTTCTAGGACTTCTGCTTTCTGAGAGGGTAAATGTTAACCAGATGGGAATTATTGGAACTGAGAAATCATTTTCTTTTTGTCTTTGAAGTTTTCCTTCTGTGCCTTGAATTTTAACTAATCACCAGAAAATTCCCTTTGCTTCAGATGCCATGTATTAATTATGCACAATATATCATGTTCCAGCTTAGAAATGCTTCCAAGAATACTACATGTTTCATGGTATATTTTCCCATTCTCAGAAAGTTGTCCATTCTCTATCCTGCATGCACGATAAACATATGAGCTCTTTGGTAGTCATTCTTCAGTACAGACCAGATAAGCACAGAAAAACGAAAGTTCAACCACTCACCCCCAAAATGCTAGATATTTTAAATTATGGTTAACTATTTCCTTTGCAGTTTATTGAAAGCTGCCTGGCTCTTATCTCTGGTGGCCATGTTAAGGCCCCTTGCCTGGAGTTGGCCAGCAACCTGCACTTTAGCCATTCTGTAGGCTTTACAGAAATAGCTGTGATTATGTATAAAGTGAGTAGAATAGAGCCGAATGCTTGTGGCTCATGCCTGTAATCCTAGCTACTCAGGAGGCTGAGATCTAAGGATCATGGTTCGGATCCATCTCAGGCAGGAAAGTCCATGAGACTCTTCTCTCCAACTAAGCACCAAAAAGCTGGAAGTGAAGCTGTGGTTGAAGTGGTAGAGCACTATCCTTGAGCACCCCGCCCCCCAGACAGTGCCCAAGCTCTGAGTTCAAAAGCCTTAGGACTGGTGTACACGTGCACATGCGCACGTGCACACACACGTCAATAATCATTTCTTTCCAAATATGCATCTTTGTTTGGGCCCTTAATAGTTTATTTGTTAACTGAAATGGAGATGCCAGTTAAGAAATGAGTTCCAGTGCAAAGGTTAGGCATGTGGCTAGCCTGTCCCCTGATGGCAACCATGTATGAATGTGGCCAGCTTGTATCTTGACTGCAGCCAACATGGCACAGTATAACCATGGCCATTTAGTGCTTGCCACGTTTAGCTTAAGACTTTATGTTGGTTTGGGACTTTCTTAAACCCATTTTTTTCCCCCCTGATACTCTATTTTCCTAGGTAATTTTGAAGAAAAAAAATTCACTGTGGCTGACTTAAGAGCATTTGAGTATCATTTGTAGCCAGCCATTCCTTTCTTGGCCCTGTGAGAGAATGAAGCCCTGCAGAAAAAAAGTTTGGGTGCCTGGCTAAGGAAGTGTGTACATGTGCATGCTTGTCTTCAAAGTTTGCTTTAATTTCAAAGTAAATAATGATAATGTACTGTCTACTTGAGCAAAACTTCTTGAAAGTTCTCTGTACCTTTTAAGTGGAATCCTAGACCAAAAAACTTGAGAACTGCTGCTGTGTTAGGGATGTAGTGAGCTCTTGAGGCACAAGTACAATAAACGAATCAATTGCACAATATGCACTTTTAGAGGAATTCAGTAGAGTTCTTAGACTGACTTTTGAGACCTTATTTAATTTCTTCCAAGTTCACTGCCCTGACTGAGCATTGAATGCCTTAGTCCTTATGCTGAGTTTCTGTGCCATGTGTAGTAGTCAGTTCTCCATGTTATGTCAGCTCTTTCAGAAGTCATTTCCACTGAACACTTCCTTTAATTGGTAGGTTAATTATCTAATTTATTGGTTTCATGTAGATCATTGCTATCTGTAGCTTGAGGTCATATATAAAATTTACTTTTTTTTTTTTTTTACATTGTAGCCAAGATTTATTGCACTGGATGAATCAGTAACTGGGGGCTGGGGGTGGGGTGGAAAATTTACATTTTTAATAGTCATTCTTTAAATGTCATAAGAAACAAGTATGGTTTTAATAATATGTTTTACTTAGCCTAGCATCGGAAGATTATAATTTTTACATATAATCAATGTAAAATTTATCAGTGAGATAGTTTACATTCCTCATTTTCTGAGGGGACAGTTTGAACTGGAGGTTTGTGCTTGCTAAGCCGGTACCCTACCATGCAAACCATACCACCAGCTGCATTCCTCGTAATATTAAGTCTTTCAAGTCTCTTGTGTATTTTATAAATACGTTAGCATACTATATAGATGTAAAATAGACTATAAAATAATTCTAGAACTGAGCTGAAACTGTCTAGTGTACATAAGCTTTGTTTTTGAAATAGATTTTTTAAAAAGTCAGTTACTACAAAAACATAGCTCCAATCAAAAAAAAAAAAAAAAATAACACCAGCAAAACATCTGCCCCAATGTTTGAAGACATTTCAATGGTAATATAGTTTCTTTCTTTAAAAGAGTATTGAAAATTTTCTCCTAAGCTTTTTGTTTTTAAAAGCTTAGTCTATGACATTATTGTGCATGTATCTACATACCAGTGTAGGGCAATGCTCTTTCTCTTTTTGGAAGATATTCCCCCCTCTCTTTCTCCCTCTCTCTCTCTCTCCCTCTCTCTCTTTGTCATGGGGCTTGAACTTGGGCCTGTGTACTGCCCCTGAGCTCTTCAGCTCAAAACTAGCACTCTACCACTTGAGTCACAGCACCACTTCTGGCCTTTTCTGTTTATGTGGTGCTGAGGAATCAAAACCCAGGGTTTCATACATGCTAGGCAAGCTCTCTACCACTAAGCCACATTCTCAGCACCATTTTGGAGGAACTTTAATTCTGTAGACTTTGGATTTTCCTCTGAAATCATCTTTTAAAAATCTGCCATAGATCTAACACCGAAACTACGCCATCAGGATGTAGTTTAGATGGATGATGGTAAGGAGGAGGGATGATTTAAAAAAAAATCTTTTCTTTAGTCTGTCATGGGGGTTTAACTCAGAGCCTGGGCACTGGCTATGAGCCTCCTTTTTTCAAGGCTCTACCACTTGAGACACAGTGCCACTTCTGGCCTTTTCTGAGTGGTTTATTGGATCTAAGGCTTTCCTGCCCAGGCTTTCTTTGAACCACAATGCTCAGACCTCAGCCTCCTGAGTAATTAGGATTACAGGTGTGAGCCAACAGCTCCCTGCTTGGGAGGGAAATTCTCAAGCACTTTTACAGTCTATATCTAGTTAGCCACACATGTAATGCAGTGTCATGATTAACATTAGAGTACCAGTTCACAGAAGTGAATTGCTCCGTACAAGAGGAAAACAGAAAATATACAGTCTTTTGGTAATATGCTAGGCGTTTTATTCTTGTTACAATTTTCATTTATAAGTGGAATTGTAATTCATAGATTTCTGGCTTTAGTCTGAAAACATATTCTTTGAGAGTTTGTCTTCTATTTACCTGTTGATTTACTTTTGTTACAGGCATTAATTTTTCAAACAGCTGAAGTGTATTTGAAGGTAAACATTTGTTATATAGCCTCCAATAGTCTGAAGCTGTGAAAATTCATGCTCATTATTTTGTTTAGGTATTCTTATAGTAATCATGCATACCTTCCCACTTAGCAGTTTCTGTGTTTCATCGGTATTCTTCTGCATTTTAGAAAGCCTCCCGTTTTCAGTTTATATCCACAGTAGGAGCTCAGCCTCAGGAAGTCACCTTCCTCTTAAAGTCATCCCAGGAGGCATTCATGCCACCACCAAGTAGCAGGCACTAGTTTTCCTCTGGGCCTTAGCTGCTTACTAGGGGGTGCCAGGGGTGTCTGGCTTGCTGTGAAGAAGCACAGCCTCAGGGTCAGGCCTTGCTGTGGGCTCCATCCGATGGCCTAGGGTGACTTTCCCGAATGGAACGCGTTTTTCTCTAGCTCTGCTCCCTTACTGTTCTTCCCATACCAGCAGGCACTAACCAGTTGGTTCTGCATGTTGACCACAAATGGTTAGCTATTTTACTTTTGGGTGCCCCAGCTTGTCCCTTGAATAAAGATTTGATGTGTTTTAGATTCAGGATTATGTTACTTAGTTAAGTAAATATAACCCATGCTCTTATGTCCAAAGTTTAAGGCTCCATTCTAGAAAACATGGAACTAGCAGTAGCATTATCTGTAATTAATCTAGACTGTAACCATACCACCACCAGTGGACAATATGATTGTGTTCAGAGACTCTTAGTGGATGACTGAAACCATGAACTCTACTGAACTCTAATTATGCAGCATTTTTCCTGTATATAGTTATATAAGATAGTTTATAAGGTAGGTATAGTTAGATATTGACAACAATAACTAATAATAAAGTAGATCAATTATAGTGCACTATAATAAAAGCTATATGAATATACTCTTTCTCAATGTCTTACTTTGCACAAATCTTTGCAGCTTCAGTGCCCAATTTCTTTCCATCTTTTTGTTGTTGTTCATTTCCCTTGAGACAAGGTCTCACTGTGTAGGTCAGGTTGGCCTGCTACTCCCTGTGTAGCACAGACTGGCCTCAAACTGAGACCCTCCTACCTCTGCCTCCCTAGTTCTGGGATTAAAGGCATGTGTCCCCTTACCTGGCTCCTTCTCCCTTCCCTTTTTGAAACTAAGAAAGAATTGCATTGTGTAGCCTAAGATGGTCTGAGTGCTGAGATTATAAATATACACTACCACACCTATCCAGTATTTTTCTAATTAAAACTAGAACTTTTACCTTTTCATTTAAAGAAAGACGTTATGACTTGTCTTTGACAGATCTGAATCAACAACATCACTGCTCTTGGACTTTGGGACCATTGGTTAAGTAAAATCAGGGTAATTTGGACAAAGCACTGCGATACTGTGACAGTCTTGTGACCTGTTAACTAAGTTGCTACTAAGTGACTGAGGAGAAGATAGCATGTACGGTGCTGAACAAAGCAATGATTAGTGTCCCCAGCAGGATGGAGCAGGGTGGTGTACGATTTGTCATGTTATTTAGAATGGTAGACAATTTAAAACTTCAGAATTGTTTATTTCTGGGATTCTTCACTTAATATTTGCAGACCTTCATTGGCTGCATGTTATTGTAGCAGAGGAGTGTGAAGCCCTGGGTAAGGAGAGGACTACTGCACTGTGTTTATCATATGCCAACCTGTGTAGCAAGCAGGTTGTGCTCATTAGTGCTTAGCAGTTCATCCCCAGCAACCCTTTAAATAAGGTTCTATGGTTGTCCACATTTTATAACTTGATTTCTATTATTATGAATGAATAATTCCAGAATTTTGAATCTGAGTAGCATGCCTTCTTCAGAGCATTTCTTTTTCTTTCTTTTTTGAGACAGGTTCTTATTACATAGCCCAGGCTGGCCTTGAACTTGAAATTCTTCTGTGTTTCCTGACTGCTGGGAATATAGGCCTGTCAGGTCCTTACTTTTAGATTCTCGATATTCTGCTGCTAGGCAAGCTTCACCTTCCACTGTTTTATGGAATCTTTAATCTCATTGCACTGAATAGTAGACAGGAATGTGATGTTTTAATGTATTAAAATGACACCTTCTAGGAACAATTTATACTTAATGTGATTTCCTTCAAAAGATAAAAATGCATTTCAATATGTAGAACCACACTTCTTTATGTGAAAAAGTCAGATGTGGGGTTGAGAATATGGCTTAGTAGAGTGCTTGCCTAGCATGCATGAAGGCCTGGGTTCGATTCCTCAGCACCACATAAACAGAAAAAGCCAGAAATGCTACTGTGGCTCAAGAGGTAGAGTGCTAGCCTTGAGCAAAAAGAAGCCAAGGACAGTGCTCAGGCCCTGATGAGTTCCAAGCACTCAGGACTGGCCAAAACCAAACCAAAACAAACACACAAAAAAGTCAGATGTGCTCCTTAAAAAAAAGTAAAACAACATTGATACTGTCCCTTTGTCTTCAGTGAATTGTAATATTTTATTCGGAAATGGGTATGTGTTGAAGATCCAGTTTTGTACTCATTGATGATAGGGTTGGTTTTCTTTACCGTTCCATTCTGAGGGTTCTATGCCTCAGAAAGCTAATGGAGTTGGAAGTGAGTCCACCACAAACCCTCCAGGCCCTGCTGCTTGATGACTGCTTCAGTTACAGTGTGACCAGGTGGGAGGCAAAAGTGCATAGTCTGGTCAATTATCTTAAGAGCTGCTTCTTCCCCAGAGCTTGCTCTGAATGTGCCATCAGCTTAGTAAGGCGTGAGGGGTGAGGATTGCAGTGAAGGTCCTGATGTTCACATCAACACTCGCCTCTTACATATGGCATACACATCAAGCACACTCCTCAGAATGCACGCTGTTCCTTCGGAACTGAGACGGCCCATTCTTGCTGCCCACCATTTCTGGCACACCTCACTGGAGTTCCGCTATGAGCATTGCTTGTGAGTCCCTCATCCTATTACATAAATGAAAGCACTCCTACCATTCCTACTTAAGGTTTTATTTATAATTATAAAGCTCCCAGCTATTTTTTTCAGTAGACATGCTTATCAAGGTATTTGTGCTTTAAGAGCTGTCCTGAGGGAAGCAGGTGCAGACAGCAGACCAGTTGCTGCAGTTAAGGTTCTGTATGTGATCTGGCACAGACCACACACATGCTAGCTAGTGGTCCAAGGTCATATGGCCCCTGGATATGACTCAAGGTTCGCATGGCTCAAGATTTCTTACAGATAAAACAGTTGGCAAGATTTGTAGATGATTGTATTTCTCTTCATTAACTTCCCTACTACCTTTCCTACCTGTTGTAATGCTTTCTGTTGTCATATAGATCATCCACCATCCTTTATTCCATCTCTGTAACTGTGCAGAGCTCTATTATCTGTTGCACCTGTCTCTTTTCCTACTAGGTTGTGAGTTCCTTGAAGTTAGGGCCATAGCTGATTATTCCTTGTCCCCTGAGCTCATTCCATCCACAAGCAAGGCTCACATGGTCTTGGTATTGAGCTGAAATGTGTCTCCCTGTGCGTCTCTCCTATATCTTTCATTCTGACGTCTCTGAAAAAACTCCAACTAATGTTATCTTCATGGTATTCATTCCTTTATTCATTCAAATAATTTACCATGTGTGTTCCATACTGACTTTACTTCTGTTTTCTATCTTTATTTTTTGCTGTTGAAATTTTGCTCCTTTTGTTTTCCTTTCTCCTCAGTAAATTTTCTTTCCCTTTCTTAGAGTATAAAATCTTAGAACCTACAGAATTGGAGGGGGCTAGAGTTTGTCTAGTCCCAGCTTTTCACCTAACTAACATTGGTGATAACTGAAGTAATTGAAACAGATATAAATACTTCTTATCATTTTCAGTGATACCATTTAGTGGATTACAGCCAAGTTTTCTGCCTTTCATTCTACTTTAAAATGTTTGTGCTGCTGTATGTGGTGGTATATAATACCTTGGGAGGAAGAGGCAGGAAGATCTTGAGTTCCATGCCAGCCTGGGCTTGTGTTTAAAAAACAACAACAGTGAAAAAGTCTGATGTTGATGTCTTCAGAATAATGGGTCACATGGAATGACACATTCTCTGTGGGAGCAGTGGGAGCAGCAGAGCGGGCTGTATGTCCCTTATTCTGGGGTTCATTATTTACCGTGTGCCTCTTTTCCATATTAACAAGACAAGACTGATAATAATACTGGTGTTGCAGATTTAAATGAGCTAGTAGATGGAAAATATGAAGAATTATTGCTAATTTATTGACATATCATTACTATTCAGAATTGCTGCTACCACAAAACTGACCCTACTCTTCTTCCTCTTGAGTTATATAAGCAGTATAGTGAAGTGTGAGCAGCCCTGTCATATACGCTTCTTGTCTTGACATGAGGCCTTACATACAGCTCTCTGGGACCATAGCGCCATCTGTGCAATCAAAAAATATTTGGTCTTGGGTTTTAATGTACGAAGGGTTTGGAACCTTTTCTTTTTTCTGTCAAGGGCCATTGGGATATTTATACTATCATCCATGGGTCATACAAAATGACTAATACAGGCAGGTGGCCATGGTCAGTCAACAAGGAGCATGCAAGATGCATACTTGTCTATCCAGTCATGTACCAAAGGATTTCACATCTTACATGGCCCAGAGGCTACAAATAATCCACCCCTGAAAGCAACTTAAGAAATCCAGAAGATCCAGTAGCTTCTAGAGTCTGTTCCTTTGATATGAACTTGCTCTAGGAATCCATTTCCTGTCTTTCTACAAAGGCTAAATTTGTTTTCCTTACTGGCATCCTGAAAACAAAACACTAGTAGTATATTTTATTGACTATAATTTGAAATGTATTTGATTGTCCTAAGTGAACTGTTCACTCTGTCAACAGGTTGCCATCAAGATCATTGATAAGACCCAACTGGATGAAGAAAACTTGAAGAAGATATTCCGGGAAGTCCAAATAATGAAGATGCTTTGCCACCCCCACATCATCAGGCTCTACCAGGTAGGAGGATTCCTGGCCTGGTGAATAGCTTCAGTGTCAAATTGGTCTGTTGTATCTGAAGCTAGCTGCCTTTGAAGAAAATGTGGATGGTAACAATCTGTGACTTTCTCTGTTTCTGTGTTCATATGTTCATCCTGCTATGTCTGCCTCCCTTCTACTTTCTCACTCAGTGTTTTGTATCCTGTTTTTTCTCACTATTTCTTAGTGAAGTCTGCCTAATCAGGGATAGGTCTTATTAATTCGTTCTTTAAAATTTCAGAGGCTCATACCTATAATCCTAGCTACTCAGGAGGCTGAGGTCTGAGGATCTCAGTTCAAAGCCAACCCGGGCAGCAAGGTCCATGAGACTTTTTTTTGGCAGTCCTGGGGCTTGAACTCTGGGCCTGAGCACTGTCCCTGGCTTCTTTTTGCTCAAGGCTAGCACTCTGCCACTTGAGCCACAGTGCCACTTCTGGCCGTTTTCTATATATGTGGTGCTGAGGAATTGAACCCAGGGCTTCATGTATATGAGGCAAGCACTCTTTCCCCTAGGCCATATTCCCAACCCTGCGAGACTCTTATCTCCAAAATTAACCACCAGAAAACCAGAAGTGGAGCTATGGCTCAAAGTTCTAGAGCACTAGCCCTGAGCACAAAAGCTCAGGAACAGCACCCAGGCCCTGAGTTCAAGCCCAAGGTCTGGCTAAATAAATAAATAAATAAATAAATGAAATTGATTCTTTGGGGCTGAGCTTGTAACTCAGTGGTAGAATACTTGCCTAGTGTGAACCAGGTCCTGATGTGAATCCAAGCAAAAAACACACCTTGCACAAACACATGCTTTCTAAATGGGGCAAGGTGGCAGGTACCTGTTAATCCTAGTACTTGGAAAGCTAAGACAGGAGGATCATTGAGTTCAAGGCAAGCCTGGGCTGTATATGGCTCTGTTTTAAGAACAAACACTCCCACCTTCAAAACAAAACCAAAAACCAAAAATACCCTAGGACCTTGATGACTTTCTTAGCAAGAATTACACACAGATTGTTTAGAAGGTGATGAGACCTTACTTTACTTAAGTCACGGTCCTAAAATAAGATGGGAAAAGGAGTGGAGAATTTTGAGAGGTAAAAAGCTAGAGATGAATGTTATTTTCTTGTACTTTTTTGGGGGTGTGGGTGGGGACTCTAGTCCTGGGGTTAGCCAGGGCCTGGGCACTGTCCCTGAATTTTTTGCTCAAGGCTCTGCCACTTGAGACACAGCTCTACTTCTTTGTGGTTTTTTTGTGGTTAATGGGAGGAATAAGATTCTCATGGATTTCCCTGCTCCAGCTGGTTTTGATCTATGGTCCTCATATCTCAGCCTCTTGAGTAGCTAGGATTATAGGCATGCACAATCAGTGCCTGGCTCTTGTAAAATTATCCAGAAATTAATTTCTGTGATCATGTTCTGAACTGTGATGACAAAGGATATTTTAAGTATAGCTTCTTACCTCAATTAAAACTTACCCCCTTTCTAGCTGGGTCCTGGGTGTAGTTTTCTAAGGTTAGCATTTAATTGTTTCGATAATCCCGAATCAGATTCTATGTCATGAAAGAGGTTTTTGTTATGATTTTCTTCCTTTCCTAAAAAGTATACATATTTCATACCATTGTCAAAGTGATTCCTTAGCCTTCCTGCAAAAGCAATAAATGTGATGGATGGAATTTTAGACAGAAGGGGAGGGACTGTCCTAGCAGGCTGGTAGAAGACGTATCTTGGGCAAGGTGGGGCTTTGGGTACTGCTCAGATTGCAGTGTGCTGCCAGCAGTGGCCCTGTGCTCAGGGCCAGCCCTGCTCACTGCTTTCCACTGCAGGAATCTCCTCCCAAGTCTTGAAGGAGGCGGCCACCCACTCAGTTCCTTTCCTGCTCTTACACTGCAGTCACGGCTTCTGACCCAGACACAGGACTGCGTAAGACCGGAGAAAGCACACCGACAGCACAAGGGGCCCTGGGCCCACTTGCATGGCCTGTTAATTTTATGGAAAAGAAAACATTCTGCGATGTTAATGTGGGGCTGAGGCTATAGCTTTAGAGCTCTGCTGGCCTTAGCTGCTGAGGTGATGAAATGAATTAGTAGGAGCAGACCTATTGAAGTTTATCAGGCAGAATTCAGTGAACTAACACCTATCTTCTGCCCAAGAAGATATTTCCTGGTATTTCCTGAAGGCCTCTTCTATAGGCCTGAAGGTGTCTGTAAACCTTTGGCTTTAGTTGGACTCTGGTGGCTCATGCCTATAATTCTAGCTACCCAGAAATCTGAGATCTGAGGATCACAGTTCAAAGCCAGCCCAGGCAAAAAAGACTTCTATGAGATTCTTTATCTCCAGTTAACCACCCAAAGCACAAGACCTTATTCTGAAAAACAGCTAAAGTAAATAGGGCTGGGGCATTGCTCAAGTGATAGACCTTATTCTGAAAAACAGCTAAAGTAAATAGGGCTGGGGCATTGCTCAAGTGATAGAATGCTTACCTAACAGTCACGAGGCCCTGAAGTTTAAGCTCCAGTACTGCATTCCCCCCCCCCCCCAAAAAAAAACACAAAAAAAACCCCCAAAAGGTGGCTACTGGAAAAGCTAGAGCCGTGTATTTGCAATGCCCTTGTTTCTGTTGTGCAACACAGCTCTGCAGGGGAGCATGGCACATTATCCTGTGTTCCCTGAGGGGAGCCAGAGAGATGCAGTTGGTTACAGGGGAAACCTTTGCTCTTTTGTTTATATATGAGATAGTTAAAATGTTTACGGCAGGTGTGGTATATATTCATATATTTGATGGTTGGAATATGTTTGATTAAAAAGGAAGAAACTGACAACATGAATTTTAGAAGGGTTGCAAAATAGGGATCAAGGCAAAATACACATAACTAATTTATATTACTTAAAGGGTTTGTATGTTTTGAGTAAATGGATAATAGGAAAGAAAGTTATCACTTCCATTTTTTAAATAAAAAGGCCCTATGGAATTCTGTGCAATTCTGGAACAAAGTCCTGTATTTTCATGAAAGCATTTTTTGTTTGGGTTGGGTTTGGAGGGTCCACTTTTGAGTTCCAGGTGATTGATGTTGAGTGTGAAGGTTTTTGTTCTTAGCTTCTGCTCTGCCTCTCAGCTTTGTGATCTTAACTGAGTGCAGAGCCCTCCACGGAAGGCCTGTGTCCGTGTCTCAGTAGGAGATGCTTCCTGCTTGAAGAACTCCTAACATTTATATCTGTTTCCCCTGAAATGTTTCAGATTTCCTATAGGTGTAATGGTTATCAATATTTCAAATGAGAAAAGTTATTAGTTTCTCTTCTTCTGATATCTGCCTGTCATTTGTGTCACTGTCTGTCACTTTCCTGCCTTTGCACCAGGTTATGGAGACAGAACGGATGATTTATCTGGTGACAGAATATGCTAGTGGAGGGGAAATTTTTGGTAAGTACATTTATTGCATTCTTTCACCAGCTATTGAGCATTCTGGCAAAGCGAAAGAGCTATTCAGTGTTCTGTCATGTGAGCAGCTGTCACTTGATGCTGTGTCCTTTGTTACAGTTATTTGGTATCAACAAAACAATTCTAGCTCTTTGGATTCACCTAGTTAAATTTCTCTAACAGCTTTGTTTCCTTAGCAGAAGTATTTTTGTATTCTAGTAAGGTGTTTATTGGAAGTTGAGAATAAAAGTGTCCCTAAACAAGCAGTCCTTCTGCTCTGGTGACAGGGATTTTTTATTGGCAGTTGTTCCTGGCTAAGGTCAGGTGTGACAATACTCCCTCAAGTGTGTCTGTCATGTGAGGCAGCACCACTGGGAACAAAATTCACACCCTAGTGATGCCTTACACCTTGTTCAAATAGAACATGTAACTGTAATCCTTACTGGGCTCCCTGTTTCCCTTCCTTTCCCTTCAGGGTTCTTGTTATAGTTTTGGAGGTTTTGTGATTTTTTTTTTCCCTCTTACACTTACCCTTAACACAATATCAGGAATAAGCAGGAGGATTTGTACTGAAAGGGTCTTACTTTGAAGTGGTCAAAATAAGCGGAAGTCTTCTCTTTGTTAACAGTGATTAGCAGGTAGAGGAAAAGAGTTAACTTTCTAATTAAATTCACTTTTGGGGGTGTGTATGTCTGCCAGTCCTGTGGCTTGAACACAGGGTCTGGATGCTATCCCTGAGCTGTTTTTGCTCAAGGCTAACATTCTACCCCTTGAGCCACAGCTCCCCTTCTGGCGTGCGCGCGCGCGTGTGTGTATTTAATTGGAAATGAGTTTCATGAACTTTCCTGCTTGGGCTGGCTTCAAATCATATTCCTCCTATCTTAGCCTCCTGAGTAGCTAGGACTACAGGTGTGAGCCAACAACATGCGTCTCAATGGAAGAAAGTGGGCATAATAGCATACCTGTTTTCCTAGCTATGGTAGGAAATATAAAATAGGAGGATCAAGGTCCAGGTACTGGCTAACACAAAAACAAATAGGGAATCAACTGTGGCATGACCATGCAGACTGCTGTGAGAACCGTATGTACGTATGTTTGTACATGCGTACATGTATTTAACTCTTGCTGGACTTTCTTGCTTATGGCTGGCACTCTACCACTTGAGTCACATTATCATTCTGGCATTTTGCTTCTCCCTTTCTGAAAGTATCCCCATTAACCCTCTCAGACCTTGTTTTGAAAACTTTTTTTTTTTTTTAAGACTGTAAAACTGGCCATAGTGGCTTAAGCTTGTAATCCTAGTTTACTTGTGAGGCAGCAATTGGAGGGAGGATCACAATTCCAGGCCTGTCTGGGCATAAGAGTTCTTGAGATTCCATCTCAACCAATGCCTGGGCATCGTGCTACATACCTGTTATCCCAGCACCAAGGGATGCACACCGTCTGGGTAAAGTGGTGCACACTTGTCACCCTCAGTGACATGGGGAAAGCACAATTAGAAGGAACCTAGCCCAGGGCAGCCCTAGAATACAGCGAGACCCTTTCTTGAGACCCTATCTGGAAAACCTGCCAACACAGAAAGTGACTTAAAGCATGGCTAAAGTGGTAGACCACGTACCTATCAAGTGCAAGGCTCTGAGTTTAACTCCTTCCTCCTCCCCCAGGAAAGAATAGAAGGAACAGGCCTTCTAAAGCATATGGAAGAGTCTAGGGTTAGAGGAGTCCCAAGGACAAATGGCAGATGAAAGAACATTTACTATGAACATCTATGAAAATTTGGTGCCTCTGATAGTGTGTAGTACTTGAGCCAATACAGTCAATTCAGTCTAGACCTGTGCCGCTAAGTCTCCTCTCTACCAGCACCTGGACAGGTGACTTTCTTCCCAGGAAGAGCAGCTTAGCAGCAGTCTTTTCCTCATTAGGTACTTGTTGCTGGCACTGTCCGGGGAGGTGGTGGAAAGATGAAGACTCTCGTCTACTACCCAGCCTTGGCTTGTAGAAGTCATGGGAGCATACTGAGAATACTGGGACTCATGGCATTCTTACCTCAGCTCCAGGAATCACACTGAGAGGACTGCAAGCTGCTCTTGCTTCTGTTTCCTTGAGCTCTCATCTCCTGCAGTGTGTTCATTATTTTTCAGAAGTTTGTTACCCCCAGGTCTAGGACCTGGCTCACTTTTTGCCTGGGGATAAAAACACCATAAAATACTTCTTAATTTCTTCCTCAAGGAACTCAGGAGCTTTGGAGGTTGTAGTAAGGGAGGGAGGAGATTCAGGACCCTGACCCAGCCCTTAGCCTGGCTTGCACCTTAGAGACTCAGGGAATAAGACATCTGGAAAGAACTTCCCTGAAGTCTGAACAAACCATTCCTTCAAGGGAGCCAGAATTTGATTGTATTATTTGTAAGCCAACTTATGCCCCTGGGCATTGTTTAAAACAATAGAGCAATCAGGCATTGTCAATGGAGTTTAAGAGCTGAGTTTCTTCAGGAAAAGACCAGAAGAGAATCCTATGCAAACCTGGGCGATACCAGCATGATACTGGGCATAGCTGTTCCCAGGGGAACAGTATGGAGTTGAACAGAATGGAGGAAGAAATGCCACAGACAACCACAAGCCTGGGAAGGTGGGAGACATATACATGCAATAAATGACGTAAGATGTCCCGTTTCCAACAATAACAAAACTATAAGGCATACAAAAACAAAACAAAACTAACCAAGGAAAGTACAAACTATCTACTGGACAAAAAACAGACCACTGAAACTGCCTGTTTTAGTGAGACCAGATGTAAGATTTATTAGAAGAAAACCTTGAGAGACATTATAAACATGTTTCCTGAAATAAAGGAACCAAAATTAAAGTAATAAAGGAATGTGTGATGTTACTTAGAGTAGAGAATGCCAATAAAGGGAAATTATTTAAGACAACAAATGAAAGTTATGGAGTTGAAAAGTAAAATAAATGAAGTAGAAAAATTCATTAGAGAGGCTTAGCCATGGATTCGAAATGGCACAAGAAGAAGCGTACTTGATCAATAGAGATTATGAAACCAGAGAATAGAGATAGGATGAAGTAAAAACAGAGCCTTGGGGTAATTTGAGACACTGTCAGGTATATCAGTGTATGTGTCCTGGGATGTAGGAGAGGAGAGAAAAAGGAGGGGGGGAAATAATTGTTGAAAACTTTACAAATATACTGAAAAGCAGTAACCTATAAGAATATAGAAAACTCACTGAACTCCCAAATGGGCTAAATATAGTAATGCACATAGACAGACCATGTGAGAATGATAAAAGTAAAAACTTTCTAAACATCAGGTGCATGCTGGTAATCCCAGTCAGTCCACGGGGCATGGAGGCGCAGGAGAACAGAGACGTGGTGGCCAGCCGGGGCTACAAAGCAAGACCCATCTCAAACAAACAAATGGCTTTTATGGATGCTGTTTATTATTCATTATGAGATGTCATGTGGCTCTCTTGGCATTGCCCAGTGGGAATTAGGCTTGTAGAACTATAGTAGGTATGTTGATGTCCGTGACTTTTTAAAAAAAAACAACAACAACTTAATTTTGGAGCATTTCAGAACTTGGACTTTTGGATTAGGGATGATAACAGATAAAACCTGAAAAATCTGAAAAAACTCTGGAGTAGGGAATACTGGTCCCAAGCATTTCAAAAAAAGGAATACTCAGGCTGCATTAGAGGTAAAATAATGTTAAACACTGACAAGCTGAAGATGTGATCACAGGAGTAGTTGCTAAACTCAGTGGAGTTTTATCGATGGTCACCAGAGAGAAAAGATTCAAGGTAAGTTGTCCACCCTTGTGGATGCAGACACTGGCCAGGGTGACGGAACTGGGTTTCAGTATCTGATAAATATGGTGGCTAGGGAGGCAGAAGAGAGTGGATACAGATTTTCTAGGCATGAACCATAGAAATGTGGGCTGCTGGGAATTTATGACTTAAAGAGCTTACACTAACCACGTCTCAGTTCCTTGCAGAACATGTGTCTTTTTTCCCCTTCAAGATACTTAATAAATGATGAACCTTAGAGGAGGTAGTGGAAATGGTGGCTATAACTGGGAGGCATCAAGACACAGATACAAAAGCCCTGCTGCCCTTTTTAACTTTATTTTTTTGCCAGTCCTGGGGCTTGAACTCAGGGCCTGAGCACTGTCCCTGGCTTCTTTTTGCTCAAGGCTAGCACTCTGCCACTTGAGCCACAGCGCCACTTCTGGCCTTTTCTATATATGTGGTACTGAGGAATCGCACCCAGAGCTTCATGTATAGGAGGCAAACACTCTTGCTACTAAGCCACATTCTCAGCCCCCCTTTTTAACTTTTGTGACCCATATCATATGTTACTGCTCTATGAAGACCTGGATGAGAACACATTGTGTGTATGTGTATGTGTGTACGTGTGTGTGTGCATGCACACATGCATGTGTGTTAGTACTGGGGCTTTCACTCAAGGCCTGGGTCATATCCTTGAGCATTTTCCCTCATGGCGGGTGCTCTACTACCCACTTGGGCCGCAGCCCCATCTCCCCAGCTTTTTGATGGTTGATTGGAGATAATCTCAAAGACTCTCCTGCCATGACTGGTGTTGAATCCTGATCCCCAGACCTCAGCCTCCCTTAGTACAGGTGAGAGCCACCTGCCCAGCTGAAAACACCCTTTTGGTTTTCTCATTAACTGTGCAGATTATGAATTCTAAGCAATGTAATGGATTTCACTAAGTGGTTATTGAATGAGTATTACTCACTTCATTTATTGAGATGGATTTTGCATGTCCTGTGTTTAGCACTGTTTTATAAAGGAACAGCCCTGACAGTATGGCCTTGCTTAATAATACCAGAAGAATTGAAAAACTTGTTTGTTTTGTAAACCACTAAACTCATAATTTAAAACTTACACAATATGACTTCTTTAGATACATATCCCCAACTTCCTGCTGGAGACCATGCACTCATAAATCCAGCACTTTATCAAGTAAAGTTTCCTGAATACCAGGCAGAACTCATGGGCATCTAAAACAAACTGCTAATTTAAGAGGAGTCTGTTGAAATGTGCATAATTTATTATGAACACCTCTTAGTGTCTTAAAATAACATTCCTAATGATGACTTATACACACGTGTGTGTGTGTGTGTGTGTGTGTGTGTGTTAATACATTACCTATCTACCTAGAGCTTCTCACAAAGCAATTTCTTTATGCCATGGGTCATGCAAACACTGGGACAAAGAGTGGAAAAAACTTAACTGCACTTCATGTACCAGATATTGACTAGGTATCTAGTCAAGTGTTTGGATAAGTCATTTTCTCTTGTTATATATTCAGGAACATTGCCATGTTCTTTGAACCTGCTAGTATGTACTGGTTTATGGGGCTAAAAAAAAGACATTTTAATTTATCTTCAATATTGTCCATACCTTTACAGCTGTTATTTTCCTAATAAATTATTCCTTCCTGCTATACAAACTAGCTAAGGCTAAGCTAAAATATAACAATACACACAAACAACACATCATAGTGTCTTTATCTAGTCACTCTGACCAAAACAATGAGTGTCTGTTTTTTTTCCCCCCAATTAAATTTCTCATTCATTATCCTCTATTTTTTTGTTTTATTTTCGTACTATCAGACATGACTAGTATTTATCTTTGTGATCTCCCCAAGATGTATGAAGAAGCCACCCACGTTTGACCTCACTTCAGTGTAGAAGAGCCATAGTTGTTGGGACATCCTGTCATTCTATCATGACCTAAAAATAAATGCCATATAGAATGACTATGTGCAGTGTGTACATAAGTATATAATGTAATTGCCTGAGGATTTTACGGAGTCTTTTTTTTGCCAGTCCGGGCCTTGAACTCAGGGCTTGAGCACTGTCCCTGGCTTCTCTTTGCTCAAGGCTAGTACTCTGCCGCTTGAGCCACAGCGCCAGTTCTGGCCGTTTTCTATATATGTGGTGCTGGGAAATCAAACCCAGGGCTTCATGCATACGAGGCAAGCACTCTTGCCACTAGGCCATATTCCCAGCCCTATGGAGTCTTTCTTAACCCTTTTTTGAAACATAATTTCACTGACAAGCTAATAGAAACAAAAGAGTTTTAAGGGCTGAGGGCATAGCTCAAGTGGTAGAACACCTTCCTAGCAAGCACAAGGCCTGAGTTCAAACTCCAGTACTGTCCCCCATCCCCCCAAAAGATTTTAAGTCATACCTTTTATAATTTGACTTACTAAGAGATTTTTAAAAGTTTCATATCTGGAAGCCGTGCTCTGTATTTCAATATGCTTTGATGTCCTGAGGATATTTCCTCTGTGTGTGTGTGTGTGTGTGTGTGTGTGTGTGTGTGTGTAAAGAGAGGGGGAGAGAGAGAGATGAGAGAGAGAGAAGAGAGAGAGAGAGAAACAGGAACTCCCTCCTTCTCAATCCCTGCCAGTCATCTTCCTTTCTATCTCTGAGTTTGACTGTTCCAGGCATGCTATATAATGGACTCTTTATTTCACTTAGCATAATGTCCTTAAGGCTTATCATGTTGGAGCATGGGTTAGGGTTTCCTTTGTTTTAAGACGATACTATTCCATTTATATTTCACACATAGACTGTGTTTGTTATCCATTCATCTAGTGATAGGCTTCAAGTGTCCACATTTAGCTATTGTGTTATTCACTGGTATGAATGAGCAGGTATACCAATGAAAATGTCAATTTTTACTGTAAGAATTTTCAGATATATATAAGGGGAAAGAGAATAATTATAAAACCAGGTTTTGCCAAGTACAATATTTTGCTAATTTTGTTTCATTCTTTCCCTAACTTCTCTTCTACTCTTAATTTTGCTAAAATATTTTAAAGCAAATTTAAGGCATCCTATGATTTCACTCATGAATATTTAGTACTTTTCTTATATGTAAAGATTGTTTTGTTTTGTTTTTTGTTTTAGAAGAAAACTTAATCATTAAGCCTGGCATCAGTGGCTCACACCTGTAATTCTAGCTACTGAAGAGGCTGAAATTGGAAGATAGGCTCTTTAAAACCACCCCAGGCAGGAAAATTCCTGAGACTCTTAAAACAGGAAGTAGAGCTGTGCCTCAAATTGGTGGAGCACTAGCCATGTTCAGAAAAGCTCAGGGACCATGCCTAGGCCCTGAGTTCAAGCTCCATGACTGACAGGAAAATAAAAAACAAAAAACCCATTCGTAAGTAAATGGGTAAGAACTTGGAAAAAATTATACTAAGTGAAGTGAGCCAGACCCAAAGAAACATGGACTGTATGGTCTCCCTCATAGGGAATAATTAGCACAGGTTTAGGCAAGTCACAGCAGAGGATCACAAGAGCCCAATAGCTATACCCCTATGAATACATAAGATGATGCTAAGTGAAATGAACTCCGTGTTATGGAAAGGATTGTTATATCACTGTTGTAACTACTTTCAACGTGCCATGTGTAACCGTAGCTTCTATTATTGATGATCTTGTATCCCCTTCCTGTGGTTGTACCTGCACTATCTCTGTATCTTATCTGAGTACATTGGAAACCGTGTATTAGAACTAGGAAACTGAAAGGGAATACCAAAATCGAGAGACACGGGGTAAAAAAGACAAAAGACTACAAAAGCAATACCTGCAAAACTGTTTGGTGTAAATGAACTGAACAACTCATGGGGGGGGGGGGGGAAGGGAAAGGGGGAAGGAGGAGGGGGGAATGAGGGAGGAGTTAACAGACAGTACAAGAAATGTATCCAATGCCTAACATATGAAACTGTAAACTCTCTGTACATCAGTTTGACAATAAAAATTAAAACAAACAAACGAAAAACCTTAATCATGACACCCATCTCAAGGTCATCAATCTGGTGTTTTGTTGTATCCAGGGATTAAACCTATCTAATAAATTCTTAGATATTTGCAGTTTTAGACTATAGGTTTATAGAACATATATACGTTGTAGATTATTCTAAATCTCTCTTATGAGATTCTTTTTCTTTTTGTGAATCCTTCCCTGTGTTTTAATATAGTGATCATGGTTATTTAAGGCCAGCTGCAGATATCTGCCTCTCAGATTTGCTCTTACGGACTTTAATCTCTTGATTATTGCTCATTCTTCCTACTTCTTTCCATGTCTAGCAATTTTTCATTGTGTGTTGGACATGAAGAGTGATTGTTACAGGGATTCTGGATTACTTCTGTAGTGCTGAGTTTGTTCAGTCAGGCAATTTAGGTGGATCACCTGGATCCTGTTGAGGCTTGATTTTTGGCTTTGTTAGGTAGTTCTAGTTCAGTTTTGACATTACTTACGGCATAGCCCTTATTTTATTTTTATTTTTATTTTTTGGCCAGTCCTGGGCCTTGGACTCAGGGCCTGAGCACTGTCCCTGGCTTCCTTTTGCTCAAGGCTAGCACTCTGCCACTTGAGCCACAGCGCCACTTCTGGCCATTTTCTGCATATGTGGTGTTGGGGAATTGAACCCAGGGCCTCATGTATACGAGGCAAGCTCTCTTGCCACTAGGCCATATCCCCAGCCCCATAGCCCTTATTTTAGTTTTTTTTTTTTTTTTTTTTTTTTGCCAGTCCTGGGCCTTGGACTCAGGGCCTGAGCACTGTCCCTGGCTTCTTCCTGCTCAAGGCTAGCACTCTGCCACCTGAGCCACAGCGCCCCTTCTGGTCGTTTTCCATATATATGGTGCTGGGGAATTGAACCGAGAGCTTCATGTGTAGGAGGCAAGCGCTCTTGCCACTAGGCCATATTCCCAGCCCATAGCCCTTATTTTAGGGGTGTAGTTCTCTAGGATTTGACTTAGTGCTTGGAATATTCACCAATGCCTCTGCTAAGCAGAGACATAATAATATCTTCTGGGCACCGTGAGGCTTCCAGAAAATTCTGGTTAGCATTTGCCTCCTGACAGTGATTTTCCACTATGCCTTCCCATAGTCTAGCTCTGCCCGTGTGCAGTTTGGGAGTTGACATGGGTGTAAGTGAAATTTCTATGCTGAGCTTTGATGCTCTTTTTTTGTGTCTCTGTTTCCTTTTTCTTTACCAATATACCATCCAATATCTAGCCATCTCCTCACTCTGATCTACTTTTTTTTTGCTGTTGTTTTCTTAGGTAGTGGCATAGGGTGAATATGGGACTTACCTCTTGTACTTAGTTTCTCTAAAAACTTGTAGCTCTGAGTTTGTTATTGTTCAATGCCTGCAAATGGTCCAGCTTACATAATTGTTAAAGTAGGAGCGTAAATCCAATACAAGCTACTCATTTGTAAATAGAACAAAAATCTACACTCTATAGGAAATCTGTTTTTATATTCATTAACATTAGTAGTAACTGTCATACTAGCCAGGGCATATGTAGCAGGTGTCTTAAAGTATCTTTCTAATAGTTGCTCTGATCAAAATAGAATAAAGTGATTACATTAATTGAGTCGATAAGTGTTTTAAATATTTTATAATCTGTGACCTCTTCCTACCCTGCCAATATATTTTTATGCTGTGTATTATTTAATAAATTGGGTTACAGTATTCAGTTTTTCACATTCTGTATTTGGCTAGTCATATCCATATTATGTCATGCAACGTAGTCTTCTAGCTCCTGTACTGTGCTTGTAAGTAGTAGTTCTACTTAGGTATTTGGTTAAATACAGGTTTAATTTTTGTGGGGAAGCAAGAATACTTCATAGTTTTCATATTACATCACTTCAGGTATTTTATAAAGTCTGATTTTCTCATTTTCAGTGATATTTAGAATAATTATTGGTTTCAGTATTTTTTCACATAATCCATGTCTTGTAAAGTTTCCCATCAACTTTTGGCCAAATGTTTTAACTACCCTTTTAATTGCCTTGATTTTATTAAAAGTGCAACATTTTTCTAATTCTCTCATTCTTAGTGTATTTATTAGCTGTAATTTTTCTGTAAGGAACTTTACCTTATAAGCTATTTAGAAACTACAGTGAATATAATGTAAATGCATGATTTCTTTTATATATCATCACATTTGAAAATAATGTACAGGCACCCTACCAATCTCTAGGGAGACCAATCAGATTGACTTTGAATATCCTCCCTCCCTCCCTTCCTCTCTACCTTCCCCCCCTCTCTTCCTACCCCCTCCCTTTCCCCCTCCCCCCTCTCCCCCCTCTCTCTCTTTCTCAGTCCTTGGGCTTGAACTCAGGGCCTGAGCACTGTCCCTGGCTTCTTTTTGCTCAAGGCTAGCACTCTTATCATTTGAGCCACAGCACTACTTCTTGCTTTTTCTATTTTTGTGGTACTGAGGAATCAAACCCAGAGCATCATGCATGCTAGGCAAGCACTCTACCACTACACCACATTCCCAGCCTGACTTTGTATATTTTCTAGTATAATTATGAATTATGAACTTTAATGTACTTGATGTATTTCAGCCTACTGATTGGTTATTCTCTTGAAGCGCAAATTATCCACTTAGCCAGTGAGAGCCCCTTTTAAGTTGACTCTTTATTCTTTTAGTAGGATCTCAACAATCTGTGATAGCCTTTTTGTTTTCAGACAAAATAGCACAGGTCTATTTTGAACACTTCTTGTCCCAGACTTGGAGATGAGGCTCCTTGTGGTCTAGTGGAACTTAGCATTTAGAGATCGGAGTCTGGAGACTAGTAATGCTCATTAAGTGCCACTGTGTTGTCATTGATTACAGGTTTCATCAGGGGATAAACTAGGAAGAAAGTCACATACACACACATGCATGCACACGTACATGTGAGAGAGCAGTAAATATGAGTTTATACTAACATTCCAGTTGAAATTTAAAATTTCAACGTTTTTAATTTCTTTTCTCTTATGCAGAAAACTATAATTCCAAATGACTTTACCATAATAACTTATTTAGTAGGAGAGCTGAAGAAAGGGATTAATTAACTCAAAACAGTTATCAGTGGGCTAGATTCCCAGCACCACAAAACAAAGTCCTAGGATGAATTACAAATAATAAGGATACTATTGTGTTTGGTTATTTGTGTTGTCTTTAGAATGTGTCCCAGGGGGCATTTTCATAGCTATTTGGGATGTTATGAGAAAACACCTTGTATGGGGTAATTTATAAGTACTAGAAGTTTGTTTCTTGTAGCCTGAGGCTTGGAAATACAAGATCAAGAGCAGCATACTCACGTGAAGGCGTACTCTCTCCTTTGTGCCTGTGTGGGCCTTGCTCATGTGTCCTCACATGGTGAGAAAGCTCTGCGGGTATGAACTGTTCCTTTAACTTCTGTTATAAAGGCGCTAATTCTGTTTATGAGGACACAGCCCATAGGGCCCTAATCATTCTCTAAAGGCTCTCCCTCTTTATCCTGTTGCATTGGAGATTAAGTTTCAACCCTAAGTTTTGAAGATAGACAAATACTCCAACTATTACAAAGATACATAGGCAAAATACTGACCTATATTGTCAGTTAAATTTTTCCTCTGATCGATTCTGTTACATCCATACAGATGCACAGAGTTAGAATTAGTGTTCTTCTTACAGCTTACCTTCAACTTTTAGATATTACTTTTTCTTTTCTTTGACTCAATTTTTAATTGTTTTAGTCAAGTAAGATGTTTCCCAAAAAAGATGTAAAATAGGGTACATTCAGAGAGATGTATGTGCATGTGCAGGGGTTCCCAGTAGTGGCCAACTCCACGTGTGCTAATCCACGTGTGCTAAAATGGCCTAGAATAATACACATTCGCTACTCATGTCAGACCCTGAGCTCTGATACTATTTTAGAATTAGGTAAAATTTCACCATTGGAGAAAACAGTGGAGGGTATACGGTTCCTGGTTGTAGTACCTTTGCAACTACTTGTGAATCTATACTTTTTCTTTCTTTCTTTCTTTCTTTTTTTTTTTTTTTTGCAAGTCCTGGGGCTTGGACTCAGGGCCTGAGCACTGTCCCTGGCTTCTTTTTGTTCAAGGCTAGCACTCTGCCACTTGAGCCACAGCGCCACTTCTGGCCATTTTCTGTATATGTGGTGCTGGGGAATCGAACCCAGGGCCTCATGTATATGAGGCAGGCACTCTTGCCACTAGGCCATATCCCCAGCCCATCTATACTTTTTCAAAAAGAAAAAAAGTCAGGATCACTTTGGTGGCAATTTTGAGAGTAGATGCAGAGAGCTACGGGCAGAAGCAGGCATACTAGTTCAGTATAATAGTAGGAAGAGTTTGCAAGTTTCCAATAAGAAATATCCAGGAGAGAGACAAGGGCTGCTCAGTTATCCCTAAGGAGAGAGGGACGAAGAGAGGAGTGCGGAATGGCTGAGCCGTGGATGTGTTTGAAGGTAGGGTTAATAGCTGCGTGTCACAGTGACACAAAGGGTTTGGTGCAGATATCTGGGAGGAAGAGGATAGGTATTAACAAGAAACAACAAATCAAGCAGCCTGGTGTACAGTACATGGATTTTTTTTTTTTTTTAAGGAAACAAAGCCTCAAGCACTCTTCTAGTCAGAGGTACCCTAGGCTCACACCTTCAACTTGTCCCCTTTTGAAACAAGGTCCCCAAATACAGTGCAGGCTTATCTTGAACTCATAATCTTCCTGCCTCTGCTGTGTGCAGCGATTCCAGGATGGTGCCCCATGCCCAACAGGAATGCACTATTTAAGGAGAGAGGGGGTCCTCTTAAAGTGAAAGAAAAAGTGAGTGCACTCTTGTTAACCTGCCCTCAGCAGGTTTTGGCCTAGCCCTGGCTTTTTTTGGAAAGAAGCATTTGCTTGGTAAACAGGAAGTCGTTTCCATGGGTGTAGGAAGAAGTGATAGAACTAGTGGCAAAGTCAAGAACGGCTAGCTGTGGTTAGTGTGCAGTGGGCAGCAATGTCTTCAGGTAGCCGCGTAAGACGCCTTTCCCCCTTTGTTGGCTCGGCTCCCTGTGCATCCTGAGAAATGCAGAGTTGCTGCCCACTGCTGACCTGTACTCGGGATCTGCTGCTTTTCAGCAGGGTTTGCATTAGCTATGGCTCGTAGGCAGCAGACAAATGGAGATGCTGCCCATAGAGGGTGGAAAAGTGACTCATTTTGAGAAAGGCTGGCTCCCACCACTATCCCATTGGTGGCATTCCTCTGACACTTCACTATAGCAGGGGTAGGGAAGTGTGTCTTTGCTCTCTGAAAGGTTAGAACCTGAATGTACCACAAGGCATTCCCCCCCCCCCCCCGCCCCGAGGGAGGTTAGAACACAATTGCAATAGCTTCTGAAGCAAACTTTATGTGCTGGTGCTGTGCTACTTTTGAAAATGGAGAACTTATTCCAGTCTGTAGTACTATTACCCCTCTGTGGGGCTATAAATCTCTGAGTGTCACTAACTTTTTACAAATCTGCGAGGAAGAGCAGGTAAAGATCAGAGATGTTCAGTGTCAGGTGATTTATGGTGACTGACAAATGAGAGAATCTAGTCCCTGCTTGTGGTAAGAACTTGGAATGGGAGAACACCAAGAATTATCTCCTCCGTGTGGTTTTTCAGATGGCTGAAATGAGTTATGGTAAAAGAAAATTTAAACTTTCCTCCAGACCTAGTAGGTAGGCAGGTAGTAGACAGTGAAAGAAGACTTACCGAGGCTTTGTCTGGGAAGGAGAGCAGCACTTCTGAAATGCCAGAAGCCATGTCCTGGCCCATGTGTGGGGAGTGGGACCTAGGTCGTGGTGAGGTTGGTTACCAGTCTTCAGGAGAGCTAGCTTACTGAATTGCCCCGAAGAAGTAGAACACTTTTTCATCTTAACAAGGTTCAAACGACATTTTAGTTTGAATATTGAGTGGATTCAGAGGCCACTCTGTTTTATTTGTCTTCTGAAAGAACCCCAATATTTATTCAAATGCTGTGAACTAGTTATGTGTTATCTTTAGGATGGGCTTCTGTGCTGGATTTCTTCACTCAAAAGTGAAGTATCAAATTTGAACTTGAATTTTCACTGCCTGCCTGTGGAACATATAGGGATATAAAGCAGTCATTTGTCAGCGGGCAGCTGAAAGTCCATTTATAGCAGGGACTGAAAACCACGGCAGGCTCTTGGCTTCCTGGCACCCCCGTAAGACCCCGCAGGTTTACACTGAAAGCAAACTTACTGGAGCTAAAGAGGGGAATCAGGTGGGCAAAAGTAAAAGCTAAGGCCAAGGCGTAAACGGGACTGAACCACAAAGAAGAGCATGATTCTACCAAAAGAAGAAAACTTCAACTCCAGATACCATAGCAAGGAGGAAGTATTTAATGTTTGTAGAATACTTTTTTTTTTTTTTGAGAAAAAAAAGAGTTGTGTGTCTGGGCATGGTATGCACAGCTGTAATCCCAGCCCTTGGGAGGTGAAAACAGCAGAGTTACAAGTTTGAGGCCAACCTGGGCTACATAGGAAAACCTGCCTCAAAAACCCATACATGATTTGTGTATCTTTTTTTTTTTATATCTATACTTACAGGAATATTGTAGGTGACTTTTGGGGGGGAGCATTATAGTTTAAGCTATGTGTGGTGTAAGTTAGTTTTACCCAGTGTGCTACCAGTAGGACCATTAACAGTGACAGTTAGGTATAGAATAATTATCTTTAAATGCTTCAGAATCCTGTCTTCTGTTGATGAAAAGCTTAAACATTTCCTGTATTATGTTGGTAAGGTCCACCCCCAGGAGGGCTCCATGCAGATGCCCCCCACCTGTTTCAGTCTGCGCCCAGTACCTGAGTTACCTAGGTAACTGGCACACCTGGAGTCAGTTACCTCCTCCTTCTCTGAAGTCACATCCAATCCACCTGGCCATACCTCCCACCTTTCCCTATATAATATGGCTCAACATGGTCCCTGCTCCTTTTCCTTTTCTCTCTTACTCTCTCTTGCTGTGTTTTCTCTTTTTCCCTTCTTCCTTCCCGTCTGTCTCCCCACACCTCCATCTTGTGTGGGCTAGCAGTTTGCTTTCCCCCTAATAAACTCCTTTCTGCCTGAACTATGTGGCGGGTTTCCTTTCTGGTGAAACTTACAGTATTGAGTGGACCTTTAAAAAGATATTCTTAAACATCTTTGAAAATTAAAGTTTTCTCACGTTTGGTAACTCTTCAGTGAAAGTTCGTCGTGGTATATCAGCCTTGTTGGCCTCTGCCATACTAGAGTTAATTCTGGCTAGCAGATCCAGAGGTGGGGGTATTGGCAGAGCAAATGTTTTGTCCAAGGGCAACCAATGTGTCATTATGGAGATAAAACAGAACTCAGCTGCATTCTACCAGCTCCTGGCCTCTGTGACAGTTTTGAGAACTTTCCAATCATTTTAGGAAAATAAAATACTTTAGACATTTATAAAGAGTTTTTTTAATAAAAGAAAATCAATTATTTTGGAAATCACAAAATCAATCATTCTGTCTCATTTAAGAAGCTCTTTGATGTGTTCTGGTAATTAGTGTTTGCTTCCAGATGAATGTCTCTTGGGCATTTTAATTAATGGGTGCTTGGCCAAATGAGCTTCTGATGGTAAACCTTCATAAGAGTTTATTTTTATGTTTCTCAAGAATAGCTGTGTCTTCAAAGCTCTTTAATTAGACAAAGTTTAGCAACTAAAACATATTATTAGAATAATTAGTCCCCTCTAAGGAGAAATAAGGGGTCAGAGACACCAGTACTGTTAGAGAATGACCTCTTCAAATAAAATGTAACACTCTGCATCGGATGGACGTCCGGTTCAGTAAGCTTACTGTCCCTAGGCAGGGACAGTTCATGTGACAGATCTCCCAGAAGCCTAAACACACCAGAATGTGTGCACATTTGTCACTTCCTCTGAGCCCCTATCGGAAGCTGTCTTCTAGGCCTCTGACATCCAGGATAAAGCCTTCCTTTCCTATTTTCTATTAAGTTGGCCACCTTGGATTATTTTTGAGGGACACATTTCAAAATCTTGTGTGTAAGTAAACATAAATTATAATAGTTCTTTTGAGCTCTGTGTGTGTGTGTGTGCACGCGTGTGTTGAGAGAGGTTAGTGAAGGTTGACCTTGAACTTCACAATCCTCCTGCCTCAGCCTCTCAGTTGCTGAGATTACAGCCAGACTATACGAAGTCTGAATTGAGTCTTTCTTTAATATGTCTAAATTATTGCCATATAAGGTGTTTGTGTGTGCTGAGGATTGAACCCAGGGCCTCGAGCATGCAAAATATATATTGTAGCCTTGAGCTATACTTCCTGCTCCTAGATACTCAAATTTCCTAGTGGTATTCCATTCCAGGATTTTGTGGTCAAAATGCAGTTTGAATCTTTTTTTTCAAACTTTACTGTTGATGGACTGTCAACCCCTTCTCTCATTTCTCAGTCTTGACAGTCATATTTTACCATGTATTTACTTTTTGTTGTAGAAAAAAAAGATTCTTGATTAGTCTCAAGGTTGTATGTGATTTCACTAAAATAACTGGGTAGTTGTAACAAACTACTACTGTTGATAAACAACAATACATTTATCTGTCGTGTTTTTTTCCTCTTTCTTACTAGGTCAGGGTACACATGATAACAAATACGTTAAACAGGGGCTGGGAATATGGCCTAGTGGCAAGAGTGCTTGCCTCCTACACATGAAGCTCTCAGTTCGATTCCCCAGCACCACATATATGGAAAACGGCCAGAAGGGGCGCTGTGGCTCAGTTGGCAGAGTGTTAGCCTTGAGCGAGAAGAAGCCAGGGACGGTGCTCAGGCCCTGAGTCCAAGGCCCAGGACTGGCCAAAAAAAATACGTTAAACATGTATATATGTCATTGGTTCAGTGTATACCTATTGCCAATTTTGGATGGTACTTAAAAGAATTTGCTGTTTAATTTTGAAATAACTTGGTTGTTTTAGAGTTTGTTACATGCAAATTATTTTGCTATACCTTAGCAATGTGGCCAGTGAAATGATTTCATTTAAGTTGGTAGAAGCTTCGTTTGCTTTTCTGTTGATATCATCTGTAAAAATTAATGACATGGTTCTAAGAGCATTTGGGAAGCCCAACACGTGAAGATATAAAGATGAAGATGTGTTGCTAGGTGACCAGAGAAGTATGTTTTATGTGAAATTATAGAGCTTTAAGAAAGCAAGAGATATTAGCCTAAATGGAATCTAGTAGAAGGTAATTTTCCCTGCAACATGTCTACTCTTTCCTAAAACAATTGATTATTGGGACTCTGCTTTTTGAAGACCCTTTATTTTAACACAGGAAACACTTTCGATATTCACCTTCATGCATGTTTCTTCATGCATTTGTAATTGTTTGCAATAGGGGTATGAAGAGAAAGGTGTTGAGTGTTAGGATTCTTGAACAATACCATTAAATCCTCTATAAACATTTATTTCTTATGGTGGTGCAAGGGCATGCTTATGCACAAACAGGATATTTACACTTAAAATACTTTGGATATTTATTTCTAAATAGTTTTTTTTAAGTAGATATCAAGTAGGACTGTAAAGTGTGGTGTTCTCTTTTTCCTGTTTTACTTCTTTATTGTTTTGTGAGGCCCTTTTGCATCCCTCCTAGTCTGCCTTTTGAAATTATACCAGCATCAGAATGACTGTGTTCTTCTTCATCACAGACCACCTGGTGGCCCATGGCAGAATGGCGGAAAAGGAAGCCCGGCGGAAGTTCAAGCAGATCGTCACAGCTGTATATTTTTGTCACTGTCGGAACATTGTTCATCGTGATTTAAAAGCTGAAAATTTGCTTCTGGATGCCAATCTGAATATCAAAATAGCAGGTGAGAAGTATGCTTAAGGGCATAAAGAGAACAAAGGAGTATTTTCCACTTTGGTTTTTTTTTTGCCAGTCTTGGGGCTTGGACTCAGGGCCTGAGCACTGTCCCTGGCTTCTTTTTGCTCAAGGCTAGCACTCTACCTCTTGCCACAGTGCCACTTCCAGCCTTTTCTGTTTATGTGGTGCTGAGGAATCGAACCCAGGGCTTCCTGCATGGTAGGAGAGCACTCTACCACTAAGCCACATTCTCAGCCCAGGGATCAGGTTCTTAAAGCAAAGGATTGTCTGATTCTGTCTGTTCAGAAAGAAGTAATGCACATATAGCAAATATTAAAGCTGCTTTTGTTTGTTGGCTGGTTGCTGGGGATTAAATTTAGGGCCTGTGTATGCTGAGCTTGTGTTTTACCACTGAGCCATATACCAAATCTGAGTTTCATTCATTCATTCATTCATGGTTTTGCAGTACTCAGGATTGAACCCAGGGCCTTTGCATGAGTTGTAGCCATAGCCCTTGGTTTTTATGGTGTTTTTTTTTTGGCCAGTCCTGGGCCTTGGACTCAGGGCCTGAGCACTGTCCCTGGCCTCTTCTTGCTCAAGGCTAGCACTCTGCCACTTGAGCCACAGCACCCCCTCTGGCCGTTTTCCATATATGTGGTGCTGGGGAATCAAACTGAGAGCTTCATGTGTAGGAGGCAAGCACTCTTGCCACTAGGCCATACTCCCAGCCCTGTTGTGTTTTGTTTTTGAGACAAGGGCTCACTTTGTAGCTCGGGCTGGTCTGGAACTGAGATCCTTTTACCTCCCCTTTCTGAGCGCTGGGATTGTAGATGCTCACCACCATCCCTGGCCCTGGCTTTTTTTTTTTTTTTAACAGTTTGAAAATTGATAAAAAAACAAACAAACAAAAACTTTTTTTTAAATGTCCTACCAGCAGGAATTCACTAGGGAGACAGAAGGGAAAAGATGATATTTTAAATACTATTACTTCAGTTGATGAATCTTTATTGGAAAGTAGAAAGGGAAATTGCTAAAATTGTTTACCTTCTGAGCTTCAGTGATAAAAGTTTGTTTATGCCTTTGCTGGCAACGTAAGACCTGCTTATTCTAAAGACTGAAATTGTATAATAATTTAATAAGACTAGAACTTATAGTTGTATACAGGTAGTTAGCCATTTGTATTTCCCAACTATATATAGCATTATAGTTCCCAAATATAACGCTTTATTAAGAGCTATCCCATTTTAAGATGCTTGAAAGCAGATTTAAAACCTTAACTAAGCTTTTTTTCTGAGTATTTTTCTTTATGTATATGTCTATAGGTTTCATGACATGAGCCATACTTCCAGTGTAGCTTTTTTTTTTTTTTTTGCCAGTCCTGGGCCTTGGACTCAGGGCCTGAGCACTGTCCCTGGCTTCTTTTTGCTCAAGGCTAGCACTCTGCCACCTGAGCCACAGCGCCCCCTCTGGCCGCTTTCCATCTATGTGGTGCTGGGGAATCGAACCGAGAGCTTCATGTGTAGGAGGCAAGCACTCTTGCCACAAGGGCATTCTCCCAGCCCCGGAGTGTAGCATTTTTGCTGATATTTTAGAGGAAGTATTAGGGACTTTTCTGCCTCTGCTGACTTTGATCCTCAGATCTTAGCCTCCTGAGTTGCTAGGATTGTAGGCATGAGCTACCGGTGCCACTGGGCTCTGTTAACTTTTAATATAATTCTTGTTTTTGAAACCAGCCTCAAATCTCACTAATCTACTCTTTAGACTGGGCCTAAAATGTACTTTTCACTGTCTTGGTCTTCTCATGCTTCACATTTACTGAATTTGCATTTTGCCTACAAGTGCAAGCCCACCACCTATTGATAGAAAGAAGTGACTGCAGTTTACATAAAAACTATAAATGAGAAAAGAAACCATGTTGGTTGTCACTCTTTCCAGAATTATGTTGTATGTCCCCTCTCCCAGATTAAAAAAAACAAAACAAAACATGTGCTTTACATCAAAGATGGGAATACATTTAAAATGTAATTGTCTTGAAAAGTTGAAGTGTGAAATACAGTTGTAAAGCTTTTCCTCCACAACAGGGAGAGAGTTGAGAGTTGAGGTTTATATTACATTATTGGTCAAGGTGCTAAGTGTTTTCTTTGCCAGCTAGGTAGTCACAGCAAGAGCCTAAGGATGCTGGGTGTAATGGCAGATTGGTGGGGTGCAGGCAGCCAGCCCAGGGCCCTCTGCATGTTAGTGCACGTACTTGGGCACGATTTTTAAGTGTGTTAACCCAGCACTTACATTTTTATTACTGGTTTTCACAGTACACGAGGAATAAATAAGCACCTAAGCTTTTGCAGCTTGACACAGCATCGACCTTTGCTCCTGTTTTTCTCCTCCTACATGCCGCCCTCACTCAGCATCTCAGTCATTGTCTCAACTTCCTTTCTTGTACATAAATGAGATAGAATTGGAGTTCTCATCCTCACCTGCCAAGGCTTTTTTGTATTTAATGGGCCAGTGGGAGAAATGCTTCCAGCTGAAGCCAAGTAGAACATGACTAATTATGGAGAGGGAGGTTGGATGGGTTTGACAGGATTAGGTCAGATAGGTAATGAAATCTGCTGTCATTTTTAAGAACGAAAAGGTAAAATAACTGTTTACTTCCTGGTTTTAGAATTTAAGAAAATTCTTCTTAATATCAGTAGCAAACTTGTCTTCTGTAGAATTTTTAAAATTGTGTTTCTGCCATGAATCATGTAGAATAAGCATTGGTCATTTTCAGCAAAAAAAAAAAAAAGACAATTTCTGAAAAGTCAAGTTAACAAAGTTCAGAACTAAGAATTTGCAGTGTTATCTGGGACTACAGATAAAAAGACTACCAGCTAAGATAGCAGAGAAGAGAAACAGGTTTGAAATATCACTCCTGCCTGCAAGATTAACCTTCTCTTTGGGCAGCAAATCTTCAGAGCTCTAAGTTGACTATCACCAAAATTATGCTTTCTATGTGTTTAAAGACCTTCATAAAGTAGTCTCACATTTATTACTTTTTCATTACATTTGGCATTTTCAGTACAGTTTATTAAAAAGCATTGGAATCCCTTCATTAAGTTAACATTCCAAAACTTTAGCTGGTACCAGTGGCTCATGCCTGTACTCCCAGCTACTCAGGAGGCTGAGATCTGAGGATCCAGCCAGGACAGGAAAGACTGTAAGACTCTTATCAGTGGAGCTGTGGCTCAAGTGATAAAGAGTACCATTGGAGCAAAAAGGCTAAGCAGCAGCACCCAGCCCTTGAGTTCAAGTCCTGTCTCAGCATGTGTGAACACACATGGAAATACATACATACAAAATCTTTTCAAAACTTTAAATTTCTTATAAGGATACCCACACGAGCTTCTTTCACACAGAGTTCCATTGTTGGGAAGGAAGAGGATTGGTGGTTTCTGACTTTATTTTGCTTCCTATATGTGAGAAGCAAGTGAAGGATGGGAGCCACCATGACTCTCACCTTGAGACTTGATCCCTGGCTTCTAGTGTGTGCCACAGCTAGCTGGTTAGAGTTCGATGCCTAGCTGTGCGGTGATTCCTCACCCCATTCATGGGGCAGTCTAATGACCACAGGATTGTAGAGGATGAAGAAACCATTTGAGTTTTAAAATTCTGTACTGGTGGATCCTGCCATATCCTGCCCCCTGGCCCCCTCTCCCCCCAATATACACACACTACCCCACTGGCTAGCACAGACCTGTTTTGTGACAGGTGCCATCACAGTGCTAGGCCAGTGCTGATAAAGACATAGATACCCATTGAGAATAACATTTGGATCAGGATCAGGAGGGTACAGGAGGGAATTCCAGAGGCTTAGTCAGTCAGCACCTCCTTTGTTCAGGCACTGATTGAGTCCCTGGAGATGCAGCAACAGATAAAACAGTCCCTTAGAACTAACATTCTGATGGGGACAGATAGACAGTACTCACGGGCCAGGAAGCTCTTCTAAGGGCTGTGTGAAGATACAGTCTGATAATGTGATAGAATGCCTTGTGGGTGAGATAGTGGATATCTAGTATCTAGGACAGTCAAAGCTTCTGAGCCTAGGAAGAGCAGTATGGAGGACAGTGGAGATGAACCTAACGGACTTGGGGATGGGGGGAGGTCATATGACCAGAGTGTAAGAGGAAGTAGGAGGAGCTGAGGCGGGACTACTGGCTAGGGCCAGTTGTACACTACCTGGGAGGATATGAGGCTTTGTTTTGGGAAGCTAAGTTGGAGCAGCATGAGCTGAGTAGAATGAACAAGACATATTAACCCTGCTCCTAAAATAGAGGACTCATGCATGAGATGGTAGGAAAGGTAGTGTCTTTACTAGATTATGAAATTGCTTGAGTATAAGGCATAATAAATTAACTTCAGAATAAATAGGGGAAAAAAGATGGGCAAGGTCACAAAGGTAATAGAAGACCAATCAGAAGCTGCAACATGGTAAAAATCTTGCCAGTCTTGGGGCTTGGACTCAGGGCCTGAGCACTGTTCCTGGCTTCTTTTTGCTCAAGGCTAGCACTCTACCACTTGAGCCACAGCGCCACTTCTGGCCATTTTCTATATATGTGGTGCTGGGGAATTGAACCCAGGGCCTCATGTATATGAGGCAACCACTCTTGCCACTAGGCCATATCCCCAGCCCTGTGCTAAAATTTTAAATAAAAATAGTGTTTTCTTTGTTTCTGTTGGTGGTGGTACCAGGGTTTGAACTGAAGGCCTGTGCTTGATAAACAAGTACACTACTACTTGAGCCATCCCTTTTTACTTTAATTAATTTTCAGGTTGAGTCTTACACTTTTGCCTGGGACCAGCCTTACACTACAATTTTCCTGCTTATAGCATTAGTGGAATTACAGGCGTGAGCAACCATGCCCAGCAAAAATGTGTCTTACTTTTTCCTGTTGGATACACTGTTCTTTGAAAGTAATTATAATACTTTCCCCAAAGATAAAGCAATAGAATTTTCTGTATCTAACACAATTCAGGCTGGGAGCATGACTCAGCTGGTAGAGTACCTGCCTAGCAAGCATGGGGCCCAGAGTTCAACTTTCAGTGCTATAAGAAGAAAAAAAAGACAAATAAAAAACCCTGAAATGTAGCTGACTTACTGAAGAAAAGGTCCATCAAAGAACCAGATATTATGAGAACGTTTTGAAAATTGTGGAAACATTTTTTTTAGCCTAAGGAAGTTGGAAACTTTTCCCTTTAAATGTCGATTCTCAGAACGGCTCCTGAGGCAGTTTCCACTCCCGTGCTTCTGCTTTGGTTGGCAGTCAGTACATAGCAGAGATCTGGAGGGCAGCTGCAGAAACGCCAATATTTTGGAAAGAATTTCCAGAGTGCCTGGATTTAAGCTACTGTGGAAAAATTTGACCCCAGGGCTGTCAGAGTGAGACCACTGCATCTCTTTTATAAGTGAGAAATCGGCTGGGTGCCAGTGGCTCACATCTGTAATCCTAGCTTTTCAGGGGGCTGAGATCTGAGGATCAGAGCTCAAAGCCAGCCAGTGCAAGAAAGTCCGTGCAATTCCTATCCAATTAACCAGCAAAAAAGCAGGAAGTGGGGCTGTCGTTCAAGTGGCAGAATGCTAGCTTTCAGCAAAAAAGCTCAAGGACAGTGCCCAGGCCCCGAGTTCAAGCCCCAGGACAGTCATCTCCCCCCACGCCACCCCCCAAAAAATGAGAAGTCAAAACAACTTGTTAAGTCCGCTGACTTGTCCCTCTCAGTACAAGTGAAAACATGGAGGTACTATCATATAGAAGACAGAGGCTGGAAACCTTTGCTCTCTGAGGACCTGCCACTGGGTGGGGGTTGAGAATGTCCTTGCCTGTCTTCAGGAAGCAGTTTTGCAACATCGTCACACCTGTCCCAGTTTTACTCCACACTCAAGTCAGTAAATTGACACCTAGAGAACTGATAGCATTGTGACCTCCTGAATACAATAACAGAGACTAGCAATTGTAGCACTCTACCAGTGTTCTGCCCTGAAATGACATGGCACTCAACGGAGAAGGTGCTGAGTAACTTAGCTTAAATGTACAAGGGTAGTTAGCAAAATAAAACATGAAAATCCATCTCTTCTGAATCCTGTTCCTAGGACTAAAGTTCTAAACATGGACTAGTAATATAGTAGTAATGGACTAGTAATAGATGAGTAACTTTATTCAAAAGATAGCTCAGGCTAGGCATCAGTGGCTCATGCCTGTAATCCTGGCTACCCAGGAGGCTGAGAGCTGGGGATTACAGTTTGAGGCCATCATGAGCAGGAAAATCCACAAGACTCATCTCCGGTTAATCACCAAGAAGGCAGGAAGTGGAGTTGTGGCCCAAGTAGCAGAGCGCCAGCAAAAAAGCTAAAGGATAGTAGTGCTCAGGCCCCCTCAAAGTGTGATTATAGGCACATGCCTATAATCTTAGAATTTAGGAGGCAGAGGCAGGAGGATTGCAAGTTTGAGGTCAGCCTGGGCTACACAGTGAGATCCTGTATTTCAGATATATAATTATATATATTTTTAAATTTATTGTCAAAGTGATGTACAGAGGGGTTACAGTTTCATACGTAAGGCAGTGCATACATTTCTTATCCAATTTGTTACCTTCTCCCTCATTTTACAATTGTATATTTTGTATGAAAAGATTCTGAAGTTAAAATTCAAGTAAGCCAATTTATAGCAGTTGCAGTTTTGGTGTTTGAGTGAGGTCTTGTTGATCTTGAAAAGCAATCACCCTCTACTAGGATCAAGAACAAGTTTTTGTTTGTAGAGCCTCACTCACCATAACTGTGCTCCCAGAGCATCTCAGATTTTCCCACTGTGGTTCCCCACACAGGGAGGGGGATGAACTCTAAAGGGGTTGGGGGGGGGCAAGTATGGTCTGAAGGGACCTACTTTAAACAAACTTTTCATCACAAGCTTTAACTTTCACATTCGTGTCTGTTTTGTGTTCTGTTTGTTTTACTATTAAGGTTGCTATGTTAGTTTAACCTAGGAAAGAAATTAGTGTTCCAGCACGACACATTCTATTCAGGTTATAGCTTTTGTACGTCTTGGCACACTAAGATATGAGGATATATAAACATGCTGGTTTGAGAAGCTGGGCTAAGAATTCTTCCCCAGCCATAGACTCTTCTTCCATAAACTTCTGGTTTGTGCATATCAAAATCTCTGTGGCTTTTTCTCAGCCTCCAGTATCCCCATGTTAGCATCCATTAATTGCAAGTCACTTATTTAGGCGATAACTAGAAAACAAAGGAATTGAAGGATGACAATTGAAAAGGAGAGGGACACAGAAAAAGACAAAAGAAATTTATCAGCATCTTAGTGAAGCTGCAGAAAGAGGACAATTAAAAATTCTCAAGCATTCATAATATGTACATACTACATATATATAATTTATACACATGTATTTAAATATGATGTATTAACATTTGTATTGCATTATTTTTTAATTTAAAAATTTGTACATTCTGCCATTGTTTTGAAGAAATGATTATAAATAATGGTCTAAAACTTGCTAATCCCTTTATCTTTTAAAAACAAAACAAAATATGAGCTGTGCCTGATGGTTTGCACCTGTAATCCCAGCCCTTGGGAGGCCGAGGCATGAGGTATTAGTTCAAGGACAGTCTGGGCTACAAAAGGACACCTTGTCCTGAAAAACTATAGCTAAACAAACAAACAGGGGCTGGGAATATGGCCTAGTGGCAAGACTGCTTGCCTCATATATACATGAAGCCCTTAGTTTAGTTCCCCAGCACCACATACATAGAAAATGGCCAGAAGTAGCGCTGTGGCTCAAGTGGCAGAGTGCTAGCCTTGAGCAAAAAGAAGCCAGGGACAGTGCTCAGACCCTGAGTCCAAGCCCCAGGACTGGCAAACAAACAAAAAACAGTTGTTATATCCATGTACTATATTTCCATTTGATATCTTAAAGTTCTGTTGAGAATTAAAACATCATGTCCTATAAGACACATACTAAAATTCTGAATCATATTAGAAACTTACCAGATTGAACCCCAGACCAGTTGCTAATTCCTGTAATCCTATATCTGTCAGGAGGCTGAGACCTAGAAGATCAAGGTTTAGAGCCAGCCTAGGCAGAAAAGTTGGAGAAACTCTACCTCCAGTTAGTCTGTAAAAAATTAGGCTGGAGATGGGGTTTAAGTGGTAGACCATCAGCCATGAGCAAGAAATTCCAGTAAGCCTAAGGGCCTGAATTCAAGCCCTTGTATGGGAAAATTATCTGATTGGGTTTTCCTCATTCTAATTTGGTACCATGTAGAAATGTGACTATAATATATCCACTTAATTTTTAGTGGATTCCATTTGCAAGGCTTGTAGAAGGTGTCTCTTCAATGATGAGGAAGTTTTGGAGGGTTTCTGGCTTTTTAAGAGGGGTAGAGTACAGGAGGTTGGTTTGTGTCATATAAAAATAGCAAGGGTTCAGTGATCCTACCTGCTAAGATGTATTGGAGAAAAATACCAAACCTGTTCCTAAAAATGCCTATCTCTTGCTAGTATTTAAACCCCCACCCCCCGAAATAAGCTGATCTCTTGTTTTCCACAAAGAAATTTTCTCTTGTGTATATATCCTCAATCTGTCAGTCAGTAGCTTTTTTTTTTTTTTTTTTTTTGGCCAGTCCTGGGCCTTGGACTCAGGGCCTGAGCACTGTCCCTGGCTTCTTCCCGCTCAAGGCTAGCACTCTGCCACTTGAGCCACAGCGCCGCTTCTGGCCATTTTCTGTATATGTGGTGCTGGGGAATCGAACCTAGGGCCTCGTGTATCCGAGGCAGGCACTCTTGCCACTAGGCTATATCCCCAGCCCCAGTCAGTAGCTTTTGGCATTACTTCTTTATTAGCCCCTAGTTAGGAAGTTCAGCCAGGGTTTGGAGGTATTGCTAAATACTGAGGACTTCCCATGGCCTGTTCTTAAGAGTGAATGAATACTGTGATTCCTGGGGGATTTGAAGCTCACCATCATTCATCATAATCCTGACTCTTGTTTTGTTCAATTCTAGAACCTTCAGGTGACATGATTTCTAGGCCAATAATTTGGGATAAGAGAAAAAAAAAACTGGTTCTTTATCTGTGTCATATTCCATTTTAAACATCTGTATCACAATCTAAATCCCGTTTTTATAATGTTCTTCTACTGGTGTTGATCGCTGGTTCTTTGAGTCACTTCTAGCAAGCACATCAAATAGTCCTCCCCACCCCCCTTCCCTGCCGGCCCACTGAGAAATTAGCCAACAGCAGAATTGTTTTTGGTCTTTGTCTCTGATGGCAGTTATTGAGGTTGGGAGTTCTCAAAAGCTTCCCGAAAAAAATGAAACTTTGTCACAGTGTTTTCTGGTGTAGTTCTTCATTTAGGATAGATAAATGTATTCTCACTTCACTTTTTCCATTTTCTCTGCATTTCTAAGCTTATACAGCAAGGAAGGGAAGCTCGGGTTCCCTAGAGGGCTTGGCTGCTAATTGCAGCTGGCTGTAGTTTATTGCCAAATCTCTTTACATCTGCTTTGGATTGTTTTTTGGTCAGCCAAAAAAGAAGTCAAGGGTATTGCTGTGAAGTGGTGGACCAAATAAGAAAATTTCCTGTTGCAGTTTTGTTCTGATTTTTAAATTAATGCCATTCATTTTTCCTTCTTTCCCTTACCACATTACACATATCCAGTTGATGATAGCCTTATTTTTAGGGATGCAATATATAACCCTTATATAGCCCCAGGCTGAAGATCCTGCCTAGGATTAAGAATTTCAAGTCTCCAACTTGGTAGTAAGCTCTGGTATTTAAAACTATCCTAGAAGACAGGCATATGGTTCAAATTAAAATCTGCTGCTGTGTATTAAGAGAACGGGTTTTGAATTGCCATTTCAGGCTGCAGACAAATGCTAACCAGCCAGGGTGTTGGGCATTGGAAAGGAGACTTAACAAATTATGGTAAGAACCAATTAGGAAGAGAGCAGTAAGTGAGCAAAGGCCATGTGTACAGAGCGGCCCCCTCCCCCTATCACCGCCTCTGCTGTGTGGGAGACCCATTTTAACCCATGTCTCATGTTCTTACTCTCTTCTCCTGAAGACTTTCTCATGGTAAGGTCATTAATCCTTCCCATTGCCAGCAAATAACACTAATAGACATCAATTTTTTTTTTAAATCAACTTCGGCATCTGAGAATTATCTGAAATGAATGGTTCACTGTTTTCACTTGTATTACTCAAGATGATGTTTAAATCTTTATGTTCAAAAGGAAAAAATAATGACAGGAGATTTGAACAAGAGATTTCTAAATATTCAGACTGTAGTTCTAACTCTAAGACTGTCATCTGGTTGAATGGATTTATCTTTGTCTTTTTTCCAGTGTAGGTTTTCCATAATTATAATCAGTATGTATATAAATTATATGCTGCTTTTGACTTTTTACATTAAATCAAGAATTTCCCCATGCTATTCCATATGTAGTCATCATGTTTGATGATTGCATATCAAGTAGATGTACCATCTTTACTTGCCCATCTCCTATTGTAAACATAGACCTTCTGGGAAGGTCTTTAAGCCTTTCCTTTGGCATTTATTAGTGGATATCAAAATTACCAGTTTATTTACTTAACCTTTTGAATTTAACACTGAATCCGCTCCTCTTCTCCCCTCCCCTCTCTTGTTTGTGTATTAAGCATGTTCTTTGCCTTAAGTTTCCATGCTTTTTTTTTTGGCCAGTCCTGGGCCTTGGACTCAGGGCCTAAGCACTGTCCCTGGCTTCTTCCCGCTCAAGGCTAGCACTCGGCCACTTGAGCCACAGCGCCGCTTCTGGCCGTTTTCTTTATATGTGGTGCTGGGGAATCGAACCTAGGGCCTCGTGTACCCGAGGCAGGCACTCTTGCCACTAGGCTATATCCCCAGCCCCCCATGCTTTTTTTTTATTGTTCTTGTTTTGTGCTTATTTTAAAGTTGCCATTACATTTACTAGTGTTTGATCTAATATTGTTCTTGATCATGGGCCATGCGAGCTGAACTTGAGCACATATGATAGTATGGATTATAGTATTTGTCCCCTGAAAACCAGTCATTAGATTGATCCCAGGCCACCTCCCTTTTTCTTCCCAACACTGATGAGCTGGGTAGTTCAGCCCTCTGGTGTTCTTCCAAATGACTAAGTACCTGTGGTTTTAGGGGAGTGATTAGGGTGTTCTTGTTCCAAGACTTGTTGTTACTTCTGGGATTTGAGGCTTATAATCCCAGCTACTCAGTAAGTGAGGATGGAAAGGATCATGGTTGAAGGCCGGTCTGGGCACCTTCCTACCACTCATTTCATACCTTCTCCAGGTGAGAAGCTGCAGACTGATGCTTCCTCACTTTCCCCATCATTTCATCTCAAAGCCGTCCATTCACAGCTCGGTGAACGATGTAAATCAGATGCTGTTACTTCCTTTCCTGCAATCATTTGGTGGCTGCCATCATCTTACAGCAAAGTCTCATCTCTGAGCATTGTCCTTGAATGTCCTTCTCTGCCCAGCTCCACTTCACCTTTCCAATCTTTCTCTGGCATTAGTAGACTGTTAATGTCCTGTGTTTACATTCTTTCTTGAACCATTTCCTTTCTATGCCAGGCCTTTTCCTCTCTTTCCACCTTTAAAATATCATTTATTTTCAAGGCCTAGTCAAATATTACTTCCTGTATAAAGTGTTAACTGATTTCCTGCAGAAAATATTGTGCTAATGGCTTCCTCCTCTATGCTTCCGTAGCCCTTTGTTTATACATCTCCATTCCAGCCATTGCTCAGCCTCACAGTATACTTAGCTGTATTATGTATTTATACCCTCTACTAGTTCATGAATGAATGCAGGGGACCTAGTTTTATTTATCCTAGTCTCCGCAGTGTTTTTTTAAAATATACAACAGAACCTCGAAGAGTCACAAAATTTAACTGTTACAAAGTAATTGGGCCAGTCCTTTGCTGAACCTCTGGGCTGCTAGTTCCTCTCACACTAATGATGGCAGTGGGCCAGCTACTAGAGCTTCTCCATCCTAGTCATTCCTTCCAAGCTTCTAAAATTATCCTCCTGATCACAGGAGTTTGGAGGTCAAGACCACAATTAGAATCATGACAGCAATGAGAAACTGAATACTTTCATTCATCAATGGAAATAAAATGACTTCTCTGAAGTCTTCCTGGATCCCTATAAGAAATGTCCCCTACCTAGCTGTACTCACCTATTACGCATAAGACCTATTCTTCTAGCTCCTTAAAAGAAAAAAAAAAAAAACACCTGTCTTTCCTGAGAACTATTCTTTCTCTACTTCTTTAGGAACTCTTGCTTGCTTGCTCTTAAACTCTTTCATAATACCTAACATGATATTTGTTACAATGACTACTTAACTGATACTGCCTATGAATGAAATTAAATGTAAAGCCTTACCAATTAATCTGTTTCCCCCCTCCTTTAAGCAGGGTTTAACTAAGTAGCCTAGACTAACCTCTTAACTCATATTTCTCCTGCTTCAGGCTCCCAAGGACTAGAGTTATAGATGTGTGCTATCACTCTTGGCTACTCTACAAGTATTGAAACACAACTTTAATTTACACCTTAAGGTCTGCATACACTGAAGACTACCAAAGTTTTTCTGAAGAGAATGGATAGTAAGTTCTTAAAAGGCCCAAGAAATGAGATCCAGCAAAGTTAGAAGTCTTCAGGAATAATGTAGAAAGACAACTCTTTATAATTCTTTTTTTTTTTGCCAGTCCTAGGGCTTGGACTCAGGGCCTGAGCACTGCCCCTGGCCTCTTTTTGCTCAAGGCTAGCACTCTGCCTTGAGCCACAGCGCCATTTCTGGCCTTTTCTGTTTATGTGGTGCCGAGGAATCGAACCCAGGGCTTCATGTATGCAAGGCAAGCATTCTACCACTAGGCCATATTCCCAGCCCCTCTTATAATTCTTTTAAAGTTTAATTTTCAAGGATCTACCTGCACCAGGTCTTTTTCACGACTGGCCTTCCTCTTCCCCATCATGCTGATGAGAAGTAGGCATGGTTTCTGTTTGCATTAACAGTCTAAGTCAAGGGCCTAAACAGATTAAGTATAAATTTTCCTAATTAGCAGTTCTAATATATAGGATATTCCTCATGTTGGATTACCAATGTCCTATCTATGATATTAAGATATTAACATTTTCCTCCTTTTTACTCTGCCAGGTTTAGAGGGGGAGAAGCATAAACTTAATGGAACAAGCTTGTTTATTGATGGATGAAGCAATACATTTTCACAAAGAAAAGAGTATCAAAGGAAACAAGCTTTGGCAATGGTTCATTTTATTAGTATTCCTCCTATTCGTCCCTACTCCCTTTCACCCCTTAGAATAGTGGTGAGGGAACTGAAGTCAAGCTATAAACCCTTAGAATAGTGGTGAGGGAACTGAAGTCAGACTATAAACCTTGTTCCATTTGTAAATAAACTAACATGTTCTTCAGGAAAAAAAATGACTGAGAAAAACAGGGCAAGGGCTTTAATCCAGTATGGTATGCCTGTTACTGGGAGGGCTAGGGGGCTGGTGTTGTGAGCCCTGCCTTCAGGGGGCACTGACATGAGCTCCCAGGTTTTAGAGGAAGAGATACAGACTGAGAAGCATGTGGAGCCAGTCAGTCTTGGTCTACTGTGGTGTCAGTGGTCACTGGTCTCAGGATGGACCGAGGGGTCCTTGTCACAGTAACAGAGGGCCATAGCTACCTGGAGGTCGACTCCACTCCTGTCATAAGACGTTTATCCCTCAGACCTTTTATTCCCAGAGTCCAAGGTCAATACAGAAGAGAAAGACTCTGAGCAAAGGAGACAGATGTAAATGGAAGCAGATAGAGAGGCAGAGTGTCTTTATCCTGCTTTTAGTTTCTTTGGGGAGTCTGCAGGACTAAGTGAAGAGTTGGTGCTTTTGTTTTGTTTTGTTTTTAAACAAAAGCAACCTGTAAGTCCTTGCTATATTAACCCCAGTCATCCATTCCCCCCTCTGTCTCTCTCTCTCTGTCTCTCTCTCTCTCTGTCTCTCTCTTTCTCTCTCTTGTTCTCTGTACTGGGACTTAAACTCAGGACCTGGGTGTTGGCCCTGAGCTTTTTTGTTCAAGGCTAGTGCTCTACTACTTGAGCCACAGCTCCACTTCCAGCTCTTTTTGGAGGTGATTAATTCGAGATACGAGTCTTACACTTTCCTGCCCATGCTGGCTTTGAGCTATGATCTCATAGCTCAGCCTCTTGAGTAGCTAAGATTACAGGTGTGAGCCACTGGCACCCAGCTTCAAACATCCTCTTTTTGAATTTTATACTCAAACCTAATGATTCTGCACCTTTGTCTAACGACTACAAGAGTTGTGTCCATTTGTTTTTCTAGATTTCGGCTTCAGTAACCTCTTCACTCCTGGGCAGCTGCTGAAGACATGGTGTGGCAGTCCTCCCTACGCGGCTCCAGAGCTCTTTGAAGGAAAGGAGTACGACGGGCCCAAAGTGGACATCTGGGTGAGTAGCTGCCATGTCTTCCTCCTGGCTAGCACATCACTGGGTGGCACCGTCCTCATCCTGGAGGACGCTCAGTACTGCATGCGAGTGGACAGCATAGTCACCTATTCTTTCCACTCTCCGTCCTTCCTGCAGTCTTCCCTCCAGCACTTGCTTTATGGGTTGAGCCTTGGGTTTCAAACTACCCCTTTCCAAAAGCCCACTGGCCAGCGGCTGGGCACCCTTGCCAGGAACATCCTTGTGCTATGCCTTATGTCTGAACAAGCCCTGGGAAAAAATTGGGGATCTTACCCCAAATTCAGGTCTGGAAGCAAAGTCAAACATTAAACTATTCAGACACTGGGTGGCCTCAACACTGCTGCATGGTATGTCAGAGAAAAAGAAGACTTGCTCTATCCTTTTTTGTGTGACTCGCCATCCTCTTCAGACACTGTAATGGCCTCTCTTGTTTCCTCTGATGCGATTAATCATTGGTCCTCTCTGTTTGGGGTGCAGAGTCTTGGCGTTGTCCTCTATGTGCTTGTGTGCGGTGCCCTGCCATTTGACGGGAGCACGCTGCAGAACCTGCGGGCCCGGGTGCTGAGTGGAAAGTTCCGCATCCCATTTTTTATGTCCACAGGTAAGGGACTTGTCAGCACACAGCTACAACGGGGTTTGTGGAAACTGAGGCATGCTACCTTATCCCAGGGGTTTAGTGATGACAGAGAAATGGCCCACTTAACAACCTTTCTTAGCCCTGGTTCGCTGACCTGGCACCTCCAGGAGGCAAGGTTCGGTAAGAATAGAGTACCAACGTTGGCATCACACAACTTTGCCTGTGTTTGAATTTAGGTTCTGTGTATTACTAAGTCTGTCTGAGTGTTAGCTTCCTTGATGTATAAATTGACTATATGGACTAATTGAATAATATATAGAAAGGGTCAGTAGGCCCATTCCATAGCAGTGATGCAATAAATATTTCTGTTTTACCTGTCCCCCATTCCCATTCATTGTAACAAAATGCCAGGGGTAAAGCAGGCTTTAGTCTTCGTACTGTTCATCCCCTTAGTCATGTCTAGACTCAAAAACTGTTTTTGAAACAAGTGGGCAGTAAGGTAAGTAGCCCTTGGAAAAATTTAACGCTGAAAACAGGTAACATACCCAGAGTCTTACATTTAGCAGACACCCAGAATCTACGGGGGTGGGGGGTGTCTGTTTTTGACTGATAATGGGGTTTGAGACAGGGTCTTGCTATGTAATCTAAACTGGCCTCAAGCTCAATCTTTAGCCCCCAAAGTACAGGGATTACAGGTGTGCACCACCATGCCTGATTATATAATTTTTTTTTACCATATACTTGTGTGTACACACACACACACACACACACACACACACACACACTTTCAGGATAAAGCTTGGTGTTGCTTAATCATCGGTTTCATTTTAAAGAATATATGTCCCCTGGATTGGCAGCAAAATATAAGTACGTGGAAATTGCACTTTAAAGTGAGTAGGAAAAATGTGGACTAGATTTAACTTTGTGTCTCCTTAGAGCTGATGACTTAGTTGTGTATGGGATACTGCTGAATGCAATAGAGAAGTTGCTTCGGCTGGTGGTGGGAGCCAGTTGGAAGAGTGTGGTCAGAAAAGGAGACTGAAAGATGGTGAGACGGTGTGAGAGCATCCCCCACAGAGCAGAGACCCCAGGGAGGGAGCATGCTCCAACACTGAGCTGGTTGTGTGTGCTCCGGAGGGAAGGCTGGCAGCTCGAGGGAAGGTCACATAAGGTCACAGAGGTAAGGGGGAGCTTAATGGAATGCCTGGTCAGTTGATGGAAAGACTAGCTTTTACTATGAATGTAATGTGAAAGGTTGGAGGGTTTGGATAGAGGCATGACATGGTCTGAATTTGGGGGTTTCCTCAAGATTCATTATGAATAATTCAATCATAAAATAATTGAAAAGCGCTCTTGTTCTTTCTTCTCTTTTCCTTCCACTCACTTTCTGTTGTAGCACATGGTTTAGGTTCTTGCTCCTGTGCTCCACCAAAGCCATACTTGTAAATCCAACACCCGGTTCTGGGTCCTCTTCCAGGACTGAGAAGCTCCGCCCCACAGCTCCTCACTCCTCTCTTGGGACCTTTGTCTTCACTTGTGCTTTCAGACGAGCAGACTCTGGATTTTCTCACCAGCCATTCTTAGATGATCCCTCTTAAATTTCCTGATCTCTTAACACCAGCATGTTCCAGAGCATAGTCCCTGGGCCTCTTCCCTTCTCCATAAATACTGTCCCAAGAGTCATCTCATCTTGCAGCATTTAGTGTGTTACACTGATGATTTCAAGTACATATCCCAGGCCTAGAAGTCTCTCCTAAATTCAACTGCATCTTAATTTGGTGTATAAACTGAGATATCAGTTTCGATGGGCATCGCAGACTTGACAAGTTTAAGACATGTCTTCAGTTGAAGTGGTTTTCCTCAGCTATCCCCATCTCAGTTAATAGTAAACCCTTCGTTTGTGTTGCTCACACCCAAACCCTTCATTTACCTTTATTTTCATCTTTACATCAAATTAAATACTGAATGTTGTTGGAGCCCAAGTGGCTAGGTTCTTCTAGTTCGTCCACTTAGTTGTGTTATGTTGGGAAAACTGCTTAGCCTTTCTTAGCTCTGGTACTGTCACCTGTAAAAAGGAAGGTGGCAATGTTAACTCTCTCATAAAGAATTATTACATGGACCAAAGAATCTATGTTTATAAAATACTTTGACCCAATGCTTGCCTCAGAGTATGTAGCATTCCTTGAATCTGACTTCTTACCAGCACCAACTCTACACCTCATTCTGAGAATTAGCCACATCATTCATCTGGATTATTCTAAGTCTTCTGCTAACTGGTTACTTTCCTTAAGTCTTTTTGCCTTTGGCATAGTAGTTCACATAGTAATAAATAACTGCATTGATCTTTAAAAAGTCACTGTAAAAGTAGGGTGTGGTGGTACCTGCCTGAAATCACAGCACTTGGGTTACCAAAGCAGAAAGATTACGAGTTTGAGGCTAACCTTTAGCCGACATAGCAAGTTAAAAAAAATCACCTTGGAAAAAAAATATTTTGGTGCCAGTACTAAACTCAGTGCCTGTCCTTCAGCTTTTTCTCTCAAGGCTGGTGGCTCTACCACTTGAGCCTCACTTTCACACCTTTACTGTGGCTTTCTGGTGGTTAGTTGGAGATGAGAGTTTCATGGACTTTCCTACCTAGACGGACTCCAAACCATGATCCTTATAGCTCAGCCTTCTGAGTTGCTAGGATTATAGATGTGAGCTGACTGGGTAACCCATGGGGTCTGAATTGTTTATTCAGTAGATAAATTGATTTTATGTGTTTTTTTATTATTTGGATTATTATGTAGATGATAGGTGACTTGAAGTTTTATAGGTCAAGTGACTTGAAGTTTTAAAATGATACCAGTCTACTATAGAGTTGGCTTTTTTTGTCCCAGGCAAAACGAATTTGGTTCAGACCAGTGTTTTAGGGGTTATACTTCCTATAACATCTCAGAGCTCATCCTTTCGATAAACCCCAGCCTAAATTGTGGAAGTGTCAGAGGATGAAATCTTGGTTGTCTGGACTGTTCTAGAGTGGGAGCTCTGGATGGTCATAAATGTCAACAGTGGGGCTGGGAATATGGCCTAGTGGCAAGAGTGCTTGCCTCGTATACATGAGGCCCTGGGTTCTATTCCTCAGCACCACATATCTAGAAAACGGCCAGAAGTGGCGCTGTGGCTCAAGTGGCATAGTGCTAGCCTTGAGCAAAAAGAAGCCAGGGACAGTTCTCAGGCCCCGAGTTCACGGCCCAGGACTGGCCAAAAAAAAATGTCAACAGTGCTGCTTCTCTCTTACCACTGGAAGACAGCAACTTACATTTTTATGAGAATCAGATTTATTCACTTACCTATATATTTTTGCAACCAAGGGATACCTATGTCTTAAGGCTTAGTTTGTCGTATTCCTCTAGGAAACATAGTAAGATTGTTTATTTAACTGAATGAAGATTAATTTACAGTGAAAAAAACTTCAGTGGTGGAAAGTGCATAGAGATCTCTTGTGGACAATATTTCTGAGCCTTCATTGATTAGACTTCATTGTGACTTAATTAGTTGTAATATTGCATACACATTTTATCACTGGGAATGCGAGACCCGGGCTTACATAATGCTTCTGATGGAGAATGTACCCTGCAGCTACTGCCAAAAAGCTTCCACTTACAGATGAATGGCTCTTCCCTGACGGGCTTACTCATCAAGAACCACACAGCTCCTTGCATGGCTAAAAGCACTTTGTTTGGAGAGAACAGGGCAGGAGAGAGAAGTTGCTCACCCACCAGTCTCTATGCACTCAAGGCTGTTCTTTTGATTCCTACTCTCTGCTAGAGAGAAAAATGTATGATGCTTTTGTGTCAGTGAATGTAGAAAACACAGGTGATGTTGGGAAAGAGATTGGAACCACATAGGAATAAAGCAGGCCTCCCCTGTACCAGCCCAAGGATCTTACCCAAAGTTACAGAAAGCCAAGGGGAAACCACTGGTTAGTACCTTCCTTATTACTGGCCTCTTCAAGCAAATTATCTCCAGGCTTATGGCAGCCCTATACAGAAACACAGAGGGAGGAAGTTCTAAGTGGAAGGACTTCAGAAATTTGATAATAGCTAGCATTTATTGCATAGTTTTGTATATCAGACCCTGTGGCATTAACTACTTTTGCTCAAAGCAACCTGATGCGTGAGGCTGTTATGTGAGGTAAAGTATGATGGGAAAACTAGGCCTGGTAAACTTTAGGAACACCCCAAGATCATACCACTTGTAAGTAGCAGAACTGAGATTTTAAGCCTGGCATTCAGGCTCCAGAGACCTTGGATTGATTGTGTTTTTGTTCTCAATAAATACATAGCTGACAATTTATTCCATATAAAAAAAGATCCCTGGAGTGGATATCTTTGTCCATCTGTATCTGCACAATTTTATCAAAGAAAGAGTTCATATGTAGTGTGTATTAGACTGGAGTAAAACTGAGGTTGAATTTTGTTCTATAATAATGATTGGTAGAAGGACTCAGAAAAGCATTTGAATAATGAATGGTATGTTGGTATAAGCAACAAACATGTGTGAATGTGAGCTGCAAAATGGACAGTCCTTAGTGGAGCTGTTTAGGAAGCTGGGGTCTTCTCATAGTGGGACTAGAGTGAAGTATGGGCATGTCCATATCTAAGGGCTCTTCATTGCCTGCTCCGGCAATTCTGGTAGCATCACAACTTCCTGGAAAAATAAGGAAATTCAGAACTGGGGTATAGCATAGCTCTAGACCACTTGCTTGCCTAACATGCCTAACTTCTCACTGGTGTGTGGTTGGTGATTAATAGCAAACTGAATTGATTTCAATTTAAAAAAGAAGAAGAAAGAAGGTCCTTGACCTAAAAACTAAAACCGAGCCAGGCACTGGTGGCTCACCCTGTAATCCTAGCTGCTGAGGAGTTTGAAACTTGAAGGATCAAGGTTCAGAGCCAATAGAATAGTCCTAGAGACGCCATCTCCAAAAGAGTCAAGCTGGAGGTATGGCTGATGTGGTAGAGTGCCAGCCATGAACAAGAAGGCGGAGTGAGCGTGAAGTCCTGAGTTCAAGTCCCAGTATGGGTTGGTGTGGGGCAGGGAGGCTGTGAGGATACGTAGAATTCTGTACTTTGATTCTTTTTGAAATTTTACTTACGTACTCCAGTTTGTATTGAACTTCCACTTTTCTCCCCAAAAGAGCTGAAAAATATTTCTCAGTGCCAATTGTGTTAGAGGAACTAAGCCTACTGCTTATTTTTATGAGTGAAATTTTAGTAGTCAGTGCTGTTTTAAATCAAGTTCTGTTACAGTTAGTTCTAAGTTGTATGTCTTGTTTGGTTGTGTAAAACTGTGGTATTGGATAATACTTTAACCACTCCTTTAACTTTGGATTTAGAAATGTTAGAACCAGGGTGTCGCTTGAGTAATAGACAAGGCCCTGAATTCAAACCCCAGTACTGCCCCCAAGTAGGATTTGCTTATGTATAATACATAATATGTAATAATGGGAGCTAGCTAGGTAATAATGGTAGTTCATGCCTGTAATCCTAGCTGCTCAGGAGGCTGAAATCTGAGGATCATGGTTCAAAGCCAGTCCAGGCAGGAAAGTCCATGAGACTCTTATATCTGGTAAATTACTCAAAAAAGCTAGAGTGGCACCATGGCTCAAGTAGTAGAGCACTAGCCTTGGGCAAAAGAATCTGAGGGACAGCACTCAGGCCCATAGTTCAAGCCCTAGGACTGGCAAAAAAATAAAATAAAATAAAATAAGTTAGTATTAGATGAGTGGGATAGGGGTGGGGAGACAACCACAGGTAGAGGGAGGGGCAGGAGAAACACAAGTTCTGATTCTGTCTGGAAAGAAATATTATAAAGAAAATTATTGGAGCATTTTTAGAAAATTTATGTAGTTCTACACTAGCCTAGCCATGTCCAACATAACAAAATCTCATTGCCACAACAAAGTCCATTTATTTTGTATGACTATAACATGTAGGTACAGGCTAGTACATCAAGCGAGTTATTATACACATAAATATCTCACAGCAACTGTGTAAAGTATCTGTCACCACAGCTAGTAATGGGCAGTGATAGAGCTTGGGCATGCTGATCAAATGTCATTCCTAGAGCTTAGTCCATGAGTGGAGTGAAGGTTCCTAACTCTGGTCAGCTTCTCACCAAAGGAACACGCCTCCCCCTTGCCCCAATATGGTTTTATTTACTGCATTATTTGTATATGTGCCAGTTGAATTCAGAGCCCTGTGCTTTTACTTAGGTTATTTTCCCTCAAGGCTGGTACTCTACCACTTGAGCCACGTCTCCACATTGTGATTTACTTTTAAATTAGTCTTCACTGTCACGCTGTGACCTTGCAAGGTAGTCACTGGTCTAGCTGTAATTGATAAGACCATTATAACACTTTACTTTCAGGAAGAAAAGCTGCACATTTTATGTGTAGTTTTTGCTGCTGTTTTCTTTTTGGTAAGCAGCATTAAAGGGGACAAACATTTACAATAAGTCCAGAACATAGAGACTCACCAAAGCCACATGGTTCTATGCCAAGATAACCCCACATCAGCACCTAAGCTGGATGCAGTGAATGGACCTGTTGTTGTTGTTGTTCTAAAAGCAGTTTATTAATCAAGGATTAAACATTACCAAGAAGCATGCTCAAATGATCAGACACCAAGTACTGCTGGGCTCATTGCTTTGGGATTACCTCTGAGCACCCCACTGTTGACTGGATGGGAAGGGCCTAGGAGACACGAGACCAGACACCTAGAGAGAGCACAAATGTCCCAGGCAGTTGTTTCTTCTTTTCATTTTTCCCAGTGTCTTCTGGCACACAGATGTCTTGTTTCCACCAGCTCCAAGTTAGCTTTATGTGGCCAGGAAGAATCTATGACTCAGTTTCTTCAGACCATTTCTCCGCCACAGAGCTGGAGATGATTGCTTTGCCATGTCTTGTACTTTGGCATCACATGAAGAGCTTAAGGAGCAGCTGGCTGTCCTTCACAGGAGCTGCCTGAGGATTCCGATGATCTGGTTCCCTGGTTTCTGCCTGTTCCTGTTCCTGTCTGGGATTGCATGCCCCGGGAGCACTGTGGTTCCCAGCCTCTGTCATAGGCTGCGTCACTTTGCAGTAACCACTGCATAGGTTAAGCTTGCTCTTCCGTAGGGGGCTTTCCTCTTACCAGTAAAATGCCTTCTCATTTCATCCAACTTGCCTTTCCCCTTTAAAGCTGTTTCCCAGATAGTTCCTAGCTTTCTGACCATGATTTTACCCAGCACATTTGGAAATAATCTAGCTTGTGGGTGACTCTGTCATGATGAACTATGTGAAGATTACATGGTACTCGATCTTTCAGAGGAGAGAATTAAATTGCCTTGTGGGGTGTGGGGGTGGAGGAGGGGTTGTGGGGGTGCATATTGTGTGCCTGTACTGGTGCTTGCACTCAAGGCTCGACCACCTGAGCCATAGCTCCTCTTCTGGCTTTTTGGTGGCTAATTAGAAAATAAGAGTCTCAGGGACTTCCCTGCTTGGACTGGCTTTGAACCATGATCCTCAGATCTCAGGCTCCTGAATATCTAGGATTACACATGTGAGCTACCAGCGCCTGGCTGAATGCTTTTTATAAAGATATGCTGGCATTACCCAAAACAGTAGAAATGATTACTTTGTATACAATTTATGTTAAGAACTGGAATAGGACCAGAAACGAGGAGTAATGGTGCCTGCCTGTAATCACAGTGCTCTGGAGGCTGCGGCCAGGAGCACTGTGCTTTCGAGGCCAACCTGGGTCTGGCCTGTCTCAAAAAATAAAAAGACTGACCAGAAATAATTCTGACTCTCCCTCTTATTATCTGGCCAAGTTTCTTCTGATTTTTAATTTCTTTATAAAATGTAGATACTAACTAATAAGGATTGGAATATAATTAAGTGGCTAAAGAGTTAGTACTCTACTTATCCTACAAGTGCTCAATAAATATTAGTAATTATTTTTATTGTTACTATAAAGGTGATGTACACAGGAGTAATTACTACTAAATGATATTTTGAATGAATTGATCTATTAAGTTTTTTATTTCTTGTTTTCCTGTTTTGATACCATACAGTGGCACATCCAAATCTTCCATGCGGGGAGCTGGGAATATGGCCTGGTGGTAGAGTGCTCGCCTCGTATACATGAAACCCTGGGTTCGATTCCTCAGCACCACATATACAGTAAAAAAAAAAAGCCAGAAATGGCGCTGTGGCTCAAGTGGTAGAGTGCTAGCCTTGAGCATAAAGAAGCCAGGGACAGTGCTCAGGCCCTGAGTCCAAGGCCTAGGACTGGCCCAAAAAAAAAAAAAAAAAAAGGATTTTGCTAGTCACTAGCCCTGTATTCCCACTGCCATCTTTTGAGGGCCTGACTTGTATCTGGGACTTTGGTGGGCAGTGGGGATGCACAGCCGGTAAGACTTGCTTGCCATGCCTTGAGGGCCCTTGGACCCCCTGATGCATCTCACTCACTGGCCTCTGGTTGCATTTCTAGTTACAATAAGATGACTATTTCATAGACAGCAGGTTGCCTTGGTGTTATTACAGATGGTTTTTTGGATTTAGGGGAGAAGGGGAGCAAGTAGTTCAGCTTTTCCAGTTGTTTCAAGGAAAATCTGGCCAGTGTACTGGTTTGTAACATGCCCCAGGTATGGTCCTGTCTGCTGGACTGCCTCCTCTCCCTTTCCCAGGTCCTTAGGACTCTGTGTGAATGAAATCAGTGCTGACAGCTATCTTTCCTGCATTGAACTCATAACATCCTAATTACCTCACATCCAGGTCTTTGGGCAGCATAGTGCAAATCGACTTTATTTGGGGGAAACACTTGTTAGATTCTTAAAGAATATTAAGCTTCCTTCCCCTCCACCCCCACACACACCCTCCTTCTCTTCTCCAGGATAAATGAGCCTCATGGCATTGACCCTGTCTTCAGGTGCCATGTTTTCAAAGTTTCAGTCAGGAAATGGAAATTCTTTCTTAGGTTACTGCATTTCTTCTTCCCTAGGAACTGGAGACAGAGATTCTATGAAACTGTTTTCGATGAATTTTAAGTTGGTTTTTAGTCCGCCCTCCCGTCCTTAAATCCGACCCCTACCCTCAGTCAAATACTTTCAGTCTTTTTCAGAAAGTTGTGGTCAGTGAAATCACAGTGACTGTCTTCATTCCTATCTTAGTTCCCTGCCCATACAGAAGCTGGCTCTCCTCCACATCAGGGAGAGAACAGTGGGGGGACGCGGCAGGCAGGCTCTTGGCAGATGGGGTTTCATGGTCTACAGTGATTTCACTGAGGAGACCACTTGGCAGCAGTCTGTGAGCAGATGAAAGCAGCCTCAGAGGGGCGGCTGCCGCTCTGGGCACACACAGCAGAGGTCGCATTCCTCCTGCCTGACCCAGGGTGCTTCAGGTTCATCAGCATGAAAGGCTCTGCCCTCTGGGCGGGGACAGAGATGGGGCCATTTTAGACCTTAAAATCCAGCACTTGTTGGCATCTGGAAAAGTTGACGTTTTGTACCCTCAGTCTTTTTTTTACTTGTTTAAAGTTGACTGTCCTATGGCTGTGATTTCATCTTCACCCTCTTTTCCGTATACTAGAAAGAACGTTGTGTCCAAATTTGAGCTTACTTTTATGAGGTATATGACACTGATAAAGTATGAATCAATGCTGCTACTCTAGCACTCTGCCTTTTGTCATCCTTTACGGTCTGCACAGAAGATGAGATGTGTTAGATTTCTGTTCCTGTGCAAATTGGATTTTATGTAGGACAGCCAAGATAAAAGCTGTTGTCCTTGAGGTATTGACACTGTAACCATGAGCTCCTAATCTGGGACCTCTAGGTATCTATGGCATCTAGATGTCATGGCCTCTTAGCAGCTAAATATTATATGCAAAGTTTGTGAGTAATTTCTGGGCCAAATTTTTCCAGTGATTGTTCATGGTATCTAAGGTTAAATAATGGCTACGATTGACTGAATACAAGTTTTAAGATCCTGGAATTGACTACATACATTTTAAAAATTAGGACATTAAAAATTAGTGGCAGTGTTTGTTTGTTTGGTTTAGATTAAGGAAATTGCCTGGAAAAAAAAAATCTCTCATGTTAAAGCAGCCTCGATGACCAAACATCATCCTTGATCATTTGTGTTATGTGCTGAGAGACCAAAGGGAAATGGAAGAGTGCCATCTAGAGGCCTTAATAACAACTTCACAACTTTCCAAGCAGGCCCTGGCCTCCTTACTTTCCAATTAAGAACATATTTTGCCTCCCAAGTTATTTCAGATTATAAATATTCATGTCAGTCAGTTGTGGGATATAGCTTGGTACTGTGGAAACGAAAAACTTCACGTAACAGGAAGTATTCTGTTTCATGAATTTAGAAAATGTAGCCTTTCAGATATCTATGTTGTGTTTATAGTTTGGATTATAAAGCAAGAAAAATTGATACCAATATAAAATTGTCTTGATTTGGAGAATTTCTCGTATTTTTCTCTTAAAGTTAGAATACATTAAAAATTTTAAATTATTTATCTTAATTAAAACTTTTAGTAATTTAGTATTCCTTTTTGAACAGTGATATAGAATGGTACATAGCATTTCACCAAGAAGCTGTTCACAGGAAGCACATTTGTGTGACATAGTGGAGAGTGACTGGAGGCCAGCTTTGGCAGAGATGTCAGGATGAGCTTTCTGGAAAGGGGGCACTTAGGTTCTTACCTGCATAACAAAGAGCCAGCTCATTGTGACCATTCTAGATAAAGGAAGCTGGAGTACTTTGAGAACTGCACAAGTTACTGAATCTCTTTAGAGGACATTGTACTCTTCATTTGTCATTTTATTTATTTTTATTTTTTGCCAGTCGTGGGCCTTGGACTCAGGGCCTGAGTGCTATCCCTGGCTTATTTTTGCTTAAGGCTAGCACTCTACCACTTGAGCCACAGCACCACTTCTGGCTTTTTCTGTCAATATTGTGCTGGGGAATCAAACCCAGGCCTTCATGCATCCTCGGCAAGTACTTTACCACTAAGCCACATACTCAGCCTTCATTTGTCATTTTAAATGGGGCTATAGATAACATAAATAAATGAAATTCATATTTATCCCCAGATTTTTCTGGCCAGACTCTTAGTGACAGCATTAACCAGACTGCACATTTAATTTCTCTGCTTTGCCCAGCTTCCTCCACAGAAAGCAAAGGAATAATGAAGGGTTGGGGAGAGTTAAGATAAAACTGGAGCAGGTGACTGAGAATCTACCTGTGGGCCATGCTTCTGGTTCCTGCACTGCACTGGTGTCTCTGCTCACCAGGGATTGAAGACAGGCTCTTTGTGTGTTGCAGAATGCGAGCACTTGGTCCGCCACATGCTGGTGTTAGACCCAAATAAACGTCTCTCCATGGAGCAGATCTGCAAGCACAAGTGGATGAAGCTAGGGGATGCCGATCCCAACTTTGACAGGGTGAGCTGGAAACCCCTGGTCTCAGGGAGCTTCTTTTAGAACTATTGCAGTCTCTCCTGCATGAAATTGTAATCTGGCCATGACCTGAACACATGGGCAGTAGCCACCACATATTGAGTAGTGCAACAGCAGCAAGCAAATCAAGCAAGGAAGAATTGTAAAAATCAGCTGAGCTGTTGAAATGATGATACAAACTCCTTATCATTTGCCTCCAAATTGTAGTTTGTTTCTGGAGACAAGATAGCCCACACTTCTACTGCTCCCTGTGTTTTCTTTCTCTTAGTGTGCTCAGTTCAGTGGCTTCTATAGCATACCTTTATTTAAATCATTATGGCCCCCCCCAGTTACCCCAAAGTGCTCAGCAAATAGAGGAGCTCTGTCTATCTTACTTAGACTTTGAGGCCCTAAAAGTCCTAGTCTAGGGGGCCATAGAACAGCTTGGTAGTTACATGTGATTTACCATATTGACATGATCAATAGGAGATTGACACCCTGCCTCTGTCCATGTTATAGTTAATAGCTGAATGCCAGCAACTGAAGGAAGAGAGACAGGCAGAGCCCCTGAATGAGGATGTTCTCCTGGCCATGGAGGACATGGGGCTGGACAAAGACCGGACACTACAGGTATTTGGGATGGAGTGGAGAACCAAGTGAGATGGGGCAGTTGTTTATCCTGCTTTGCTGTTTTTAGTCCTTCTTGAGAATTTGGGGTATTTTTGCTTTCATCCTGTTTCTTGGAAGGAAGGAAAGAAGTTGCTGTGGTCTTTTGCTGGTATTATTGGAAGGATTTTTGGTCACTGACATGCCACTTCATCACAGTTTTTTACTTCTCCCCTTCTCTCTTGGTAGTCATTAAGATCCGATGCCTATGATCACTATAGTGCAATCTACAGCCTGCTGTGTGATCGACATAAGAGACACAAAACCCTGCGTCTCGGAGCTCTTCCTAGCATGCCCCGAGCCATGGCATTTCAAGCACCAGTCAGTATCCAGGTGGGCAATACCCCCAGTGACCTAGATCATCACAGGTGACACCGGGTGGTAAGGGTTAGTTAGCCATTGCTCCCCAGCCCCAAATTAAGAGAGTGCCATCTTTGCCTCTGTCAGAGGCCCATCAAGACCTGAGCCTTCCTTTGACAGAGAGGATGGATGGCAACAATTGTAGCAGTGAGATACTGTCTCCCTCAGAGAATGCTTCCTTAGTGTGTCTTCTAAGAACAGAAGAACCACAGACTTTAGCAGTCATTCCTGCTGTCATTATTTCCCTGTGGTGTGTACAGTATGTGTGTATCCATATGCACTGCTTTGCAGGCGGAGCAGACAGGCACTGCTATGAGCATCAGCGTCCCCCAGGTGCAGCTGATCAACCCAGAGAATCAAATTGTGGAGGCAAGTAGCACCCACTGGCAGTCATCCACTGAAGCCACTTCCTTGCCCACGCCCATCTCCTTTCTTCTGCCCTTCTTCTATTGATTGTGCTTCCCTCCACCTCAGCCGGACGGGACCGTGAACTTGGACAGCGATGAGGGTGAAGAGCCGTCCCCTGAAGCCTTGGTCCGCTACTTGTCAATGAGAAGGCACACGGTGGGCGTGGCTGACCCACGGTGAGTGCTTGGACAGCAGTCCTGCCCAGCACGAAGGCAAAGAATGCTTTGGTGCCCACCAGGACACATTTTTTTCCTACTTCATAGTGTCCTCCAAATACAATGTAAATAAGTGGCCCAGGCACATGGTTGAAATATCACTGAATCTCCTGGGTTGCAATTGGCTTGACTATTTGGGTCTATTAGCAGCCATCATGCCAGTAGTTTGGTGAGGAGTCTGATAGCACATTTGTCCACAGAGATGGAGGTCTTCTAAGTCACAGACAGAAAGCCCTTAAAATGCACAAATAGAAATGTCTGCCACACATTTGACTACAAGATTCATCCAGAGAGAGAAGACAAGTGATACGATGTAATTTATGCATGTGACAGTTAAAAATTAAGTGAACAAGAATCCAAAACAACACCAGCTTCCCGGAGTGTTCCTTGACAGCTATTTGTCATGATGTTCACAGATTGATGCTCTGTGGACTGAAGGCCAGCTTGCTCCATGTCTGTTCTTTAGTTTAGAAGACTCTTAGCATCAGAAACGGCTTACCTCACTATTGAATTTTTGCTTTATGAGGAGGGGAGAAAAGATTGAGCAAGAACACTGAGAGTTCAACTGGGAGCAAAACTGGTTTTCTTATAAATACTTATTTTCTCTGAGTGAACTTCCAAAAAAGACTCCTATGCTTGTTGATTCCCTTGCTTTATGTTTCTTGTTCTCAGCCTCTGATCCAATGGGGAACAGGGACACCATTGTGGATCCTTAGAATGTGTCAGCTATAGAGGGGTGAACTGGGTCTTGAGTTGCTGTTAGTAGAATGATCTCCTATTTTAAATTCTGCTGCTAAAACCTACTCTTGTAGCGCCACAGCCCTGTACACTCGAGCTTATCTGTCTTGTCAGTGCTCACAGGAGTAATTGCATTCCTTCCAAGAATGCAATTCCCTGCTACTTCAGGCAACTGTTGTCTTAACTGGCCTGTCATTTTCAGAAATGTGCTGCTTCACCTCCAGGCTTTGAAAACCTGACCTGGGCTCATGTCAGTGTTGCCTCTTGGCTCCAAGCTGTTGGTTTTATGCAGCGGTCGATGAAAAATAGTGATTTCCAGTTCTCAGCAGTAAAAATGACAGAGGATCACATTCCACACATTAGACTTGTGCTTTACTTGGGGATCTTGGAGAGAAATGCCAATTTAGGAAGAAAGGTGTTTAGTTTTTTTTAAAATCACGGTAATGAACCTAGGGAGCAAGGCCATCAGTTCAGGGGATTAAGCACTTTGAGTAAGAGTGTTAGCCACAACCTCTCTTTCTTCCTGTTTTCTGTCAGCACGGAGGTCATGGAGGACCTGCAGAAGCTCGTGCCCGGCTTTCCCGGAGTCAGCCCTCAGGCCCCATTCCCGCAGGTGGCCCCGCACATGAACTTCATGCACAACCTGCTGCCCATGCAGAATTTGCAGCCAACAGGGCAGCTTGAGTATAAGGTACTTCAGAGGGGAAAGGGTTTGCCACAGGAGAGGCTTCCTTCCCTTGGGTCTGAGGGTTCCCTTCTTTCTTAGAGAAGGATGGAGGTTGGGCGATGGGAGATAATCACAATGCAGCCTTGCCTTTAGCAGCTGAAAGCGCGGCTGTTTTCTGCCTATCTCACCTGTGTGTCCTCCCTGGTCTCCCGGCAGGAGCAGTCTCTGCTACAGCCGCCCACCCTTCAGCTGCTGAACGGAATGGGCCCCCTTGGCCGGAGGGCATCAGACGGGGGAGCCAACATCCAACTGCATGCCCAGCAGCTGCTGAAGCGCCCACGGGGACCCTCCCCGCTTGTCACCATGACACCAGTGAGTAGCAGCAGAGCCCAGCTGACTTATTCAGAGGCTCTTGATAAGGAAGATGGGGCCTGGGACTGGTAACCAACATAAAGGTCTCCATTTTCTCCTTTTGTTCCCATTTCCCTTCCATCCTGCCTGCCTGCTTGCCTGCCTTTCTTTTCCTTCCTTCCTTCTTCTCTGTCTGTCCCTCCCTCCCTCCTTTCCTTGAACTTCTTTCTTTTCTTTTCTTTTTCTTTTTGCTGATCCTGGGACTTGAACTCTGGGCCTGTCCCTGAGCTGCTTTTTTGCTCAAGACTAGTTAGTGCTCTACCACTTGAGCCACGGTGTCACTTCCAGCCTTTTCTAAGTCATTTATTGGAGGTAAGAATCTGATGGCCTTTCCTACCCAGACTGGCTTCAAACTGCAGTCCTCAGATCTTGGCCTCCTGAGTAGCTAGGATTACAGGCATGAACCACTGGCACTTGGCTCCCTCCCCCCCTTTTTTTTTAGACAACATGTGTTTTGGGGTTTTTTTTGTGCTCAAGGCTAATGCTCTCCCACTTGAGCCACAATTCCACCTCCAGCTTTTTTGGGGTAGTTAATTAGATATAGGCGTCTCATGGACTTTTCTGCCCAGACTGGCTTTGAACCTCGGTCCTCAGATCTCCACCTCCTGAGTAGATAAGATTATAGGCAGGAGGGCTGGGAATATGGCCTAGTGGCAAGAGTGCTTGCCTCGTGTACATGAAGCCCAGGGTTCAATTCCCTAGCACCACATATATAGAAAACGGCCAGAAGTGGTGCTATGGCTCAAGTGGCAGAGTGCTAGCCTTGAGCAAAAAGAAGCCAGGGACAGTGCTCAGGCCCTGAGTCCAAGGCCCAGGACTGGCAAAAAAAAAAAAAAAAAAAGATTATAGCAGGAGCCACTGGTACCTAGCTCTGTGTATATTTTTGACCGACTTCTTAGCTCATTTCCACTTAGACCTCTTGGAGAGCCTTTTGCTCTTAGACCAGCTACCAGACCCCTAGTTAAGTCCAGCTGCATTCCATGCGGAGTGGTCCAGCTTCGCCTTTTCTGCAGGGAACTTTCCCTGATGGAAGGCCATTGAATCAAAGGGTGCTTTCTGTCATAAATTGCTTTTTAGACTGATTCCCAAAATGACCATCTCACTAATGAGATTTGAACTCAGGGCATAGTAACTTGGTAGTATTCTACTACCTGAGCCATGCCTCTAGTGATTGCCTTCTCATATTTTTTGGTAAAACCTACATTACTTGATTATTTGGCTCTAACCTAGTCACTCAATGTCTTTTTTTTTTTTTTTTTTTTGGTGTCTGGTCCAGGGACTTCAGCTCTGAGCCTGGGCATTCATACCCTGAGCTGCTGCTTCTTTTTTTTTTGCCAGTCCTGGGGCTTGGACTCAGGGCCTGAGCACTGTCCTTGGCTTCTCTTTGCTCAAGGCTAGCACTCTGCCACTTGAGCCACAGCGCCACTTCTGTCTTTTTCTGTTTATGTGGTGCTGAGGAATCCAACCCAAGGCTTCATGCATGCAAGGCAAGCACTCTTCCACTAAGCCACATTCCCAGCCCCCTGAGCTTCTTTTTGCTCAGGGCTAGCACTCTACCACTTGAGCCACAGCTCTACTTTTGGCTCCCCCACCCTAGTCTTGGGGCTTTAACTCAGGGCCTGGGCACTGTCCTTGAGCTTCTTTTACTCAAGACTAGCACTCTACCACTTGAGCCACAATGCCACTGCGGAATTGAACCCAGGGCTTCATGCATGCTAGGCAAGCACTCTACCACTAAGCCACACTCCCAGCCCTAACTTTTGGCTTTTTCTGTGATAAACATCTCACAGACTTTCCTGCCCAGGTTGGCTTTGAACAGTGATCCTTGATCTTACCCTCCCAAGTAGTTAGGACTAGAGGCGTGAGCCACTGGTGCCAGGCAGCACATTAATTTTTGTGTGATGGCAATATTCAGAGGTAGTTTTTTTCCCCCCTCCTGGTTTGTTACTTGTGAGGTTTTTTTTTTTGTCCCACGCCACTCATTAAATCATTCATTCATTTATTTATTCATAGTATTATAAAATTGAGTGTTAACTATGCCCATAGCCTTTACAACATGTTTTAGGACTGCTTTCTCAGCCATCTGTAGTTGAGAAGCTTTTCCCCCACTTTAGTCTGTTATGAATAGGTAGCTTTGTAACAGATAATAGAAGTGAATCATTGGAAAAGTGACATTTTACAAACTACCAAATACATAAAAAATGCAAAAATAAATTATAATTCAGTAGACAAGAATTATTCCTTAAAGTGTCTCCAAGCTTACTTTTGCTTTTCATTCCTGTTCTGTTATGGCTAGGTAACAAAACACCATGTGGACTGTCATGAGCCTGTGGGGCCTGTTTTGAGTAACACTGCAGTCCAAGAAACAAAAGAATTGTATGCGTCTGTAGTTGTTGATATACTGAGGTTGTCATATGAGAAGATGAGATCATTCTATGTGACTAGTTTGAACAGTAGTAAAATACTGTATTTATACGTAAGAGCCAGTGTGGTGAACATGGACGGTAGATGTCAGAGGCATTCAGGGACAGGCAAGATCAATACTGGTTAGGAAGGATTGGGAACAGCCTCATGACAGATGGGGTGACTGACTCTGTCCACTGACACTGTTTCTGCCAAGGTTACCAACACGTTTTTGTTGATAAATCTAGTGGACATTTTTAACCTTTATCTTTTTGGATGTCTCAACCCTATTAGTCATTGTTGACCCATTTTTTTTTTGAAATATTTTCTTTTTTTGGCTTCTGTAACACCACATTCTGTTTTCCCTCCTGCCTTTTCCATTTCCTTTCTACTTATTCCAAGAAGTTGACAAAAACTCATCGTTTTCTCTTAGGCCCTATTCCCATCTCACTTGATATACTCTCTCTGGATAAGCTTTTCCAGTACCATAATTTGAGTCACATCTGATTCTCCAGGCAGATGCTCTTCCAAGTTCTGCACAACTGTATGGACAATCACCTAGTGGACAGATTTAGTTGTGTGTCTCTCACAAGTGCCCATGGTTGTCTGTCATTCAACATGGCACCCCAAAAAACTTCTAACTCGGTAAAACCAGTTCTCTCCCTTTCTCCCTCCCCCCTCACAATAGTGAATGGCACTGTCTACCAAGCTAAGTACGTGTGCTTAATCTTTAATTCTTCCCTCTCCCTCATGTTCTCTATCAAGTCAGTTATCTGACACCTGCAATTTAAGTATTTCAGTTCTCTTTATCCTCACTGCCCTTTCCTTAACTCAGGACACTGTCCTTTGTCACCTAGCTTAATACAGTGGCCTCCAAACTAGCAACTAGCTTTCTTCCTTCCAGGCTTCTTCCCATTTCCACCACCATCAATTTTCACCCTACAACTAAAGAGAGTTTCTCAACTACAGATCTTATAACAGCATACCTGCTAAATGATAAGAACTTTCTAGTGATTCACCACTGCCCTTCTCAAAATAAGGTGCTCTTTGTAATACTCAAGGCTATTTGTAAGAGGTCACCGGGTTCCTCCCCTGCTTTGGCTACAGTCACTTCCTGCCTATTCACCACACCCTTATACAACTGTTGTAAAGACTCTGAGAACCCTAGATACATTCAAATGCTGTCGTTATTTCAAAAAACCTTTTTTGTCTTGTTTTGTAATTATCATTCATTGTTTAAAAAACACCCTTTTGTGATCATTGAAGTGTGATTTTTGCTGTAGAACTTGAAGGGAGTGCTCATGTGACCACCAGGCCAGGATTGAGCTACCAAGGAGACCCATCTCTCCTGTCCTGGAATGGAAATAGACAATCAACGAGGATGCAAACCCATAGGGGTTCTCGTTTCATTTGGTTTTATGGGTGATTATTATTTTAAAGCATTGAATTGCAGCTATCTGAACTGTACTGTCATTGTTACATATGAATATGTGCTTTCAGAAATCATTACACTTTCCTGAAGTTTAGACATCTAAACTTGTGAAATAACATAGATACAAAAAATACAGGCAATGGGCTGGGAATATAGCCTGGTGGTAAAGTGCTCACCTCGTAACCATGAAGCCCTGGGTTCGATTCCTCAGCACTACATATACAGAAAAAAGCCAGAAGTGGCACTGTGGCTCAAGTGGCAGAGTGCTAGCCTTGAGCAAAAAGAAGCTGGGGACAGTGCTCAGGCCCTGAGTTCAAGCCCCAGGACTGACAGAAAACAAAACAAACAAAAATACAGGCAAGTTTCTAGACAGTCTAGGTAAACTGTATTTTTAGGTCCTCACACACCCTCAGACCTCTTTCTCTCAGCCTCTGACCCTTTTCTGTTTGCTGGCAGATTCCTGTACACCCTTCATGTCTCAGGAGTCACCTCCTTCAGGTGCCTTCCTTACTTCCCAGGCAACCTCCTTTAAAGGCTCCTGCTTTTTGTAATGGTCCATTTACAGTCTCTATCCTCCACGAGAATACCAAGTGAGGGCAACAACTTGGATCTATAAATTCTCATTTTATCTTATAACATAGTATACATCCAGGTATTGGTTAGATGAGTAAATAAATGGATGAATGAGTAAAGAGAAATAGAGGAGGAGCAAGGCAAAAATGGAACATGTGGGCATATGACAGTTCTTTGTAACCCACGGGGTCCTAGGGTAGTTTGGTAAATAAGAGGGTTAACAGACAATCTGGCCCCACCCTGGTTGCTAGAGAGAGCAGCATTATAGAATGAGCTGCCACCTTGGGGTTTTCCTCCCTGTGTCTCTACAGGCAGTGCCAGCAGTTACCCCTGTGGACGAGGAGAGCTCGGATGGGGAGCCAGATCAGGAAGCTGTGCAGAGGTAATGTGGCATCTGGCAGTGCTTGCAGAACGTCCTTGGGCAGGCTCCCCCTGCAACCAGCGAAAGGTCACCTCTGCCCAAGGCGGTGGTACAGTGCAGCTTCAACATTTGTGTGGTCTCTTTGCTCAAGCCAGATGGCATGTTCCTCCCCACACGGAAGTAACAGAAGACTACCCAGAAAAGTTCATTTCTGTAAGCGCCATTGGAAGCCCCCTAAGTGACAGCAATAACCATAAGAACTTTTTCTCTCCTCCCTCCCTCCTTCCTTGCCCCCTGCCTTCATATCGCAACTCCAATAGTGTTCACAAGGCACAAAGCCTGCTCCTACCTGCCAAGAACTGTTTACTGAAAAGGAATTGGAGATTTAAGATGACAGTGATCCTGGCTAGTCTGGCCATGGACCTCTAGCATGGACTCTTCTTTCCAGGAGGATGAAAGAATACCTCTTGTACTGTTCGCTGTGTGTTTCTTCCATTCCCTTGTACCAACAAGGAGATATTGGAGAGAAAAAAAGAAAAGAATATGGGATGTGGGCCAGGCACAGATGTAAATACCCATTGTTTGCAGAACCTTGTTGAGAGATGCCTAATTCACAGCTAACAGCAGTGGCCAGCAGGCATGCTGAACTGTTCATTTCACCTCAGACCATAGCCCTGGTCATCAGCTCCATGCATGTCCCCTTGTGGGAGTTGTCTTTCATAGTTTCCCGGGTGGGGGGAGGTTTCACCAGAATCCAGCATGTATTTTTTTTCCCTCCAGACCTACAGGTGTTCTTCAAGATTATATGTTTTCCCTTGAGGGAACTGAAATAAAGTGGTTTTCATGGGCTCTTGGGGAAACTTTGGGTGTCTTTATCAAATAGACATTAAATGATTGATGGCTTACTCTTGGGCAAGTTTACAAACCACTGATTACTCTGCAGTCTGTTACCTGATTTTAGCTAAAGTGAGCAAGTTAGTTAGAAATGAAACGAGACCACTTTTAAAGAACTTAATGACTGCTGGCCAGGACTGTCTTCCTAGTCTCAGGAGCTCTGTGTGAGAGCTGCTATTAAATGAGAAACTGTCCAGTGTGGGAAGAAATCCACGATGAGTCCAGGGTGAGCGGGGATGTGCTCCGCTCCCTCCACAGTTTACTAAGAGAGGGGGAATTGTGCTCATTTTCCTTTGCCTTGTTACTGTTGTTTCTGTAGTTTGCTGAGGACATGGGTATATAGGGGGTTACAAATGAGCCCTACTAGTGTCATGAAGAAGTAAGAAATTAGTAAATATGCCGCCTTACCATCTGAAGAGACAGCATATCTTTACTTTTCCCAGCTTTTCCTTCTTTCTTCTTTCAATCCACATGAAAAGGATAGAATGCCCTTCCCTTCTGATGGAATGGGAAGGAATAGTGCTTCTCTTACTCAGGCCCTCAAAAATTATCTGTGGTGAGGAAGCCATCATCCAGATGAAGGGGGCTACTATCCTGCTATGATGTTGACCAAGTGTGGTTCTGGAGACTCTCAGAGTAAATTAAATCATCAGCTAGGAAGGACTCTTCTGTTTTCTTCCATTGCCCCCCCCCCCAAAAAAAAAAAGAATCTAAACATTACATGTGATTTTATTTCTTCATCCTCTACAGAGCCTTGGGGCTCAGTTTTTCTTCTCTTGTGACTGAGTTGGAATCACAGAGTATCAGGGAAGAGGTAGTTTGGAAACTTACTTATTCCCCACACGAAAGAGTCTGTTTTCCATGATGCGTATGGTAATCATAGCCTGAAAACCGGGAGCCTGTGGGACCCAGGGCCATGCAAGGAATCCTTCTGAATATCTCCCTTGACTCATCTCTAGGAAACAAGTCTTTGGGCTTCTTGCTTCTCACTTGGATTTTGGAAATTTAGAGGAAAATTGACACAGAGGAAATAAATTGTTCTGTGGAATGGCATGAAGTAAGGAAAATGAATCCTCCTGTCTTTGTGAGTTGGACCTGCATTTTCTCTTCTCATCGGTGGCCACTCTTTAGTTCAGATCCACCTACTTGGTGTTAGGCCGGCTTGTGTTGGCCAGGGAACCCTGTTTTACCTCCATCCTGCCAGGGATCTGTTTGCCGTGGAGTCCTTCGGATCTCTGGCACTGTTGCCCTGAGCGCTTTGGATTAAGTTCAGTTGCTTCTTGTGGAGGAATATCCCTGTCTGTCTTTTTTACTGTGAAATGTGCTCCTGCTTGTTGCAGATACTTGGCAAATAGGTCCAAAAGACATACACTGGCCATGACCAACCCTACAGCTGAGATCCCACCGGACCTGCAGCGGCAGCTAGGACAGCAGCCTTTCCGTTCCCGGGTCTGGCCTCCTCACCTGGTACCTGATCAGCATCGGTGAGTAGCCACGTGGCAGCGTCAGCACCTTGAGGCTCATTGGACAGGCACCCTTCCGACTAGTCTCGCAGTGATGGTGACTAGTTTTAAGTAGAGCCAGCTGTCATCCTGAACTCACTCTTCTTAGCTCCTAGCATCAGTAGTGCACAGGGCAAAGGTTTTCTGGGTCCTGGAGCAACACAAGATTCTTCTTTCCCCTTATCTTGCAGACCTGTTGATTGTCTGCAGCTGATTCCCGTGATTCTAGATGTTGAATCATAGATGAATTAAGCTTGAGACCTTCAAGGAAGTGAAACTTTCAGAAGGAACTGGGTAGCAATATTGGTAGACTTGACCTTTAATAATCCATCACCTTCAAAAGAACGGGCACTTCCTATCATATTCCCCAGACAACAGTGAGGATTTCCTGGGGAATGGCAGAGCATCCTCTTGAGTGGTTAGCCTCACAAGGCATCCTTTCGGCATTCCAATGGCAAAGTCTCTTGCTAGGTTTATGCCATATTTATAACGAATTCTCTTTCATTTAACCTTTCTGACCAGAAAAGCATCATTGGATCCAAGTTAGCCTAGAAGCAGCAGGGAAAGGACACTTGGCTCTAGTAAGCAGATAACTGTCTTCTGTGAAGACCTTGATGACAATAGGTCATAGGCCATGTCCACTCTAGAGCTGTTCTGTAGCTCATGGACCATACTTTCAAAGACACCTCCAACTGTCTTGAGTTTTTCCACAAAAGTGACATTTTTTGTATTGTTATGAAAGCTTGTGACCAGTTCACATTGCCAAGCTTGATACTGTGTTTTTTATGGTGCTGCTTACCCACTGGGCATCAGGTACTCGGCAGGGACAGGTGAACTCTGAGCAGACCCAGACATAATTAGTGCCACGCTGGAACTCTGAACAAAGTAAGATAAGCTTTCTTATATGACTGAATCATTTAGCAAAAGGTCTGTGAGGAGTAGCAGTAGTGAAGCTTCTGCATATATATGAAGCTGGTGGCATGGAAAAAGTGTCTTTTTCCAAGTGAAAATCTGTCCAGGACCTACGTTGTTAGTGTATGTCAGCAAGCACTTTGATGATTATTGGAGAGCTGCCTTTTCCTCCATCCCTCTCCTCTGCGTTTCCCGTGGTTGCTTACAGCTTTGGGCTCTGCACTCTTACCCAGAAGATCCTAAATTACTTCCCTCCTCCTCTTCATCTTTCCGTCCTCTGCCCTTCTCAGAGTCTGCTGTTTAGCTCTGTCTTCTGAGTATCTATGTTAGGTCTTGGTTATTCCTGGGAACTACTCTTTCAGGGAGACAGGACAATTGGCACGGTTCCAATCAATCCTTGTCACAGACTGTCTATCTGTTGTTAAAGGAAGGCCACACTGGCCCAGCACTCTGAGATATCCACCCTGCCTATGGTCACTGTCAGGGCCTTGCCTGCTAGAAGTCTGTCTGCTCTCATTTCCATGTGAACAGTCTTTACAGTCTTTCAAGGGTTTCTGTGGCCCAGGCAGATGAAGTTAGAAGCAAATGAATACCTTATGAGTACAGATCGTGTAATGGTGGGGCATTTGTGTAAACTCAGCATGTCTTGGTGGGGGTCACTATACATAATGAAACACAAAAGAGAGTGAAGTTATTTTTCAGGGGAAAAGAGAAAACTTCCCAAGCCATTGAATTCCTTTCTTTTTCTAGAGGAAATTATTTTTAAAAACAACAACTACAACACACATTCCTGTAATTCTGGGGTATAATAGCTGACGGCCACCAGGAAGACCAAAGAGGGATCTGACCAACCTTTTCACTCCTACAAAGTGTGTGATTTCTTTTTTTTTTTTTAATTGTAACTTAAAAATATTTAACACAAAATGAATTCTACTCAGTTGGGGGTCCAAGTCTCTATTTGAAGAGTGTAGTGGGAGTATTGCCCTCATAGGATGCTGTCTTGAGTTTGAACATGACTGCTAATAAAACATAAAATCAAACACATTTGATACCAGCAGTGCTTCCAGAGCAGGCAGCTCTAGTAGAACTCTTCCTAAGAAGTTAATGACTGGGCTTGTCGCGTCACAATCTCAGCTTCGGAAAAAGTCATGAACTACCTAGACCTGGGATGTGATTGCACTGATGGAAGAGAATGGTGTTTGTGCAGAAAGACTGTATTGACTGCTCGAAGATCATATCTTTGCTGATAAGTCTGAAACTTGTCCACTGTCTGAAAATATTGAAAGCATAGGATTTGAAAAGTGTAGCGAAAATGATATGTACTTGCCTTAACAAACATGGTCTGAAAGACAGGAAGATAAGTTTTGAGAATATGTTCCTGAAGTCAACTTTCGTGGACACTGTTTCTGGATTGCCTCTCCCTGAAATCCATACGTCTTTTAAGTAAAGAAGCAAGTAGGTGTTGACATGCATGTCATTAGCCCACCATCATATCCGCTTCAGGTAACGTCGGAAACAGAAATGAATGACAGGGTAAAGGGCTTTCACCTGCTGCCAGAATTCTCTTGACATCTCTCTGCACAGCCATCTCTCCTCAGTCCTTCCCTGTCTACTGTGTAGTTGAGCTTGCTTATTAACCTGCTGTGATTCTGCTTCAGTCCACCGTGATAGCTGGCAAAGTGTTCCATCATTTCACCCATAGTTCAGGCTAATGTCATCTCTGCCCTGGACATGCAGCCGTGACCCTTCCCATCAGCTACTGGCATGCCGCCTTGGCAGTCTTTTATTTGCTTACCTCCAATCATAAACCTCTCTTTCTGATCAGGTAACAAGTACAAGTGTTAGCTCCTAGCCCTGATGCTGTCTTGGGCATTCCTTATCAACAGCTTGCTCTTTCTTTCTGTGAGATACTGGCTGTTTCTGATTGAGCGGTGGGGTGTGTCCTTGGGGGTTGGGCGGGGACTGTTGCTCTGAGCCTCATTTGCATTCACAAGGTATGTGCAGGATCTTGAGGCCCACATTCCTGAAGCATGTGCTGTCTCCATGCCAGGATCAGATGTCCCCATTTCCACCTCCCCCAACTTCCACCCTCCCTTCTCTAGCACAGAACCCTGAGTTCTTTGTCAGACCTTTGACCACAGTGCTGACTATAGTTTCACTGGGGTCATACAGAGGTTACTGTTTGGGAGGAAAACTGGGTGAACTGGTGAATTTTAGCTTTCTAAAGACTTGAGCTAGTGACGTGATTATTAAAAATCAAAGCTCCTGTCCAGCCACCCCGCAGTGTTGAGGAACTTCTCTGCTGTAGTGTATTTGTAAGAACTGGATGCGTGGGATCCCAGGACCTCACCAGGCCTGGGAAGTAGACAACTAGAAGGTAAGTGAAAGTGAGAAAAGGCGGACGTGGAGCTCTCTAAAGGGAAGCAGGCTAGGAAACGACCATCTTCTGGAAGTGGCATAAATGCAGGCTTCACGTGCCGCCAGCCATCTTTGTGTTCATCTGGAACAGCAGTCCCCTTTGTGATCTGAGTCCTAGCCCCTAACCTTCTCTTCCCATGTATTCAGCTCCACCTACAAGGATTCCAACACCCTGCACCTCCCCACGGAGCGTTTCTCCCCTGTGCGCCGGTTCTCAGATGGGGCTGCAAGCATCCAGGCCTTCAAAGCTCACCTGGAAAAAATGGGCAACAGCAGCAGCATCAAACAGTTGCAGCAGGTAATGGGGGAGGCGACGGCCTCCCTAGAGGAGCATGGGTGACAGAGACCAGTGTGGCAGGAGAACTGGGGTGGTAAAGTCCCTACTTTCTCATGTCAGCAGCACGTCGTTTTTTTGTGTGTGGGGTTTTTTTTTTTAAACCTTGAAATACAGCTTTTGGATCTTTTTCTTTCTTTCTTGTTAAGTATAGCTCTCCCCGGGATCAAACTTGCTGCCTGGGTGAAGCAAGTTTTTCTCATTTCTATAGTTCGTTGGGAAGGGGTTTCTGAGCCTGGGCTTCAGCGGGAAGCACCAGGGGAGATATTTCTAAGCAGCCCTGGCACTCCATGATGTAGGGTGCTGACTCTTCGTGGAGCTGGCTCCCGTTGGTATGCACTGGGGTTCCCAGTGGCGGGAAACATGCCACCTTCCCGATGACCAAGCTTTGAGTGACACGTGTGCTATACACAGAGTTCACACTGGATAGGTTCATTCTTGCATGGGCCTTTGGTGTCCTCAGTATTTGTTCACATGTAACCGTGTGAAGGTATTTAGTGCACAGATACCCATGTAAATTGCTCATCGAGGACACTTCTTCTCTGATGGCTCTTTTGCCTCTGAGCCCTTGGGGCAGATCTGCCTCTGCTGAGATCGCTGCATAGGGTAGGCCTGGCCACTACCCATCCACATTAAATGCTTCCCCTTCAGGAGTGTGAGCAGCTGCAGAAGATGTATGGGGGGCAGATTGATGAACGAACCCTGGAGAAGACCCAGCAGCAGCATATGCTCTACCAGCAGGAGCAACACCATCAGATTCTCCAGCAGCAAATTCAAGTAGGCTCTCACTTTGCTTTCTGCAACTTGTTTGGAGTTCGTTTCCAGGCTGATTTGCCCAGGATGGGGGGGGGGGGGGTTGTTTGGTTTGGTTTGGTTTTGGGAACACTCAGAGAAAAGTGAAGTTACATTTCTGGTTGATATGTTTGAGTAGAGGTTACCAGACCTTTCAATGAACAACTGAAGCATAAATCTTGAGTCATAGATAGTTCTTTGTGTTTCTTCGCTTCCCGAGAACAGCTCTGCTTATTCTTTGAGCTCACGGTTTTCTTTTCCTTCCCTTCGTGTATGTTTTAGGATTCTATCTGTCCTCCTCAGCCTTCCCCACCTCTTCAGGCTGTATGTGAAAATCAGCCCGCACTCCTCACCCACCAGCTCCAGAGGTAACGAATCACTTGGTGTTATGCCTAAGTCATTCGCTTTGTAGTATAACGCCCTTGGCCTGACTCATGGGAGAAATTGACCAACTTTCGCATTTATTTTGGGAGAATCTGATGGAACAACAAAGAAATCAATTTAAAGTTCAGGATCCCTGAAATCTGGCTTCCTGCACCACCACTTCATTTTCTTAGCTCTCTGAGCAAAGGAATCTGGCATCTTGTACAAAAGCCAGACAGAGAGGTCAAGGTGACCTGTGCCTCTGCTTGGGGAGTGGGGGGTGGAAGTGGAGCAGATGTGGAGAGGATTTAAATTGACTGTGGCAGATGACTTATTTGTGGTTTTCTACCATAGTAGCCTATCAAAACTTAAAAGAAATAATAATGGTTCTATTTATGTGTATTAATATGGCTGAGACTTAATTCAAGATGGTTCTGTCACCTATGGAAGTTGTTGTTGTTGTTTTTCCATCTGTTTTGTACTTTGTAAGGTTAAGGATTCAACCTTCAAGCCCACCCCCCAACCACCCCAACAACCATCTCTTCAGGCAACCGAGTAATAGCCCTCCCCCGATCAATGGTACCACGATTCAGTCTCATGGTGAGTGGAAAGGTCCAAGCTGAAACGCAATGTGACACATGCTGGTTGAGTGGTTTGGGTTTGTCTGTTGAAATTTCTTGTTTTATTTTGTTTAGCCTCTTAGTCGTGAGTGCTACAAGCCATTTGAAAGACAAAATAACATAGTGTTCAGGGATGTGAACTATGGATCCATACCACCTTGGTTTGAATTTTTGGCTGTGAAGCCTTAGGTAAATACCTTAACTTTGGTGTGCCTCCGGTTTCTCAAGGATAGATAATAACACTTGATGAATACATACATTATTAGAATACTCTCCCAACACTGTTTAGATAACTATCCAGTCCTAATGAATAAAAGATTGCTGGCAGAACTTCCTTTTGCCCCGCTCCATTTGGTTATCATGCACGTGGGGCTCTAGTTTGGACAGACATGGCGTAGACTCTGGCCGGTGTGTCTTCTGACACCACACAATTGAGATCACTTGTCTGTTCCCTTGGCATCCTTGAGAAGAATCTACATTGGCCTCTAGGTCCTCCCTACTTGTAGTTGGGTCCCTGTGGCAACAACATTGGTAGGAAAAGTGAACTCTCGGGTTCCATACCAGACTGCTAAGTCTGAATATGTACTTAAAAAAATATTGTAAAGATGATGTGTACAGAGGGGTTACAATTGCATAAGTAAGGTGTTGAGTACATTCAGTATTACCCCTCCCACATTTTCTCCTAGTCCTTCCCCAACTCCCCTCCCTCCCAAGTTGTAAAGTTCATTTCCAACATAGTGTCTAGTGAGTATCACCCTTTGTCCCACTGTTTCTGTTTGTTTCCCTTTCCCTTCCCCAAATCAGATAATCTTATATACAAGACAAAGGGTATAGAAATAAAAAAAAAACACAGTTACAACAGGGAATAAACCAAAGGAAAAAAAGAAAGAACTGCAAACAGTACACCAAAACCAACTCTTGTTTCCATTTCTTGGAGTTCATTCCAATAAGCATCATTTTATATGGTAATATGCACATAGCTGTTGAGCTGTTGTGATCCTTTGCTAAGAATATCCAAGAAACAACAACCCCACTAATAAGTGAGCTGAAGACTTAGGAGAGACTTCTCTGAAGAAGAAATAAGAATGGCCAATAGACACATGAAAAAATGGTCAACATCTGCAGCCATAAAAAATGCAAATCAAAACAACATTGAGATGCCACCTCACCAGAATAACGGATGCTGGCGGGGATGTGATCAAAGGGAACATTACTACACTGATGGTGTGAATGTAAACTTGTTCAACCACTCTGGAAAGCAGTGTGAAGGTTCCTCAAAAGACTATACATAGAGCTCTCTATGACCCAGCAATCCCATTCCTGGGCATTTACCCAAATGACCACATACAAGGCCACGCTAAAGCTACTAACACAACCATGTTCATTGCAGTGTTATTTACCATAGCTAAGATAGGGAATCAGCCCAGTAGATGAATGGATCCAGAAAAGGTGGTATATATACACAATGGAATTCTATGCTTCCATCAGAAAGAATGCCATTACACCATTCATAAGGAAATGTAAAGACTCAGAAAAAATTATAATAAGAGAAGCAAGCCAGACCCGAAGAAACATAGGCTGCACTTGTAATAACTAGGATATGAATGTGTACTTGAACCAGATCTCTGGGCCATTTGTAGAGACATTCAAGTTTGAGATGTGTTCTCTATTTGAGCTACTCAAAGTATAATCCACAGAGCAGCTTTCAGAGCAACTTTTTGGATATACAAACTTGGGAATCCTTGCTACCTACTGAGTCAGTGTCGTCATAGGACGTCATAGGAATCTGTTAGTTTGTTTGAACAAGTCTTGTCTTACTAATGTGCACTAAGTTTGAGAGGACTTCCAGAGGCTGTCTGATGTGAGTCTCCCCATTGGTTCTGTTGCTGGGTTCGTGATCACTCTGGGATCTCTTTCTTTCCAGGTGCTGCACCTCCCTCTCAGTTTCAAGGCTTACCCTCTCGAAGTGCAATCTTCCAGCAGCAGCCTGAGAACTGTTCGCCTCCTCCCAACGTGGCACTTACCTGCCTGGGCATGCAGCCGCCCACCCAGTCACAGCAGGTGACCATCCAAGTGCAAGAGCCTGTTGACATGCTCAGCACCATGCCAGGAGCTGCCGTGAACTCCGCTGGGAGGGGCATCTCCATCAGCCCCAGTGCTAGCCAGATTCAGATGCAGCACCGGGCCAACCTGATGGCCACCTTCAGCTATGGGCATCGACCCTTGTCCAAGCAGCTGAGTGCTGACAGTGCAGAGGCCCACAGGTAAGGCTGCCCAAGGATACCCAGCCCTCTGAGCTAGGCAAGAGGAAGCCCCTGAGCAGGATGAGCAAAGGCAAGAAAGAGAATGGGTCTGATGAGGTCTGTTTCACCCTTTCTAAAAGCAGGGTGGTGGGTTTAGGGTGAACTAGAAATGCTAATGAGACAGGTGAAAGAAACCCCCTGGTGGCATATAAAGAAGAAAATGCCAGTTCCCCCTGTCTCTTCTTGTGGGAGCCTTCTCTCTCTGTCACTCTTCTGAAAGATTGAGGTCTTCATAGCTCATGTGATCTTTCAAGATCACATGCTGCCTTTGAAGTAATGATATTCCTAGGTCCCTGAGTTCCTTGAATGATTGGGAAAGTGAGTAAGGGGTGTGGGGTGTGGGGTGTGGCCTCCTCTTCTGAGTGAGGGTGAGGGGTGTGGCCCCTTCTGAGTGAGGGTGAGGGGTGTGGCCTCCTCTTCTGAGTGAGGGTGAGGGGTGTGGCCTCCTCTTCTGAGTGAGGGTGAGGGGTGTGGCCTCCTCTTCTGAGTGAGGGTGAGGGGTGTGGCCTCTTCTGAGTGAGGGTGAGGGGTGTGGCCTCCTCTTCTGAGTGAGGGTGTGGGGTGTGGCCTCCTCTTCTGAGTGAGGGTGAGGGGTGTGGCCTCCTCTTCTGAGTGAGGGTGTGGGGTGTGGCCTCCTCTTCTGAGTGAGGGTGAGGGGTGTGGCCCCTTCTGAGTGAGGGTGAGGAGTGTGGCCTCTTCTGAGTGAGGGTGAGGGGTGTGGCCTCCTCTTCTGAGTGAGGGTGAGGGGTGTGGCCTCTTCTGAGTGAGGGTGAGGGGTGTGGCCTCCTCTTCTGAGTGAGGGTGAGGGGTGTGGCCTCCTCTTCTGAGTGAGGGTGAGGGGTGTGGCCTCCTCTCCTGAGTGAGGGTGAGGGGTGTGGCCTCCTCTTCTGGATGTGGGTGTTCCCCGGCAGTCACAGTCGTAGCTGTTTTCCCGGGGTGTCTCATGCACGTGTCACACAAATGTCTGGTACTCACTCCCTTTTGTATCTGCAGCTTGAACGTGAATCGGTTCTCCCCTGCTAACTACGACCAGGTGCATTTACACCCCCACCTGTTTTCGGACCAGTCCCGGGGCTCCCCCAGCAGCTACAGCCCTTCAACAGGAGTGGGATTCCCTCCAACCCAAGCCCTGAAAGTTCCTCCACTCGACCAGCTCCCCAACTTCCCTCACCAGACGCCACACTATACTACATCGGCACTACAGCAGGCCCTCCTGTCCCCTACGCCACCAGACTATAGCAGACACCAGCAGGTACCCCACATCCTTCAAGGACTGCTGTCTCCCCGGCATTCACTCACTGGCCACTCGGACATTCGGCTGCCTCCGGCAGAGTTTGCACAGCTTATTAAAAGGCGGCAGCAGCAGCAGCAGCAGCAGCAGCAACAAGAGTACCAAGAACTGTTCAGGCACATGAACCAAGGGGATGCTGGGAGCCTGGCTCCCAGCCTCGGGGGACAGAGTATGACCGAGCGCCAGGCTTTATCTTACCACAGTGCTGACTCCTATCATCATCACACCAGCCCCCAGCACCTTCTGCAGATCAGGGCGCCAGAATGTATGTCCCAGGTTTCCTCACCCACCCCAGCCCACGGGTATGCACACCAGCCTGCACTCATGCATTCGGAGAGCATGGAAGAGGACTGCTTGTGTGAGGGGGCCAAGGAGGGCTTTCCAGACAGCAAGCGCTCAAGCACACTGACCAAAGGTTGCCACAACAGCCCTCTGCTCTTGAGTACCGGAGGACCTGGGGACGCTGAGTCTTTGCTAGGAACCGTGAGTCATGCCCAGGACTTGGGGCTGCATCCCTACGGACATCAGCCCACTGCTGCATTCAGTGGAAATAAGGTGCCCAGCCGAGGTAAGAGCCTGCCCTAGGCCACGTGACTCAGGAGTGCCAGTAGTTTCTACTTGTGCTCTGTGTTCCTAAGTAAAACAAGTTTCCTATAGCACCTTCCACACCAGTCCCATAGCAGTCTTCCACACCACCTGCCTCTAGCAGGTTGGCGTTATTTAGCTGGTATGAAAGAACACCCAGTGAGTCTGTTGTGCCTCTCACATGCCACACAACAAGTGTAGTTTGTGCACCAGTCTGGGAGAAGCAGGTAGAAAGTGGTTATTAGTGGATAAAGAGTCAGTTTTCCAGATCTAATGATAAAATTATGGAGACTAATGAACATTAAGATGTATTATCTGTTTTCCCTATTTGTATCATGGTTTCCTGCGATTCTGAAATTCAGAATGCCACCAAAATAGCTACCACTGTAGAAAAGTCAACTAGCACTAGGAAACTTGGATAATGTTGGAGCAGGAGTCAAAAGCAGTTCTTGCTGGCCCTTATCTCTACCGTGAGAAAAGTAATGTTCTCATTTAAAGCCCTGAGTCTCATTTTCCTCATCTGTGAGAAGGGGACAGGGTGACTAATGCTCCTTTGCAGAGCTCTGGGAAGATTCAGACATCTTCGTGCCTCTACGTAACGTGTGTGCACAAAAGAATTCGTGATGAAAATGTATTAGTATGAAGTGTTAGGAGCTAATCATCTGCCACTCCACTGTCACGAGGGCCTTGTGCTATTTTGTCACATATTACTTTAGAATTCATGAGTACATTCATCACCATGGGAAGGAGGTAAGGACTCCTGTCAGTCATTCTCAGGAATGTAATTCTATCAGCATTCAGCCGAGACCGCCAGGAGGGATAGCCACAGGGAATAGCAATGGATGTGTCCCCAAACTGCATTGCCCACACTGAGCTTTCCTTCTGTCCTTCTTCCTGCATCTTCTCCTCTGCCCTGAAAGTCACAAACACCTCAGCTCTGTGGGGAATCAGATCTTGTAGCACAAAGCTGGTTACGTGAAGAAAAGAAACCTGATCATTTCAAGTGTTCTCTGATAGGAGGGAAAGTAGATCCCAAGCTTTTGAACTGATGGCTCTGTGTTCCTTGTGGCCACTGTACTCCAGGTGGCTGGGCTATGGAAGCTTCCAGAACAGGTCTGATGTGGAGTGGCAGACAGACCTGGGGGGATGTCCACTAGGAGAGGGAACAGCTGAGGAGAAGCATCACAGAAGCTCAGCTTTGCTGCATTTGCGTTATGGGGAAGAACTAAGACCAGGATGGGAATGGCAGCAAGCGTCGGCTCCTAGGAAGAACCCTGGGGAGAACTGTGCACAGAACGGGCTGCCTCACGGCTGCTCGCCCTCCAGCAGAGGAAGGCATGGCCAGGTAGCCGGGCACACTGTGGAAAAAGGTCCCTGTGCCAGTCAAAGCTTCTAGCAGGTTGGCGTTATATAACCGGTATGAAAAGAACACCCGGTGAGTCTGTTGTGCCTCCCACATGCCACACACCAAGTGTAGTTGGTGCGCAAAGTCATTCAGTTCTCTTCTCTCTGCATTGCTGGGAATCCAACCAAGGGCCTCGTGCATACAAGGCAAGCACTTTCTTGATATTGGAATCCATTGTATAAGCGGGATTTCCCTATGACGTTTCCACACGTGTGTACAGTGTGTGCTGATGAGCCTCACCCCCTCCTCCACTCCCTCGTCATGGTTCTGTTTCCATACATGTACATAGCCGTGTTCATCCGCATTCACCATCTCCTATAGCTCTTCCCCCTCCCGCTGGTAGCCACCCCCCACATCAAACCCCATCAGACCCCGTTGGACTTTCTTATCGTTTACCTTTTAAGTTTGTATTCATTGCACCAAGGGGTTTCAAATGTGCCTATGTTACAATTTGCTCAAAATAATCCTCCACTGCCCCTCCCCATCCCAGCAGCCTCTGTTGATCAAAAGTAGGCAAGCACTGTGACCCCTCAGCTGTACTCCCAGCCCTCATTTAATCCTGAAAGGTCACTCATCCCCATATTGCTAAAAAGACAGTTGGGGCACAGAGATCAGGACCGTGGCACAGGGTCAAAGCCTGTGCATAGTAACTAACCCCCCTCCACCCCGGCAACTCAGTTCACTCCAGCAGCGTGTCCTGCCGTGCCGAGCACTGCTGGAGGAGCCCGGCTGGAGCCTGCCTTCCCTCCCTCCTCAGCCTGGACTGCCTTGCATTTAAATTGCTTTGGGGCTGGGGGCGTGGGTCAGGTGGTAGAGCCCCTGTTTGGCATGTGCAAGGTCCTGGCTTCGGCCCCCATGTTGGAAAAGAAGAAGGGAATGTTGAACTACCTTTGAGTATGTTACCTGGAAGCTTACTTTCTCTGATTTCTCGTCACCTTCCATGCTGTGCTTGGAAAGGCAGAAGGTCTCATCTTCACTGTTGTCTCCTTGGCGTCAGAAGGCAGCTCTGCAGGCTACCCAATGCCAGCAGTAGCAGGCTATGGTGGGTGTTGGGTGGGAGCATTTAGGGGGGGAGAGGTGGGCTTTGCAAGAGAATAGGGTTACGTTCCAGCAGTTGAACAGCATTGGATATAAAGAATTTTGCTGTTTGAGTTTGGGAGAATGTCTCAAGGAAGCCTGAGGGTCAGGGAGCAGGCTTGCTTCATTTGGAGTGTCGTGTCCCTGAAGGAATTAGAAGCTAGGTGGAGAGATTTCTAAAATGCAGCCTGTAGGCTAGGTCCAGCTGCCTTGTGTCAAGAGGACCTTGGCACCTGCTCAGTTCCCCTGGCAAGCAGAACAGTCAGAGGGCAATTCCCGGCCCGCCACCTGGTCCTGGCAGAATTCCCTCTTTCCAATGGGGGCTTTACTTCAGGGCAGAGCTTTAGTGTTCTAGGTAAGCTTTCGCCAGCTCGGTCCTGCTTCTTCCTCTAGCTCACAAACTCATTTTCCTCCTCCATACTTCTTTATATCCATCACCATCACTGCCGTTATCCCTTGCAAATATTTCTGTGCATTACTGAAGGACCAGGGAATATGCTTGCTACTTGGGAGGCAGAAGCAAGAGTATCATCAGTTCAAGGCCAGCCTGGCAGTTACAGAGACTTTATCTTCAGAATTTTTAAAAACATGAAAAAAAAATACAAGGTTGGAATCTTGGCTCAAGTGGTAAATCTTTTGAATGTTTGAAGCCTTGGGTAAAATCCTCATTACCACAAAAATAAAAAGTACATCCCTAAAGGTTTCATTCAAGGCTGCCCTGGCCTTATTGTCTTGTTTCCAGTCTCTCTGTGTCCCCCCACACTGCTTTTTAAAATTCATCTTTTCCCTCTGACCTTTCGTAAGAGCTTTCCTAGAAGCTCAGGCCTTCGCTCCTGCCGCGCTTGGTGGCAGAGACAAGCTGCCTTCCTTGTTACCCAGTTTGCTCTGAAGTGGGCTTCAGTCCGCTACAGCTCCCCCTCTCCCTCTCTTTCGAGACTAGGTCTCATGTGATAGCCCAGGCTATTCTGAAACTCATGATCCTCCTGCCTCAACCCGAATGCTGGGATTCCAGGCATGAACCACCATACCTCGCTACATTTTTACTTCAAAGAATTTTGACCGATCATCCGCTGTCACTTTTGCCTAGAAAGGGTTATAACGCCATACTCCTCTACATCTTTGCAGGCAGGCAGGGAGGAAAAAAGCTGCTAGTTCTTTCTGTGACCCTCCACCTCTGAGTAGTTACTTACTAGTCCCAAGCACTCCACTGTTCCTTTCATGGTAGAATAATAACACAATGATAGTCGTTTAAAAGGTGTGGCAGGTGTTGTGAGAATGCAGAGAAAAGCTGAGGGACATTCCTGCAGGGAACTACTCCTTCTCCATAGGGAAAGAAGTAATAAATGGATGCAACAAGTGCTACAAGAGGTGACCCATCTGGGCACCGGTGGCTCACGCCTGTAATCCTTGCTACTCAAGAGGCTGAGACTTGAGGATCGAGGTTTGAAGCCAGCCCAGGCAGGAAAGGCCATGAGACACTTATCTGGTTACCCTGCAAAAAGCCAGAAGTGGAGCTGTGGCTCAAGTGGTAGAGTGCCATCCTTGAACAAAAGAGCTCAGGGACAGCACCCAGGCCTAGAGTTCAAGCCCCAAGACTGGCTGAGAGAGAGAGATGGTGGTTTGCATCCGCACTGCACTGAGCAACAGCTGCCCAGAGCCTCCTTTCAAATGCATAGACATTTCAGAGCAAACCCTGCCTGCCAATCTACACGGAAAAGTAAGGCTTGTCTTCCTTTCTCAGTGTCACGTAGACTTGATTTCCAGATGTTGCAAGTAAATACAACAGCACAGCCAGTTTACTCAGCGAGATTGCCACCTGGAAACCTCAGCAACCCACATCCTCTTCTCTTGAGTTCCGTCCGATGCAGCCTTCCTGCTCCAGGCCTCCTGCGAGAGGACAGCCTGGGAGGTTGAGGGGCTACCCCACAGCCTTAAGCGGAATAAGCAAACATGTCATTTCTCTCATTTGTGCTCAAAAGCCCAGTAAATGAGTAGGATGAGTCAACATTGACAGATTCAATAGAGAGTTGCGCAAGCTGCCCGGAAGTTCCCTCGGCAGGCGGTGGTGCGTAGGGTCCTGTGCATGTCCCTTCTGCAATGAGATGGCCACCCAGCCCTCTGCTCCTCGAAGCCTCGCTGAGGCAAAGGCTTTCGTGTTGACCTCTCGAAAGACACGCAACAATCCTGCTAATTGCTGAGGTGGCATAAAGGATGCTGAGGGGTTGAGTCCCTAGGCCAATGGGTTAGTCTGCCCATGCCCACAGCTGGGCAGTAGTCTCATCTATGGAGGACTTCTAGACAGGGGCTCAGCATTCTTTTTTTTTTTTTTTTTTTTTTTTTGCTAGTCACGGGGCTTGAACTCTGGGCCTGGGTACTGTCCCCTTCCACTCACGGCTAGCACTCTACCACTTGAGCCACAGCGCCACTTCTTGGGCTCAGCATTCTGCTGGACATAATACCTGACTTGTGTAATCCTTTACATCTCATAGAGAGCCTTTCATATTGATCTTGTTGTTGTTTTCTTCTTGAGTCCTCAGCTGTTATTTTTCAGACAGGTAATTTGACAGTAAGGAGAGGTTGCAGAACCTACCCAAGTTGAGATACAAGTTCTTAATTAGCTCCCCCAAACTGTGACAGATACCTGAGAAAATTTGTCAATAAGGAGAAAAGGTTTACTTTAGTTCCTGATTGCAGAGGTTTCTGGCTGGCTGGCTCTGTTGCTAAGGGGCTGGGGTGGGGGCTGAGCATCAGGAGTGCGAGGTGAAGGGAAGCTGCTAACCCTATGGTGGCAAGGAAGTAGAGAGAGGAGGGGCTGGGGCCCAAGTCCCCTTCAGGGACACACCCTCAGGGACCTAACTTCCTAAGTTTCATTGCACCCCAGATGGGGAGTCTGGGAAGAGAGCAGATCAGCATGATTTTGGCAGAGCCAAAAGGGTATTGAGTATTATATATGGAAAATCCTCAGTCTTAAGTATTAAAAAAAAAGAAAAGGAAGAAGCAACAAAACATGGTCCACTAAAACCAGAGTCCTCTAAACTAGGAAGAAAGGCACCAAATACCAAGAACCAGGACTATATGCATTTTGTTAACTTTGCCCCTCTCCTCTTGTTTGATAATGATCCCCAAACAAAAACATACTAAACAGAAGAGGCACTGGTGTTTTCCTTTGGGGAAAGCAAGGAGATGCAGCTAGTGAGGTTTACAGCCACCACTGTGTCAAGGTTAAAGGAGGGAAGCCCCCACCCCCAGAATTGAGTGGATGGAGGGGGGGGAGATGGAGTGTAGGTAGTAGCAAATACTTGGAGCTGGGCGTGGTGATGTACACCTGAACTCTCTCTCACACTTGGGAAGCAGAGGAAAGAGCATCAGGAGGTCAAAGCCAGTTCTGTGCTACATGGTGAGACCGTGTCTTAAAACAACAACCAAAAGCAAATTTAAAAAGAAAGAGGGAGGGAGGAAAGGAAGGACAGAGGAAAGAAAGGAGGAAAGGAAAGAAAGACTCAGCTGCTGGCGCCGTGTCTTGGCACCACAAAGCCAGTGTTCACCACCTCTGCCTCCTGCTGCTTTAAGTTGGCCCAGGGGCCACGTGACACCCGCGTCCCCAGAATTGGCTGAGTGATCAAGACGGCTGAGCTAATCCCATACACCAAGTAGGTGTTCTCGTGAAGGCTTACTTTTATCTTCTCTCGGCTGACTTTTTGCTTTCAGTAGCAAAATAGCTGGCTTCTAGCTTTTCCTTTGACCTGTTTACTCCAAGAACGTTCCAAAAGATATCTCTCTATCTTCCTTTGGGAGTTGGGAAGGCTCCCCACCTCCTCTGATTTTTCCCCTTGCATTCCATGAGCAATGTACAGGCCATTCACCTCCTTCCCCCCCCCCCCCCCCCCCCCCCCCCCCGCCTCCACCTAGGCCTAACCTTGGCCGTCACAGGAGTCCACTTGATTATAGATACCGGAAACTCTTTGCCCAACACTTAGGTATTGTATTTGCTTTCATTGTCCAAATAGATACAAGAATGGCACAGTTAACATTAGCTGTGTTCGTGTTTCACACCTGTAATCCTAGCTGCTTAGTTTGAAATCATTCATGATCAAGGTTCAAGACCAGCCTGTGTAAAAACTGCTTAAAACCCCATTTTAACCAGTAAACAGCTAGACATGGTGCCATATATCTATCATTGTAGCTACATGAGCTGTATAAATAAGAGCATCGGGTCCAGGCTGGCTTAAAAAGCAAGCCCCTGTTTGAAAAACAACAAAAGCAAAAAGGATGGTGATGTGAATCAAATGGTAGCAAACACAGGGAAGTTGTTAAGTGCTATGATTAATGCCTGTCATCCTAGCTACTCAGGCTGAGATCTGAGGATCCTGATTTGAATCTAACCTAGGGAAGACAAATTAAGTCCTAAAGACTTAGCTCCAGTTCATCAGCAAAAAGCCCCAAGTGAAGATGTGGCCTAAGTGGGGTAGAACATCAGACTTAAGGGAAAAAGCTAAGTGAGAGTTTGAGACTCTGAGTTCAAGCCCCAGTACTGGCACAAAACAAAACAACCAACAAAACCAATTTATGTTCCAATTCCTAGCCCTTAAAGACTAAAGCCAAAAGTGTTACCAGGAGAGGGTCCTGTTAAGTTAGGTACGGCCTGGATATTTTCTTGGCTGACCTTGCTCAATAAGAAATGTTCATTCCTCCCCCCACCCAGGAGGTCCATCCATATTAAGAGCATTATTTATTGACATCAGTTGAAAAGATAACTATCAGATACTTACTGGGTGTAGAACACTAGTCTGGAACACTGAAGGCTTATAGACATACATAAGAAATAGTTCTTGCTCTCAAAGAACTTCCCAGTGGGGCTTCTATGGCTCACACCTGTCATCCTAGCTACTCAGAAGGCTGAGATCTGAGGATTGTGGTTATCCGCGGTTTGCAGTTTGAACCCAGCCTAGGGGAAAAAAAAAATCCCTGTGAGACTCTTAGCTGCAATTAACCACTCAAAAACCAGGAGTGGTGCTGTGTCTCAAAGTGATAGTGCTATCCTTGAGTGAAAGAGCTCAGGGACGGAGCCTGTGCCCCAAGTTCAAGCCCCGTGACTGACAAAAATGAAAAATAAAGCAACAAATTCCTGTCTAGGAGTAATTAAGACAACTCCACAGTTGAACACGGACGGTATCAGATAATGCTAGACAGTCTGCTGAAGTTGGAAAGAAGAAATCAGGAAAAATGAAAAAGTATGGATCTGTTTCTATTGGAAAGGGAACATTTCACAAAGATGACAGCATTGGAGTGGACCTGGACGGATGTATGGATTTGGGCTGGCGGGAATGGAGGTAGAAGGATCTGGCGTGTCTTGTAGGCAGAGGGAGTGGTGAGCGCAGGCGCAGAGGCATGGGACTGGGAATGAGTAGGGCAGAATTAAATGGCTCCATCGGACTAGAACTCAGGACGTGTACAGGTGGGTGACAGGTGTGCCAGGCTGGTGGGAAGATGGGGCAGGGGCCGTGTCGGGAGAGGAAGTGTGTGGACACTCTAGATAGAGGAGTTGTTGTATGTGAAGTGACAGGATAAGCCAGGCAAGACTTCCCACTGCCATGCGGGTACATCCTTTAGCCTTCAAGGACCACGAGTCTTTCAGGGTCAGGAATAAGGTAGTGACTGCAAAAGCGTAACCCTAGAAGATTAGGCAAATGAAGCACCCACACCAGGGCGAGTGAAGGAATGGCAGGTTATGGGGGAACGGGAGGAGTCTGGAGTTGGAGTAAGTGCTGTGTACAGCCGGGTGTACCGGGGAAGGTGTCTAGCAACGGCTGGATGCGTGGATCTGGAGCTTCAACGAGCCTCTCAGGACTGCTTACGGTAGAGGCAGGAGAGTTGACGCCATGGAGCTAGACGACAGGAAGGTGAAGAGCGCTTGCCTGTGGAGGCAGGGCAGCACTTAGGGAAGTAGAGGGAGGGAGGACTGAGCTGGAAGCTGGAAGGAGAAGGGCGTCATGCCCTCCGAGGCAAGCCCATCATCGCTCTGCACGTCTTGCTTCAGGAACTTAGCACGGTTAAGTCACTGGAGAGATGAAGAAGGACGTGACCCGACCAGCCCGCTAGATGGGATTTTCTGCCCGTCCCTTCCTAGAGAAATTCCTGCTTGTTGTAGGGCCAGGGGTGGTCAGGCTGGTCTGGGCTGCTCTGAGCCCCAGTAGCAGGCAGCTGGGGGTGAGCGGCGAGGGCCTGCGCCCCCTCCCCATCCCCGCGGGGAGAAGCTGTCGGCCCGCTCACCCTGCTCTGCTCTGCCTCTCAGATGCCGTCCTAGGGAACTGCATGGATGGAAGCCCTCCGGGACAAGCGATGGAGCTGCCGGATCACAGCGGGCTGGGGTACCCGGCGCGGCCCTCCGGCGGTGAACACCACAGGCCCCGGACCCTCCAGAGACACCACACAATCCAGAATAGCGACGACGCCTACGTGAGTCAGTCCCGCCCACCTCCCGGAGGGAGGGAGAGCCTAGCACTCCCAGGAGCCGCCCCGCCCGCCCCCCTCCATCCAGCGCCTCTGGGAACCATGGGAGCCTTTCTTTGAATAACGCTCCGACCAGCCTCCCCCGCCTCAGGCTGGGGATCGCAGCACTTGCCAGCAAGTCCGGGTGTGAACCTCTAGATTCTGGCCCAGCAGGGGGACGCGCCGGGCACCCAACCTGCTCAGGGCACCCTTGTCTTCCAGGACAGGCTCCTCCCGTGACACCAGTGTGGCAGTCACCAGCCTCACGTGTCTGTGCAAACATAAACCCAAAGTTACACAAAAGGCCGTACAAGTTACCCCTAGCCCCAGGCAGCTAGAGACGAGCCCCACCGTCACGGGGAGTCATTGCGCAGGGCTGCCTGGACAGGCCGAGAGGGGAGGGGAGGGGAGAAGCGAGGAAGGGGGAGAGGAGAGGGCAGGGCTAGGAGCACGTGTGTGGTGCGTGCCAGTGCACCTGCTCAGAGTGTCCCCCGACGCTGGCGATGCAGGGGAGCTGCTGCCAGGGCTCTTTCAGGATCCAGAGCCCCCCCCCCCCCCCCGGGGTGCTCACGCTTCCTGTTCCTGGGCTGCAGGTGCAGCTGGATACCTTGCCAGGAATGAGCCTCGTGGCTGGGAAGGCGCTGAGCTCGGCCCGGATGGCGGATGCGGTTCTCAGTCAGACGTCCCTCATGGGCAGCCAGCAGTTTCAGGACGGAGATGATGAAGGTGAGGTGCCTGAACCTCGGCGCCGGGGAGTCCCGCAGTGTCTCCCTCCGTTCTCCCCGGGGGTCCTAACCTCTGCTGTGGACAGCGGAGCCACAGTGTGCCCTGGGGCTCCCCCAGGACACTCATGGGCTGAGTGTGTAGGGAGGCGGGGCTCCCCCAGACCCCTCGTGGGCTGAGTGTGTAGGGAGGCCTGGCTCCCCCCCGGGGCTCCCCCAGGCCCCTCGTGGGGTGAGTGTGTAAGGAGGCCCGGCTCCTGGCTGAGAACGGGGCATCGTAGCCCATGTCCGTGTCCGTGTCCAGCACCTCTCACAGCCTTTGTGCTTCCGGTTAGAGCGCTTGTGTCCTAGCAGAGCCATGGCGCCTCTCCTTAGGACCGGGAAGGGAGGGAAGGCCTAGGCCTGGCCGTGCGCCGGTCTGCAGGCAGGCCCAGGGCCTCATGGTGAGAGCAGGAAGCGAGCATCTGCTCCGAGGGACCCTGGCTTCCCGAGGGGCGGGGGGGCTTAGCATGATGGCTGGATGGAACGGCCGGGCTTGGGGAGCCGCGGCACGGCTGCCATGGCCCCGTCCCCGGCAGGAGCCTGGCTTCGGAGGAGCCGCACTGGGTCTTCTCGCACACACAGCAGCCCCTGCCCTCTGTGTCTCCCTGGCCCCCCCCCCCCCCCCCCCCCCCCCGCCCTCCATCCCTGGATGCCTGCTAATTCCATGTGTTCTTTTGGTCTTTCAGAATGTGGGGTGCACCTGGGAGGTCCCAACCACCCAGACCTGAGTGATGGCAGCCAGCATTTGAACTCCTCTTGCTACCCGTCCACGTGTATTACAGACATCCTGCTCAGCTACAAGCACCCCGAGGTCTCCTTCAGCATGGAGCAGGCGGGCGTTGTAACGAGAAACCGAGAGTAAGTGCCGTCCTGGCCAGTGCCACCCAGCCCGGTGGCCCAGTGGCAGCCTCTGATCCCGTCAGGTGACACTTTGCATGTGTGCCGTTCTTCCGCGCATGCGCACCGCGGGGGGGGGGGGCGCGTGCAGAGGCAGGCAGGGCACAGTCCCCCCCGTGACTGCCGCTGACAGAGGTGCTCTAGACCTCCTGGGGACCATGAGTCTGGCTGCAAAGGACAGAGCTGTCCTCTGGCCAACTTGCTTAAGTGCTGAAGTAAGAAAACACATCCAGCCGTACAGAACAGACTAGAAGAAAGTGAAGCCGTCGAGGCGACTGTGTAGCACAGTCTCAACACAGCCAGCCTCTGAAAGCACGTGAGGTAAAATGTGGAAGGTGTCTATTTGAACAGCACCTCCAGACTGCAGAGCTGGGGTGCAGCCTCGCCTGGTCTGCCCAGGGCCTCAGGCTCCATCCCCAGTGTAGGGGTGAGAGCAGACTTCAGGGGAGTAATCGAGTCAAACGCATCCCGTGTCTGCTTTGTTGCAGATCGCGTGCAGCTCGGGAAGAAAGCTGACTGTAAACCACCAGTGTCCAGCCGCGCCGCGCCTCTTTGCCATTGTGTTTCTCCCTGCCAGAGCCTCGCGGCTCCTTCCTCCCGTCGGGTTCATCAGCGCGCGCTGCTGTGTGGTCCTGAGGGCTTTGCCATGTTTGCTTGTATGACCAAGTCACCAAGGAAATAAACAGGAAATCCATGTTCTCCACCCTTCGTCCAAGTGTATTTGGTGTGTTTGAGTTGGTGGTTTCTTTTGTTTTCGTTTTGGGGTTTGTGATTTTTTGTTTTTGTTGTGTGTTTTTGGTATCTTCTTTTGGAAATGATTTTTTTTCTGTCTTTGTTGATCTGTCTTTGTTGTTTGTTTCTGGTTGTTCTGTTTCTCCTTCTTTCCATTTTTAGACAGGAGAGCAAGCAGTTAGAGGTTGGAGACCAGGGGCCTCAGGGTCACCCGCCGAGCACCCCCTCCTTCTCCACAGCATTCTGCAAGAGCAGACACTGGCTGATAGCTTCTCCGGAAGACTGGTGGTCTTCCGGCCACTAGAAAGCAATCAGAGAACAAAAGAGAGAGGGGACCCCCCAAGCCTGGGACCTACTGAAAACACGTATGGCCCAGCAAGACCGTATCCGAGCTTTAGCACAGAGGTGAGGGGTGACCCGGCCCTGGTGGATTCCAACGAGGGGGTGCCGGTCTGAGTCCCCTTTGGTGTGTAACTCAGTTTCCCTCTGTAACTTGCACACTTGTAAACCTTACCATCCTGCTGGCTCTACCCTGGATTGAACACCCAACAGTGGTGCTCCATGCTTTTTGTATCATCTTTCATTCTCATTTTATAATGTGCTATAAAGGGATCGTTTCTCCATGTATACCTTTCCCTTTCTGCCTCTTTGTCACAGACAAGAATAAGAATAAGAGGTTGTCATGGGTCCAGCCTCTCCTGACCTCTTCCTCCACCTCATCTTCTGCTTCCTCCTCTTCCTCCTCCTCTTCCTCTTCCCTCAGCATCCTTGGCACCTATATTTTAATTCTTGATCCTATAGGAATTGTTTTTGATAAATGTTGATATTATTATTATTGTTATTAATAAATAAAGGCAGAGGCTTTTTGTTTAAAAGAGAAATGCTTAGCCAGGTTCTGTTCCGATTTGAATTGTGACTTGCACCTTTGGCGTTGTGATTGTGAGCAGCTCTTCCCCGTGCCAGTGCCAGTGCCAGCGCTGTGGCGGCCGTTCCCGCTCCCGCAGCGCGTGCGCGCTCTCTAGCCAGCGCCTCCCTCCGCGCCTCGCTGCCTCTCCGTCCTTAGAAACCAAAGTCTTGTCTGCTGCTTGGGAGCTGAGACGGGGTCTGGCTGCTCTCCTGATCTCCACAGCCAGAGACACGTGTTCCTTATGGTGACTGCGAAAAGAGTCGAAGGTCCCCAGCCCCTTGTGTCTTTCACCCTCAATTTGCACAGAAGAAAGCGGGTACCCAGCATGGCCTCCTGACGTCTCTGGCAGGGACAGCGGCAACTCGGCTCCTGGGCCCACAGTGCTTGGCGTGGACTGCCGCACGCGTGACCTGCCGCACACGTGACCTGCCGCACATGTGACCTGCCTTCCCACGCCCCCAGCCGCTCCTCTGCCTGGCAGAGCCCTCGTCAACTAGCCAGAGAGGGGCTTGCCAAGAAAGCGCAAAAGGAAATGGGCAACTTCTGTGGGCTCGTTCCAGCTGACTGCCCCCCGCCCGGCCCCGCCGCCCGGCGCCCCCAGCCCGATCCATTTACAGGGTCCTGGAGGTGCGGAAGACAGAAGCCGCCGCCCAGACGAGAGCCAGGGAGCCTATTAACCGTGCCATCTTGCGAACTAGACTTTTAAAAACACCATTGCTTTGTATTGTAGTAATCAATATGCGCAGTATATGTTGAATGTATATGAATATACTTTCCAAATTCTGTTCTTGAAAAATGTCAGAGGTATTTTTTTTTCTTTCTCATTTACGTTGAACTAAAGAAAAAAAAAATCTCCAGACTCAAGTTACTAAGACCTTTTGTCCTTGTTTGTGTGGGGCTTTTACAACTTAGTAACTTGGATGGACAGTAGGAGGTTGTGAAAATAAAAACTTGATTATGTTCTAATGCTGATGTGTTACTTTGTGGTTCAGAGTCTAGCTGGGGAGAAACACCTGGCAGGTGGAGCTGGAGAAGGCTCGGGCTCGGGGGTTCAGGGTGGGGCTTTGAGCCGTTCCTTATCTCACCTTGCATTCTGAACCTGGCATTCTTTAGAAACCTAACTCAGCTTCACACTGTGTCCCAGACGCCGGCATGGACTCTACCCCCTCCGCAGGGAGCACTGGTGTTTGCTGAGTGGATGGAAAACAAAATCCTAGGCATGTTCCTTGGGAAGGGCCGAGGAGGGCCTCTCCACGGGCCCCCACTGGAACCTTGGTGGGGTGATGGGTTGCTCCAGCCTGGCGATGTGGTACCCATGCGTGCAATCGGACAGAAAGGGGGCTTGGGCTCTAGAATGGCAGGTAGGATGCCCTGCGGGTGCCGGCAAGGCCGAGAGAACGAATGAAGGTCTTCTGTGAAGAGAGCTTAGGAGCATGGAAACGCTGGGTGAGGAGAGGACTTGGAAGCCTGCAAGTTCATGGCAGGAGGTAGGAGAAAGTGTCTGTGGGACTCCAGCCCGGGCCTATGAGGTTCGAGTCTACCCAGTCGACCGCCACCTGGTGAGCTGAGTCTCTGGAACCAAGCAGGCCTAGGCCCCAGTATATTTGCCATACATGCCGCTTGGCTAAAAACCAGCCAGGTGACTGGGCTGGAGGTAGGCTGGACTCCCACCAGAGTGGGCAGAGTGCATCTGAATCTAGACCTGGAGACTTCCGGCTCTAGGGAACTGAAGCCATGTGGGGACTCTTCCCTGTCCTCCTCCCATGCCCAGACCCATCTTCCCCAGCCACAAAGAGAAGACTCGGGCTGGCCGTGCCTCCCCCATGCTGGTCAAGGATGAGCTCTCCTGCCTGGGAGAAAGGGCAGGAGGATTGGGCAGCGTTGGTGACTGCCCTGTGGCCCATCTTGGGGCTGTGCCACAGGATCTGCCAACAGAACGGATGCATAGGAAATACTGATGTGGGGGGTTGTTCTGTTTGACTCAGAAGCACCCAGCCCCAGCTCGTCCGTCGTGACCCACCTCGTGTCTCGGGTGAGCTGAGCAGGTCTGGCGTGGGCCGAGGGGGAATTCTGCACTGTCCCCGCGACCAGCTCCTTCTATGACCCTTTGCCAGTGCCATTCGTCTAGCAAATATTTGGCGAGTGTCGGGTAGGTACCAGGCCTAGCGAAGGACGGGGTCCTCCCCCGTGCAGCCACATCAACACATTGGGACATAAATTGTGAAATGGATTGCTAATCGCGGAGCAAAATCCACTCCTTCCACCTGCTGCCAGCGATCCCCACCTGTCGAGGGACCCGGGGCTGGCGCTTGGTGACACATTCACCAATGGGCACTCAGGAGACCCCAGATGAGGAAGAGATGGAGGGCGCACATGGACGGAGCTGCACCTGGTCAACCGTCCAATCCCTGAGCACCTGACCTCTCCAGGAACTGTAGTGGGATGCAAGTCTGATTTTGTTGGTAGTTTTTCCAGAGGCCTCTGTCAGAAAGACTTCTTCCTTTTCAGAATAGTAAGGAGTGTGGACGACTTTAAGCCAGGGGTGAAGGAGGATACACACCAGTGAACGTGTATATGGGAACGCTTTCCTTTCCCTGATGGCTTGAAATCCCTGAGCCGAAAATGGCCCTGAAGAGTCCCAGGGTTTGGGAAGCCAATGGGTCACCATCAAAGGAATGGTTCCCAGCCCGGCCAGTGTGAGTCCTAACCGCGGAAGGACTCCCAGTTAGCTCTTAGCTGCTTTGAGCTGCCATTTTCTGATGGGCAAAATAACAAGGGGGGAAGTCTGACCTCCAGCCTTATGGAGTCAATGTTAGATAGCAGGTTTGTCCCTGGCATTTCAGTACTAAGCCGAGGAGAAGGACAAACGGCTACTAGCTGGGAGCCCATGCTTCTCAGACCCCCACATGCCCGGCTGGAGTGAGCTCCCGCCCCCAGAGCAAGGAGCTTCTCTTGGCTGACCCCCAGGGATGTGCCCCCCTCCCCCAAATGCTCAACCTCCCTGCGCTGCACAGACGGCTGGCTGGCCCGCAGCCCTTGGCTGATGGCCCTTCCCAGCATTCCCTGCCTCTCGTCTCCCTCCTTGCTATCACGTGGGGACCCCTGGGGAGCCCACGCCAACCACCTAGCTCAGGGCCTTCATCACAATGGCCAAGCCCTTTTTGCCAATTAAGGTAAGAGTCATGGGTGCCTGGAATTAGGACAAGCATACACATCCTTGGAGAGCCGTGTCCTACCTACCACAGTGACCCAGTGGCCCCGATTACACCCGAGAGATGGCATGTTGTGTCACGATGATAAGAAACTGAGGTGTGGGGACATTATGTAACTTGCCCAAGATCACATAGCTCCTAAGTGGCAGAGGAGGGACTGAATGCTAAGGGCTCTGGTTCCAAAGCCTTGGAGACAAAGGCCTGAGCCAGGCTGAGCCAGCCAAGGCCCGGAGTCCAGCCACTCCCAGATCTAGCAGACAGAGATGCCAGGCTGGGTTCTAGAAAGCTAGGGAGTTTCCTATGGAGACGGTGAGGGGCATATTTCTGCCCTGGGTCCCAAGTCCGGAGACATAGGTTCCAGGTCCAACCCTGCCTCTAACTCGGGGATGAGAAAGGTTGAGCAAATTCCTCTTCAGTTTCTCATCCAGAGACAGTGGAATGGGGAGAGGCTGAAGCAGCCGGTCTCAAAGTTCCTCTTAGCTTGGACGTCTACAGAGGTCCTGTTTGTGATCCACGGGTGGGAAGGCCCAGGCTTTCCTGAAGAACACATACAACATGGCACGGTGGGCCTCAATCAACACGCACAGTGCCTTCTATTTATAGGTGCTGGGGGAGGGTGTCCTTATACCTCTGATGTGTGTGTGTGTGTGTGTCTGTGTGTCTGTGTGTCTGTGTGTCTGTGCGTGTGACTAGGGACTGAACTCAGGGCCTTGTGCTCTAGGCCCTAAGTACTCTACCACTTGAGCCACACCTCTAGGGCTCCATTTTGCAGACAGGAGAGTGAAGCTCAAAGAAATCACTGTTCCACACTCCACCATCACGCGGGCAAAGCAACAAACGCCAGTCCTTCTCCCACGTCTAGTCCACGTGCAGCTCCTCCAGGACGGTAGAATTAAATGCTTTTGCTTTGGTTCTGAGATGATTCCCTCCCTCCCTCCCTCCCTCCCTCCCTCCCTCCCTCCTTCCTCCCTTCTTTCTTCTTCCTCTCTTTCTTCTTACTGCTTTGAGGTAAAGGGTCCCGGCAGGTCACAGGTGAAGCTATATTTGGGGTGAACGAGAACAATATACACAGGTGACAAAACGAAAAGTGGGCCGCCTCATGTTGGCCTCCAGCGCGTCCATGGAAACATCAGAGGGGTTTTCCACCTCAGCCTGGGCCCCTGAGCCACTGGGCCTCAGGTTCCCTTGGGCTTAGGGTTGGGGAGCCCCATGAAGGTGTCCCCAGGGAATGGTGCCACCCCCGGAGGAGCAGAGTGGAGACCAATGTGGTGGGAGAAGGAGCAGGGGCAAGGCGGGCTGGGCAAGGATGGATTTCCTGGAACCCCAGAAGATGGCAGAGGGGGCAGTGTGAAGGGAGGAGTGGGTCACTCCCGGGCCTCCCCCCCTGTTCTGAGGGACAATGGCACCTCCACACCCCCCCAGTGGGGGAGGAGAAGGGGCTAAATGCAGCTGCTCCTCAAGCCCACGGCCCCTCCTCTCCTGCCCCCACCCGAACCCTTGACCCGGGGCCTGCAGCCCCCGCAGCTTCCTGTTTGCCCACTCTGTTTGCCCAGCCCCGGGGACAGAGCTGATCCTTGAACTCTAGGTTCCACATGGCCGGGACTGAGGAGCAGGGGCTGGGCTGGGGCTGAGCTTATCAGCCTTCCCGCCCAGCCCCTGCCTGGAGACATAAATAGGCCGGGGAAGAACTGGACAGAGAGTCCGAGACCACTGACAGAGCTCCAGGGAGGTGAGTGCTGCTCCCTGCCCCGGGGTTCTCTGCCCACCCCCCCCCCCCCCGGCTCCAAGCACTTGAGACTGGGGCTCTGGGTGCCCAGGACCCTCTCCCACTCTCAGCCCCTCCTGCCAGCCTGGCTGGACCGGGGTGGGGGGGCTTCTATACGACAGAGCCCCCCCTCCACCAGGTCCCTCTTCTCCTCCAGGTCGTGCGCAGGTTGCAGGATGAAAGCCGTGGTGTGGGCCGTGGCTGTGCTTTTCCTAGTGGGTAGGTGTCTCCCATCTTGAGGCCGGCCCTGGGGGGCCGAGGGGGGGCACTCCTCGCTCTCGGGCACTGGAGGAGTCGGGCTCCTCTCTCTCTGGTCCCTCCCTCCCGCGCCAGGCCACACGGCAGAGCCGGCCTGACCTGTGTGTGTGTGCGCGTCTTCCCTCCCTCTTCCCTCTGCACCAGGGGGCGAGGCTCGGCATTTCTGGCAGCACGATGACCCCCAGACTCCCTGGGACCGGGGTGAAGGACTTTGCCTCGGTGTACGTCGATGCCGTCAAGGACAGCAGCCGAGACTACGTGGAGCAGTTTGAAAACACTCCCTTGGGAAAACAGATGAAGTAAGACCCGTCCTGGGGCCTGGATCCAGGGACAGGCTGATGGGGGGTGGGGGGGGTGGACGAGGCCACAGCCATACGGGCCCCGGGCCTGGCCTGTCGTTGGAGGAGCCCTAGCAGGGCTGGAAGGGGCCCCCCAAGCCAGGTGGGCCAGGGCACTGAATTCCGCCTGCAAGTGCAGCTCGCCCTTCCCCCACCCGTCACCCCTGCACCGGGGGAGCGGAGGATTCTCAGCAGCGGCCCCGCCCGTCTGTGCCTCAGGCCAGCGTCGGGGTGGGGTGCGGAGGAGGAACGGGGTGCGGGTGTCAGAATGTACGGGGTGGCGGGGGGCGGGGGAACTAGGACTATACCTGCAGTGCACTGAGGGTCAGGCGATGCCCGGGGAGCCCCGGGGTGCCTGCGGGGCTCCCCGTCGAGTGCTCTCCCCGCGCCCGTGTCCCCCCCCCCCCCCCCCGCTGCAGCCTGAAACTCACGGAGAACTGGGACACGTTGGGCTCCACCTTCGGCAAGCTGCGCGAGCAGCTGGGCCCGGTGACCCAGGAGTTCTGGCAGAACCTGGAGAAGGACACCGAGTGGCTGCGGGCGGAGATGGGCAAGGACCTGGAGGACGTGAAGCAGAAGGTGCAGCCCTACCTCGACGAGTTCCAGAAGAAGTGGCACGAGGAGGTGGAGCGCTACCGCCAGAAGGTGGGGCCCCTGGGCCCAGGATCTGCGCGAGGAGGCCAGCAAGAAGCTGCAGGACCTGCAGGGCAAGCTGGCGCCGCTGGGCGAGGACCTGCGCGACTCCATGCGGCAGCACGTGGACGCGCTGCGCACGCAGCTGGCGCCCTACAGCGAGCGCATGCGCGAGCGCCTGGCCGCGCGCCTGGCCGCGCTCCGCGACAGCCC